>NW_027362772.1:240795379-241428419 GCF_046119375.1 Phyllobates terribilis
TGAAAATGTCTGTCCACCAACGTTCACCATCCAACCTGACGGAACTGGAGAGGATCTGCACGGAAGAATGGCAGAGGATCCCCAAATCCAGGTGTGGAAAACTTGTTGTATCATTCCCAAGAAGACTCATGGCTGTACTAGCTCAAAAGGGTGCTTCTACTCAGTACTGAGCAAAGGGTCTGCATACTTATGACCATGTGATATTTCAGTTTTTCTGTTTTAATAAATTTGCAAAAATTTGTTCATTTCTGTTTTTTTTCAGTCAAGATGGGGTGCAGAGTGTACATTAATGAGAAAAAAATGAACTTTTTAGAATTTACCAAATGGCTGTAATGAAACAAAGAGTGAAAAATTCAAAGGGGTCTGAATACTTTCTGTACCCACTGTATGTGCCTGCTAAATTAACTGTTTAGATGCTGTTATACCTTTGTGCCCAAAAGTTATTGTTTTGGTTTTTAATTCCTTGGAGTTTTATGAAAGCAATAAAACTGCACATGTATGGCCCAAACTGCATTGCCTGTGTGAACGCTACCTAATGCCTACCTGAGAGCGTGAATCCCTACAGCCCCAATAAGAGGAAACATGGGGACCCATTGCAAAATGTGCAACCCTATAATTAGAATAATGACCATGATGTTGGATGAATGAATGGACAAAATACATAGCACTGCAGTATTTTATGACTGTGGTCATATCAGGTGAAATTTATACACATGATTTAATATATTTTACTTTTGTTGGCTAAAAATTGGTAACCGACAATTGATCTGGAATCTTTTCCTTGTTGCTACTGTTATTAAGTCCTGGCTGATGAAAACATGTAAATTGTCCTTCACGTCTCTGCTTTATAAGCCACACGGCACACATTAAACCAACTTCGGACTGGATTTTGGGTGAAGGAGAACGTCTCAGCAGCATTTTGGCAAGAGTGTGTTCCTGGCAAGCAGCCAATGGAAGGGAATTTTCCTCTTTTAAGAAAAGCCTAACCGAATGATCCGCTTACTTTATCTGTGAGAATGAATGATGCTTGAGACAATTGATTTCTCAGAACGAAGCTCCCGCTATTGGAAGTGAAGGAATTTGAGGGAGGACGGCTACAAAAGCCTATTTCACATGTTACACCTGTTTAAACTTAGTTGGCCTCTGGGAGATGTATATAATTGTGTCTTTGTCAACCCACACACCAAAGAGGTCATGCACTTCAAGTGAAGACTTCTGCCGCGCGGGGTGCAGACTGCTCACGATGCAAACGGCTTCCTGGAGAACACGTCTTTCCCAACGACACATCAGGGGGGCTTTGGCAATGGCCTGTGTTCTTATACAAACATCCCCGTCACTTATCTCCACTGCTACACAATGAGAGGCCTGGAATGAGCCTTGTCCTCCTGCACAGAGCTGTAAAATGACCAGTTCAATGGATGGGAGTTTATTGCCTTATCGGAGTATCTAAGCAAATGTGAACAAAAAATTTCAAGGTGCCAAAATGCAGACGTAACGTTTATTTTCTTATAGATATATTTCATGTATCTTTTTCATGCAAATGGAATTCATATCTTCTTGAATAATAGAATTCTTTCTGTGTGTCGTCACCACTAGAGGGAGCATAGGAGCCCACCGCATGCTGTCATAGGAGAAGGGTCCCATGTAGAGATTGTCACATGTGGCCAAAAACCACATCCACAATTGGTGACCAATGGCCGCACAATTTTGCCGATAATACCTCAATTTTACCCACAAACTGGTCAAGACCTTCTCCACTGCATGCGGGCTTGACATTTAGCTGCATCCATCAGCCACTACGTGGGACTCTATCAGTGGTGTAACTTGAAGCTCATGTGCCCCAATGCAAAAACTGAGTCAAAGCTGGGAATATGATAAAAATGCCCAAATAACTTCTACTCACCTGACACATTTGCACCATTGCTGCCCTGTGGGTCACACCAGTCTTTGCTAACTTTATTCTGCAATAATAACTAATTATGCATATGTGGCACCCCAGGGGTCTGGTTTCCACAGTAATGCAATGTTATGTCTGAGAGCAGGTGGGAGGTCTCTTGGTCAGGAATCCTATGCATGCCACACCTCCTGCCCAGTCCTGGGAGGGGAAGGACTTCCCCTATATAAACCTGGGGCTGAGGCAGGGTTGGGGAGTTCAAAGGGAGAGTTCAGCCAGGAGGGCTGACAGGGAGCTGTGGCTCCGGCTGGGCCCAGCTCCTGGGCCATGCCAGAAGTAGAGACAGAGAAGAGAAGCAGCTATGGGAAAAGAACAACAGGAGCTCTGTGGGAGCAGTGTTACAAGGAGTCAGGGGCTGGCAGCTGCAGAGCTCGCCCTGACTGAGAAGTTATCACCGGACCCGGCGTCCGAGGCTGTGGGGACTAATCTTACCCAGCAGCAGAAACCGACCGGCAGGGGATTGCAGGTCCTCTGGCCCAGAAACCCGAAGGCACGGTCACACGCGTGGGACCAGCACCGCCGTCGTGGAGCGGAAGCTACTAGAAGGCCCCGAGTCACCGGCCATACGGGTGAGCACCACACGGTACACTCAGGGACGTGGGCTACTTATACCCGCCTCTAGCAAGGTAGCCAGAAGAGTACAGTCAGTTTGGGAGGCCTACAACTCCGCCTGGCCAGGGGAGATCCCATCTGCTCAAGGACTGACCAGGCCCCAATCGCTAGCCAGTACTCCGGGAGGGTCTATCTTTGTCACCAGTAAAGACCCTGAACTACACCGTACCGTCTCCGAGTGGTTCCTGCTACCCCCATCGTCCACGTCGGCTGCCCTGAGGCCATACCCCTCCCGTTGGGGGTTATGCTATCACGCTGCACAATCCTACCACCGGCCTCAGCGGTCTGCCCTGCAGCAGCAGCTCCTTAGCTGCACTCAACGGGTGGCGTAGTTGTCCAACATCTACCGCTAATACAGCGCCACTTAGTCTGACTCCCTGGGCACGGACCGGATCACCGCCACGAGACTACAACCCTCAAGAGATCCGGCTCCGGGTAAGCTCCCGCGTGCGCAACGCAGCGCGACACAGGCCCAGGGGCGCGTCAACTTTTGGCGTAGTCGGCAGGATCTCGTGCCCGCAACCACCGGGTACTGCGTGCCTGAAAAAGACTGTTCAAACTTACCTGTGGTGAAGATTCCCGCCATCCGGCGCCATCTCCCGCTTCCTTCCCGCCATCGGTGGAGTTTTCCCGCCATCCGGCGCCATCTTCAGCCTTCTTCCCGCCATACGTGGAGTTTTCCCGCCATTGGACGCCATCTTGAGGACGCCGCGCGGGAAGAAGAGGGGCGTGGACTCCGAAAGCGCGCGAGAACTGAAGCCCCGCCTCACGTCCGGACGTTGCGTAAGGTCCTGGAAGGAGCCCAGCAGACGCCGACGTCACAGGAGCGCGACGGAAGGTCCTCAACCCTGACGATCCACTGCGGAGCCGCGGCCTACGGAAGAGGATCATCGCAAGGTAGGCCACGGTCCACTAGGGGGGAGAAGGATGTCGGATACGGAGGAGAGCTTCACCGCTTCAACCCCCGCCAGCGCCACCGCTGTGGCGGTCATGCTTTTCGCCATGCCCTATATCCCGGGGGCAGCCTGGCTACCCCAGTACTCGGGGGAGTCACATACCCTGCATGACTTTAGAGAAAAGCTGGATAGCCTCTTCCAGGTGTACCCCCTCACAGAAGAGCAAAAAGTGAGCATCCTGGTGGCCCAATTAACCGGGGCAGCCCAAAGGTAGGTAAAGTCCTGGCCACCTGGGAGGAGGACTGTCGCAGAGATACTAACCCAGCTAACCGAGGAGGAGCTGCAGTACTACCAATACGAGGAAAGCCAAGAGGACCCGGACGGGTCTGAGGACTACCCTCAGGAGAGAGCACAAAGAGGACATAGCTACTGAAGGGAAGTAGCGTGAATAAAGAGCTGTACATAGTTACCCGTAAGGGTACAAGGACTGCTGCTAATTAAAATATGGTCCCCGTTGGGATTAGTGAATTGTTCCCCGTGTGTCCCTATCCCTTACCAGGCTGAGGACTGTGAGCAGCCAATCCTTATCCCCACTGGCCGAGGACTGAGAGCGGCCATATCCTGTAAATAATTATGTGTTTCTAGTAATTTATGGGAGTCTTTGGTGGATTTACCGGGAATCCTTTGTACAGTTAGTGGAGCGTAACCCAGGATGGACTAAAAGACTGTTAAGGACTCGGGGCAGGACAGACCCCTACCTGGTTACGTCTCCCTGTTTTGGTGAAATGGACACCTTTGTTTCCTTCAAAGACTGCACCCGGTTGCGGACATGCCGTGACCACCTTTATGTGTTTTTCTTATTGTATTATTATTGTTATACCCTGTTATGTTTACAAAAGTATGTTTAGTCCCGGAGTACTAAATTTCACTAGGGGAGAATGTGGCACCCCAGGGGTCTGGTTTCCACAGTAATGCAATGTTATGTCTGAGAGCAGGTGGGAGGTCTCTTGGTCAGGAATCCTATGCATGCCACACCTCCTGCCCAGTCCTGGGAGGGGAAGGACTTCCCCTATATAAACCTGGGGCTGAGGCAGGGTTGGGGAGTTCAAAGGGAGAGTTCAGCCAGGAGGGCTGACAGGGAGCTGTGGCTCCGGCTGGGCCCAGCTCCTGGGCCATGCCAGAAGTAGAGACAGAGAAGAGAAGCAGCTATGGGAAAAGAACAACAGGAGCTGTGTGGGAGCAGTGTTACAAGGAGTCAGGGGCTGGCAGCTGCAGAGCTCGCCCTGACTGAGAAGTTATCACCGGACCCGGCGTCCGAGGCTGTGGGGACTAATCTTACCCAGCAGCAGAAACCGACCGGCAGGGGATTGCAGGTCCTCTGGCCCAGAAACCCGAAGGCACGGTCACACGCGTGGGACCAGCACCGCCGTCGTGGAGCGGAAGCTACTAGAAGGCCCCGAGTCACCGGCCATACGGGTGAGCACCACACGGTACACTCAGGGACGTGGGCTACTTATACCCGCCTCTAGCAAGGTAGCCAGAAGAGTACAGTCAGTTTGGGAGGCCTACAACTCCGCCTGGCCAGGGGAGATCCCATCTGCTCAAGGACTGACCAGGCCCCAATCGCTAGCCAGTACTCCGGGAGGGTCTATCTTTGTCACCAGTAAAGACCCTGAACTACACCGTACCGTCTCCGAGTGGTTCCTGCTACCCCCATCGTCCACGTCGGCTGCCCTGAGGCCATACCCCTCCCGTTGGGGGTTATGCTATCACGCTGCACAATCCTACCACCGGCCTCAGCGGTCTGCCCTGCAGCAGCAGCTCCTTAGCTGCACTCAACGGGTGGCGTAGTCGTCCAACATCTACCGCTAATACAGCGCCACTTAGTCTGACTCCCTGGGCACGGACCGGATCACCGCCACGAGACTACAACCCTCAAGAGATCCGGCTCCGGGTAAGCTCCCGCGTGCGCAACGCAGCGCGACACAGGCCCAGGGGCGCGTCACATACATGAAAGGTGCAGCCAATCACTGGTCTTGTGCACCACCACTTAGGACAGTGATTGGCTGCAGCATTCACTTATGGTTGATACATGAACCGGCAGAACCACCATAGTGTAGCACTAAAGTGGCAGATTATTTGGGCTCAGTTCACATCTGAGTTGGAGACACTATTTAGAGACTTCTTCAGAGATTACATGATTTTTACCGGAACAAATAATGCAGCCTAAATTAGAGCCTTTATTATACACCAGAGCTGCATTCACAATTCTGCAGATTTCAGAGCTCATGTCTTTCCTGGTTCAGTGACTGGAAAAGGGTCTGGAGGCAGAAACAAGCACAAGTCAGTTCTGTCAAGGGTGGCACAGCCAGCACCATACTTGGGGGTCTAGTTTAATCTTTACTATTAGTTTACATCTTTTTTTATTGTTGCCACTATGTAAGATAAAGGGGAACAGCGCCTATGGCAAACAATCCATCCGTGGCGCTAGTTACACAGGAGGAACTTTCCGTCTGCTTCTTTTCTAGAAATCATTCATTTTCTGAACATTCGTTTTCTATTTTTATTACTTCTTTGAGCTAAATACGTGATGTGATTTTCAAAACTAATTACTATGAATTTGGTTCCTATTTAGTTGCATGAAAAAAGAATTATACAATTATATGATTTCCAACCACTGTAATTACACCTGTCATTATGGATAGAGGATAACAGCTGCCATCACTCTGACGGCTGCCGCACATCGCTAAAATTAGACTGCTAGGGAGGAAGATAGTTTTATTTTTAGAGAGATAGATGGATGCTCTGCCACATCTGTATGATGGGTGCAAGAAAGTTTTCTGCCTGTTCAAAGATATTTAAAGAGAACGTTCAAATAAAGTATCTAAATAAGTCCAAAACTACAAAATTTAGAGCTACATAACTTTATATGAAATGTGTATACAGTATATACATATATATATATATATATATATATATATATCTATATATATATATACAAAAATATTTGGTAACTTCATGTCCGTAAAAGTCAGAGCTGTCAGAACAAAAAATTATTTAAACCCATAAGATTGAAAGAACAAATATTGAAAACTCCAGAATTGCAAATTTTTTATCCTTGAACTTCCCCCCAAAAACCTCAATACGAAATAATGTGGTCCATAGAAATAGATGAAACTAGTCTGGTAGTCTGGCACCGCCCCCAACCAGCTTCTCCCTCCACTGCAACAAGTGATTGACAGGTCCCTGCCATAGCAAGAGTTGGGGGCATAACAGGACTAGTCTTGTCTATGGCTATGATCCCCAGCATGCTCTTCCCAGCTCCGCTAAAGGTGACTAACAGCTATGGAAGAGACCTGTCAATCACCTAGAGCAGCGCTGGGAGAAGATGGGCACTGACGGTGCTGGACTAGTCTACTCTATTCCTATGATCCCTGGTCAAACCCTCTAACTATATTTTCCCTGAAACACCAGAGTGTTGCAAAGAAAAATATACCTAGCTGCAATTGTGTAGCCAGGCTCTGATTCATGCTGCATGCATTTTTGGCAGCATGAATCAGTGACAGGATGCTCAAATAATAAAAAACAAAACTATAAAAGTTTGGTATAGACTGTAAGGTTGCATCTAGACAAGCCTTGGATGGGAGGTATGTGTCACTGAGGGGGCTAGCCCCGGTGATGTAGGACATGGTGAAGCAGGTTCCAGCACGGATAGTGATGAGAGGGTTTTTTTTTAAAAAAAAGTCCGGATTTTAAGTCCAGGTTTTAGGAACAGTCAGAAGAGCTGGATGGAACTGGTTATTCCCATACCTCCAGTTCCAGGCCTTGGAACCGGCATTTAATCATTTTATCAAGCTCCAACCTTTTTAAGATATTGTGGAAGGTCGGCTCACCCAACTGTACATAGAGGTAGACACAGGAACACTGTCTCTTTAAATTTTCCACTGGTTTATTAAAGGTACTGCATAAACCAGTTCAGCATTAGCAAAAACCTGGCTTAACAGGAAAACAAAAACGTAACATATTGCACAGTCCGTGTTCCTGCGGGATCCATCCGCTCATGGAACAAACATTAAAAAAGGTTCAACTTTCTTTATACTCAAACACAGCTATGGAGCTCCCACTCCAGACACACTCATCAATGAATGAGCCAGAAGGCTGTTTATTTATCCTCTGGACTCCACCCTGGGGTGGAGATATGGTGAACAGTCTCCCATCCACTCTACAGCTGTTCAATCAACCTAGCCCTAAACATTGCTGATTAACCCCTCTCAACATTTAACGTGCTGGAGCATTTTTCTAGGTTCATAGCACTGAAGCTAACAACCTCAGTGATACCTATCTCCCCTGCAGCACTTTGCCAGTGACTTTGTCACCATATATTATGAACATGGTAGAATTAATTCTAGTATGCAATAAGAAAGTTAACAATTACCTTAAATGTTAATTGTTTAAAAGGGGACCTGTCACTTGCTCAAATAATTGTGCTAAATACTGTGTAAAAATCCTTGAGCTTCCCTGATTCTGCCACTAATTTCTGCTCTATTGCAGAGATATTCACAGTTGCTTGTTTTGGAGCACAGTATGTGAAATTTTTGCTTTTAGTTCAACTGGTTGTTTCGTCAGAGTCTTCTCTGGGGGTGTGCGCTTTCATCCCTTCCTCCCAGACTCTGCCAATCACAGCTTGGCAGCATCTGAGACTGATAGCAGATCAGCTGCTCAGCTATGATTGGCTGTATCTGGGAGGGATGAAAGCACATTTCCCCAGGGAAGACTCTAATAAAACACCCAGTTGGATGACAAGCAGAGATTTCACATACTGTGCTTCAAAAGCAACAAATGTGAATATCTCTGCAATGCAGCGAAGCAGCAGAAAGCAGAAAAGAGCAGCAGAATCAGAGGATCTTGGAGATTTTTATAAGGTATTTAAAGGGACTCTGTCAGCAGCTTTTTGCTATTTAATCTAAGAGCAACATAATGTAGAGACTAAGAGCTTGATTCCAGAGAGGTATGACTTGCTCAGCAGCTTTTTGTAGTGTCAATAGAATCAGTGCTTTATCAGCAAGAGATTATCACTGCAGGACTAGGTCTCATGTGCAAGGCAGTCTAGATAATCTGTGTAACTCTGCCCCCACCACTGATTGGCAACTTGTTGACAATGTACAGTGTACACAGCAAGCTGGCAATCAGAGGTATGGGAGGGGTTATACAGGGCTTAGCATTCTGACCAGTTACATCTACAGCATATAAAACAGAGATTCACTCAAAGCTACAGCAAGCAGCCCAGTAAGTGACACATCACTGAAATCAGGGTCTCTACATTATGCTGATCTCAGATTCCATAGCAAAAGTCTGGTGACAGATTCCCTCTAACACTGTTTTTTGAGCAAGTGACAGGTCCTCTTTAAGTGTTAATTTCACTGTATCATTTTGGTAATGTGCATGGCTTTTCATAATGTGTCAGTGCTCTCTGTTGTACTAAGCTGTGCATCTGAAGCTTCAGAAACAAAATCAGGTTCCAATCACTGGCATTAAAATGAGATTTTTAAAAATCACAATTGATGCACAAATCCTAATAAATTGCTGCAGAATTATGTTGAGGTTTATTAACTGAACAATCTAAATTTTAATGTTAAAAAATGCACCTAATGAGCCGCTATGATGTTCGCTTACACTGCACTTTTACTATCTAACCATAAATCTGGATGTCAATATGATTCACATTTTATGGCTTGATACAAAGCCCAAGTGTCATCGTCACCGGCTTGGGATTGTGTTTTGGTCTCACGGATGACTTGTCCTATTCTGGATGGTCTGTGAGGGGTGACTGCACACATTTTATTACATCTGCGACATCAACAGGGGACGATGGTGAGAACTTTATGGATGTAGAAAACATCATCACTTTAGTTTTCTGTTGGAAACATTCAGTAATATTCCAGCTAACTCGTGAGGGTTAGGCTACGTTCACACCTCCATTTCCGTTTTTACTTCCATCAAAAGCAGAACATTTTTTTCCCCATTTCTCATCCATTTTATATGCATTTTTTCCTTCTTTTTATAAATGGAAAGAGATTTTTTTTTTCCATTGACAGTTAGAAATGGATCAATTAAATACAGATTATAAACTGATGTAAAATCCGATCTGCAAAAACTGATGAAAATAAGACATGCACTAATGGAAGGAACACGAGGAGTTTAAAGAGGTTGTCCACCTGGCATCCCCGCCGATCAGCTGTGGTGGCCGCCGGCCAGAAGTGCTTTCTTGCGGAGCTGCTCTGTCTACTTGTAGTGGCTACCACAGGGTACTACACATTCGCCTCCTATTAAAATCAATATCCACGTCCTTAAAATTTGCCTTGAAGGTTGGATTGATGAGGGACCAGCCCCCATCATTTACATTTTGAAAGGCACAACAGCAAATAGAACTGTTCTAGAGATTATTGCGGGTCCCAACAGTCGGACCCCCACTGATAGTTGTTCATCATCTGACAGTTTTTAAAGTTGACCGTAGACATAAGATAACTGTCGGTCAAAAAGTTTGTTCATGTTTTTTCAATGGGGAGTTAGGAAAAGTCTCTGTCAAACTCCTCTGGCAGTGGCTTTACTGACCTGAGAACAGAATAATCAAGTGTTGAAGTTACAACCGTCTGATCCTTCTCTCCCTCGGCATCATCTGTTGAGCGAGAGTTGGGAGGTCCACATACACATCAGACGGTCTGATGATTCCACCAAAATTGGTGAGTTCGAACAACAACTTCCATCCCATGTGTATGGGGGCCTTTACTGTAAAGGTAGATAATAGAGATGAGCAAATAGTTTCACAGGACCCCGGACCAGCGGCAAGGTCCGTAATCCGTAGTTGCTGAAGTGAAGACCTGCAAACTACCTCTTGCCTGATGGCATCTTTTCTTGAGTAGCCGACTTGGCGCAACATCATTGTTACGGCATGACGCTACACGACGTTGCGCCAAGACGGCTAATCAAACAAGGAGCCACGGATGCCGTCAGGTAGGAGGTGGTTCTGTCCAGAGGCCTTGGAATACTGACTTGATCTGTGAATTTATTTGCTCAACTCTACCACATAACCCTATTATTATGCTGTGGAATATGGAAGCAATAATCTATATAATTGTTCCCCTTATCATATTATCACAACGTGCTACTGCAGGGGAAATATAGTATTACGTGGATGACCATTCATCTCTCAGCAACTATCTGTTCCATAACATAGTATAGGAGGATAAAAACTTTTACAAATTGCCTGTCCTTTCCTAGCGGCGCCCTAGACTGCTGCCTTCTCTGCACCTATATTTTGCACCACAGTCCACCATGGATCTGCACCTACACTCCGTTGTTTTCACTGCCACCTTCACCGATCCCTTGTTTTGTTTTCCCTGGCATTTCCCTCACTGCTTCCTCCTATGTCACCCTTTATATACAACTATTTAAAGCTGAGCAAACACACAAAAAAGCGCAGCTCTGGTGTCATTGCTTAGCAGCGGGGTTTCCGGATAATACAAGTACTATAGCTAATTTTACATCTATCAATGGCCGCATTATATGTAATACAGAATGACTGTGACTCATTTCAGATTACATAAGTATGGATTTTACTGGGATACAGATAAACCTAAGTTACTATTAATTGTAAAATTTACCAAGTGATAACAGACAGTGGGGTACAACATGTACATGACTAGAGAAGGTTGAAATCCATGGAAAATGTTCGAGTGTCTCCCCTGCCCACCTTCCTCAAACCATCTAGACCAAACATGTCAAACTCTGGCCCATGGGCCAAATCTGGCCCACAGGGGGATTATATTTGGCCCGCTACACCAGAACAACCACCCCTATGTGGGGCCCATTATACTGTATGGAGAACTATGTGGGGCCATTATTCTGTATGGAGGACTATGTAGGGTCATTATACCGTATGAAGGACTATATGGGGCCCATTATTCTGTATGGAGGACTATGTGGGGTCATTATACTGTATGAAGGACTATATGGGGCCATTATACTGTATGGAGGACTATGTGGGGCCATTATTCTGTATGGAGGACTTTGTGGGGGCCATTATACTGTATGGAGGATTATGTGGGCCCATTATACTGTATGGAGGACTATGTAGGGGCCATTATACTGTATGGAGGACTATGTGGGGCCCATTATACTGTATGGAGGACTATGTGGGACCATTATTCTGTATGGAGGACTATGTGGGGTCCATTATACTGTATGGAGCGATATGTGGGCCCATTATACTGTATGGAGGACTATGTGGTCCCCATTATACTGTATGGAAGACTATGTAGGGGCCATTATACTGTATGGAGGACTATGTGGGGCCCATTATACTGTATGCAGGACTATGTGGGGCCATTATTCTGTATGGAGGACTATGTGGGGTCCATTATACTGTATGGAGCGCTATGTGGACCCATTATACTGTATGGAGGATTATGGGAGGCCCATTATTTTGTATGGAGGATTATGTGGGGGCCATTATACTGTACGGAGAACTATGTGAGGCCCATTATACTGTATGGAGAACTATGTGGGGGCCATTATACTGTATGGAGGACTATGTGAGGCCCATTATACTGTATGGAGGACTATGTGGGGGTCCATTATTTTGTATGGAGGACTATGTTGTGCCCTTATTCTATATGGAGGACTATGTGGGGCCATTATTCTGTATGGAGGACTATGTGGGGCCCATTATTCTGTTTGGAGGACTATGTGGGGCCAGTATTCTGTATGGAGGACTATGTGGGGCCATTATACTGTATGGAGGACTTTATGGGGCCCATTATACTGTATGGAGGACTATGTGGGGCCCATTATACTGTGTACTGGTTGGCCCCTGACAAGTTTTTCATTGTGGCCCTCTGTGTGCTTGAGTTTGACATCCCTGATCTAGACGCAAGTTACTTTTGACCGCGGCATGTAAGGGGATAAACAGCTAGTCTGTAGACCTGCCTTATTGCAAATATGGGAGGCAGTATTGCCAATGGGTAAAGTGAAAATAAATAGTGAGGCACAGTCCAAAAGGTCTCTAAAGGACCCAATATACATTAGACTAATGTCAGCCAAACACACCAATATCAACGGGTTCAGCTGATGGTTTAATGATATTGGAGGGTTAAGGATCCGGCATGTCCGATTTCGGATCCTTTTGTTCTCTAAGAGATAAGCAGTCACCAGCACGAGCGCTCCTGTATTTGGAGGAGTCGGTGAGATTGCTGTTGGCCAAATGACCGACAAAACCATGTTTTGTCGACAGCTATCTACAGTGTCTGGGGGGGTAAAGGGCCAAGGTCTTTTGGGGGACATGGCACATTCTTGCAGAATTCAACAAGTCTTGGGGAAGGAGCCCTATTGTATCAAGACCAGTGTCCTTCTGGATGGAAGGGGACCAAATCTCTCAGGGGAAAAGGACTCAGTTTGGAGAGGAGGTATAATCTAATCCAAGGGCTGTAGCGGGATTAAAGTCGAAACAAGCTGTAAATGTTAAGTAATATGTTTACAAAGGCTGCTGTTCCCATTTTTAGGAGACAAGTGGCTTCTGCACCTCCAGCCCTCACTTCTGCTCTGTGTTCTGGTGTGCCCCAATTCCTACCTCCACCTGCGTCCCTCTACCCTGCCCCTCTCCCACTTGACCTTAACGTCTAGGTAGAAATTGGGAGGGAGCAGCGTAGCTCTTTTGATTTTGGATTTGTCAGTATCAGTGGGCAGTAGGTGATAGTCAGCAGCATTGAGACCCTTTTTTTTTTACATTTTACATGCCCCTTTATGGTAGCCTTTCTGCCTGTGCCCTCCTGAGAGCACCGCACTAGTGGCTGCAATGGCAATGGTTCTGCACCATAGCAATAGAAGTCGACCCATACCAAATATCAATTAGGGCTCCAGAGAATTTTGCTATCCAGAACAGAAGGACCCGCTATCCCTATTTCATAATTCTTCAAGCCAATTTCACTGTATAGATTCTCATCACCAATTAGCAAAGAAAATACATACAGATCCTTGTTATGTTTATTGTATTTTTATACAATTAATGCACTTTTGGATTAATTCCTTTTACGCTTTGCTTTGTGTTTTGTGAGCAGTGAAGCTTTTTAGTGCATTTTTCTGCCATGTCTACACTTTCTGTGCTTGTACATTTGCATTCTATGCCAGGCACCACATTTCAGGAGACTACTCTATGTAGTTCTGGCAGGAATCTTACTATTTGTTTACACAACCTGCACGTTACCTGGGAATACAAATCCTGTGATTACGCCTCCCCCGCCAAGCCTCCTTTCCTTAGTGTTTGCTGCACTCAGTGTTCTGTACAGAGACACTGTGTGCATGTTTCACTCATTGACTGAACAGTTCAGAACTTTAACTTAGCACATGATGAAATCTCTGAGCAAAATATTTATTCAATTGGCACTGGTGGCATGAGATCAAAGGGGCTGTCTGTTTACAACTTCACTTTAGTCAAAAACACATTTAAAGGGAACCTGCACATAAGACATTGTGGTGTGTAAGTGACTCGCCCCCTGGGCCGTGGGGCACTCGGATCCGGGCAATAGGGGGAACGATGGGAGTAGTAGTGGCAACCCGGTTCCGTGGCTCAGGGTGGTCAGGCCAGTGGTAGTCCGTTTTGTGCTGTTGGTTTTGTCCGACTACGCCATCCGTGGATTTGCGGTCATTAGGAACCGCCGCTGCAGGGCAGACCGCTGGGGCTGATGATATATGCAGCTGGGATGGTGTGACTCCCCACGGGAAGAGTGCGGCCCCAGGGCAGTGTAGTGGATGGTGGGAGTGATGGTAGTGAGAGTCCCGGTGCTGATAGTGCTGGAGGAGCAAGGAGCACACAGACAACAAGTTGCAGTCCAGGGTCTTTACTAAAACAGGTAAACTGACCCATAAACAGTCCCGGCTAGGAGGGGACCTGGATGTCTGAGAGCAACGGGGAAATTGGCCCTGGTCAGGGTGAGGGTGTAGGCCTACCGTGCTTTCTGCGCTCCTTCTGGCTATCCCCTCCTTATAGAGTAACAGCCCACGTTTCCGAGCTTTCCGTGTATTCTCGCCTGTATGACCTGCGACGTGGGTTCCTTTCTGCTCCCAGCCTTGTACGGCTTTGCTGGTCCCTTCTGTTGTGGCAGGACCTCCAGGCTTCTTAGGCCAAGGAATATACAGTCCCTTGCGGACTGGTTCTCTGCTGGGGGATGTAGAATCCTCCCAGCCTCAGACACCAAAGTCTGGTAAAGTAAGTCCGTGATCTGCCAAGACAGGCTCTCTTCGCCTCTTGTCTCTGGCTTGTGGCTCTCCTCTTGCCACACTTCCTCTTAGGTGCAATACAACTGTCTGTCCCTGCTCTGCTCTGGGACAAGTCTCAGTCCTGAGACAGGCCTTCAAGTTCTTTCTAACCCTGCCCCCAGTACCAGCTTTTATATGGGGCAGCCAGCTCCCCCTACTGGCCTGAGACAGGAGGCATTGCATGCTAATGTTCCCCTGACTAGAGAACCTCCCCCTTGCTCTCAGACACAGCTTTATTACATTTTGTGGCATCCAGGCCAGGGTGACACATAAGGGTAACATAGAAGAAGGTATATGACCGTGTAGGGAGATGGACATACTGCCCATGTCTACCTTGAAGAAACAAGTATATTGTTGTAATGTGAATACTGATATGCGTTGATGATGTTTATATGTGTAGTGATCTGTGATGTTGGTGAAGAGGCTATATTCTGCCAAGCAACAAGTAGTTGACAGGGACAACGAGAGTTAATGGTTGGGACTAGCCCAGAGTGGGAGGGGCTAAGCTGAAGGGACAAGAGACAATTTCTTTTAGAGCATCAGATACGGACTGGAGGGCATAGAGAAAGGATCTAAGGTCCAATGTGAGCAGTGCTGCATTCTTGGGTGTCCCTAGAAGTGAGAGGAGACAGGGAGAGAGATAGCGTGATCTGGAGTGGAGCAGTAAAGATGAAGAGTAACTAAGAGACAGAGTGATTTCCCAGAGACGGGTCATGGGAGCAGACGCCGAGCAGTAAGGTCCACAGTTTATAACTCCTGAAGGTAACTGGCCTAGACATGACTGTGTAAGAGAGATGAAAAGAGTGCCCCAGGAGGGAGTTCCAAAGCGTCAGCATCAGAGAAGATAAGTACCGGTTATACTGGCACTAAAACTCCCCTAAGAGTAAAGAAGACACGGAACCACGGGTTGAGTAAAGGACTCTTGCTACGCTGAACTGTAGTGTCTAGCTGGCTTGTGGTGAAGTAGTGAAAAGCAGGGAATACAGAGGACCAGTAAGGAGGAAGGAATTGAAACTGTGTGGAAAATGCTCCAAATTGTGAAGGAAATGTCCTTAAGACTTTGTACCCACTATCTCTTGTATATATTCCACACCAAGTTCCTGTTCAATAAAAAGTTTATTTTTGAATGGTGATCTCCCTCATTGAACAATGAAATATCTATTCCAGGTAGTGTTGAGCGAGCATGCTCGACACTGCTCGTTACTCGCCCGAGCATCACGCTACTCGGGATGTTCGGCGAGCACCGAGCATGTCCGGGTTACTCGGGCGGGAGCTCGAGTCTCCGCCCTGCACATTTGGCGCTCTTTACAGAGCCAATGAACATGCAGGGATTGCCAGCCAGTCACTGTAATGCCGCAGCCATGTTATTTGTGGGCATTACAGTGATTGGCTGGCCGCACAGCGTCACCTCGAGTATTTAAAACCGGGCACCACCATCTTGGACAGAGTCGCTCTGGATCAGCCAGTGTAGGGTCAGTGCTGCTGAGTTAGGGAGTGGTATTTAGTGCGAAATAGTTAGTGTAGGGTCTCTAAAGCCTGCCAAATCAAACAAACAGTCCTTCTCAGGACTAATATTCATCCCAGATATCAGGCAGGCAGGCAGGCTGTATAGGAGACGCAGTGGTTATACCAGCAAATGCTGCACTACAGTCCTGTGTGCTCCTGTTGGCAAATTGCTAGACTTATCACCCCGGTCTCAGGGGCCAGGAAAAATTTTTTTTTTTTTCATCTAAATCCTGTATTTTTTTTTTTTCCTCAGTCAGACTGTCCAAATACGCGTCTTATTAATCTTTTGGTATTTTCCCTCCCTCCAAAAAAATTGAGTGTGTCTGTGACTGTTCAGACACCAATATATCTGTTTAAAAGAGTCTGGTGTAGGCCAGAAAAATAGAACTGTGGTTTTGCAGTTCCACGGGTCAAATCTCTGTATTATCCTGTTTTTGGCATTTTTTGCCGTAAAAAAAAGCTGTAATAGTGT
This sequence comes from Phyllobates terribilis, assembly GCF_046119375.1. Taxonomy (NCBI): domain Eukaryota; kingdom Metazoa; phylum Chordata; class Amphibia; order Anura; family Dendrobatidae; genus Phyllobates; species Phyllobates terribilis. Next base: position 240,812,130 of record NW_027362772.1, read on the forward strand.
CTCCCTGACTGGTCAGACACCAATATATCTGTTTAAAAGATTCTGGTGTACGCCACATAACTATAACTGTGGTTTTGCAGTTCCACTGGTCAAATCTCTGTATTATCCTGCTTTTGGCATTTTTTGCCGTAAAAAAAACTGTAATAGTGTCTCCCTGACTGGTCAGACACCAATATATCTGTTTAAAAGAGTCTGGTGTGCGCCACATAACTATAACTGTGGTTTTGCAGTTCCACAGGTCAAATCTCTGTATTATCCTGCTTTTGGCATTTTTTGCTGTAAAAAAAAAACAGTAATAGTGTCTCCCTGACTGTTCAGACACCAATATATCTGTTTAAAAGAGTCTGGTGTAGGCCAGAAAAATAGAACTGTGGTTTTGCAGTTCCACAGGTCAAATCTCTGTATTATCCTGTTTTTGAGATTTTTTGCCGTAAAAAAAACTGTAATAGTGTCTCCCTGACTGGTCAGACACCAATATATCTGTTTAAAAGATTGTGGTGTACGCCACATAACTATAACAGTGGTTTTGCAGTTCCACGGGTCTAATCTCTGTATTATCCTGCTTTTGGCGTTTTTTGCCATAAAAAAAACTGTAATAGTGTCTCCCTGACTGGTCAGACACCAATATATATGTTTAAAAGAGTCTGGTGTACACCACATAACTATAACTGTGGTTTTGCAGTTCCACGGGTCAAATCTCTGTATTATCCTGCTTTTGGCTTTTTTTTTGCCGTAAAAAAACACAGTAATAGTGTCTCCCTGACTGTTCAGACACCAATATATCTGTTTAAAAGAGTCTGGTGTAGGCCAGAAAAATAGAACTGTGGTTTTGCAGTTCCACGGGTCAAATCTCTGTATTATCCTGTTTTTGGCATTTTTTGCCGTAAAAATAAAAACTGTAATAGTGTCTCCCTGACTGGTCAGACACCAATATATCTGTTTAAAAGAGTCTGGTGTACGCCACATAACTATAACTGTGGTTTTGCAGTTCCACGGGTCAAATCTCTGTATTATCCTGCTTTTGGCATTTTTTGCCGTAAAGAAAAACTGTAATAGTGTCTCCCTGACTGTTCAGACACAAATATATCTGTTTGAAAGAGTCTGGTGTACGCCACATAACTATAACTGTGGTTTTGCAGTTCCACGGGTCAAATCTCTGTATTATCCACTTTTGGGTCTTTTTTACATAAAAAAAACAGTTTGAGTGTGTCGCTGACTGTTCAGCCCCAAATATATCTATTTAAAAAGTCTGGTATACGCCAGTAAATTAGAACTGTGGTTTTGCAGTTCCACGGTTCAAATCTCTGCATTATCCAGCTTTTGGCCTGTTTTACGTAAAAAAAAAAACAGTAATAGTTTCTCCCTGTCTGTTCAGTCACAAATATATCTGTTTAATAGATTCTGGTGTAGACCAGACCAATAGAGCTGTGGTTTTCCTCTTCCACAGTTCTAATCTCCTTTTTCTTACCCTTTTTCCATTGATAGTGCGAGTGAAAGCTATTTTACTTCATTTACAATGGGCAAGGCACGTGGCAAGGGACGTGGAACTGGTGATGGAGCGTGTAGAGGACGGGGCCGTGGCCAAGGTGAAAATGTGCCACAACCAACAGCCACATCTTCTCGCTCCCACTTCTTGACCGAATTACTAGGGAAGCACACTACAACACCAGTATTGCGAACTGATCAGTGTGAACAGGTTATTAATTGGATAGCAGATAATACTTCCAGTTACCTGGGCACCACCACCTCTGGTCTGTCTTCCACACGGTCAAGTTTTAGTAGCCGTGAGTCTCGACCGCATACTCCTCCTCACCCTGATGCTCCTTCCTCCCACCATGCCGAGTGTCGTCAGACAGCAACTGATCACACACTTGGACAGTCTGAAGAGCTGTTCACTGGTCCATTTCCATATTTGTGCCCCTCGCCTGCTCGGCTTGAAGTGGTGGAAGAGGAGATCCCATCTAGCGATGCCCAAATATTTGAACAACCACGGCCACAGGAAGTCGACGCTGGCAATTTGTCACAAGAGGTGGACGATGAAGAGACACAATTTCTTAACTCGTACCCCGAGTTGCCAGATCAGCTCGTCAAAGTACGCCGCCTGTCAGCTCATTTGCACAAGTCGGCTACAGCTTCAGCCGCCCTTGCTGTGTTGCAGCAGCGTTTGCAGCTTCCGGCACACCGACTGGTGTGTGATGTCCCCACACGTTAGAACTCTACTCTCTACATGTTGCAAAGGATTTGTGAGCAGAAGAGAGCTGTGGAGTACCAGCTGCAACAAGGCCGTCGATATTCAGGTCAAACTCCACACATAAGACCTCAGGAGTGGACCTGGATGTCTGACATATGTACCATCTTGACAAACATTGAGGAGTCCACTAAGATGGTGAGTGGCGATGACGCCATCATTAGCGTCAGCATCCCACTTGTCTGTCTTTTGCAACGCTCTCTGCAGAGAATTAAAGAGGAGGCATTGCAGCCAGAGTATGATGAGATGGATCAAGAAGCCATAGCGGGTGATTACACACAGCCCAGCCTCATCTCATCCCAACGTGCATTGGGGGACAATGAGGGAGAGGAGGAAGAGGAGGTAGAACAGGAGCTGGTATCATGCGCTGTAGACGGTAGTACCTGTACAACTGTCATACCGTCGGTTGAGCGTGGGCGGCCTGAGGACAGGGGGGACTGTTCAGCCCCAAATATATCTATTTAAAAAAGTCTGGTATACGCCAGTAAATTAGAACTGTGGTTTTGCAGTTCCATGGTTCAAATCTCTGTATTATCCAGCTTTTGGCCTGTTTTACGTAAAAAAAAACAGTAATAGTTTCTCCCTGTCTGTTCAGTCACAAATATATCTGTTTAATAGATTTAATAGACCAGACCAATAGAACTGTGGTTTTCCTCTTCCACAGTTCTAATCTCCTTTTTCTTACCCTTTTTCCATTGATAGTGCGAGTGAAAGCTATTTTACTTCATTTACAATGGGCAAGGCACGTGGCAAGGGACGTGGAACTGGTGATGGAGCGTGTAGAGGACGGGGCTGTGGCCAAGGTGAAAATGTGCCACAACCAACAGCCACATCTTCTCGCTCCCACTTCTTGACCGAATTACTAGGGAAGCACACTACAACACCAGTATTGCGAACTGATCAGTGTGAACAGGTTATTAATTGGATAGCAGATAATACTTCCAGTTACCTGGGCACCACCACCTCTGGTCTGTCTTCCACACGGTCAAGTTTTAGTAGCCGTGAGTCTCGACCGCATACTCCTCCTCACCCTGATGCTCCTTCCTCCCACCATGCTGAGTGTCGTCAGACAGCAACTGATCACACACTTGGACACTCTGAAGAGCAGTTCACTGGTCCATTTCCATATTTGTGCCCCTCGCCTGCTCGGCTTGAAGTGGTGGAAGAGGAGATCCCATGTACCGATGCCCAAATATTTGAACGGCCACAGGAAGTCGATGCTGGCAATTTGTCACAAGAGGTGGATGATGAAGAGACACAATTGCCACGAAGTGAGGAGGAGGATCGTGGTGCGCAAGTGGAAGAGGAGGAGGTGGTGGATGATCTAGTAACTGACCCAACGTGGCAGGAGGACACGCAGAGCGAGGCCAGCAGCACACAGGGGGAGGGAGGCAGAGTACCACAACAGGCAGGAAGAAGCAGTGTGGTGGCCGCACACAGAAGGCGGGCAACAGATCCCCGTAACATCAACACGAGGGACGTTGCCAGTACAACCGGTAGGTCTTCCAGAGTCTTGAATTTTTTTAAAGACTCTGCTGATAACCCCAAAAAGGCCATTTGTACCACCTGCCATGCCAGAATCAGCAGGGGTGACAAAACTACCAGCCTGACCACCACCAACATGAACAGGCACATGGCAGCAAAGCACCCGACTTTGTGGGGCGAACCCCAGGGTCCACGACCAGTGTCAGCGGGTGTCACCACTGCTACTTCCGCTGTTGTGCGTGTGATAGAACCCCCTGTTGTGCGTGCAAGGCAATCCCCTGTCCATACTGCATGCAAAGATGCCCCCTCCTCTCAGTCTTCACTTGTTATGGCAGTTTCTCAAGAAACAGCATCAACGTCCACGTCCACGTCCCACCGCAGCGTTCAATTGTCCATATCCCAGAGCGTTGAATGAAAGCGGAAATTCGCAGCCAACGCCCCACAGGCCACAGTCTTAAATTCGCACATTTCACGACTGCTTGCGTTGGAAATGCTGCCTTTTAGGCTGGTGGAGACGGAATCCTTCCGCAACCTTATGGTGGTGGCCGTCCCTCGGTACTCGGTCCCCAGCCGACACTATTTTGCCTGGTGTGCCATCCCCGCACTACACAAGCACGTGTCCCAAAACATCTGCCGTGCCCTCAACAACGCAGTTACTGGGAGAGTCCACCTGACAACGGACACGTGGACAAGTGCTTCTGGCCAGGGACGGTACATCTCCCTGACGGCACACTGGGTAAACATAGTGGAAGCCGGGACCCAGTCGGACCTTGGGACGGAACACATCCTCCCCACACCGAGGATTGCGGGCCCTATGTCAGTCAGAGTTGCCCCCACAGTGTACAGCTCCTGTGAATCATCCTCCTCCTCCTCCTCCTCCTCATGTTCAGCCTCCATCTCAGATATCACCACATCAGTTACAAGCTGGAAGCACTGCAGTACTGCCTCAGCCAAGCGGCAACAGGCTGTGCTGAAACTCATAAGCTTAGGTGATAAACCTCACACTGCTTGTGAGTTGTGGACAGCTGTGAAAGAGCAGGCAGATCTGTGGCTGAGACCGCTGAACCTACATCCAGGCATGGTCGTGTGTGACAATGGGCGTAACCTGGTGGCGGCTCTGAGGCGAGGCGAGATCACACACGTACCATGCCTGGCTCATGTGCTTAACCTCGTGGTTCAGTGGTTTCTTAACTCGCACCCTGAGTTGCCAGATCTGCTCGTCAAAGTACGCCGCCTGTCAGCTCATTTTCGCAAGTCGGCTACAGCTTCCGCCGCCCTTGCTGTGTTGCAGCAGCGTTTGCAGCTTCCGGCACACCGACTGGTGTGTGATGTCCCCACATGTTGGAACTCTACCCTCTACATGTTGCAAAGGATTTGTGAGCAGAAGAGAGCTGTGGAGTACCAGCTGCAACAAGGCCGTCGATATTCAGGTCAAACTCCACACATAAGACCTCAGGAGTGGACCTGGATGTCTGACATATGTACCATCTTGACAAACTTTGAGGAGTCCACTAAGATGGTGAGTGGCGATGACGCCATCATTAAGGTCAGCATCCCACTTGTCTGTCTTTTGCAACGCTCTCTGCAGAGAATTAAAGAGGAGGCATTGCAGCCAGAGTATGATGAGATGGCTCAAGAAGCCGTAGCGAGCGATTACACACAACCCAGCCTCATCTCATCCCAATGTGCATTGGGGGACAATGAGGGAGAGGAGGAAGAGGAGGTAGAACAGGAGCTGGTATCATGCGCTGTAGACGGTAGTACCTGTACAACTGTCATACCGTCGGTTGAGCGTGGGCGGCCTGAGGACACGGGGGAGGAGGAGGAAGAGAGCATGGTCAGTCGTCGTCTTGGTGAGGACACAGAAGTCTTGCACGTTACCAGTCTGGCACGCATGGCTGACTTTATGTTACGCTGCCTTAACCGTGACCCTCGCATTGTCAAAATTTTGGGTGACAGTCATTACTGGTTTGTGACACTTTTAGACCCCCGCTACAAGGAGAACTTTCACTCTCTTATTCCTGAGGTGGAGAGGTCTACAAAAATGGGGCAGTACCAGAAGGCCCTTGCTGCAGAAGTGTTAAAAAAATTCCCATCTGAAAACGCTAGCGGCAGAGGTCACAGTTCGTTGCCCAACCAAGGCGTACAGGCGAGAGAGACGCAACTCCAATCCAGCAGAGGCAGGGGAACACTGTCAACGATCTGGGACAGTTTTCTGAGACCCGCCCAGCTTACAGGCCCTGAGGCGCGGGGTACTCTCACAAGGAGTGGAAAGTTTCAAAAGATGGTGAGGGAGTACCTTGCCGACCGTACCAGCGTCCTCCATGATTCCTCTGTGCCTTTTAATTTTTGGGTATCCAAGCTGGACACTTTGAATGAACTCGCTCTGTACGCCTTGGAGGTCCTGGCCTGCCCTGCTGCTAGCGTGTTATCAGAGCGTGTTTTTAGTGCCACTGGGGGAATTATAACAGATAAGCGCACTCGCCTGTCAACTGACAATGCTGACAAGCTGACCCTTATCAAAATGAACAAGGGCTGGATTGGGCCAGACTTCTCATCAGCTTTTGGCAGCTTTTGCTTGGAAGGCATAGGCGAAGACTATGGGAGACTCACTACCCAATAATGGGAATAATGTTTTTAAGATGCTGTACTGCATGGCTCTTCCAAGGGGCATTTAAACCATCTTGTTAAGCTACTGCAACCTCCACGTCTCTTCCAAACGGCATTAAAACCGTCTTGTTAAGCTACTGCAACCTCCACGTCTCATCCAAGGGGCATTAAAACCGTCTTGTTAAGCTACTGCGACCTCCACCACTTTTCCCAGGGCCATTGATATTGTCTTTTTATTCCACTGCGACCTCCACGTCTCTTCCAAGGGGCATTAAAACCGTCTTGTTAAGCTACTGCGACCTCCACCACTTTTCCCAGGGGCATTGATATTGTCTTTTTATTCCACTGCGACCTCCACGTCTCTTCCAAGGGGCATTAAAACCGTCTTGCTAAGCTACTGCAACCTCCACGTCTCTTCCAAGGGGCATTAAAACCATCTTGTTAAGTTACTGCAACCTCCACGTCTCTTCCAAGGGTCATTAAAACCATCTTGTTAAGCTACTGCAACCTCCACGTCTCTTCCAAGGGGCATTAAAACAGTTTTGTTAAGCTACTGCAACCTCCACGTCTCTACCAAGGGGCATTAAAACCGTCTTGTTAAGCTACTGCGACCTCCACGTCTCTTCCAAGGGGCATTAAAACCATCTTGTTAAGCTACTGCAACCTCCACGTTTCTTCCAAGGGGCATTAAAACCGTCTTGTTAAGCTACGGTGACCTTCACGTCTCTTCCAAGGGGCATTAAAACCATCTTGTTAAGCTACTGCAACCTCCACGTCTCTTCCAAGGGGCATTAAAACCGTCTTGTTAAGCTACTGCGACCTCCACCACTTTTTCCAGGGGCATTGATATTGTCTTTTTATTCCACTACGACCTCCACGTCTCTTCCAAGGGGCATTAAAACTGTCTTGTTAAGCTACTGCAACCTCCACGTCTCTTCCAAGGGGCATTAAAACCGTCTTGTTAAGCTACTGCGACCTCCACGTCTCTTTCAAGGGGCATTAAAACCGTCTTGTTAAGCTACTGCAACCTCTACGTCTCTTCCAAGGGGCATTAAAACCATCTTGTTAAGCTACTGCGACCTCCACCACTTTTCCCATGGCATTGATATTGCCTTTTTATTCCACTGCGACCTCCACGTCTAATCCAAGGGGCATTAAAACCGTCTTGTTAAGCTGCTGCAACCTCCATGTCTCTTCCAAGGGGCATTAAAACCGTCTCGTTAAGCTACTGCGACCTTCACGTCTCTTCCAAGGGGCATTAAAACCGTCTTACTAAGCTACTGTAACCTCCACGTCTCTTCCAAGGGGCATTAAAACCATCTTGTTAAGTTACTGCAACCTCCACGTCTCTTCCAAGGGTCATTAAAACCATCTTGTTAAGCTACTGCAACCTCCACGTCTCTTCCAAGGGGCATTAAAACAGTCTTGTTAAGCTACTGCAACCTCCACGTCTCTATCAAGGGGCATTAAAACCGTCTTGTTAAGCTACTGCGACCTCCACGTCTCTTCCAAGGGGCATTAAAACCGTCTTGTTAAGCTACTGCAACCTCCACGTCTCTTCCAAGGGGCATTAAATGCGTCTTGTTAAGCTACTGCGCCCTCCACCACTTTTCCCAGGGGCATTGATATTGTCTTTTTATTCCACTGCGACCTCCACGTCTCTTCCAAGGGACATGAAAACCGTCTTGTTAAGCCACTGCGACCTCCACGTCTCTTCCAAGGGGCATTAAAACCGTCTTGTTAAGCTACTGCGACCTCCACCAATTTTCCCAGGGCCATTGATATTATCTTTTTATTCCACTGCGACCTCCACGTCTCTTCCAAGGGGCATTAAAACCATCTTGTTAAGCCACTGCGACCTCCACGTCTCTTCCAAGAGGCATTAAAACCGCCTTGTTAAGCTACTTCGACCTCCACGTCTCTTCCAAGGGGCATTAAAACCGTCTTGTTAAGCTACTGCAACCTCCATGTCTCTTCCAAGGGGCATTAAAACCGTCTTGTTAAGCTACTGCGACCTCCACCACTTTTCCCAGGGGCATTGATATTTTCTTTTTATTCCACTGCGACCTCCACGTCTCTTCCAAGGGGCATTAAAACCGTATTGTTAAGCTACTGTGACCTCCACGTCTCTTCCAAGGGGCATTGAAACCATTTTGTTAAGCTGCTGCGACTTCCACGTCTCTTCCAAGGGGCATTGAAACCGTTTTGTTAAGCTGCTGCGACCTCCACGTCTCTTCCAAGGGGCATTGAAACCGTTTTGTTAAGCTGCTGCGAACTCTACGTCTCTTCCAAGGGGCATTGAAACCGTCTTGTAAAGCTACTGCGACCTCCACCAATTTTCCAAGGGGCATTGATATTGTCTTTTTATTCCACTGCGACCTCCACTATTCTACCAACGGGCATTGCATTTCCTCCTAATTTTAGCCAGCTTTTGCTTTTCAATGCATAGGCGAACACTAAGGGAGACCCACTCCTCAATAATGGGTAGAAGGTTTTTAGTATGCTGTAATCCACGTCTGTTTCAAGGGGCATTGCAGTTCCTCATAATTTTTGGAAAGCTAACAGTGCACAGGAGACCCAGTTGCTATAAATGGAAAAAACAGTTTAGTTAAGGCCCTCTGACCTCCATGTCACTTTCAAGGGGCATTGGAGTGCCTCGAAATTTTTGTTAGGCATTGCACTCACTGCATGCCCTATAACTGTGTAGCCGAACTGCTCCTTTTGGTACAGAAACATATCCTAAAAGACATGTGTGGTTGACTGGCCTGATATTGATGTGAATGGTCCCTGTTCCTCCTGCTCTTTCTCCTTTGCCACCACCTCATCCATCATTCATCACCTGAAGCTTTGTTTTAACGGGAGTCATAGAACTGGGATAGTAGCAGGAAAACATCCAGCAATCCTCAGAGGAGGTAGGATATGCGCCAAAACGCTGACCACCTCAGGCCTAGCCGCTACTACATACATGCGCTTGCATTCCAAGAAAACAAAGCAGACGCTAACTTCTATCATCATCATCATGCTCCTCACCTTGGCACTCTCAACTCCCCTGATGGAGAAGCCAGGGCCCACCGGAGGAGTCTGGTTCTCTGGTGGGCTCGACCAATGCTGCCCTAAAGCAGGCCAGGCTAAGAAAAGTGTGGGAGAAGTTTCAAGGAGAAATAGGGGCGGCTGGGGACCGTGTGTGGACACCCGGCTGCCGGGCGGCTGGGGACTGAGTATGGATACCTCGCTACCGAAGCAGCCATGAGGTAGTGGCCAGCTTCGGCCTCCTCCAAACTAAAAGGCCCCATTTCAAGTGCAAGCTAGCAGTATGGTATTGCAGCCTGGGGGTGGGTGGGTGGCAGGTTGCACACTGACGCTTGTGTGTCACCCCAGGCCTGAATGCCACAAACATTAAAGGCTGTGTCTGAGAGCAGGAGGGAGGTTCGCTGGTCAGGGACCATTAGCATGCTGCACCTCCTGTCCCAGGCCAGTAGGGGGAGCAAGCTGCCCCTATAAAAGCTGGAACTGAAGGCAGGGTTAGGGAGACCAGGACCCACTTCTGAAGCATCCATAAGGGTTCCCAGAGGAAAAGGACAGGTCAGCAGCAGCTGAGGAGTCCGGGAGGCAGAGGAGGAACAGCAAGCCAGGGAGAGAGGCGACGAGAGCCGGTCCTGGCTGAGAGAGAACTACACAACCGGACACTGGGGTCCGAGGCTGTCAGGGTTGCAAGCCCGGCAGCAGATAACCGACCTGCGAGGGATTTTAGGTCCCTTGGCCTGAGAAGCCTGGAGGCTCCGCCACACAGAGGGACCGGTACAGCACGGAGAAGCTACAGGTACCTAAGGCCCGAGTCGCAAGCCATACAGGCGTAGTACACGGCCAGCTCAGGGACGTGGGCTATCACACAACGAAAAGGGAGATAGTCAGCAAGGGCAGAGAGAGAACGGTAGGCCTACCCACTCACCCTGATCAGTGGGGCTCGCTCGAATGCTCTCAGACCCCCAGGCCCATTCCTACCCTGTACTCCTGTTGGGTCATTAGTACTAACTACAATAAAGACCCTGGACTGTTTGAAGCAGACTCTGAACCATTATTATTGCGGCCTGCACCATCACCCCCAGCATCCTATTACACTGCCCTGAGGCCACACTCTTCCCGTGGGGAGTTATCCTATCCCTGTGCTGCATACCAACATCAGCCTCAGCGGTCTGCCTTGCAGCGGCGGTCATCCCTGACCGCAATCCACGGGTGGCGTAGTCGGACATTCAAAATCCTACAAATAGACTGCCACAGCATTTGGTCTGACCACCCTGAGCCACGGGATCGGATTGCCACTACTACCCTCAACATTGCACCGAAGCCCGGTTCCTGGTGCCCCACGGCCCAGGGGGCGAGTCAGCTTTGGCGTAGTCGGCAGGATTGTGACCAACCCACCACAAACGGGTATTGTGCGCCTGAAAAAGACTGTACACATACCTCAAAGGGAAGTTTCCCGCCATTCGGAGCCATTTCCCGCCATCTTCAGTCGTCTCCCGCTATCTTCAGTCGTTTCCCGCCATCTTCAGCCGTTTTCCCGCCATCGGACGCCATCTTCAGGACGCCGCGCGGGAAGAAGAGGGGCGTGGACGTCCAAACCGCGCAAGACCTGAAGCCCCGCCCTACGCACTGACGCTGCGCAAGGTCCTGGAAGGAGAGAGAGCGACGCTGAAGTCACCAGGACGCGACGCAAGGTCCTCGCCCGGAGCAGCACCAGCGGAGCCGCGGCCTACGGAAGAGGATCAACGGAAGGTAGGCCACACTTAACTAGGGGGGAGGAAGTTGACGGACGCGGAGGGACCTTCTACCACCAGCGTGGCTGCAGCAGCGGTGATGCCGTTCTCCATGCCCTACATCCCCAGAGCAGCCTGGTTGCCCCAATACTCAGGGGAATCCCATACGTTAACTGACTTTAAGGAAAGACTGCACAGTTTATTTAAAGTTTATCCCCTGACAGAAGAACAGAAAGTGAGCATTCTGACGGGGCAGCTAACCGGTGCAGCCCAGCGGGAAGTGAAATCATGGTCAGATGAGGAGAAAAGGACTGTAAAGGACATTCTGACCCAGCTGCGGAGTACCTTTGATACCCGTACCTCAGCAGAAATCAAAATGCGGTTCTATGGCTGTAAGCAGCGAGCCCAAGATAGTATCAGAGACTATGCCTTGAACCTGCAAGAAGCTCTGGGAGCAATCAAGCAAGCTGACCCTGGCAGCGTGCAGGACACTGATAAACTGTTGACTGACCAGTTCATAGAAGGTCTGCTGTCCAGCGCCCACAGAACCCAGCTGCGCCTCGTGGCCCTACAGAACCCCGATTTGACTTTTGCGCAGTTCAAGGATAGGGCCATCCGGGTGCTCCGAGAACCCGCACCAAGTGGCGCTGTAGCTTCCCGGCGCCCTGCCATCACTCACCACCAGGGGGCGGCGCCCTACCCCGCAGACCTTGTGGGGGCTGATGCACAGGCCCTAAATCCACCCCAGCCTGCAAACCTGCACCATCAGGTCCAAGAGCTAACAAAGAGTGTGGCTGCATTGACCAGGACCGTACAGTCATTGCAGGTGGAACCGTCAAGACCAATCAAGCTGGCTTCCAGTCCGGAGGATGTCCCGTGGCGTCGACAGAGGAGGATCCCGTCGTTCAGAGGGAGGCCCGCCGACCGTTACACTGAGGATGGACAGCCGACTTGCCGCCGTTGCAGTCAGCCAGGACACATAGCAAGGTACTGTACTTTAAATGGGTCCGACATGGGGTAGAGGGCCAACCCCCAGGCATAAGGTCATCAGGCCCGTCTAATTGGTGTGATAAGTACGTGGGGGGACGCCCGGTCTTACCCGTAGTGCTGGACGGTATCCCCATGAGTGCACTACTGGACACCGGGTCTCAAGTGACTACCATCCCCTACGTACTTTTCAAGCGGTACTGGAGTGACGCTGACATAACCCGCTATCCAGACGATGACTTAAGCATCATTGCCAGCAATGGCCAACCCGTGCCGCAGGTGGGGTTCAGAGAGATGACCATCAAGATTGGTAAGGTTCAACTGCCGACACAGGGAGTGATCATTGTGGACATTGACCGTCGTGAAAGTCACCTTAAAATAACCTTGGGTACTAATGTGATTGAAAACTGTCTTTCAGAAGTAATTGTGATTTTGCAGCAGGTGGCAATGAATGCGAGCTCCAGCCAACAGAGGGTCCTCCAGAAAGAGATAAGAGCCCTGATGAGACGGCAACAGGTAGAACTGTCTGGTGGTGAGATCGGTAGCGTGAGGATGAGCGACCCGTTCCCCATTGCCATGCCTCCCAAAAGCGAAATGATGATCTGGTGTCGGACTGCAATCGGGTTAAGAGGGAGAGACTACCAAGCCATGGTAGAACCCGTGTACTCAGACAGCAGGCCCACCATTTTGACAGCCAGGGGGGTGGTTGATGTCTGCCATGGAAGGGTGCCCGTCCGGATCTTAAACATCAGGGAAAGGGAAATACACTTGCCCCAGTACGCTACACTAGCCAAATTGTTTGCCGTCGAACACATTGCTATCAGGGTCGTGGAACCCTTGCCTCCATCTTCCCCGATGGAGGGTAATGGCTCCCAGAAACACAAGGAGGACTGGTGCCAGAAACTCCATGTGGGTGCTGACTCTACTCCCCTGCACCAAAAACAAGGAGTCTACCGGGTGGTTCAGGAGTACGAGAGAATCTTTAGTAAGCACCCGCTAGACTTCGGCCGAGTAAAGAGAGTAGAACACCACATCCCCTCGGGGAGCCACCCACCAATAAAAGAGAGACACAGACCTGTACCCCCGGCACATTATCAGAACGCAAAGGGCATGCTGAGAGAAATGAAAGAAGCTGGGGTCATTAGAGATAGCTGTAGCCCCTGGGCAGCCCCCTTGGTTCTGGTAAAAAAGAAAGACGGTACCATGAGAATGTGCGTGGACTATAGACAAATCAATCGTATCACCCATAAAGACGCGTACCCGTTACCTAGGATAGAGGAGTCTTTAGCAGCCCTAAAATCAGCTAACTTCTTCTCTACTTTGGACCTTACTAGCGGGTACTGGCAGGTTCCTGTGGCAGAGGCTGACAAGGAGAAGACCGCCTTCACCACCCCGATGGGATTGAGCGAATTCAACTGTATGCCATTCGGGCTCTGCAACGCGCCCGGGACCTTCCAGAGGCTGATGGAATGCTGTCTAGGGCACCGAAACTTCAAGACGGTCCTACTTTACCTGGACGACGTGATTGTCTATTCGAAGACTTACGAGGACCATCTAAAGCACCTGGCCGAGGTGTTCAAAGCCCTGGCAGGCTATGGCCTGAAGGTGAAACCCTCAAAGTGTCACCTGTTGAAGCCGAAGGTCCAGTACCTAGGACATGTGGTGAGTGCAGAGGGAGTAGCCCCCGACCCCGACAAAGTTACAGCCATCAAGAGCTGGCCAAGCCCCTCTAACATCAAAGAAGTGAGGCAATTCCTCGGGTTGGTAGGCTACTACCGAAGGTTCATCCCCGGGTTCACAAAGATGGCAGCTCCAAAGCAGGACCTCCTGATAGGCCAGTCTAAATCCAGAAGTCACAAGCCACCCTTCAAGTGGGACAAGCCGGAAGAGGAGTCCTTCCGCCAGTTGAAGATGGCCCTCACGGGGGATGAGATCCTGGCCTACCCCGATTATGGCCAGCCTTTTATCCTCTACACCGACGCCAGTAATGTGGGGCTGGGAGCCATACTGTCACAAAACCAACAGGGCAGAGAAAGGGTGATCGCGTACGCCAGCCGGAAGCTGAGGCCCACCGAGAGAAACCCGGAGAATTACAGCTCCTTCAAGCTAGAATTCTTGGCAGTGGTGTGGGCCGTCACAGAATGGTTTAAGCATTACCTGGCCTCCGCAAAGTTCACTGTGTACACGGACAACAACCCGCTGACACACCTGGACAATGCAAGACTAGGTGCCCTAGAACAGCGGTGGATGGCCCGGCTATCCAATTATGACTTCACAATCAAGTCCCGGGCAGGCAGGACCAACGCCAACGCAGACGCCCTATCAAGAATTCCCCACCAACCTGAAGGAGAAGAAGACTCAGAAGAGCTGGAGGAAGTAGAGCTCCCTGCGTTCCACCGGTATGGGGCCACTCAGTATTCACACCAGGTAAGAGACAAAGACCTAACCACCGTCATGTTCAATCCCTTACCCCACCACGGCTGGGCTGAAACGCAAGATAGCGACCCTGCAATACGCCTGGTGAAAGACATGTTAACCCAGGCAGACGCTAGCCCTGGCCCGGACGCTCCAGAGGAAGCCAAGCAGATATGGAAGGAGAAAAGCAGGCTATTCCTCTATGAGGGTAAGCTGTGCAGAAGGCTTGTCAACCACCGGACGCACGAGCTGACCTGGCAGGTAGTGGTCCCAAGGCGAGATGCAGCAATGGTCCTGGAGGCCTACCATGACAGAGCGGGACACTTCGGGTGGAAGAAACTGGAGTTCCTACTTAGAGAACGGTTCTACTGGATCGGTATGAGAGGGGCCATAGAGAAGTGGAGCAGGGACTGCGGCCCATGTCACCTCAGAAGAGAGGACCGTACCAGCCAGAAGACACCCTTGAGACCCATCGTCACCAGGCAGCCTCTTGAGCTGGTAGCTCTGGACCATGTGAAGTTGGCTCCAAGCTGGTCCGGCTACGTCTATGCCCTCACGATTGTGGACCATTACTCCCGGTTCCTGGTGGTGGTTCCTGTTAAAGACCTGACAGCCCAAACAGCGGCCAGAGCCTTCCAGCAACACTTCTGCCATCCACACGGGTATCCGGAACAGGTCTTGACAGATCAAGGTCCAGCGTTTGAGGCGGAAGTCTTCCAAGAGTTCTGCAACCTCTACGGCTGTAGGAAGATTCGGACAACGCCGTACCACCCACAAACCAACGGGCTGTGTGAGAAAATGAACAATATCGTCATTGATCCCCGTCAAGACGTTGCCCCTGGAAGAACGTAGACTGTGGCCGGAGAAGCTGCCAGACCTAATAGACTTGTACAACCATATCCCAGTGAATGCTACAAATTGCACCCCGGCTTACCTGGTGCGGGCAAGACCAGGTAAGCTGCCGATAGACCTGGAGATGGGAGTCCTGACACCCGAGGACACCTCCCCAGATGCGGACTGGGATACGGAACGGCGGCTACAGTACAAGAAGGGCCGGAAGTGTGTGCAGAGGAGTCTGGCTCAAGCGAGAGAAAAACAAGAGAGGCTCTTCAACCAACACGCCCCTGCTGGTCCCCTGGAACCTGGTGAGCAGGTCCTGAAGCAGAAGAGAAGGCTTCACAAGCTGGACGACCAGTGGGAGAGAGACCCGTACACAGTACTGCAGTCCGACCACAACAGCCCGAAGGTATGTGTGATTACCAAGGATGGAGGAGAAACCACTACCACCGTCTCCAGAGACCACCTAAAACGGTGCCCCGAGCAGCTACAGAGTCCAAGTGAAGATCAAGATGATCTTGAACCCGCTGAGGACAAGGAAGAAATGATCAGCACAGTTCTCGGAGAGTTCCCCCGCACCTGGACTCGAATAAACAATGCCATAGTGGTACCCGTCCTGCACTTCCTTCAGCCTATCCAGCAAGAGCCTACAGGAGAGCAGGAAGAACGAGAAGAACAAGCAGCCCCAGAGGCAGAAGAACCCTTGCCAGCAGCCCTGGAGAGTCAACCCTCTGCTGACAGTGAGCCTGCCATGCCTGCGGTAAGCCAAAGGACCTACAGACAGCTGCCTGCCCTGCCTGTAAACCCAGCTAGTAGCTGTACCCTTAATACTAGTGGGGAAAGCCAGGTTAGACCACCACCAGACAGTGGGTTACGGAGGTCAACCCGGAGTACTAGGGGTCAAATACCAGCTCGCTGGAACATCTAAATGTATAATGTATATATTTAATGTGTTATGTTTGTACCCTGGTTATTAATAATGTTTCTCCAGTTTTCCTAGATGCAATAGACTGACAGGTTATGGACAGTGAATAACCGAAACTACCATGTAGATAGTTGCACCTGGTGACCTCTTTCGAAGATGGCCACAGAATAAAAACCTGTCCGGCGTGGCCTCCTTGTGGTCCAAAGTAGGTAGCTCAGCCTTGCTACCACGCCCAAGGCCAGGAACTTGGGGTTTATAGGGACAGGTCCCCACATCGCTCAAAAACTTCGCCTTATTGGGTGAAATGGACACCCGGTCACGGATCATACTGTGGCCCTCTTCTTTTGTTGGTGATATGGACACCCGGTCACAGACCACACTGTGACCTAAAGAACTCAATATGTGGTGTTGTTTGTTATTTCTTTCCCTGTTGTGTTTATGGTCATGCATTTATACCCTGTATTTGTGTTTCTTGTTTATTCCCGGAGTACTAAAATTTACTAGGGGGGAATGTGTCACCCCAGGCCTGGATGCCACAAACATTAAAGGCTGTGTCTGAGAGCAGGAGGGAGGTTCCCTGGTCAGGGACCATTAGCATGCAGCACCTCCTGTCCCAGGCCAGTAGGGGGAGCAGGCTGCCCCTATAAAAGCTGGAACTGAGGGCAGGGTTAGGGAGACCGGGACCCACTTCTGAAGCATCCAGAAAGGGACAGGTCAGCAGCAGCTGAGGAGTCCGGGAGGCAGAGGAGGAACAGCAAGCCAGGGACAGAGGCGACGAGAGCCGGTCCTGGCTGAGAGAGAACTACACAACCGGACACTGGGGTCCGAGGCTGTCAGGGTTGCAAGCCCGGCAGCAGATAACGACCTGCGAGGGATTTTAGGTCCCTTGGCCTGAGAAGCCTGGAGGCTCCGCCACACAGAGGGACCGGTACAGCACGGAGAAGCTACAGGTACCTAAGGCCCGAGTCGCAAGCCATACAGGCGTAGTACACGGCCAGCTCAGGGACGTGGGCTATCACACCACGAAAAGGAGGATAGTCAGCAAGGGCAGAGAGAGAACAGTAGGCCTACCCACTCACCCTGACCAGTGGGGCTTGCCTGAATGCTCTCAGACCCCCAGGCCCATTCCTACCCTGTACTCCTGTTGGGTCATTAGTACTAACTACAATAAAGACCCTGGACTGTTTGAAGCAGACTCTGAACCCTTATTATTGCGGCCTGCACCATCACCCCCAGCATCCTATTACACTGCCCTGAGGCCACACTCTTCCCGTGGGGAATTATCCTATCCCTGTGCTGCATACCAACATCAGCCTCAGCGGTGTGCCTTGCAGCGGCGGTCATCCCTGACCGCAATCCACGGGTGGCGTAGTCGGACATTCAAAACCCTACAAATAGACTGCCACAGCATTTGGTCTGACCACCCTGAGCCACAGGATCGGGTTGCCACTACTACCCCCAACATTGCACCGAAGCCCGGTTTCGGGTGCCCCACGGCCCAGGGGGCGAGTCACTTGCATTCCAAGAAAACAAAGCAGATGCTAACTTCTTTCATCATCATCTTGCTCCTCACCTTGGCACTCTCAACTCCCCTGATGGAGAAGCCAGGGCCCACCGGAGGAGTCTGGTTCTCTGGTGGGCTCGTCCAATGCTGCCCTAAAGCAGGCCGGGCTAAGAAAAGTGTGGGGGAAGTTTCAAGGAGAAATAGGGGCGGCTGGGGACTGTTTATGGACACCCGGCCGCCCCCAGGCGGCTGGGGACCGTGTGTGGACACCCGGCCGCGGGGCGGCTGGGGACCAAGTATGGACACCCGGCCGCCCCCTGGTGGCTGGGGACCAAGCGTGGACACCTGGCCGCCGGGCGGCTGGGGACTGAGTATGGATACCTCGCTTACGAAGCAGCCATGAGGTAGTGGCCAGCTTCGGCCTCCTCCAAACTAAAAGGCCCCATTTCAAGTGCAAGCAAGCTAGCAGTATGGTATTGCCGCCTGGGGGTGGGTGGCAGGCTGCATACTTGCGCTTGCATTGCAAGGAATGGGGGAGGTACAATTGAACACTGCCCTGGGACAAGGACTTGCACGGGGATAGTTGCAAGTCTACATTTTCTGATGAGAAAGGATCACTTCTGATGGGCACACATTTAGGCAGTGACCTGGGTGTCAGAGATGCTTCCAGGGGTCTTCCCCATGCTGTTCCCATGTCTTTTCAGCACTGTATGCATGTGTCACACAGCACATGGCCGGATAAGATTGTAAAATGCTAAAATGACATTTCCCAGTGAATGCATTTGTCACGGTTGAAAGCAATACAAAAGTGCAAAAACGCATAAAAAATGCTACTTGTGAACATAGCCCAAGGTGTGGAGGAGTATTTTTCTTTTTGGCTATTTATTTTACCTTATACACAAGTCTTTACCCTGGAAAGGAAGTTCCTTAACATATTTCACAGGAAAACCGTTTCAGTTTCGTTTTTGAACGTTTTATTGTGAGCCCGTAAAAGTGGCTTAATACCTCTGACCACGTTGTTGACAGCAGTGACCTGGGGGTCAGAAATGCTTCCTGGGGCGATCCCCATGCTGTCCCCATGTCTTTTGAGCACTGTCACTATCGTTTTGGGCACTTTTTAGGCTTTCTACAAACTGCCGGGGGTGCCGCCGCAAAAATGCTCAGGTCTCCCATAGACTAACATTGGGCTCGTTGCTCGGGTCGATCACCCGAGTATCACGGTGAGCTCGGCGCGAGCTTCGAGCATCCGAACATTTTAGTGCTCGCTCAACACTAATTCCAGGCAAACCAGCAATATTGGTTACACGCAAGGGCGTACCACCTTCACAGCACAAGTCCACACACCCAGCCAGGACCCCCACTTTCATGTAACGTGTCGGGGTATACAAGATGAGTAACTCGCCCACGTCCACCACCTCGCACACTTTACAACCGTATCAAAGCATCAAGATATTAAACAAAAAATTTATTTATACTATATATGCCTTTCTTTAGTTTATACACTGACTTCCTGTTGAGAAAGTGTCGACAAACAGCAGCCAATCAGATGAAGCAGAACAATAGAGAGGGCAGAAAGAGCAGCAACCTGGCCAATGTTGAGACAAGAGGTGTGTATCAGACCATTTCAAACTCCCTGTACTCACTGCAACTATACTATTGTCAAGAGGACTGAAGGAAATAAATAGCAGTTGATCATTACCTATTGATACTAACATATAAATTATATTTAAAGTCCCGATTACATCACAGATGTACATTTACATCATGGAAGAGAAAGTCTTAATGCAAATTGCTATATATTTATAGCACAGAGATGGTGAAGGTTTAGGAGCTTAGTCTGGACAATCTGGAGCAGAAAGGGCCTGTAATGATCCACCGAACTCCCACTGCAACGACCAGGATCTAAGAAGCTCAGATGCTGACTGTTGAACCCCATAGGTCACCACTAACCACAGCATCTAGATCAGGGGTCTCAAACATGCGGCCCCTGAGACTGCTTAATGCGGTCCGCAGGCCCCGGAGCCTCCCATAATTATTGCGGCCTGGTCCTGAGGGCCGCCGAAGTCAGTGATTTTTTTCAGTTGAATGTTCTACAAATTAGGGACCAGAATGGGCCATTACTACAATATGGGGACCAGGATGAGCACATTACTACAAGATGGGGACCAAGATGGGCACATTACTACAAGATGGGGACGAGGATGGGCACATTACTACAAGATGGGGACCAGGATGGGGCACATTACTACAAGATGCAGACAAGGATGGGGACATTACTACAAGATGGGGAAACTACTACAAGATGGGGACATTACTATAAAAAGTTGGTCAAAATTACTATATGGTGCTAATTGTAAGGAAAAAAATCACTGTATGTTGCCAATTAGGGGACATAAAAAGCAGATAAAAATTGTAAAAGCTGTAAAACTGTAAACTTATAAAAACTATAAAACTGTACCATAGCCCATAAAATGAATGCCATTTAAAAGAATAAAATAAAAATGCCAAAAATTTTCAAAAAATGATCCAAACGGTGTGTAGAAAAAACAATATGGTATCATTAAAAATTTCATATCATCCTACAAAGAATGCGGCCTTTTAAATTCACATTTTTTCTATGTGCGGCCCATATACTTAATTAGAGGAGAGCAGTTACCTGGTGTATCTTAAATTGGTGAAACCTCCACAATACTGCACTGAAAAATGCTGAAAAATATTGAGGTGTCATTAAGGCTGCATCCTTAAAAGGAACCTGTCATCAGAAAAAAACGCTATTAACTTGCAGATAGGGTTTTCTTCTGGTGATAGGTTCCCACTAAAGGGGAGAATATATTTTCATTACTGTGTAGCCAAAATGACAAATGCATTCACTAGATGAGTTTGTCTTGGAGACAATAGCCTATTTCCCTTATAGAAATTCTCCCTGCAAGTGAAGGGTCAGACCGATATCCTGAGTGAACTCAGTTTTGCCATACAGGTTTCTCATCACTGAGTCTACTCTATTTCTGCTTGCTCCTCCTGCTGCTACAGCTTCTTTTGTTCCATCTGGATCTCACTGCTGCACCAACGTTGTCTTTCCGTGCTGCATATAGCAGATCGTAAGATCCAAGGGTTTTGAGGACCCACATCACCAGGTGAGACCTAACACTATCTTATGTAAAGACTATCACTATCAAGGTTCTAGGTAACCCCTTTAAAACTTACTCTCCAATCCCATTTTAGAAGCTCAGCTAAACTGTATGTGAAGACAAACCTGCTCATAGTTTCCAATAGAAATCAACAGAATTAAGAGTAAAGCTCTGGGCTTAAATACCCATAACTTTATATGTTATTTGTATCAATATGTTAATTTTAAACTATTGTTCAAAGATGAACATACCCTCTAAATTATTAATATTCTACCATCACTGCCCATTCCCCACTCATTATTATAAGACCATTTGAAAATTAGCAAGGTTAAACCACTTTGTGCTAAAAAAAAAGAGGATTACATGGCAAAGCAAGAACCGTCATTGATACCACAGGTTAATTTTTGAGGTTTCTTTCCTTCCGGAAACTGAGCTAGTGGCAGCCGATGCCCCATTACATTCACAGTCTGTTGTACATCGAGGTTTGTGGTAATAGCAGGTGCAAAATAGCACATGGTTCAGAGATCAACAGCTGCATGTTCCACTCTCAGACGTGTGCGCTGGAGAAGAACTAAGCCTGCAACCGGTCCGGACATGCCCATACCAACATGTGCAGAACTTCACGTGAGAAAATGTGCAAATAAATTACCGGGACACTAATAAAGGAAGCCGGTGAGAACGCTTATGGATATTACGTGTGAAGCAAATGTTCAAAGATTTATTCAGGTCTTCTTATAAAGCTGTGTCAAGGCAATGAAACTTATTTGCTGGCATAATAGTATTTACTACATAAAATTGTATTGTGGCCCCCAATGTTTTTCGTGGAGGACATGTAGGTAGATGTAGGACATGGATCATAAGGACACAAAGATATTTCTCCCTTTTGTAATTGCTAGAACCAGATGTACAAATCCCTCCCGGAGAATAAATCTATCCAATTTGCTATGGGCCCCTCAAGTCCAGTACCAAACTTTCAACATGGAGTTGTAGGTCATTGATATCAGGTCGGTGTGGATCTAACACCCGGCACTCACATCGATCAACTGTTATTAGCTCCGTTGGTGGCCAGATGGAAAGCACAGTTAATCCAATTAATATATAGCTACCGCTACCGGAGTGGCCACTACACATTGAATAGAGGGTGGACCAAAGAATAGGTCATCAATGTTGGGATTGGACTTCCCCTTTAATTGTCTCTGAAATGGCATAAGAAGAGATAGGTTTGTAGACTTGCAAATCATAAAACATAATTGCTCACTTTTGCTTATTTTATTTGTCCATTAAATGTCATTAAGTGAATTTCAAGAACAGTTCGCCTTGTGATAAAATTAATGATTTGCAGAATTTATTGAAAACTCAACAACCCTGTTTAGTATCTATATTGTGAGGCAGTGAGGGTAATTATATGCGAGGGACAGTATGTATCCCCTAGGATGCGCATAGAGGCATATTGAACCCGCTGGAGTGCATTGCAATCACAGACACACCTGTGGTTGCAGTGCAAAATAGAAGTAAGTTTGGACTTGGTCAAGCTATTTGACCAAGCTAGATTTAAGGAAAACCCAGCATGGGCTTTTATTTTGGGAGTGAACTACAGGATGGCAGTGGGGCGGTTCACTCCCTCCAGCCTGGGTCTTGTATATTGCTCATGTCCACGGTTTTCATTTAAAAGCCTGCAGCAAAGGTTTGGGTGTGTCAGTGTTTTATCTGCAAGCTGCAGAGCAGGTGGCTCTGCAATACAGGCCTGCGTGAACTTAACACAGAGATAAGGAAAGCAAAAATCCAGGCACACCTGCATGGCGGTGCAGTCGCCCATGGCAACGGGTTTTGGAGACGGACTGTTTGACACCCCGGCTGCGATCCGGAGGATACCATTTGCCTTCTTCTTTGTGAGTTTTTGGAAAATAAGACATTTGAGTTGAACTTTGCTGGGTCACTGCCTCATTACAGAACAGTGTGAACACCGCCGCACTATCTTCAGAAACCTGTTGAGAAGAACCTTCAATAAATGTGGAAAGATTTCTATAATTCATTGGCAAACGTCCCGGCCATGTTTATATCTACCCAACCTTTCCTCTTCTTCCACTACTTAACCTTACGATATAGACCGAAACATTTACCTAAGTACATTGTGTATGTGGATTATGCCACAATATGTGGTCCAAAAATTCCACAAGAAAAGATAAAACCTCTCCAAAGTGGCATAGTAAAGCATGAGGAAAAGTTGAGTTTAAATGGTTAAAAAAGCATATTTTATTTATACAAAACTGATAATAGAATAATTAAATACATAGTACAAAAAAGACAGACAGGTAACAATTGCCGGTAAAAATTAGATGTATGTGAAGTAATTTAGACAGTACACCAACTGGGCAAGCATGGAATCTCACGCAAGGGTGACACAGTGGTCAAAAGTATGCACAAAATTAGAAACACATGATCGGTGTTTGTGAATTAGGAGAGACCACCTTACCTATAAATTGGATCAGCCTGACTTGTTACCAAGAAGAAGACACATCCCTAACGCGCGTTGTTACATAACTTGCTTTTCAAGCGGAGTTGTTAACAGCAATGTCTAGCAGGACCTTTTTGTATCCTTGCTCAACATGAGACAAAGTGTATTGTTACCTTGGGCACAATGACTCCTGTGGGACTAAAAGAATCACTCAGCTTTGAATCCTTTTTGTAATAATTGTTTTCTTTTTCTGTTACTATTTTTCTACCCTCCATTTTTAGCTGATTCATTTTATAATTTATATAATTTTTTTTTAGTTATTGTTTTTCTTTCTTTGCAGTTTGACAAGTGAATGGTCTTTTCTGGGTCCTTTTGAATTAATTTCATATTCTGGACAACAATTTGAAGCGCTTATGAACACACTATCTGCATGGATATGCACTATAACGCCTCAAGACTACTTCTATATCCTAACGTCATTAAGTCACTTTGTGCTTGCTCTATGCTATGTCTTGCTCTTACTGGCTCTTCCCATTTTTGAGTTCCCTATGTACCTGTGTTTGGGTCCCCAATGGGATCAGAGTTCGCGTGTGCGCTTTGCTAGTGTGCGTATCCTTGTATCTCTCGGCATCTGCGTGTCGTCTGCACATGTACGGGAGCCTCAGATACCAGCTGCGCTCCCGGGCAGTGCATGGTTGACCGACTTGGATCAGGGCTCTGTTGATGCCATATCATCACTACTATGACTTCTTGAACATAGGCTGCACAAACAGTCCCCGACTAAAAAAACATCTGACTTATACGCAACTCATAGATATGGAACATCGGAAGTTAAAAAAAAAATAATACCTCTCCACCCAGTACTCACCTCTCTGGCTACCGCTCTGCTTGCCGCCCGCCTTCCGGTCCTCTTATTTCCACTATTGCACACCACATCTGCAACCTATTCAGCATAGGCCAAGACTTCCAGCCGCACCCAGGTTCAGAAGTAACACAACATCAAGACTTGAACTGAGACTTTATGACGCCCAGTGACCTCTGAGGCCTGGATGCAGCCAATAGTCCTGGACTATGGTGAAGAAGTTAGAGATGCAGCACATTACGGCATGTTGCAACAGAAGGAAGAGGACCGGTCAGCGTGAAATGAGCAGCGGGTTGGCCCGAGAGGTCAGCGATGAGGTATTCGCTTTTTTTACTGGTCCTGTTCCAACTTGCGTACAAATTCAGGTTCAGGTAACAAACAAACCTAGAGGGCATGTCTAGTTCGTCATCTGGGGACTGACTAGATGTTTGGGTTATTGTCCTGCTACAGAATAAATTTGGAGCCAATCAGATGCCTCCCTGATGGTATTGCATGATGAATAAGTATCCTCCTGTATTTCTCAACATTGAATCCTAACCAATTTCCCAACTCAATTTGCTAAAAGGCAGCCCCAAACTTGCATGATCCTCCACCATGCTTCACTGTCGCCTGCAGACACTCATTATTGTACCACCCTCCAGCAATTCAGTGAACATACTGCCTTCTGTTGCAGCCAAATATTTCAAATTTTTTGACTCCTCTGTCCAGAGCACCTGGTGCCATTTTTCTGTACTCTAGTTCCTATGTTTTTATGCATAGATGAGTCGCTTGGCCTTGCTTTCATGTAGAAGGCAAGGTTTTTGGCCATAATTCTTCCATGAAGACTACTTCTGTTGAGACTTCTCCGTATAGTTGATGGGTGTAGCTGAGTCCCACTGGTGGCTGGCACGACTGAGTTGTTGGCACTACTGGAAATATTCTGATTTTGAATGGAGGTAAGTGTGATGTGTCTTTCATCTGCTACTCGAAGTTTCCTTGGTCGACAACTGCATCTGACGCGCCCCCTGGGCCATATTCGTTAGTGGGAATATCCGGAGCCGGGTCAGATGGGAGTTGTAGTCTTCCGAGTGGCTGTGACCCGGTCCGTGCCCAGGGTGTCAAACTCAGTTGTATGTGGCAGTCATACAGATGTTATAAGTTCTTTATTGTCGACTACGCCACCCGTTGTGTTGCGGTCACTGTGGCCGCCGCTGCAGCAGGGTCCGCTGAGGCTGGTGGTGTAGGTGCAGCTTTGGTGATATAACCCCCAACGGGTGGGGTACAGCCTCAGGGGGATCAGGTGCAGAGGATGGGAGTTGTGGTGATGCAGTGCAGACGGCAATCAGAGACAGAGTCGGGTTATGCAGTTTAGGATGTTTACTCACTGCTGATGTTCTGGTCACTCCAGCTTCGAGTGACCTCCCGAGCCGTGCTGCGTCCACCAGGTTCTGGATCCAGCCAACTCCCAAATAAGTCCGGAGCGTGACCCTGAGCTCTCCTTCAGTCCTTTCTCTGGCCGTCCCCACTATTGATCCACCCAGGTCCAGCTCCCTCGGGCCTTCTGTTGGGAGACCCTTGGCCTTGGGTTCCCTGACCCTCCTTGTGGTATGCCTTCGTGGTGGATGTGGTGGGTGACCGTGGCAAACGCTGCCCACGGTCTCCGGTCTCTGGCTGGGGAGTGTTTTTACCCCCACCAGCTTGGGTTCCGGTACCCTGTGCCGACTCTTCACCCGGGGATTTAAGTTGGGTTCTTGGAGTCCTTTTCTTCTGGTTCCCCCTCTGGGTCTCTCTCTCTCCTCTCTCACTCTGGGTCTCTCTTCTCCTCCGCTCCTGACTTTCTCTCTGCAACTGACCCTGTTCTTAGTTGGTGCCCACCTTATATACACCCTCTATGTGTGAGCTCAGGTGACCAGCACCCAATGAGCTCCTATCTTTACCCAGGCTGCTCCCCCTATCTGCCCCTACACTACTTGGGATGTACCACCCCCCTCCCACTCCAGCCAGGAACAGACTCGGTCGTACCTGCACATTTCTAAGTGGGAGTACCGTCGGCCTGTTCCTCGGAAATGGGATGTGTGTAGTGCATGCAGCCTACCGAGCTCAGATCCACACTCCATCCTTACCCGGGAGTGGAATATCACACCTCTGGGTTGAGGTGCAATACCCCTGTAGCAGCCGAATCCTCAGGGTGCCACATTCCCCCCTGGTAAATCACAGCACGTCCTCGGGCTGTAAGACAAAAACACCATAAAACATACAAAATTTTTTTTCATAAACAACATAAAACATATAAAACAACATTATATATATATATAAAACATTCTCGTCGCCTCTGGCTCCTCCTCCGGTCACTGTGCAACGTGTGACCGGGTAAAGTGCGACAGTCTCTCTGGAAAACTGGTTTTCCCTATAAAACCGGTAGGGGGCGCTTTAGGACGCGCAACTATATACAGGGATTATGGCCCTCTCAGTCCTCAGCCAGTAAAGGAGGGAAAGGGGAATGGCTGCTCACAGTCCTCAGCCTGTGGGATTAAGGGTAAACGGGTAAACAGTTCACTCAGCTGGTCCCAACGGGGACTATATTTGCAGTAACAGTTTCTTTATACCCCGATCGGGTAACTATTTACAGCACCTACTCCGCTGTACTCAACAACGTCTTCCTCCTGCTCCTTCTTTGGGGATCTCAGCTTCAGACCCGTCCGGATCCTCTTGCTCTTCCTCCTCACATCGCAGCTCTTCCTCCGTCAGACGATGCACATGGAGGGCGTAGGGTCCTTTGGCACACTTGTGCCGGGTGAAGGTGACCTCGTCCCCGATGTAAAGGTCACGACCTCTGTGTCCCTCCGGTAGGTGGGACTCAACGTCTCTCCTCGTCACGAAGACGTCGCCTAGGGTGCGGTGGTCTCGGATGAAGCCCCACCCATGCTGCATATTAAACTTTATCACAGTCCCGGTGGTGCGGGGACTATGCGCGGCACGGGGGTCTCTCCTGGCCCGGCTCTTCTGCTCCGCGCTCTTTACTTGAGCTTGCTGTTCCCGGACCCGCCTCTCTCTCCGCTCCCTCTCGAAGTCCTTGAGCTGTTGGCGGCAGCACTCAGCACGCTCCGCTGCAGCTGCCCTGGTTTCTTGAGTGAACCCCATTAGGTCTTCTCCGGTGGGGTCCCACTCAAATTGGGTCTCTTCAAGCGGGGGCGAGATCCTTATCACGGGCTTCGGAGCCGGAATCAGGGGTGCACACATGGCCCCAACTCTCCTCTGGTGCTCCAGTTCATAATATTTCTGGGGCCAGATGAAAGGCTGCCCGTCCGGCCACGTGTGCTGGGCAAACAAGTCCTCTCCCAGACGCGGCACCCTTGGTTTTACGGGTGCGGGCGCGGTGGTGGTGGCGCCCGGGTTGCCCAGGTCTTGCGGCCAGGCCTGGGGCACCTGGAAGGTGAAGGGCACCGTCAGGACGGCGGCGCCCTGGGCTACCTGGCCTTGCGGCCAGGCCGGAGGCTCCGCGGAGGTAGGGGGCGCTGTTGGTGATGCGACGCCCGGGAATTCTAGGCCCTGCGACCAGGCTGGTGTTACTTCCTGTTTTGCCACGCTCGGGGTCGGTGCGCATGGCGTCACAGGGGTCGCGGCGGCGGCTTCCGGTTGGGGCCTAGTCTGCGTCGGTGACATGGCGTTTTCGGGCACAGCAGGGGGACTTTCGGGCTCTGCGACGGGGAGCTGGGGCAGGTAAGCGGTGTCCTGTTTTGGGGTATAGACGTTCCCTTTACCTGCCTCCATGCGTTCGGCTCCCTTCTCGGCGCCGTCTCCGGCCTTGGGTCCTCCCGCGCCATCCCCAGAGGCGGTCTGTCTCC
Organism: Phyllobates terribilis; assembly: GCF_046119375.1. Lineage (NCBI taxonomy): Eukaryota > Metazoa > Chordata > Amphibia > Anura > Dendrobatidae > Phyllobates > Phyllobates terribilis. Next base: position 240,840,164 of record NW_027362772.1, read on the forward strand.
TCATCTTGGCTGGCGTGCTCCGGGTCTTGGTTTGCTGGGCCATCTCTCGGCTCCACTCCGCCAATGTCTCTCGCTGTACCCGGGCCATCCTCCGTGCGAGGCCCTCCAGGGCAGTCTGCGCACACTCCCGGCCTCGGGGGAGCTGTGCGAGGACCTCCACTAGGCCTAGTGGGGTCGTGGTTTCCAGCAGGCTCCTGACCAACGGGTCGGTGCTGCTCTGCTCTTCTTCCAGCAGGCTCCTGGCCAGCGGGCCGGTGCTGCTCTGCTCTCTGGCCTTCTCCGGGTGAGCTTCTCTGCTACTCCTCTCCAGGCTTCTTGCCTCCGGGTGCGCTCGCTCTAGACTGCTCCAGGCGGCACCCATCTTCGCTCTCTCCTTTCGTCTCCTCCCCCTTCGAGGGCGGTCCCGGGGCCACTTGGTGATTGTCAGCTCCAGGGGCTGTTCTTTCACGCTGACAGACACCTCTAGCATCACAGTCTCTGTTGGTGGGGGCGGTTTCCACTTTTGGCGCCATTTTCGGTCCTGGCCCACAATGGGAGGTGGCCTCTCGCCATCCTCTGGCACGCCCATAATGGCGTCCGCTCTTCCAAGGCGGGAAACCTTTGGAAATGGCGGGAATCGCTTCCCAGTGGCGGGAAACTCTGCAGATGGCGGGAAAAAGCTGTTAATGGCGGACAACCGGCGGGAATCGACCTGTGATGGAGTCCGATGGCGGGGACCCTCCGGAACCGGCAGGAGACTTCTTTTTGAGGTAAACTTGCACTTTTCTTCAGGCACGCAGTACCCTGGTGTTGCGGGCACGTAATCCTGCCGACTACGCCAAAGTTGACGCGCCCCCTGGGCCATATTCGTTAGTGGGAATATCCGGAGCCGGGTCAGATGGGAGTTGTAGTCTTCCGAGTGGCTGTGACCCGGTCCGTGCCCAGGGTGTCAAACTCAGTTGTATGTGGCAGTCATACAGATGTTATAAGTTCTTTATTGTCGACTACGCCACCCGTTGTGTTGCGGTCACTGTGGCCGCCGCTGCAGCAGGGTCCGCTGAGGCTGGTGGTGTAGGTGCAGCTTTGGTGATATAACCCCCAACGGGTGGGGTACAGCCTCAGGGGGATCAGGTGCAGAGGATGGGAGTTGTGGTGATGCAGTGCAGACGACAATCAGAGAAAGAGTCGGGTTATGCAGTTTAGGATGTTTACTCACTGCTGATGTTCTGGTCACTCCAGCTTCGAGTGACCTCCCGAGCCGTGCTGCGTCCACCAGGTTCTGGATCCAGCCAACTCCCAAATAAGTCCGGAGCGTGACCCTGAGCTCTCCTTCAGTCCTTTCTCTGGCCGTCCCCACTATTGATCCACCCAGGTCCAGCTCCCTCGGGCCTTCTGTTGGGAGACCCTTGGCCTTGGGTTCCCTGACCCTCCTTGTGGTATGCCTTCGTGGTGGATGTGGTGGGTGACCGTGGCAAACGCTGCCCACGGTCTCCGGTCTCTGGCTGGGGAGTGTTTTTACCCCCACCAGCTTGGGTTCCGGTACCCTGTGCCGACTCTTCACCCGGGGATTTAAGTTGGGTTCTTGGAGTCCTTTTCTTCTGGTTCCCCCTCTGGGTCTCTCTCTCTCCTCTCTCACTCTGGGTCTCTCTTCTCCTCCGCTCCTGACTTTCTCTCTGCAACTGACCCTGTTCTTAGTTGGTGCCCACCTTATATACACCCTCTATGTGTGAGCTCAGGTGACCAGCACCCAATGAGCTCCTATCTTTACCCAGGCTGCTCCCCCTATCTGCCCCTACACTACTTGGGATGTACCACCCCCCTCCCACTCCAGCCAGGAACAGACTCGGTCGTACCTGCACATTTCTAAGTGGGAGTACCGTCGGCCTGTTCCTCGGAAATGGGATGTGTGTAGTGCATGCAGCCTACCGAGCTCAGATCCACACTCCATCCTTACCCGGGAGTGGAATATCACACCTCTGGGTTGAGGTGCAATACCCCTGTAGCAGCCGAATCCTCAGGGTGCCACACATCTACGGTCCTTAATGTTGACCATTCCCTTGACCATGTCCTAAATGCTGAGAAATACAGGCAGATACTTGTGTAATACATTGTGTAATACCATCAGGGAGGCATCTGATTGGCTCCACATTTATTCTGTAACAGAACACTGACCTCAAACATACAGGAAATGCCATTAAGAGTGTTACGGGTCCGGGTGGTGGAACCTCTGTGCTTCAGTGCAAGGAGGGTCCAGAGGGGCATGACTAAGTGCCTACTCGGCCTGACCAAGGTCGCACGGCTGCTGAGTCGACTCCGTGAACCAGGGAGGGACCGAGCAGGGGGACCAGGTGCCACTCTGGGACCAACCTTGTGTGAGAGCAGGTGACTCCCACGGGTCAGATGGCAGGAACTGACCGGTACAGCGGATAAGCAAGGCAGGAAGGCTGACAGGTGGTCCGGATAGAAAAGCAGGCTGGTTCGGCGGATAGCCAGACGGGTGCTCCGGGTAGGCAAGCTGGCGGGCACGACAGGTAACAGGTAGGTGCTCCAGGTAGGCTGGCGGGCAGGCATGACAGGTAACAGGCAGGTGCTCCAGGTAGGCAGGCTGGCATGCACTGCAGGTAACAGGCAGGTGCTTCCAGGTAAGCAGGCTGGCGGGCATGGCAGATAACTGGCAGGCAGACTGGCGGACAGGACTGACAGGAAGACTGGCGGATAGGACTGACAGGCAGACTGGCGGACAGGATTGACAGGCAGAGGGACCTGAGGGCTGAAGCAAGTGTTAGCACACAGAACAACAACCTTGCACAGGCACCTCCATATTGGAGGAGGTGCTTTAAATAGAGGAAGTCCTCCGGCCATTGGCCGGGGACTTTTTAGGACGGCGCGCGGCCCCTTTAAGAGGGAGGGAGAGCGCACGACCTAGGCACAGTGCCCAGGAAGATGCGCGCAGTGCGCGCCACAGTAGCTGCAGAACGGGAGCCGGAAGACGCTGGACCAGGGCCGTGGCAGGAGGCTGAGACGCCGATGCTACAAAGAACAAGGATACCTTGAAGTGATGATTTGGTCGCCACAGAGCCGTGATTTCAACATCCTAGTCCATATGGTATTATATGAAGAGACAGAAGGATTTGCATAAGCTTCATACACAAAAGATCTGTGGTTAGTCCTTCAAGATATTTGGAAAAACCTTCCTGTCAGGTTTCGTCAAAAACTGAAAAACTGTGTGCATGTGTTATTATTATTTGTTATTTAACAGCCTTTGGCTCATTCTCGAGCCATGGCAACTTGATGGATGAACGATCTGTAGGAAGATCGATCTTGCGCAAGCCTAGATAGGTTCATCAGGGTCTTCTCCGCCATTATCTTAATAGTATCAAGCCTTTGGGTTGCTGGTCTTCCTCTTCGCCTTGTTCCTTCTATTTTCCAACCATGATGTCCTTCTCCAGTGATTGCTTCTCTTCGTATGATGTGTCCAAAGTAGCAAGTCGTAGCTTGTTGATGATCCTTGCTTCCAGTGACATGTCTGTCTTGATTTGTTCCCAAATTTACGTGCTTGTTCTTCTTACCATCCATGATATTGATACCATCCTTCTCCAGCACCACATTTCGAAGATGTCAATTCTTGGATTCTTCTTCTGTCTCTGTGTGCAAGTGTAACTAAAAGAATTGATGCTTTGATATTCTTTTAAAGGTAAAGGGTGATCACACCAAATATTTATTTGATTTGTTTATTCACTTGTCATTTTGTTAATTCATAAAAACATACTATTAGCATCTCTATTATTTAAAGCATTCTACCTTTGCAGCATTTTTTCCATGCCTGCCTAAAACTTTTGCACAGTTCTGTACATGCCCACTAAAATATAAAAGACCCAGTGGGTGATAAAAAAATGTGTGTGACATGTTTTGTATTGACCACTTCATGAATCTTTCAATCCAAGCTTCTCTCATTTTTGGCTTTGAGCAAATGTATAATCTGTTCTTATTAGTGATGGGTGAGCACTAAAATGCTCAGGTGCTCGATGCTCGGGTCGATAAAATTGGAATGCTTGGGTTCTCGACCCGAGCTACAAGCCCAATGTAAGTCTATGGGAAACTCGAGCATTTTTCAGGCGGCTCCCCCCGGCGGTCTGCAGAGGGCCTAAAAATTGCCCAAATCGATAGGAACAGTGCTCAAATGACCCCTGGAAGCATTTCTGACTCCCAGGTCACTGCTGTCAACAACGTTGCCAGAGGTATTACGCCACTTTTACGGACTCACAGTAAAACATAGAAAAACTAAACCAAAATGGATTTTCCTGGGAAATATGTTAAGGAACATCCTTTCCAGGGTAAAGACTTGTACATAAGGCAAAATAAATAACCAAAACCAAAACTACTCCTCCACACCTTGGACTATGTTCACACGAAGCATTTTTGACGCGTTTTTGAACTTTTGCATTGCTTTCAACCATGACAAATGCATTCACCAGGAAATGTAATTTTAACATTTTACAACCTTATCTGGCCATGTGGTGTGTGACACATGATCAGACACATCCAGTTTCATTTATGAAGAAGGGACTCTGAAAGTCACAAAGCCTATTTTTATAGGGCCATCAGGCGGCCTTTACTTTTCTTAAAGGGCCAGCTGTCGGCCCTCACTATTCGTAGAGAGCCATCAGCCGGCTATGCTTTGTTGTTTCCATTACTAAAGGGTGTCTCTCTTATACTGTTATTGCATATGCAGTGAGTGGCAGGGCTGCCCAAAATTTGGACGCACCCCAATACCCCTTTAAAAATTTGGACACACCCCAATACTCCATTGAAGAGACTTAGAGGAGGGCCTCCTGAAAACAACGTTCCCATTATTAGGAAGTGGGTCTCCCATACTGTTTGCCTATGCAGTGAATGCAAGGGTTGCCAAAAATTTGGAGGCACTCCAATGCCTCTTGGAAGAGACGTGGAGGTCAGAGGGCCTCCTGAAAACAATGTTCCCAGTATTAGGAAGTGGATCTCCCATTGTGTTTGGATACGCAGTGAATGCAAGGGTTGCCAAAAATTTGGAGGCACTCCAATGCCCCTTGGAAGAGACATGGAGGTCAGAGGGCCTCCTGAAAACAATGTTCCTGACGCGCCCCTGGGCCTGTGTCGCGCTGCGTTGCGCACGCGGGAGCTTACCCGGAGCCGGATCTGTTGAGGGTTGTAGTCTCGTGGCGGTGATCCGGTCCGTGCCTAGGGAGTCAGACTAAGTGGCGCTGTTTTAGCGGTAGATGTTGGACGACTACGCCACCCGTTGAGTGCAGCCAGGGAGCTGCTGCTGCAGGGCAGACCGCTGAGGCCGGTGGTAGGATTGTGCAGCGTGATGGTATAACCCCCAACGGGAGGGGTATGGCCTCAGGGCAGCCGACGTGGATGATGGGGGTAGCAGGAACCACTCGGAGACGGTACTGTGTAGTTCAGGGTCTTTACTGGTGACAAAGATAGACCCTCCCGGAGTACTGGCTAGCGATTGGGGCCTGGTCAGTCCTTGAGCAGATGGGATCTCCCCTGGCCAGGCGGAGTTGTAGGCCTCCCAAACTAACGATACTCTTCTGGCTACCTTGCTAGAGGCGGGTATAAGTAGCCCACGTCCCTGAGTGTACCGTGTGGTGCTCACCCGTATGGCCGGTGACTCGGGGCCTTCGGGTTTCTGGGCCAGAGGACCTGCAATCCCCTGCCGGTCGGTTTCTGCTGCTGGATAGGAGTTAGTCCCCACAGCCTCGGACTCCGGGTCCGGTGATAACTTCTCAGTCAGGGCGAGCTCTGCAGCTGCCAGCCCCTGACTCCTTGTAACACTGCTCCCACAGAGCTCCTGTTGTTTCTTCCTATATTTGCTTCTTTTCTCTGCTTCTTCTCTACTCACCCACCCTGCCTCAGCCCTAGGTTTTTTATAGGGGAAGTTCTTCCCCTCCCAGGACTGGGCAGGAGGTGTGGCATGCATAGGATCCCTGACCAATAGACCTCCCACCTGCTTTCAGACATAACATTGCTGTTACTGTGGAAAACCAGACCCCTGGGGTGCCACATTCCCCCCTAGTGAAATTTAGTACTCCGGGACTAAACATATTTTAGAAAAACATAACAAGATATAACAATAACAATAAAGAAACACATAAAGGTGGTCACGGCATGTCCGTAACCGGGTGCAGTCTTTGAAGAAAGCAAGGTGTCCATTTCACCAAAACAGGGAGACGTAACCAGGTAGGGGTCTGTCCTGCCCCGAGTCCTTAACAGTCTTTAGTCCGTCCTGGGTTACGCTCCAACTATGTACAAAGGATTCCCGGTAAATCCACCAAGGACTCCTAAAAATAACTAGAAACACATAATTATACACAAGCAACAATAAACAGGTAACCACAAATAAAACAATTTATACACTTCAAATCGTACAACGTGCGGGTAACTGGCCCCTAGTGGCCCTAGTGGACCTACGGAGCTGACTGTCTGGCCCTGAACTACAGGGTGTAGGAGCTGTTAAGGGTAAACTGGGCAGCGGTCTACGGGCCCTTTGGCTCACTAGGGATATGGCAGGCTCACTGCAAGCAGAGGGTTGATCCTCCTGGTCTGCTGGTGTGGGGTCTTCTGCCTCCTGGACCGGCTGTTCTTCCAGCTCTACCTGTTGCTCCGCAGGTGCTTGGGATGCTGGTTGGAGGAAGGTGAGTACGGGTACCACAACTGCACCATTGACTTGAGTCCAAGACCGAGGGAAGTCTCCGAGCACAGTATTAACCATGTCTTCCCTTTCCTCTACGGGTCGAGGGTCTTCTTGTTCCTCTTCAGGGTTCCGTAGCTGTTCGGGACACTTCTTCAGGTGATCCCGGGATACAATGGTTGTGGTTTCCCCTCCGTCTTTACTGATGGTACAGACCTTTGGGTTGTCGTGGCTTGAGGGCAGTACGGTGTACGGGTCCTTCTCCCACTGGTCGTCCAACTTGTGGAGCCGTCTTTTTCTCTTCAAGACCTGCTCTCCGGGTACCAGGGGAACAGCGGGAGCATACTGGTTGTAAGTTTTCTCTTGTCTTTCCCTAGCCTGACAGAGACTTCGCTCCACGCTCTCCTGTACTCTCCGGTACTGCTGCTGCCTCTCTGTGTCCCAGTCTGCTTCTGGTGAAGTGTCCTCAGGTGTCAGGACTCCCATTTCCAGGTCAACAGGAAACTTACCAGGTCTCGCCCTCATTAGGTAAGCCGGGGTACAGTTGGTGGAACCTACCGGGATGTGGTTGTATAGGTCCACCAGATCGGGCAGCTTCTCAGGCCACAGACTGCGTTCTTCCAGGGGCAACGTTTTCAGAAGATCCATTACCACCTGGTTCATTTTCTCACAAAGTCCATTAGTTTGCGGATGATAGGGTGTCGTCTTTATCTTCCGGCAGCCATACAGAGTGCAGAATTCTTGGAAGACCTCCGCTTCAAAGGCAGGTCCCTGGTCTGTCAACACTTGGTCCGGGTACCCGTGTGGACGGCAGAAATGCTGCTGGAAGGCTCTCGCTGCTGTTCGAGCTGTTAAGTCCTTGACGGGGACGACAACCAAGAACCGGGAGTAGTGATCCACGATGGTTAGTACGTAGACGTAGCCACTTCTGCTTGGGGTCAGTTTTACATGATCCAAGGCTACCAGTTCCAACGGCTGCCGGGTGACGATGGACTGCAGGGGAGTCTTCTGGCTGGCACGGTCCTTCCTTCTTAGGTTGCACGGGCCACAGTCTCTGCACCACCTCTCGATGGTTCCCCTCATGCCTACCCAGTGGAACCGCTCGCGCAGCAGGAACTCCAGCTTCTTCCATCCGAAGTGTCCAGCCCCGTCGTGGTATGCCTCCATCACCATGGCTGCGTCTCTTCGTGGCACCACTACTTGCCAGATTAGTTCATGCGTCCGGGAGTTAACCATTCTGCGGCACAACTTCCCCTTATAAAGGAACAGTCGACTCTTCTCAGCCCACAGTTGCTTGGCTTCCTCCGGAGCGTCTGGGTCAAGGCGAGCCTCTGGCCGAGTCAGCATCTCCTTCACCAGTCGGACGGCAGGGTCACTGTCTTGCGTTTCCTCCCAGTTGTAGTGAGGCAAGGGGTTAAACGTAGCGGCTTGCTTACTCCTTACCCGGTGGGAATACTGGATAGTCCCATGCCGGTGGAACGCAGGGAGTTCGACTTCTTCCAGTCCCTCTGGATCTTCTCCTACGTCCGGTAGGTTTGGCATCCTGGACAGGGCGTCCGCGTTGGTATTGGAGCGTCCTGCCCGGTATTTGATTGTGAACTCGTAGTTGGACAGACGGGCCATCCATCTCTGCTCTAGGGCACCGAGTCTTGCTGTGTCCAGGTGTGTCAACGGGTTGTTATCCGTGTACACGACGAACCGGGAAGAAGCGAGGTAGTGCTTAAAGCGTTCGGTGACTGCCCACACCTCTGCCAGGAACTCTAGCTTAAATGAGCTGTAATTCTCAGGGTTTCTCTCGGTGGGTCGCAGTTTTCGGCTGGCGTAAGCGATTACTCGTTCTTTCCCCTGCTGGATCTGGGACAGCACGGCTCCTAGCCCGATGTTACTTACGTCGGTGTAGAGGATAAAGGGCTGGCTGTAATCCGGGTACGCCAGGATTTCATCCCCCGTGAGGGCCATCTTCAGCTGGCGGAAGGACTCCTCTTCCAACTTCTCCCATCTGAAGGGCGGCTTCTGGTTCTTGGCCTTCCGGGACTGGCCTATCAGGAGGTCCTGCATAGGAGCTGCCTTTTTGGTGAAACCGGGGATGAACCTGCGGTAGTAGCCTACCAACCCGAGGAACTGCCGCACTTCCTTTACACTGGAGGGACTTGGCCATTCCTTAATTGCGGTGATCTTATCAGGGTCGGGAGCCACTCCGTCAGCGCTCACCACGTGTCCCAGGTACTGCACCTTTGGTTTCAGGAGGTGACACTTGGAGGGTTTCACCTTTAGGCCGTAGCTTGCCAGAGCTTCGAACACTTCCGCCAGGTGTTTCAGGTGGTCCTCATAAGTCTTAGAATATACGATGACATCGTCCAGGTACAACAGGACCGTCTCGAAGTTTCTATGGCCCAGACAGCACTCCATTAATCGTTGGAAGGTTCCTGGTGCGTTGCAGAGTCCGAACGGCATGCAGGTAAACTCGCTAAGTCCCATCGGGGTGGTGAATGCGGTCTTCTCCCGGTCCGCCTCTGCTACAGGAACCTGCCAGTACCCACTAGTGAGATCCAAGGTAGAGAAGAAGTTAGCAGATCTTAAAGCAGCCAAAGACTCCTCTATCCTTGGTAAGGGGTACGCATCCTTGTGTGTGATACGGTTGATTTTCCGGTAATCTACACACATCCTCATGGTGTTGTCTTTCTTTTTGACTAAGACTAGTGGAGCTGCCCAGGGGCTACAGCTATCCCTGATCACCCCAGCCTCCTTCATGTCTCTAAGCATCCCCTTGGCGTGTTGGTAGTGTGCAGGGGGTACGGGTCGATACCTCTCTTTTATGGGAGGATGGTCTCCCGTGGGGATGTGGTGTTCTACCCCCTTGACTCGCCCGAAGTCTAACGGGTGTTTACTAAACACTCTCTCGTACTCTTGAACCACCCGATAGACTCCCTGTTTCTGATGTGAGGGAGTGAAGTCAGTACCCAAATGTAGTTGCTGACACCAGTCCTCCATTGTTTTCTTAGAGCCGTTACCTTCCTCCGGGTGAGATGGAGGCAAGGGTTCCACAGATTGTATAGCATTTTGTTTAATGGTATATAATTTGGCTAGCGTGGCATACCGGGGCAGGTACACTTCCCTCTTCCCGATATTGATTATGCGAACGGGCACCCTCCCATGGCGTACATTAACCACCCCCCGTGCTGTCAAGATGGTGGGCCTACTGTCTGAGTAAACTGGTTCTACCATTGCCTGGTAATCTCTACCTCTCAGACCAATAGCTGCCCGGCACCAAATCATCATTTCACTTTTTGGGGGCATGGCAATAGGGAAAGGGTCACACATTCTCACGCTACCAATCTCACCGCCGGAGAGTTCCACCTGTTGCCGTCGCATCAGTGCCCGGATCTCTTTTTGGAGCACTCACTGCTCGCCGGAGCTGGCGTTCTTGGCAACCTGCTGTAAAAGGAAAATCACCTCTGCAAGACAATTTTCAATTAATTACATTAGTTCCTAGAGTTATCTTTGGGTGACTCTCGTGTTTGTCAATGTCTACAATGATCAGTCCCTGTGCTGCCAGTTCAACTCTACCAATTTTAATGGTCACCTCTTTAAATCCGATCTGTGGCACGGGCTGACCATTGCTGGCGATGATACTCAAGTCGTCGTCAGGGTAGCGGGTAATATCCGAGTCATTCCAGTACTGCTTGAAGAGCACGTACGGGATGGTGGTGACCTGTGACCCGGTGTCCAGTAGGGCACTCATAGGAATGCCATCCAGTACCACAGGCAAGACTGGACGTCCTCCCACATATTTGTCGCGCCAGTTTGATGGGCCTGATGATCTTTTTCCTAGGGGTTGGCCCTCTACCCTAGGTTGTGCCAGTTTAAAGGACAGTACCTTGCCATATGTCCGGGTTGATTACAGCGGCGGCAGATGGGTCGTCCGTCCTCGTTGTATCGGTCGCTGGGTCTTCCTCTGGCCGGTGGGGTCCTCCTTGGTCGACGCCACGGGATGTCCTCCGGTCCGGATGCCAGCTGGATCTTCCCTGGAGTGGAAACCTGTAAAGACTGCACAGTTCGGGTTAGCGCAGCAACGCTTTTAGCTAGCTCTTGGACCTGATGGTGCAGGTCTGGAGCCGAGTCATTGTTCAAAGCCTGCGCATCAGCTCCCACAGGCCCTGCCGACAAGGGCGCCGCCTCCTGGTGGTAGGTGGTAGTGGGGCGTCTGTGAGTCACAACGCCACCTGGTGCCGGTTCTCGGAGCACCCGGATGGCTCTGTCCTTGAACTGTGCAAATCCCAGATGAGGGTCCTGTAAGGCCATTGCCCGCAACTGGGTTCGGTGGGCATTGCAATATAAACCCTCTATAAATTGTTCAGTTAACAGCCTGTCCTCGTCTCCCACGCCGTCAGGGTCGGTCTGCTTAATGGCTCTCAGGGCCTCTTGTAGGTTCAGGGCATAGTCCCTTATACTCTCATGTGCCCGCTGTTTGCACCCGTAGAATCTAAGCTTGATCTCGGCTGAGGTGCGGGTATCAAAGGTGTCCCTCAGCCGGGTTAGTATCCCTGCGACAGTCCTCCCCCCAGGTGGCCAGGACTTTACCTCCCTTTGGGCTGCCCCGGTTAATTGGGCCACCAGGATGCTTACTTTTTGCTCTTCTGTGAGGGGGTACACCTGGAAGAGGCTATCCAGTTTTTCTCTAAAGTCCTGCAGGGTATGTGACTCCCCTGAGTACTGGGGTAGCCAGGCTGCCCCCGGGATATAGGGCATGGTGAAAGGCATGACCGCAACAGCGGTGGCGCTGGCGGGGGTTGGAGCGGTGAAGCTCTCCTCCGTATCCGACATCCTTCTCCCCCCTAGTGGACCGTGGCCTACCTTGCGATGATCCTCTTCCGTAGGCCGCGGCTCCGCAGTGGATCGTCAGGGTTGAGGACCTTCCGTCGCGCTCCTGTGACGTCGGCTTCTGCTGGGCTCCTTCCAGGACCTTACGCAACGTCCGGACGTGAGGCGGGGCTTCAGTTCTCGCGCGTTTTCGGAGTCCACGCCCCTCTTCTTCCCGCGCGGCGTCCTCAAGATGGCGTCCAATGGCGGGAAAACTCCACGGATGGCGGGAAGAAGGCCGAAGATGGCGCCGGATGGCGGGAAAACTCCACCGATGGCGGGAAGAAAGCGGAAGATGGCGCCGGATGGCGGGAATCTTCACCACGGGTAAGTTTTCACAGTCTTTTTCAGGCACGCAGTACCCAGTGGTTGCGGGCACGAAATCCTGCCGACTACGCCAAAAGTTGACGCGCCCCTGGGCCTGTGTTGCGCACGCGGGAGCTTACCCGGAGCCGGATCTGTTGAGGGTTGTAGTCTCGTGGCGGTGATCCGGTCCGTGCCCAGGGAGTCAGACTAAGTGGCGCTGTTTTAGCGGTAGATGTTGGACGACTACGCCACCCGTTGAGTGCAGCCAGGGAGCTGCTGCTGCAGGGCAGACCGCTGAGGCCGGTGGTAGGATTGTGCAGCGTGATGGTATAACCCCCAACGGGAGGGGTATGGCCTCAGGGCAGCCGACGTGGATGATGGGGGTAGCAGGAACCACTCGGAGACGGTACTGTGTAGTTCAGGGTCTTTACTGGTGACAAAGATAGACCCTCCCGGAGTACTGGCTAGCGATTGGGGCCTGGTCAGTCCTTGAGCAGATGGGATCTCCCCTGGCCAGGCGGAGTTGTAGGCCTCCCAAACTAACGATACTCTTCTGGCTACCTTGCTAGAGGCGGGTATAAGTAGCCCACGTCCCTGAGTGTACCGTGTGGTGCTCACCCGTATGGCCGGTGACTCGGGGCCTTCGGGTTTCTGGGCCAGAGGACCTGCAATCCCCTGCCGGTCGGTTTCTGCTGCTGGATAGGAGTTAGTCCCCACAGCCTCGGACTCCGGGTCCGGTGATAACTTCTCAGTCAGGGCGAGCTCTGCAGCTGCCAGCCCCTGACTCCTTGTAACACTGCTCCCACAGAGCTCCTGTTGTTTCTTCCTATATTTGCTTCTTTTCTCTGCTTCTTCTCTACTCACCCACCCTGCCTCAGCCCTAGGTTTTTTATAGGGGAAGTTCTTCCCCTCCCAGGACTGGGCAGGAGGTGTGGCATGCATAGGATCCCTGACCAAGAGACCTCCCACCTGCTCTCAGACATAACATTGCTGTTACTGTGGAAAACCAGACCCCTGGGGTGCCACATTCCTATTATTAGGAAGTGGGTCTCCCATTGTGTTTTCCTATGAAGTGAATGCAAGGATTGCCAAAAATTTGGAGGCACTCCAATGCTCCTTGGAAGAGACACAGAGGTCAGAGGGCCTCCCGAAAACAATGTTCCCATTAGTAGGAAGTGGGTCTCCCATTCTGCTTGCCTATGCAGTGAATGCAAGGGTTGCCAACAATTTGGAGGCACGCCAATGCCCCTTGGAAGAGACATGGAGGTCAGAGGGCCTCCTGGACACAATGTTCCCATTGTTAAGAAGTGGGTCTCCTATGGTGTTTTCCTATGCAGTGAATGCAAGGGTTGACAAAAATTTGGAGGCACTCCAATGCCCCTTGGAAGAGACATGGAGGTCAGAGGGCCTCCTGAAAACAATATTCCCATTATTAGGAAGTGGGTCTCCCATAGTGTTGGCCTATGCAGTGAATGCAAGGGCTGCTAAAAATTGGGAGGCACTCCAATGCCCCTTGGAAGAGACGTAGAGGGCCTCATGAAAAAATGTTCCTATTATTAGGAAGTGGGTCTCCCATAGTGTTGGCCTATGCAGTGAATGCAAGGGCTGAAAAACAAATTGGGAGGCACTCCAATGCCCCTTGGAAGAGACATAGAGGGCCTCATGAAAAAATGTTCCCATTATTAGGAAGTGGGTCTCCCATAGTGTTGGCCTATGCAGTGAATGCAAGGGCTGACAAAAATTGGGAGGCACGCCAATGCACCTTGAAAAAGACGTGGAAGATGGCCTCAGAAAAAAATTTTCCCATTACTAAGGAGCGGGTCTCCTATACTTGTAATGCACATGCAATAAGTGTATGGGCTGATAAACATTTACCCCTGGGGGTATGCATGAACATACAATATAAAAAAAAAATTTACGGGCATCATAAACACCCTTTAAAAAATTTATGTGGGTGTTGGATCATGGACCACGGTCACCCTGGCGATATGGTGGTGGAGGATGAGGAGGACAAGAGCAAATAGCCAAAATCAGGAGGCGTATATGACGCACCCCCTGGGCCATGTTCAGGGGATACCCGGAGCCGGATCTGGATAGGGGTAGTAGTCCTTGTGGCGGTGACCCGGTCCGTGCCCAGGGTGTCAAACTAAGTGGCAGTCTATGGCAGTAGATGTTAACTTGATTGTCGACTACGCCACCCGTTGAGTGCGGCTTTGACGCCGCCGCTGCAGAGCAGTCCGCTGAGGCCGGTGATATATGTGCAGCAGTGATGGTATAACCCCCAACGGGAGGGGTATGGCCTCAGGGCAGCAGGTGTGGAGGATGGGGGTTGTGATGATGCAGAAAGAAGACTCAGAGTCAGGAGATGCAGTTCAGGGTTTTTACTTACTGGTGTTCTTTTGGTCACTCTGGCCTTGAGTGACCACCCGAGCCGTGCTGCGTCCACCAGGTCCTGGACTCGGCTAACCCCCAGGCGATTCCGGAGCGTGGTCCTGAGCTCCCTTCTGACTCTCTCTCTCTCTCTGGCCGTTCCCACCAGGGATCCACCTGTGTCCGGCTCCCTCGGGTCTCTTAGTGGTCAAGCCTCCTCTGGGCTCCCTGACCCTATGCTCGGTGTGCCATTCTGGTGGATTTGGTGAGGGTCGTGGCAGATCCTGCCCACGACCTCCGGTTCCTGGCTAAGGTTTGTTTTGGCCTCTGCCAGCTTGGGATCCGGTACCCTTGTCCGCCAACCCTTCACCCTTTTGTCTTTATTCTGGGGTCTTGGGGTTCCCTTCTTGTCTTTCTCTCTGGGTCCTTCTTTTCTCCTCTCTCCCTCTGCAGGCTTGGCTCTGGAGCTGGGCCCAGCCGGAGCCACAGCTCCCTGTCAGCCCTCCTGGCTGAGCTCCTCTGCTCTGCTCCTCAGGCTAAAAAGACCCTGTCCTAAGATGGTGCCCACCATATATACTCCCTCTATGTGTGAGCCCAGGTGACTAGCACCCAATGAGCTCCTAGCTTTACCCAGACTACTCCCCCTATCTGCCCCTACACTACTGGGATGTTCCACCCCCCCTCCCACTCCAGCCAGGGACAGACGCTGTCGTACCTGCACATATACTGGTGGGAGTACCGTAGTTCTGTCCCCCGGAAATGGGATGTATGTAGTGCATGCAGCCTACTGAGCTCAGTTCCACACTCCATCCTTACCCGGGAGTGGAATACCACACCTCTGGAGTGAGGTGCAATACCCCTGTAGCAGCCGAATCCTCAGGGTGCTACATTCCCCCCTGGTAAATCACAGCACGTCCTCGGGCTGTAAAAGAGCAAAAACATAAAACATACAATTTTTTTCCAAAACATCATAAACATATAAAACACTATATATATATATATCAGCAGCATAATACTCTTCATATAAAACTTTTCATAAAAAAAAAAAACATTCTTGACCTCTGGCCACTCGTGCAAATTGTGACCAGGTAAGTGCCACAGTCTCTGGTAGAAAAAACAGTTTCCTATAAAACCGGTAGGGGGCACTTTAGGAAGCGCAACTATATACAAGGGATATGGCCGCTCTCAGTCCTCGGCCAGTGGGAAAAGGGGATGGCTGCTCACAGTCCTCAGCCTGTGGGGAGATGGGATACACTGGAACAGTTCACTGGTCCCAACGGGGACTATATCTTACTGGCAACAGTTATTGTACCTTCACGGGTAACTATTTACAGTGCTCCTACTGTACTTTAGTAGCGGCGTCCTCCTGATGCTTCCTCCCTGTATTCTTCAGACCCGTCCGGGTCCTCTTGCTCCTCCTGACACCTCAGCTCTTTCTCTGTCAGTCGGTGTACATGAAGGGCATAGGGTCCTTTGGCACATTGGTGCCGGGTGAAGGTGACCTCATCACCCAGGTAAAGGTCACGACCTCTGTGTCCCTCCGGTAGGTGGGACTCGACATCTCTTCTGGTCACGAAGACGTCGCCGGGGGTGTGATGATCTCTGATGAAGCCCCAACCGTGCTGCAGTTGGAATTTGATTACAGTCCCGGTGGCACGGGGACCGTGGGCTGCACGGGGGTTCCGTCGGGTCCGGCTCTTCTGTTCTGCACTCCTTACTTGCAGCCGCTCCTCGCGGACCCGTCTCTCTCTCCGTTCTCGCTCAAAGACTTCCAACTGCTGGCGGCAGCACTCCGCACGCTCAGTTGCAGCCGCCCGGGTCTCTTGAGTGAACCCGATGAGGTCTCCTCCTGCGGGGTCCCACTCAAACTGCGCCTCCTCTAACGAGAGCGGGGTCATCTTGATGGGCGCCGGAACCGGGATTAGGGGCTCATCCAGGGGTCTTTCTTTCCGGAGTCGGGGATGGTGGTACTCCGGCGGCCACACAAAGGGCTGCCCATCCGGGCAAGTGTGCTGGGCAAACAAGTCCTCACCCAGGTGCGGCACAGTGGAAGTTGAGGGCGCGGTGGTGGCAGCGGCGCCCGGGATCACTAGGCCTTGCGACCAGGCTTGGGGTACCCTGAAGGTAAAGGGCACCGTGAAGACGGCGGCGCCCGGGGGCATCTCCTGCTTGACCGCGCTCAGGGTTGAGGCGCGTGACGTCACAGGGGGCGTGGTCGCGGCTCCTGCTTGGGGCCTAGTCTGGAGCGGTAGCGGTGCGGCAACGGGCACGATCAGTGGGACCTCGGGCTCTGCGACGGGGAGCGGGGGTAGGCTTACGGCGGCTGGGCTTGGGGTAGTGACGTCCCCTTTACTTGCCTCCGTCTCTTCAGCTCCCTCTGCGGCGTCGTCTCCGGCCTCCGTCCCTTCTGCATCCTCTTCAGGGGCAGGCGTGCTCCTCGTTGCGGGTGGTGTGCTCCGCTGGCGGGTTCCAGCCTGCTGGGCCATCTCCCTGCTCCACTCCATCAGAGTTTCTCACTGCACCTGGGCCATCCTCCGTGCGAGGCCCTCCAGCGCGGTCTGTGCACGCTCCCGGTCTCGGGGGAGCTGTGCCAGGATCTCCACCAGGTCTTGTGGGGTGGTTGCTTGCATCAGGCTCCTGACCACAGGGTCGGTGCTGCCTGACTCTCCCTCCATCTCCGGGTACGGCTCCTCCAGACTTCTCCAAGATGCTCCCATCTTCTCTCTTTTGTTCTGTCTCCGCCCCCATTGAGGGCGGTCCTGGGGCAACTTGGTGATTGTCAGTTCCCGGGGCAGACCCCCCACGCTGATGGACATCTCAATCATTGCAGTCTCTGCTGGTGGGGGCGGTCTTCGTTTTTGGCGCCATTCTTGGTCCTGGCCCACGATGGGAGGTGGCCTCTTGCCACCCTCTGGCACGCCCATAATGGCGTCCGCTCTGCCAGGGCGGGAAATCTTCTGAAATGGCGGGAACCGCTTCCCAGTGGCGGGAAACTCTGTGGATGGCGGGAAAAAGCTGCAGATGGCGGGCAACCGGCGGGAAACGACCCGTGATGGCGTCCGATGGCGGGGACCCTCCGGAATTGGCGGGAGACTTCTTTTTACGGTACAGATAAACTTTTCTTCAGGCACGCAGTACCCGGTGGTTGCGGGCACGTTATCCTGCCGACTACGCCAAAGTTGACGCACCCCCTGGGCCATGTTCAGGGGATACCCGGAGCCGGATCTGGATAGGGGTAGTAGTCCTTGTGGCGGCGACCCGGTCCGTGCCCAGGGTGTCAAACTAAGTGGCAGTCTATGGCAGTAGATGTTAACTTGATTGTCGACTACGCCACCCGTTGAGTGCGGCTTTGACGCCGCCGCTGCAGAGCAGTCCGCTGAGGCCGGTGATATATGTGCAGCAGTGATGGTATAACCCCCAACGGGAGGGGTATGGCCTCAGGGCAGCAGGTGTGGAGGATGGGGGTTGTGATGATGCAGAAAGAAGACTCAGAGTCAGGAGATGCAGTTCAGGGTTTTTACTTACTGGTGTTCTTTTGGTCACTCTGGCCTTGAGTGACCACCCGAGCCGTGCTGCGTCCACCAGGTCCTGGACTCGGCTAACCCCCAGGCGATTCCGGAGCGTGGTCCTGAGCTCCCTTCTGACTCTCTCTCTCTCTCTGGCCGTTCCCACCAGGGATCCACCTGTGTCCGTATCCCTCGGGTCTCTTAGTGGTCAAGCCTCCTCTGGGCTCCCTGACCCTATGCTCGGTGTGCCATTCTGGTGGATTTGGTGAGGGTCGTGGCAGATCCTGCCCACGACCTCCGGTTCCTGGCTAAGGTTTGTTTTGGCCTCTGCCAGCTTGGGATCCGGTACCCTTGTCCGCCAACCCTTCACCCTTTTGTCTTTATTCTGGGGTCTTGGGGTTCCCTTCTTGTCTTTCTCTCTGGGTCCTTCTTTTCTCCTCTCTCCCTCTGCAGGCTTGGCTCTGGAGCTGGGCCCAGCCGGAGCCACAGCTCCCTGTCAGCCCTCCTGGCTGAGCTCCTCTGCTCTGCTCCTCAGGCTAAAAAGACCCTGTCCTAAGATGGTGCCCACCATATATACTCCCTCTATGTGTGAGCCCAGGTGACTAGCACCCAATGAGCTCCTAGCTTTACCCAGACTACTCCCCCTATCTGCCCCTACACTACTGGGATGTTCCACCCCCCCTCGCACTCCAGCCAGGGACAGACGCTGTCGTACCTGCACATATACTGGTGGGAGTACCGTAGTTCTGTCCCCCGGAAATGGGATGTATGTAGTGCATGCAGCCTACTGAGCTCAGTTCCACACTCCATCCTTACCCGGGAGTGGAATACCACACCTCTGGAGTGAGGTGCAATACCCCTGTAGCAGCCGAATCCTCAGGGTGCTACATATACCCATGTGTGGCTGTGAAAAGGTGCATGAGAATATGTAGCGCCCCGAGGACTTGGTCACTACAGAGGTATTGCACCTCATCCAGATGTGTGATATCCCACTCCCGGGTAAGGATGGAGTATGGATCAAGGCTCAGTAGGCTGCATACAGCACACACACCCCATTTCCGAGGGACAGCTCAACGGTGCTCCCACTAGACAGAAGTGCAGGCACGACAGCATCTGTCCCTGGCTGGAGTGGGGAGGGGGGTGGAATACCCAGTGCTGTAGGGGCAGATAGGGGTTGGGTCCTGAGCATAGGAAGGAGCCCATTGGTTGCTAGTCACCTGGGCTCATGGTCAGAGGGAGGTATAAAAGGTAGGCACCATCTTAGCTCTGGAAGAAAGAAGAAGAAGTTCAGTCTGTGAGGAGAAGTGGAGAAGGCAGGGAGCAGGGCTGCTGCATGGGCTCTGCTCCCTGGGCAGGCCTAGCACAGAGGCCGGGGCCAGAGAGAGAGAGAGAGAGAGAGGAGAAGGAACGGTGGAAAGGAAAAGGGAACAAGACCAGAACAGAAGTAACAAGTGAAACAGAAAGGCTCAGGAACGAGAAGGAAGAGAGAACCCTAAGGACCCAGGAGATTGCGGGTGACGGGTTGGCAGAACAGGGTACCGGATCCCAAATTGGTGGAAGCAAATAATCTTCAGCCAAGAACCGGAGGTCGTGACCAGCCCTTGGTGCGACCCCTCGCTACACCTTGCTAGGAAGGCATACCATAGAGGGTCAGGGACGTGGGCATGTAGCCCTCCCAAGAGAAGGCCCGCGGGAGCTGGACATAAGCTTGGTCACTGGTGGGGCACGAGCCAGAGAAAGGACGGAAAGGAGCTTTGAGACATACTCCAGAAAGACCTGGGAGTTGACCGAGTCCCCTGCCTGGTGGACGCAGCACGGCTTGGGTGGTCACTGCTTCGCGAGAGTGACCTGGAGAATACAAACTGTGAGTAAAGGACATTGGATTGCAACATGTTGTCTGTGACTTCTTGCTCCTCCGGCACTGTTGGTATTGGCACTATCTGCACTATCACTCCCATCATCCACGCTAACTGCCCTGAGGCTGTACTCCTCCCGTGGGGAGTCATCCCATTCTTAGCTGCACACATAACACCGGCCTCAGCGGTCTGCCTTGCAGCGGCGGTCCCCATTGACCGCAATCCACGGGTAGCGTAGTCGGACAATATAACACTATTAAGACTGCCACTGATTTGACCACCCTGGGCACGGACCGGGTCAACGCCACGGAGACTACAACCCCCCAGCGATCCGGCTCCGGATATTCCCTGCACAACACAGGCCCAGGGGGCGCGTCAACTTCACCTCCCAAAAAAGACACTGGACTTGAGTTTATGTTATGCTGCTATCATTCGGTGGTGTTGAGAAGTCTGACCCAATCCAGCCCTTGTTCATTTTTATAAGAGTCAGCCTGTCAGCATTTTCAGTTGACAGGTGGATGCGCTTATCAGTTATAATTCCACCAGCTGTACTAAAAACCCACTCTGACAAAATGCTAGCGGCAGGGCAGGGCAGGACCTCCAAGGTGTAGAGAGCCAGTTCATTCCATGTGTCCAGCTTGGATAACCAATAATTATAAGGCACAGAGGAATCACGGAGGACGTTGGTACGGTCGGCAAGGTACTCTTTCAGCATCTTCCCAAACTTTGCACTCCTTGTGAGAGTACCCCGCGCCTCAGGGCCTGTGTGATGGGAGGGGCTGAGAAAACTCTCCCAGATCTTTGACAGTGTTCCCCTGCCTCTGCTGGATTGGAGTTGTGTCTCTCTCGGCTGTACTCCTTGGTTGTCCAACGAACTGTGACCTCTGCCACCAGCGTTTTCAGATGGGAATTTTTTTAATAGTTCCACAACAAGGGCCTTCTTGTACTGCCCCATTTTTGTAGACCTCTCCGCCTCAGGAATAAGAGATATAAAGTTCTCCTTGTAGCGTGGGTCTAGAAGTGTCACCAACCAGTAATGACTGTCACCCAAAATTTTGAGAACGCGAGGGTCACGCGAAAGGCAGCGTAATGTGACGCCCTGCGGCTGCAGGCTGTCACAGAACTCCTTGGTGTTGCACAGATGGGATTCTCCCCAGTGGCCTCAATACATGCAGACACCTCCACCCAAGTCCACTAGACGGAGCCCTATCAGGTATATATATACTGGGGGGTTGAGTTCAGGAAATCAGTCAGTAGGAAGCTGTTTATGTGACACGATGCTGGCACAAGCCAGCTTACCTGGATGAGAGGGACACACCCGAGGAGGGATCTCATCAAGACTGGTTACTACAGTAAAGCATAAATAATGTTTATTAAACCTGTTATTGCAACGTTCAACCTACGTGCCTCCCATAAAGGGAAGAAAATTGTAATGTTTAAAAATATGTTATCCTTGTGTTACCTGTTATACAAAAATTTGTTTCAGTCCGGGAGTACTGACTTTTACTAGGGGGGAATGTGACGCCCAGTGGCTGCAGGCTGTCACAGAACTCCTTGGTGTTGCACAGATGGGATTCTCCCCAGTGGCCTCAATACATGCAGATGACTCGCCCCCAGGGCTGTAGGGTACTCGGCAGCCGGGCCTTATGGCTGCTTCTTGAGGGGAAGATCACGGTGGCTGGCCCGGTCCGTGACCCAGGGCGGTCAGTGCAAAAAGGGGTTATTTATAGGGGATTTGTCGTGACGCCACCTGTGGTGTCTGGTGAGGATCACCAGTGCTGCGACAGTCCTCTGAGGCAGATGATAGGGCAGCTTGAGATGGAACGGCTCCCCACAGGTGGAGCAGGCTTCAGGGCAGTGTAAATAAATGGAGGTGCGCTGGGCATTGTTGTGCAGGGAGGGAAATGGCACCGGCGAAAGAAAGGAATGGAGGCAGCTCAGTGCAGTCATCCAAGATTTACTCACAGTTCTTAGACAGTCCACAGGTGCACTGTACTGGTGCAAGCCTCCCGCGTCGCACTGCGTTCACCGGGCAGGGGTTCAGTCCTTCCTCAGGCAGCTTGGGTGTACCTGGCAGAACCCCACTTTCTTATGTGCCTCTCTAGACCGACTTCACGCTGGGTCTTACTCCCTCCTGCCCTGCGCTTCCCACTATGAATCCTGTTCGGGTGCTGCGAGGTCCCCCCTGTCCGTCGGAGTTGCACAGACCTGCTTGACCTTACTTGGATGGGAGTGGGGGTTTGGCTTCTGGGTATAAAAGCCAGAAGCCTCCGGTTTTTCCAGCCAAGGCCTGAAGCTGCACGACTGGGCCAGGGGCCGGTCCCCTTCTTGCGGCCTAGATCCTCCTGACACTTGGCAGGTTCGGGGTGTACGGGTGCCGCCTGCACTCGCCGTACCCCCTAAGATCCCTTCTGCAGAACGGAGCTTACTCCCTGCTCCCCTCCTGGGCCTCTGTTCTAGGCCCTTGTAGTGGAGCAGAGCTCCTACAGAGACTCTGCTCCCAGACTGTTCCTCTGAACTGTCCCTACTCAACCAACCAACCAACCAACCTTTTATATATCTACTGTATGAGTGCTCCCCTAAACTACTTCCTCCACCCACACCCACTACTGGTTCCCCCTACCATCGGGTTCCCCCCACCCCAGCCAGGGACAGGGCTCAGCAGAAAACTACATTGCGTCTTGCCCCTCCGGCTGGCCTGGGGTAGTGTAGTGTTGGATGTAGGTGTTGGGGTTCCGTGCAGCACTTCCTCCTTACCTGAGAGAAGGGAGACACCACACCTCTGGGTGAGGTGCAGTACCTCTGTGGCGACCGAACCCTCAGGGGCACCACACAGACACCTCCACCCAAGTCCACTAGATGGAGCCCTGTCAGGTATATATATACTGGGGGTGGAGTTCAGGAAGTCAGTCAGTGGGAAGCTGTTTATGTGACACGATGCTGCAGCACCAGACAAGCTGAAGTCTGTGTGGCTGAAAGCCAGGCTAGGCCCAAGCTGCGGGCTAGTCTGGCCAGTGAGAGCCTAGAGTGGGCTAGAAGGCAAGAAGGAAGAGAAGAGCCATGAGGGACAGAGGAACCACAGAGGGATTGTCCCCTGTTGCAAGCCGGGCACCTGGCCCAAGCCTATTGGGATCTCTATGCCCAGTAGTGAATCCGGCATACTGAGGAGGATTTCATATCCCTCAGTCCACCCTTGAATAGCGCACACTCAGAGGACTAGGTATCATGAAGGCCCCAGCGTCCAGGGATCGTGGTAACCAGTGGGAAAGCCCTCGCCGCCAAGCAAGATGGGTGAGAGAAACATCAAGGGA
Organism: Phyllobates terribilis; assembly: GCF_046119375.1. Lineage (NCBI taxonomy): Eukaryota > Metazoa > Chordata > Amphibia > Anura > Dendrobatidae > Phyllobates > Phyllobates terribilis. Next base: position 240,863,028 of record NW_027362772.1, read on the forward strand.
GCTAGACCCTGTTCCAGGCAGGTCGGAAGCTCCAGGTAGAGAGACAGGAAGATACAGAAATGAGGCCTTACACCCGCTCACTGGGGAGCAAGACCAGAAGTGCACACCACCTACAAGTGCCCCGGACCGTACCTGACTACCATCTGCAGTAAAGGTACTGAAACTAGCCCCGGTGTGTGTGTCTGTTCTTCCTCTGACCCGGCTGGGTCCCCTTTCCCCAACATCCACCATCTACCCCTACACTGCCCTGGAGCTAGCTTTACCTGTGGAGAGCCACACCATCCTTGCTGCCGTAACACCAGCTGCAGAGGACTGATCCGCAGCGGCGGCACCCCTTAGCCGCATTCCACAGGTGGCGTCACAAACTTTCCAAATCCCCTGTAAATATCCCCCGGGCCAGCCACCGTGATATCCCCCAGCAACCAGAGGCCCGGCTGACGAGTACCCCACGGCCCAGGGGGCTCGTCAGTAACATAAACTCAGCCATGTGTGCCAGACTGCTAACAGGCAAGACTTCCGTGTCCTCACCAAGAGGACGACTGACCATGCTCTCCTCCTCCTCCACCTCCTCCTCCTCCTTGTCCTCAGGCCATCCACGCTGAACAGACGGTATGACAGTTGTGCAGGTAGCACCGTCTATAGAGCATGAAACTAGCTCCTGTTCTTCCTCCTCCTCCTCCTCTTCCTCATTGTCACCCAATCCACATTGGGATGAGATGAGGCTGGACTGTGTGTAATCACCCTGTATGGTTCCTTGCTCCATCTCATTGTGCTCCGCCTGCAATGAATCCTCTTTGATTGTGAGCAGAGAGTGTTTCAGAAGACAGAGAAGCGGGATGGTGACCCTAATTATGGCATCATCGCCGCTCACTATCTCTGTGAAGTCCTCAAAGTTTTGGAGGATGGTACAGATGTCTGACATCCATGTCCACTCCTGAGGTCTTATGTGTGGAGTCTGAACTGAATACCGATGGCCTTGTTGATGCTGGTAGTCAACAACTGCCCTTTTCTGCTCACAAATACTTCCCAACATCTGTAGTTGACTTTCTAAAATGGGCACACAGGCGGCGTACTTTGACAAGCAGATCCAGCAGCTCTCGGTAGCTTTTGAGAAACTGCTGAACCACAAGGTTAAGCACATGGGCCAGGCATGGTACATGTCTGAGCTCGCCTCGTCTCAGAGCTGCCACCAGGTTCCGGCCATTGTCACACACGACCATGCCGGGCTGAAGGTTCAGCGGTGTCAGACACAGATCTACCTGCTCTTTCAGAGCTGTCCACAACTCTTCAGCATTGTGCGGTTTGTCACCTAAGCATATTAGCTTCAGCACAGGCTGTTGCCGCTTGGCTGAGGCAGTGCTGCAGTGCTTCCAGCTTGTGACTGATGTGGTGATTTCGGAGATGGAGGCTGAAGAGGAGGAGGAGGCTGAGGAGGATGAGGTGCAGGAGCTGTAGAATGTGGGGGCAACCCTGATTGACCTAGGGCCCGCAATCCTCGGCGTCGGGAGGATGTGTTCCGTCCCAAGTTCCAACTGGGTCCCGGCTTCCACTATGTTAATCCAGTGTGCCGTCAGCGAGATGTACCGTCCCTGCCCACAAGCACTTGTCCACGTGTCCGTGGTTAGGTGGACTTTACCTATAACTGCATTTTTGAGCGCACGGCTAATGTTGTGGGACACTTGCTCGTGTAATGCGGGGAAGGCAAACCGGGAGAAATAGTGGGAGACCAAGTACCGAGGAACGGCCGCCGCCATCAGGTTGCGAAAAGCTTCCATCTCCACGAGCCTAAAAGGCAACATTTCGAGCGCAAGCAGTCGTGAAATGTTTGAATTTAAGAGTGTGGCCTGTGGGGCGTTGGCTGCGTATTTGTGCTTGCGTTCCAAGGACTGGGGTATGGACAACTGAGAGTGTACACCGACAGGTGCAGGGCAGGAAGCATTTTCGCATGCACTATGGACAGGGGATTGGCTTGCACGCACAACAGCAGAAGAAGCAGTGGTGAGACCCACAGACACTGTTTCTGGACCCTGGGGTTCGGCCCACTTAGTCGGGTGCTTTGCTGCCATATGTCTGATCATGCTGGTGGTGGTCAGGCTGCTAGTTTTGCTACCCCTGCTGATGCTGGCCTGGCAGGTGGTTCAAATGGCCTTTTTGGGGCTATCGGCAGAGACTTTCCGTAGTGTTGGTGTTACGGGGAACAGTTGCCCGCCTTCAAACTGCGGCCACCACACTGCTTCTTACTGCCTGTTGGGGTGCTCTGCCTCCCTCCCCCTGTGCGCTGCTGTCCTCACTCTGCATGTCCTCCTGCCAGGTTGGGTCAGTTACTATATCATCCACCACCTCATCTTCCACTTCCGCACCCTGGTCCTCCTCCTGACTTTCTGGCATTTGTGTCTCATCATCGTCCACCTCTTGAGACACTTTCCCACCGTCACCTTCGTGTGACCGTGGCTGCTCAAATATTTGGGCATCGCTACATGCGATCTCCTCTTGCCCCGCTTCAAGTGGACCAGGCGAGAGGCCCGAATCTATAAATGGAAAAGTGAACAGCTCTTCTGAGTGTCCAAGTGTGGGATCAGTTGTCTCTGGGCACTCAGCATAGTGGGAGGAAGGAGGATCAGGGTGAGGAATATGTGGTTCAGACTCAAGGCTACTGCGGCTTGACCCTGTGGAAGACAGGGTGGTCGTGGTGGCTAAGTGACTGGAAGTATTATCTGCTATCCAACCAATAACCTTTGCACACTGCTGTGTGTTCAATAGTGGTGTTCTGCGGTCCCCTATTAATTCGGACAGGAAGGTCGAGCGAGAAGATGTGGGTGTTTGTAATGGCACAATTTCAGCTTGCCCACGGCCTCGGCCTCTGCATGCACCATCATGTCCAGTTCCCAGTCTCTTGCCATGTGCCTTGCCCATTTTAAATGGAGGACAATATCTTCCACGCTCACTACAAATGGCTGAATTTGGAGCGAACTTATATGTGATCCCTGTGACGGACAAACACAGTTTTAAATAGCTGGCCTGTAGGTAACTATTTTTAACAGCAAACTGGCATCAATAACTTCACTGACACACTGAAATTTTCAATGGAGGCCAGAAATGGAAGAATTTTCAGTGCAATTATATGTGATCCGTGTGACGGACAAACCACAGTTTTAAATAGCTGGCCTGTAGGTAACTATTTTGAACAGCACCGACCTTGTGTCAATAAATTCGCTGACACACTGCAACAAAATTTCAATGGAGGCCAGAAATGGCAATATTTTCCGCGCAATTATATGTGATCCTTGTGACTGACAAACCACAGTTTTAAAAAGCTGTATTTTTAGCGCTGTAATATGGAGAGGACCTGGCTGTATTCTGCAGTGCCAACAAGCAAATGGCGCAGAAAAACAGTGTTCTCTGGATTGCTTTTTAAGCAAATAATCAGGATTAAGATAAAAAAAAAATATTCCTGGCCCCTGAGACCTGGGGCTATTTATAGAAATATCTGTAAAAGCACCAGCAGCAGACAGAACTGGAATGGACTCTTGCTATGTGCACTGTAGTCTGCTATATACACTGCCTGCCTGATATCTCTGTAGCTGGATTATTCCTCAGAAGGACTGTTAGTTGAGATGGATATGTGTCTCTAATATAGTCTGGTATACCTACACTAACTAGAAACAAGCAAATCTCTCCCTAGCTCAGCAGCACCTCTCCCTACACTGTCTGATTTCGGAGTGACTGTGACGAGCATGGCGGAGCCAGGTCTGATATAGACCTGATGATGCTGTGCGGCCAGACAATCACTGTAATGCCACAACCAACATGGCTGCGGCATTACAGTGTGTGGCAGACAATCCCTGCATTTTGATTGGTGCTCTAAAGAGCGCTAAACATGCAGGGAGGGGACCCGAGCTCTCGCCGAGCAACCCCAGAAATATTCGGCGAGCGCCAAGCATCTCAAGCAGTGAGATGCTCGGGCGAGCACCGAGCAGTAGCGAGCATGCTCGCTCATCACTAGTTCTTATCAGTGATCAAAAAGCCAATGTGCAGAATGGATCTACCAAAGGTGGAAGAAACACTACATGATATGAAAGTATATTACTAAATAGTTACCTCCAGTGGTGAGATGAACAATAATTCATTACAGTACCTCCTTTATACAGTACCTCTCTAGAACAATAAAATAGACTTAATTATATACAGTAGGTCACCACAGGTCCATCATCTACTGCAGCTTGACTTCTTCAATTATGAATTGTCCTGCAAAACCTTCATATCAATAATAATGTGGAAATATATATATCCACACTATAATTTGCATGTAATGCATGCAGTTTTTGGTACAGATTCACAAAATTATCCGCAAAAGGATCCGTAAGGGAATAGTTTTTTCACATGTTGACATAAAAAAGAAGAGTTTTAGTGCAAATTACATTTATTGGCGGTAAGTGCCTTACAGGATTGGCGGTAAGTGCCTGACTGCTTAGATTATCAACAATATCTAGTACAGTGGTCACGAGCCCGCTTTTGAAATTCAACGAAGTAGCATGATCGGCCATTTCAATCAGGACTCCTAAAAAATGAATGCATTTATGTGAAACCATGCCACTCTATTCAATTGCAACCACATCTAGGAAGAACCGAGGCTTGTAACTTCTGTACTAGTGATCGGTGGGGGTCTAAGCAGTGGGACCCTCAACAATCAGACAATTTATCACTCACTCTGTGGATATGTCATTCGTGGGAAAATCCCTCTCTTGCTCCTGGCCCTACAAGGCCATGATAACGAACTTCCTGAGTTTTGTGTCGCCTAATGAGATTTTCGCCCACCTTTTTCTGGGAGAAAGATATTGGTGACAATATTAGAGAGTAGGTGTCTAAGTAAATGACACCGTTACAAAAGATGATTGTCTATAAGTATCTATACGTCCCGGCTTCCACACCCCCACACTTTCTGCTTTTTATCACTAGGACACATGGCTGAGCATACAATCTTCTGTTTGGACAGCTGTGCTTCCCTACTGATCAGTAAAGGAAATCTATCACCAAATTTTCATTGCTATTGTTTTTTTCTTTTTTGCTTTTCTTTCATTGATAGTTGCATTCACCTGGAGTAGATCCCCCAAATAGACCGCGGATATAATCAGTTAAATCCTCTGCACAATTAAGCCGTACAGCCATATTTAAAAAAAAATCATATGTAACCCTTGATTTTTCCATACAGAAATGTTTCCATAGAATTTAAAGGAAACTTGACACCAGGCTTCCCTCATATAAAGTGTGGCCAGCACCTGTAAGCCCTCATTTGCAGCATTCTAGAATGCTCTCTATATTTCCCTAATCTGCTCTGCATAACACGAAAAATAGCTTTTATTATTCTCACCTATGGGGTGGTCCAATCCAATGGGCATCTCTGGTCCTGATCCCGCACCTCTCCCTACTTGAGATTGCCGTCCTTCTTCTTGCTTCATGTGGATGATGTGTCTTACGTCATCCACACAGTGTTCCCATCGCACTCCTGCACAGGCGCACTTCTCAATGCCCTGCCGAGGGGAGAGCAAAGTATTGTAATGCGCATGCGCCAGCACTCTTTGGCCTTTCCTCGAGCATGCGCATTACAGTACTTTGTTTAGCCCTCGGCAGGGCTGAGAGAAGTGCTCCTACGCAGGAGCATAATGGCATATGCCACGTCTACATCACCTACACTTACAACAATGATCACTGCCGAATTTAAAGTAGTGTTTTTAAAAACATTTTGACCAAGAAAATGCCGACTGTCCCATTCTATTAACTGATTTTTTTTTTTGCAGCAGTCTATTTTGTAGAAAAAAATAAAATGACCTTGGGGTTCCTATATCACAAAACTTAGGTGGCAGATATGTGAACCTCCTAAAGTAAAATAGAGCAGATTAAAAGATAAAATATGCATTGTGATAGGTTGCTTTAAGCAACAAAGACAATTTTTCATTTGGAAAATTTTAGACAGTTTCAAAATATCTCCCATAGTTTTATTTTTTACTTAGATTCTATATGGCGGAATGGGGATGTAAAATTCATTGACATGGTATTTTTCTTTTTTAGTATAGACCGTCAATATGGAATAGGTGTTAGGGTATTAGATTATATTAGTATAGGATGATGTATATTCAACATTATATTAAATAGTCAGTTATATGGTTAGATGTAGGTTTAGCTCAACCCTGACGTTACATCATCCCTGGCACACCGTCCTGGTTTATTAGCCCATCACATTTTTCTTCCTTTGTATTTTCTTATAATTGGGTGTTATATATTTTATAAGTCTGTTTTTGTTACTCTATGATTTCTTCTATTCTCTAGCTACAATGGACATCAAAGGCTTTGGCAAAGTTGGCTAAAATTTATAGACGATTTCCTGAAATTTTGCCCTTCCAGGTCCACCCTGGGCAGCACACGACATAAGCTGGGGCCAACTCGGGGATGGTTTCTCTTAAAATGTGACGCCCACACATAATGAATGTTCCTAAGCACTGAGAGATCCTCACACCCCATGATGAGCGTATGTCATAATTCACTTGTTTACACTATAAAATATACAACATTAACATTTCTCAATAAAAAAAAAAAATTATCGTCCTATTTCATGCTATAAACCAAAGAACTGTAAAATTCTCTTCAAAAGTCTCCTCCCGGCCATAGCGTCATGTTGTTTATTCAGCTGGGTCTTAAAACTTAAAAGTTGGAGCATATAATCTGTCCGCCCACTTTCCTCCTTTATGTTCCTAATGTTTCAATTTTTTTACGCTAAAATCATATTCTGCAAATGATTTTAGACATGTGACAATAATTTTTTTGGTCACTTTCTCCATTACGAGGCTCAGACATTGAAATCTACGTTAATATGTAAGGACAGATGCTACTTTCCACGGTTTCTCAACATTTCAAAGAATCCTGATGTTTATGTAGCAGAAATGTAAAAAATAAAAGTTTAAATTGCTAGAAAAACCATGAGTACATAATATCCAGCTTTGTGCTTGGCCCATAGGGAGAAAAATTTTGTTATTTTAGGCCCTGTGGATATTACAGTCAGTCTTCTGTTTGTAACAGGTATTGATGGGGGCTGTGAATGAAGAGGCTACATACAGATCAGTCCAGGAATTAAGAAGACCTAGGACCACCATTCCTGGGAAGCGGAGCACCATAGTGTAAACCGGAACCAGTAGGAAGCCCAATTTTATGCCTACAGAGCCCACAATCCGTTCTGTAGTCCCGATTATGAGGATTGTTTTGTACGTAGGTTGAAGGTTCTTCTGGCATCACCACTCAAAATAACCAAAAGCTTTTCCAGAAGTAAAGTCATGTTCTTTAAATTAAGTGAAATGAATCATTAGCAGAATAGTTAATGCAGCCAAGCAAAGGTTGAGTGGGTGATGAAGTCTAGACTCATGGCTTGTTTATGACAAGACCCATACATACAGACGTATCCAATGCCATAATGTTTACTTCTCCATAATGGATCGGGCAGATGGACTAATTAGAGGATTTGTTGCTTGAGTGGCAAGTCTGATTTAAAAGCTCCCATACACATTAAAATTAAGTTGGCCAAATCCGCCAATTTCAGAAGAACCAGACAACTATCTCGTTCTAATGAGATAGGAGGCCTTTTTATTTTCCCCCAACATCTAAAAGGGAATCTGTCAGTAAGATCAACCACCACCCAAAAAGTATATATGGGTATGGATATCTTTGAAATATAAATCCATAAACACCTTTATATCTTATATCTGCCACTGCATTCCTGAATAATTTGACTTTTCCTTCATATGCAAATGTGTCATTAAGTGCTCTGGGAGTGACAGAGCACTCAAAGGGGTTCTTCGAGAAATGTAATAAAATAAATATTACAGCTACAAGCCTGTTCTCCTAGAAGCCAAAATGGCACAAAAATGTTGAGCCTTTTAATGAAATAGGTGTTCTGAAAGACTACAATGAACACATAGATTATGAAGAGAGAACTTCTTCACCTAGTAATGATTGACCACCATCTTATGTATATTCTTGACCCAAGACCCATAATACTTCACTTCTGGGGTACCAGACACAGCCCCTATTACTGAATGTCCCCAGGAAATCAATGAGCTATCAATCACAGGCTGATGCTGGATGGCAAAAAAACCTCAGGAGGCAAAGGCTCTTCAAAGGTGTTCCTCGAGAAGTGTAATAAAATAAATAAATAAATAAATAAATAAAATAAATAATACACATTTAAATATTGAACATTTTTCTAAATATCTTTATTCGGCAATTAGGTATGCTTTATCTAGTGTACTCTGTTAGCATTTTAAAGATAAAATAAACCTAAGATAAAAACAAAATGAGCAAATACCTTGCAGTAAATAGATAAATAGCAATATTTCATGAAAATAACATAGGGTATTAGATAGCATTATTTTGATTTAAAAAAAGTGAAAGCCATCCCACCTCGTCAAGGTGACCCTATTTGGTACGGTCCTAACCTCTAGTATTAAAACCTTGCCATATGTCAAATGACGTAAATGTGAATAAAGGCCAAGCAGAACCGAGGGTCTGACTAATACCCAACCATGGGAAGTTTTATAAACGTTCTGTGGACAGGTGTGGCGCTGTTTTTGGAAGAAAGTAGCCATGTTTTCTCACCCTTTTACTGTACAAATACAATATATATCTTTGCTGCTAACCCGTAGTTGTAAAACCTGCTGCAGGCACTTAGTTAACCAAGCAGTATCCACTGTTCATCATTTTGCTATGCCATATGCTGACAAAGAGCCACAGATTGTGTGGGTCTGATTTCCGTCAGTTTCAAAGTAATGTTTGCTTAGTCAACCTGCAATGAGTTACACAAGCTGCAATTGAAATCATGATAGCAAATAAAAGATTAGTCCGTGTAAAAAATATGGAGAGGTGAGCCAAGATCACACTTGTTCCTGTGTAAAAACAAAACAAAACTGTCTTCTTGCTGAAGGCAAATTGGCAAATTGGAGAGACCATATGCATTTGGAAAAATCTCATAATTGTCCACAATGGAAGCACTAGAGATTTATGACTCCTACTAGAGAAAAGCAAATCGATTCAATGCAAATCAAATATGTGTTGAATTTTCAGGTTTTTCCTAAATATGAATATGAGCAATTTGAGATTTGTTTTGTGTGAATCGTTTGAAATGGCTGCTGCGCATTTATACATTGCCGAAGATTACATCATATTTTATATCCCAATTCATCCCATCTGTTCCTCACCATCCTAGACTTTTTTCATACCTTAAACCCATCCTGTGGGTCAAGAACCTTCTTACCAGACCTCCAGCCATACCATTCATGACCACTGAGTGTTGTACAGCTTGAACAGAACTTAAAAAAGGCCTGTCACTTCCTCAAAAAAATCGAGATAAATAACTTGCAAAAATCACTGGGCATACTCTGATTCTGCCCTTTTTTTCCTTTTTTCGCTGCTTCACTCCATTGCTGAGATATTCACATTTGATTCGAAGAGCAGTATGTGAAATCTCTGCTTGCAGTCCAGCTGGGTATTTCTTCAGAGTCTTCTCTTGGGGTGTGTGCTTTCACCCCTTCCTCACAGACACCGCCAATCACAGCTCAGCAGCATCTGAAACTGGTAGATCTGCTTCTGAGCTGTGATTTGCTGTGCCGGTGTGAGGATGTGGACTGTCTTACCCCGTCCCTACCCTGAAGACAACTGCCATATGCATATGTCTTATGCATTTTATGCATTTAATGTGTATGTGTATAATCTCTATGTAATGTGCTTTGGTAATATATAAAACAGAGGGGCAAATAAGGAAACCCCATGATAGTGCGTAAAGATAAGTGTTTTATAGATAAAAGGGAGAAAAGATACTGTAGAAATAGGAAATAGATTAGGAGTGGTTAATGTTAGGTACAGGCCCACAGATGGGAGGGTAATACTGTTAATAAAAAGGGAGACACTTCCTGGATATGGGTGGTTAGGAGTGGTGAAAGGTTTAAGTAAGTTCTTCGTGGAGTTTAAGTGCAGTGGGCGGCTAGGGACAACATGGGCCTATCACTTGGTGCAGTAGATTGCCATACAACTCCTCCATGTGGATCCATTTGTCGGGCCCGGGACCTTGAGATTGTCGCATGGGCCATTGGGCATATCGTACCTGCGGGCTTGCAAGGGAAGATAGACACGGATCCTCACACGCAGAAGATTATGGAATCCGGGTGAACTACCATTGGTGGAAAGGGATTCCTAGAGGTAGTGAAGACAGCAGGAGAATGGATGCTCTATCAGGAACAAGTGCTAAAGCTGAAGTTATGTCCGGTACCTGAGGAAAGACTGCAACCTGTTGTGCCCTATCCCACATGCTCCACTGTAATGACTGTGAACTGTTCAGTAAAAGTTTGACTATTGAAAAGCACTTGGTGTCCCCTGGACTGTGTGCAGCGGTTCCTAAAGATGGAGGCCTGGAGTCAGCGGAGGCCTATGGTGCACAAGTGAGAGTGATGCACCCCACACCTAGCAGGACACTGGGAATGGGACAAGATTTTCCTGTAGGGTGCCAGAGCGTGCAGGAGCTGCAGCTCGTCCAAGACTACTCCTCTCAGGCACCTTACATCTGGGAGCGAAAGCGCACACCCCCAAAGAAGACTCTGAAGAAATGCCCAGCTGGACTGCAAGCAAAGACTTCACATACTGATCTCCAAAAGCAACGAATGTGAAAATATCTGCAGTGGAGAGGTGCAGGGATTTTTAGAATGTATTTATCAGATTTTTTTATTACTTTAAAATAATTACTTGGCAGAGACATTCTCTAATCATATACCTTGTTAGGTAATAAGAATGTAAATGATGGGAGCCCCAGTCAGGACTCCACTCTATTATCCAGGGCAGAAAGCCTCTACAAAATGCGGCTGGCCTCTGGTGGACCGGGTTCATCCATGTGACGCGCCGCGCCCCCTGGGCCATGGGGTACTCGGTGCCGGGCCGGTCGTTGCTAGGGGAGATGTCACAGTGGCGGTGACCCGGTCCGTGACCCAGGGCGGTCAATCAAAAAGGGAATATTTACAGGGGATTTATAGTTTTATATATAGTTCGTGACGCCACCTTTGGTATGCGGCTATGTGGAGCCGCCGCTGCGGAGCAGGTCCTCTGGAGCTGGTGTTGATGTAGCAGAGTTGGTTTAGCTCTCCACTGGTAGAGCTTAGCTCCAGGGCAGTGTAGATGTTGTTATAGGTGTTATATATGATACTCGGTAGTGTAGTGCAGGGGATGATGGCGTAGCAGTAATTCACAGAGACAGTGGGGTGCAGTCTTCAGAGTTTACTCACAGTTGTTCAGTTCCTCAGGTTGCACTGTACAGATTACAGCCTCCCACGTCAGGCTGCGTTCACCAGGCAGGGGTTCAGCAATCCCTCAGGTAATTCAAGATTGCCTGACAGGACCCCGTTCTATGTGCCTTTCTCAGTCGTCTTCCTGCGCTGGCTCTCACCCTTCTGCCCTGCGCTTCACAATCAAGTGTCCCAATCCGGTAGCCTCGGGTCTTGTCAGGCGACCTGCAGTCCCCTGGACCCTCTGTGGCCACCTTTTCGGCGATGTAATTGTGGCTGTGGCAACTGCACCCTAAAAGTACAGAAGCCTCCGGTTTCTATCTGAGCCTTGTAGTTCTCTACTAGTTTAGGGGCCGGTCCCCTCTGCAGCTTGATCCTTCCTCGTCCTGGTAGATTCGGGCGAACGGGTGGCCTCCAGCACTGCCCGTACCCCTAGGATCCCCTCGTTCCTTCTGGAGCCTTCTCTCCTACTCCTCTCCTTCTCTTCAGTCTTGGGCCTCTCTGCTAGGCCCTCCTCCTGAGCAGAGCTCCTGCTCCCCTCAACTCCACTGACTGAACTCAGTTCCCAAGATGGTTCCCTCTTTTATATCACTTCCTTCCCTGTGCTCCCCTGAACTACTTCCTCCACCCACACCCACTACATGGTTCCACCCTCCAGCTAGGGACCAGGGACTGTGCTCTCCCTTAGGAGCAATCTCGCCATGCCCCCACTGAAGTGGAATGTGTTGGATGCAGGTGTTAGGGTCCTGGGTAGCACTCTATCCTTACCTGAGAGTGAGATACCACACCTCTGGGTGAGATGCAGTACCTCTTTGGCGACTGAACCCGCAGGGGCGCCACACATGCGTTACATGGACTGCCCATTGATTCCACTAGACGCTGTCTCATGCTTTTTTTCCAACAGAATGTAGGAGCACTACACATTGAGAAAGGTCCTGACTAGCTCTACCTTGTCATGGGCTTCTTAAATACAATGGCACCACCAGACCATAAGTTAAAGTTAAAACAGCTAAATACCATAACAGTTGATATTACTTATCATTGACAATGCTTGCTATTAGTGGAAAAAATATCAGGTCGCCGACCCATTTCTAAAGAAAATGAAGTAGGAAACTCCTTTAGGATAATTTAATCTGCACCAAATTATTTGGTCACCATACGGTAGTTTTATGGTGGTTATACAGGGAAGTTTTTACTTACCATTATTTTGGTGATATTTTAGTACATTGTAGGCTAAAATTACTTGAAAGCTTTCAAACTAGATCAATGAGAGAGTCTCACTTAAATTATGTTCCACTTTGTACCATGAATAAACTACATGAGTTATCCCAGGCGTCGGTGGTTGGTTTTCTGCTCCAACCTCGCCGTTCTTCTTGCTATACCGCTGGCGTTTCTCTTTCCAGAAGCCACCGGAGGAATAAGTATGTCCCTTCTTTTAACCACTTTAGGGTTTCCGAACCATTGTTAAGACATTGCTAAGCATTATGGTCATTTTACAGAGTGCTTTTGTGGTGCTTTTTCAGCAAGAGAAAGTCTGAAAAAGACTTTGTGTGCACTTACCCTAAGGGTAGGTTCACAGAGTTTCATCCGGAAAATTCGGTCAATTTTTTTTCTCACTTGTCCTCCGTATGCAATCTGTTTTTTACAGCAGCAGCGATTCATAATTTTCAAGACCTTTTACAATTTTCTATGTTACAGAATTGCATGTATCCATAAAAACTGAAAGCTATATGGTGGCTTTATATTTTTTCCGATTTACTGAAGAAACTAGTGCACACAGATGCTGTCACGCAAGGTGTGGGAAAGACTAAGTGCCACACAAAGGGAAGACGGGGAGGAAGCCCAAACACTAGGGAAAGGGGAACTGGAGACCCCTAGGCAGATCTAATATCGCCCTGCCTGGCCTACCGTCCCTATATAGGTTCCACACCTATCGCTGAGCAGGACTCTAAACCCTGGAAAACCCTAGAGCTTGGCCCTAGATAGAGAGGAGAAAGGGTGAGCACTGGTCAGGCCCCACTACAAACTAAAGACAACAAGGTAGACAAACAGGGGATTAGCTAAGCTTGAGCAGACACCAGAGGAGTAACGTCAACTGTCCTCCAAGGGCACCAGAGAAGACGCTAACTGACTGCTAGTGCTCCAAGCCTGTACAAAGAAGTATTACCGGTGATTGCCTAGAACAAACTGAGGGTTTTTAACTCCCATGTAAGTGTGTGTCAATCAGCAGCAGGAGGGAGGTCGCCGTTGGGTCTTGAAGAAGGATTAAGGTGTCTGCAATGCCAAGTACCTGTGACAGATTCGGTTAGTGAAAAAACTCGCTTGTCTGCATTGCCCCATTGCATAACATTGGTCCGAGTGCTGCCGTTTTTTTTTCACGCACAGTACTCAGACTGAAAATACCATCATGTGAACAAGCACTTAGAGTGGGAAATCCAGTATGAGTTTCCTCTCACTGTTACGTTACAGAGAGGGGTAAATAAATAGGATTAGGTTTCAGGCAATACAAAGCAAACAGGGCTCCATCCAATGCCAGGAGCGTCTAGCATCTCTTGCAAGCAATGGGTTATCATTAAGGAGGAAAGGAAGAGTGAATGATAATACAACCGTCATTGTGTTCTAGTATAAGACCCAACATATGGGCTGCAGATGGAGACTCACATCCCTGAACCTGGCAGTTAAGCTGATTAATGGGAATAACTGGTGGTCTGAGCTGCGCACAGTAGGGTTTCCTTGAGTATTTCTCAGCTACTGGACATAACTTCTTTGATGTAATATGACATTATAATTTATCGTGTTTTTGTATGCAAAAACTGTACCAAGTCATAGTGTATAGCCATCAAAAAGTGTTCCTGTTACTTCAGATAACTTTTCAGAACAAGTCTGTACATGAGGAATAACATGTTCTGGTCATGATATGACTTTTTTTCATCTGTTTCCCCCTTTTACACCTCTATCTGGGGTTGTCTCCCCCTGAAGGCAATTTTATTTTACCTAAATTCAAGCGTTTAGGGTTAAAAATTATGTATCCAATTTGGTTTAATTCAAAATTTTGCACCGTTTGGCCTTTACAGCCTCTTTGTTTCCTTGCAGATTCAACTTTGATGTGGTGTGTGGTTATAAATCAGTTTGAGAGGAGCTCGAAAAAGACAGATAAAAGAGTCTGAACCTCTCCAATTGTACCGTCAAAATGAGCTCACTGACGGATTCTCAGTTAACTCATTCTGCAGCCAGTTATAGACAGTGCAACACAGAGGATATAGAAAGCAAATGGTGCAACATTTTTAATGACAATTTCAAAAATGATTTCTAATCTAAAATACATGCAATAAAGAAAGGAAAAAAAACAATTGAGGTAGTGTTTGGAGATTAGCTGCTGTGTTGTCTTCCAGACACAGTACACAGAAAGATGGATTCCTTCTCTTCTTTTTTTGTAACACACAGATAGCAGCAGCGCAAAATACATTATACAGAAGTATTAAGCTGTGTGGCTGTGAATCCAGCACAGAAACTAAATACATTTGCTATATGATCTGCCTGTGTCCCTCACTGTGCTGAGTGCTCTTAACTCCTCCTGAGTCCCTTCCCTTGTCTCTCCAAAAATGATAATAGGATCTATAAAATGACACCTCACTGTGCTGGCAGTAGATGTTGCGCAGTCTGTGTTACTTTGACCATTACTAACTTGAGCTGTCTTTGAGAGTGAATGATGAGTTCATGAGGCAGGGTTAAATGGGAAAGAAGTGGCTCATAAGTGGAGAAAGAAGCTTAATTCTCTGATTATTTATATTAAAAAGTTTCTTATATCTGTCTGTTGAAACGTGGTGACTATTAAAAATATTAATTTGTATTACCGCCTAACTCCTGTAACAACTTGAAACTAAGCCAGGACTGCAGTTAACCCAATACCCAACTTAAAGGGGACCAGGAAGCTGAGATATGAGGAGCTGTTTGGTGGAGTTGTGATATTGAAAAGCTGCTTCATGTGAACAGGTGACTGCCCCTGACATGGAGAATATACCGTGGTCATCCCTTATCTTAGCTCCTTGGAATCATATGTATGAAAGGGGTAAAATAAGTGTAGTCAACCCTTCATTTTTATTTTTTAATAAGAGTCTTAGGGTGAGGACAGATGGCACTGCACAGTGGCATTGACTTGTCCACCTCTGCAACCAAAAAGTGCAAAGACCTGCAGCAATGGTGATTTTAAGTGGGTGATGTGTTAGAAAACAGATTCCATACGTGAAAATCTGCTGGTTTTCCGGGTGAAAGACATTAAAAAGAAAACCGATCAGCCTTTTTTTTCACTTGCAATAAGTTTATCTACACCACATAGATTTTTATTTTCGAATTTTTCAGCATAATACATGATAAAGTGAATGGTGGCATTCAAAACTACAACTCATTCTGCAAAAAAACAAGACCAATTTTCCAAACAGAAAAAAAAAAATTTGACTCTTGGAAGATTGAAAAAAAGGGAAAAAAGAGTGAAAAATTGCCATGTCAGGATGAGGTTAAACTTTTATCTATACACCCAAGTCCTAGCTCAGATCCCACAGCCTGGATGGATTGTAAAGTATTGGCTCTCAGCTTTATCTTGCTCAGTTCCTCTTTAATATGACGCACAGAGGACGGAGGCCTCCTTGACAACCTCCTCGTAGGTGCCCAGTGTTTGGGGAAGGAAATAAAAGTCGTTATAGTGTTAGTGGAACTCCCTGACAGGGTTTATACATTATAATTGAATTAAAATGAACATAAATCAGTGGAATCTTATCTCGGCAATAACAGATGGTGACGGCTCCACGTTCTCCCTTTAGATTATGTTCTATGCTACAAGATACTGTTCTTTTAGACTTATATTTTTTTAGATTTCTTTATTTTTCTGTGAGTAATATACAGCTATTACCTTGTTATAGCCATCACTATAATAGGGAACCTCTCAATTAATTTGTTAATTTAAACAGAGTCCCTCCTCCAGTTGCTGCTGTCCACTGATTCTAGAACAGTTTTTCTTTTTCTTCTGTGCCCCTCCGTTACAAAGTTATGCCCCCTGGTAATAATTTTGCAAACTTCCACTTCCTGGGCATTTACTATATAACTTCTCTGTGGGCATTTGGTCTTTCTTCTTTGTTGCCAGCCAATCAAAATCTGGTCATGCCCACAGAGAAGTTTTGTGGTGAACGCCCAGCTAGTTGAAAGGAAAACGTTCATCGTTATTACCAGGGGGTATAACTTGGGCACAGAAGAAAAACAAAGACTGTTTCAGAGAATCAGTGAAGCAGTAATTGGAGGAGGCGCTCAATGTAAATGAAAAAATCCTTTGAAATCACCACTATTGTAAAGTGTAAAATTGTATTAGTAGTTAACCCCCGATGTCATACAGGTACATCATTACAATCTTGTGAGTATAATAGCAAGTGTGTGGCTGGCATTGACACATATACTCCAGCTGTAAATTTCGGAAACAAAGAAATTTCCAAGTTTGGCCATTTAATTCCTTATCTACCACAACTCCCCTTGTTCTTTGAAAATTGCATACACCTGTCCTGGATAAGTCAATCCTACTGTTATGTAAAACCACTTCCTTCAGCGGTTGGGGAGACATGTTTACGGATGCAGTCATCACATCAGCCGCTAGCAAGAGACCTCCACTATTCTCAAACACCATTTAAAGGCACACTCCACAAAACTGATACACTGTGTTATGCCTAATCCATGACATAAAGGGGGGGGGGGCATATCTCTTTAATCAGCCATTAAAAATATTTAGGAAAAAGCTGCATGACTGTTATGATTGTATAATGGTACAGCAGAGTATCACAAATATAATAGCTGGGAGGATATCTTAAAATATAACTTTTAATAAATTCAGTAAAATCTAATAGCATTAGTCAGCCAGAAATACACATTCCAATCTGATTAGATATAGGATATCAACCTTGAGCCATATCATGCAATAGAAACCTAGTTAATACTATCCATGATCAGACTCCTGACATATACAAAAGGCTACATTAATCCAGAAATGGTCCAATCACCATAATTCACATAATTCCACTGATTATAAACAAAAAAGACCAAAACCAAGAGAAGGACGAATCCCATAAAAAGTGCCATAGTGCAAAACATCATATATGCAGACATGTGTAAATCTCACCCATTTGGGCCATAGGGATGTCCAAACTTCCAGGGATTTCATCCGCAGTTATACACTTGACCTAAATATCTACCCTGTTGTACCTCTTGTGTTTGACTCCCGCCCTAACAAGGGCATTACCCAAGTGTAGTACTCATGCTGTTACCCCAAAATAAGTCCCTCCTGATGCGTTTCTTTCTCCGTAAGGAGAAGTTATCATGGGAGTGTATTTGTCAAAAAGGGGTGGCACCAACAGAATGAGGCCTAGGTAACTGCAGTCAAACAGCAAAAAGTGTCTGTGTATATAAAGTGCCTAGTGTCTAAAAAACAAATGCAAAAATAGAAAAATAGATATCCCAGTGTGGTGATATAGTGCAGTACAGCACCTTGAAAACACAATTTTTTTACACACTGCAAACAAGGAGGGCAATTTAATACTTCTCTGTCCTAATTTTTCTATGGAAAGAAAATCCTGAAACCAAGGCTTGTGTGTCAGAGAAAGTGTGATTCCTGGATTGTGAAACAAACAAACTATAAGCTATATATATATTTTTTTACCATTTTGCAATTTTTTTAAAAGCAAAAGAAAAATCTCCATATCGAATTGCACATCACCGGAAATCAAAATTTTAGGGAAAATTAATCAAAACTGGCAAAGCTAAATATCAAAGTTTTGCTCATCTTTAGATGGCACCCATCGCTTGAGTTAGTGCAGACTGTGGTACAAAGCAAACATTCGTCACAGCTACAAGCTCCTACATACAAGAAGTTAAAGTGTTTATGTCGTTTAGCAAATTCATTTTTATATACTTTTTTAGGGAATTCTGAGATGTCCCCATTCAAGCACTTCATATCTTGACCAGAAAAAAGAGTGGTTACAGAGAGAATCTCGAGTTCTGGAGGACCTGTCCTGTCCTTGCATTGCATTATATAGATGGCTTATTGCTTTGAATGAACATTGCGTAATGCCAAATGTCATGCCGTGGCTCCGAATCAGCATGAGAAAATAATGTCAGATCTGCACTGCCCCATACTATAACATTGGGCTGAGTGCTATTCCATAAAACATCACATAGCACTTGGCTATGTTATACAAGTAGGGAAAATGGACAAGGTGTCACAAGCAGGTGCGATGTGATGCAAATTAAAGGTATATTTTGCATTTTTAATTTTTACAGGGGCATAGACTATGGAAGGACAAAATTAATATATTTGTCTCATCCTAGTCTTTGAATAATGGGCTAAAACCAAGTAAAACCAAGGAATAGCTAACACTGAGCTCAGTGGTGCATTGCCAAATGTTCAGTAGGCAGAAGGAGAACCTGACTTTAAGGTGTTTTCACAATTTTTACATTTATGGCTTATGCACAGGATATGCCATAAATGTTCCATAAATGTAGATCCCACCAATGGTACCTGCATCTATCTCAAGAACAGACCCTGATGAGTGCCAATGTCATTGGTAAAGTGGTTGGAGTTTCCATTCATCTGTATGGAAAATTCAACCACCTCCACTGAAAGTAGTACACGACTTGGTCACGTTCTCAAGATCGGTGCAGGTCCCATAGGTAGGACCACATCTATACATTTATGGCATGCCCTGCGTATATGCTATAGATGTATGAAATGGGAAAATGCCTTTACAGTCAGGTTAGCCCACTGCTAAAGTGAATATCTTAATGTGAACATGTAGGAGCATACATTAGACACAGCGCAGCTGATACTGGACAGCCCATGTGTTATCACAGAGCCTATATAGAATAGGTAAGGAAATTTCTCAACGTGTGACCTTTTTCCTGTTTTCGTGCAAACACAACCAAGGTCCAGCATGGAGAAAGCACACCACAAGGACACAGAACATGTGTACGGTAATTACAATGTCATTCACCTTAGTGGATGTTGAAAGTTTTATCTCACTTTTCCTGGAAATGTGTTTCACCCATTGAAAGGTTATAAGGGTTTCAAAAATGAAAAAAAAAACTTTTGGATGAAATATGTTAGCACAGCAGTAGCCCCATCATCAGAAAACATAATACAAGACATATTTAAAGGGATCTGCAAAGTAAGGGAAGTGTGATACCTGGGAGTAAATTAACTTTATTCCTCCTGGGAGCCACTGGCTTTCAATAATAAAGGCATGCCAGAGGGGCTATAATCAACACTCAGTACACATCCAGCCATTTTGACTGACAGCTCGCAGTGCATCAGTGTATCAGTGCAGAGTCAGCTGTCAGTCAAAGTGCAGAGGCGAGCTGACAGCCATCACTCATTATTCTGCAATCAATGACTGTAGGCTCACCCCCACACCTGTATGACTGAAAGCTGGCAGCTCCTGGGAGAAAAAAAGATAATTTTCTCCCAGCAGTCTTTCTGTAAGGTGGAGAGACAGCTCTGTAGCCCTATTTACATGCAGATTAACTCTATATCCTCAGGTAAAGAGCATTATCTGACATGACAGGTTCCCTTTAAAGAGTATCTGCAAGTTATTGACAATAAAGTGAATGTTGACCCCAACAATAAAATGAAGCAAGTTTGCAAATAGCCATGATTAAAAATCTCTAACTGTTTTGTATCTACAAGTTACAGAAGACCTCTGCCGTCTGCTAGACAGTGCTAACATATTTCTTGCCTCTAAACTAACCCTCTCCTTCCAACTGTTATGATAGTGTAGCAACTCACTTGGGAAAATAGGTAACGCACTAAAAACTGCAACTGACCCTGCCGGTTCCTGTACAGACTAGAGATCCTGACCCCACAGTCCCTAATGGTTCCTGCGTGAGCTGAGATAGCCCTATCCACAGACTAGACAATGACATCTTGGGCCTATGCTTCCTGAAAGGCCGTCAAGTGCTTCATGTTCCTTCTAAAGAACCGGAGGGCAGAGTAGAGTGTAAATTACCTACAGAAGGGAAAGTGTGCTGAATTAGAAAGAGATCCCAGAGTGAGTAATGCAAACCATGAAACACAAAATAAAGGGTTAAGTACGTACTGTTAGAGAATATGCCGCCAACTTCCTAAAAAGAAACAGAAAATAGGTGCAGGGTTCAGAAAATAAGAGAGCAGAGAGATAAACTCCTGCTAGTCTTTCACAAACTGACTTAAACTGCATCAGTATGGCTGGACATTCAAATGAGACTATCACCAGCAGGAAATACCAGCAGGGGGAAAATATATAAAGCCGCACCCAAAATGTGATAGGGCAGACAAATGAGTAAATAAAAACACCTGTTACCCTAAAAAGACTGAAGCAAGGATAACAGAAACTAAACACCCAGAGAAATGGTGTATCTGCTGTGGCTCGGCGAACAGAGAAGCCAACCACAAAGCACAGGCTCAAGGGTTCGAACCAAGACGCATGACACCAACCCACCATTTGTAGAGAGGAGAAGGATATTTTTACACATTTTGCATAGAACTATACACACACATACCATCTAGAAGATGTATATGAAAGTGGCATTATATGAAGCCTCCAAAGGCACATGGCTCATATTTCTCAATATGGAGGTGTACAAAATCACTTCTGAACAACCATCAGTGCACACTTGTGGTTAACCGAGACAAAGCCCTGGGCCTGCACCTTTAGACAAAGTAAGTTGCCCTTTAGGATTTATGGGTAAACATCTGATGTGCCAACCCACCAACCTATTCTGATTTTGAGGTTGCCCACTATGCAGCAACTGTAATCTGATCCCGCAGTGAGTTAAAAATCTGTCTTCACTGAAGAAACATTTGAGGATCCAATTCAGAGAAATTTTTCAGGATCTTGATAAAGGATATAAAAAGATCAAAATTATAATGATGCTACAGATTAGTTTGTAATCAAGAGCACGTTTACACTGCGCAATGCACCAACCGACATCATGCTTGTCGGACAATGCTCGTTTAATAGCCTGTTTACACAGGAAGACCCTACTTCAGATGAATACTGAACGATCTGTAATAGATCATTTAGTGCACATAGGCTGTCCTTGTTCTAAGGCAGTGCATGTCTTGTTTACACAGGACGATGTGATGCTGAGAACGATGATCTTATGTTCAGCACAAAACATAATTTCACCTAACGAACAAGCATTTTGCTTGTTCAGTGGGTGAGTGGCTGCCTGTTTAGCCAGCATAATTATTGTGAAACAAGCATTTTTAAGAACTCTTGTGTATCTTAAAGCCTGAAGTTTGAATATTTTGTTTAATTCTCATCAGCAATTTTTTAGCTGTCATGTGATCTCCAGTCTGACCACCGGTCCAGTGCGAGTTTATATGTAGAGTCAAGAGGTTTGTTTTTTCTTGCGACTGCAAGATGACATCATCAGCTTTCAAATCCTTCCTGGTATCTCACAGATCCTTCTCCTCCAGACCCAACTTTTTGCTCCTTGTATGTTCTCCCTTCCTCCCTAAAGCTGTATGTATCATTTTTACTTCATGTAAGCAACTAGTAATAAACTAAATGAATCCATAAAATGATCAACTTCAGTTATAAACCTTTCCTTACTTACACTGTCTATACTATAAGTGCTGCTGTATACAGAGTTTTTGGTGTATCCTATCACATATAGCCTCATACTGCTCTTCTCCTCTGCTTCCTACTTGTAAGAGCTGATAGGGAGAAACCTATCACAAACAGGAGGCAGGGGAGACAATGGAGCTGCATCACATAAGGCACACTAATGTTCATTATGGAAAATGTATATGTAAGTGGAAGAAGGATTTAACATGGCAGACAACCTAAAAATCTTCACCTCTACCCCTCGAACCTTCCACAGTCCCATCGCCCACTCTTGGAAAAATTCCGCTTCTGCACCACGTCCTCACCAATCACACATTAACAGTTCCCATCGAACACCATGTCACATACATAGCCATCAGCTTTTGTTTGGTCCCAATGTTTTTTAAGTCGTCGCCACCACAACAAGGTATATTTTTTGGCAGGGCCCTACTCTAACCTATTAAACATTTCTTAAAATATCCAATACTCTTTTAGGTACATTTTTATTTATTTTTCTTTAAGGGAATGTGTCACAAACATTTTTTAAAATAACCAATAATACCACCAAGAGACAAAAACCATCACACCATGGCCGGACCACATCTTACCACCACATAGTGACTGAATAATACCACATACAAGGAGAAATACCACCACACCATAACCATAACCAGACTACATATTACCACCACATAGTGACTGAATAATACCATAAAAAAGGGAGAAATACTGCCACACCATGAACAGAATACATATCACCACCACATAGTGACCGAATACTACAATACTGATCATTAATAAAAAAAACCACAATACTAATATTACCATAAGTGCCATTATACACATGATCTCTGTACATAGTATACAGTGTATAGTGTCAATGTACAGGTAATACAGGGATTACCAGTGACATTATACACAGGAGCTCTGTATATAGTGTCCGTGTACAGGTAATACAGGGATCACCAGTGACATTATACACAAGAGCTCTGTATATAGTGTCAGTGTACAGGTAATATAGCGATCATTAGTAATTTTATACACAGGAATTCTGAATATAGTGTCAGTGTACAGGTAAAACAGTGATCATCATTGACTTTATACACATGAGCTTTGTATATAGTATACAGTGTATAGTGTCAGTTTACCCATGTGTCTCCATCCTGGCACCATTACTGCTGTGATGTATTTTATTTTTGAAAATACTGTTTTCATTTGGGGAGGGATCCTGTTAACTGTGCATGGCGGCACTATGTCGCTTTTTTTTCTTCATCTGGCGAAGTGTAGAAGTTTGGGAAAAATGTGGAAATTTGCTCTGAAAGCGGTGCTCTAGATAACTATGTGTTATTTTCTGCAGAGACGAGTCCTGGCTGGAAGAAGTGATGGCGGTCTGTGCTGAATGAAGAAGAAAAGCAAAAAAGAAGAACTTCAACTAGAGACGTCACCGGTGAGTCAGTGTGTTAACTGTACACTGACACTATACACTATATACTATGTACAGAGCTCCTGTGTATAATGTCACTAGTGATCACTGTATTACCTGTACACTATATACTATATGTATACTACTAATTGCCGCATTTGACTTAGTAGCATAGGTTTATACAAACTCCTATATACCGCATCTTAGTTTTGGTTTTCATCAGACAGCACAAGCAGCTTAGTAACCAATAATCCTTATAGGACAGCTATACTTTACTCTGTTTATACCATGCACTTTGCTTGTTGTCACCATCCTTCCATAAAAACAATGAAGTTGTTTGCTATTTGCACCATGCACTTCATGAACTTTTATTTATAAACTGCACTATGCACTTCTATATTTCCCAAACTAACCTTTTACTATACTAATGCATAGAGAGGAATATATTCTCTTATATTCTATGATTGATCATTTTGACAGTGTCTTGCTGTATGGAAATATAGGTAGCAATAAATGTATATGGGCTCCACAAACATACAAACCTAATCTGATTACCAAATACTGTTGGCACTATTTGTCTTTAAGTACCAAGGGAAAAGGCTTATACACAGTGTCTCCTGTCTATTGGATGATCCCTGTATTACCTATACACTATACACCATGTACACAGCTCCTGTGTATAATGTCACTGGTGATCACTGTATTACCTGTACATGATATACTATATACAGAGCTCCTGCGAATAATGTCACTGGTGATCACTGTATTACCTGTACATGATATACTATATACAGAGCTCCTGTGTATAATGTCACTGGTGACCACTGTATTAGGCTGCGGGCCCACTATGCGTTTTTCAAGCGTTTTTGCCACGGAATTTCCACAGCGAAAACGCTTAAAAAACGCTTGGTAATACATGCCCCATGGTCCCCAATGATAATCCACATGTGCTGTGCACATGCTGCGGAAATTTCCGCTGCGGATTATCATTGCGGAAAAATACACAGCATGTCCATTAATTTTGCGGACACACAGCGTAATCGCTGCCATTGACTTGCATTGGACCGCGCGACATCCGCAACACTGCATCTGCACAAGCGGATATCACACGGTTCAATGTGCGGATAGTACCCAGGTCTGGTGGAGAGGAGACTCTCATCCAGACCCAGGTACCATAGAAACTGTAAAAAAAAGAATTTAAAATAAAAAATAAAGATTATACTTACCTTCCGATGTCCTCCCGGTGTTTTCTCCCCTCCGTCTGGTCTGCTGTATGGGTCGTGTTGTTGTGAAGGACCTGCCATGACGTCATTGAGTCATGTGACCTGTCATATGACTCAATGACGTCACCGCAGGTCCTTCACACCACCGCGAGCCGCCCAAGACACCGGACGCAGCAGAGAAAACATCGGAAGGACATCGGAAGGTACGTAAGTATAATCTTTTTTTTTTATTTTTTACCATTCTTATTCTTTTTTTTTAACTAACTTGGTCACACTACTATAAATCCATGCCGGTTGCATTGATTTATATAGTGTGAACAAGTTGTCAAGCACTTTTCCAAGTGATGCTAAAATCGCTTGGAAAAGCGCTTGATAACCCGCATGCAGAAATGCATGCAAAAACACTTGACAAACGCTTCTACCTGGCAGGAAAAACGCATGTAAAAACCGCTTGCGTTTTTCCTGCCAGGGAGAAGCGGAAAAAATATGCAGCATTTCTGCATTGTGGGCACATAGCCTTACCTGTACATGATATACTATATACAGAGCTCCTGCGTATAATGTCACTGGTGATCACTGTATTACCTGTACATTATACACTATATACAGAGCTCCTATGTATAATGTCACTGGTGATCACTGTATTACCTGTACATGATATACCATATACAGAGCTCTTGTGTATAATGTCACCGGTGATCCCTGTATTACCTGTACATGATATACTATATACAGAGCTCCTGCGTATAATGTCACTGGTGATCACTGTATTACCTCTACATTATACACTATATACAGAGCTCCTATGTATAATGTCACTGGTGATCACTGTATTAGCTGTACATGATATACTATATACAGAGCTCTTGTGTATAATGTCACTGGTGATCCCTGTATTACCTGTACATTATACACTATATACAGAGCTCCTGTGTATAATGTCACTGGTGATCCCTGTATTACCTGTACATTATACACTATATACAGAGCTCCTATGTATAATGTCACTGGTGATCACTGCATTATCTGTACATGACATACTATATACAGAGCTCTTGTGTATAATGTCACTGGTGATCACTGTATTACCTGTACATTATACACTATATACAGAGCTCCTATGGATAATGTCACTGGTGATCACTGTATTACCTGTACATTATACACTATATACAGATCTCCTGTGTTTAATGTCACTGGTGATCCCTGTATTACCTGTACACTGACACTATAAACAGAGCTCCTGTGTATAATGTCACTGGTGATCACTGTATTACCTGTACATTATACACTATATATGTGGCGCCCTGCTGCGCATTGGTGCCACAGAACCCAGAAGGGTGCATGGATGGACTTCTCCACAAGAGGCCCCCACACATTCACACACCTCCACCCTACCACCTCAGACCAGCAGAGGGAGCCCTGATAGGGATATATATAGGGAGGGTGGAGCCAGGCAGTTTAGTTTAGAGTCGGAGTCTAGTGTTCAGTTCCTGCTCAGACACAGAGAGGGACAGAGCTCAGAGTTGAGCAGAGAGCATGCTGACGCTCAGAGAGCAGCGAAGAGGCAGCACGCTGGCTGCTGTGCTTAGGCCTACAGCACGTGTGAAGGCCTAGTGAGGGCCTTAAGTGGGCCGAAGGCCAGAGGAGAAGGAAGAAGTAGCAAGGGGGCAGAGGAGCATACCAGGCTCACCCCGAGATATATACCGGACACCGGGTCCGCGCCTACGGGGTCCCTTTATACCCAGTAGGGACCACCGGAACCCCTGGAGGACTACAGGTCCCAGGTTTACCAAGCGCTGACTACAGTACCAGGGCTAGGAGTCACGGAGGCCCCAGCATCCAGGGAGAGTGATCTCCAAAGAGAAGGCCCTACCACCAGGTCAGCAGGTGCAAGGGATAGAGAGACAGTAACCAAGCTAGGCCTAGTTCCAGGCAGGCCAGAAGCTTAGCGAGAAAAAGCCACGGATCAGGAGGCCCTATAACAGATCACTGGGGAGAGTCCAAAAGTGCACCCTTCGCCCGGAGTTCCCTGGACCGTGCCTGCACCATCACCAGTAAAGGTACTGAAGCTTACCCCCGTGTGAGTGTCCGTCTTTCCTCCGGGACCGTCCTGCCGTCTCTCCCCAGCATCATCCATTACACCCCACGCTGCCCTGGAGCAAGCTCTACCTGTGGAGAGCCACACCATCCCTGCTGCCGTAACACCCGCTCCAGAGGACTGCTCCGCAGCGGCGGCACCCTTTTAGCCGCATTCCACAGGTGGCGTCACGAACTTTCCAAATCCCCTATAAATTCCCCTTTTTATTGACTGCCCTGGGTCACGGCTGCCGAGTACTCCCACGTCCCAGGGGGCGCGTCATATACAGATCTCCTGTGTATAATGTCACTGGTGATCACTGTATTACCAGTACACTGACACCATATACAGATCTCCTGTGTATAATGTCACTGGTGACCACTGTATTACCTGTACACTATATACAGATCTCCTGTGTATAATGTCACTGGTGACCACTGTATTACCTGTACACTATATACAGATCTCCTGTGTATAATGTCACTGGTGACCACTGTATTACCTGTACACGATATACAGATCTCCTGTGTATAATGTCACTGGTGACCACTGTATTACCTGTACACTATATACAGATCTCCTGTATATAATGTCACTGGTGACCACTGTATTACCTGTACACTATATACAGATCTCCTGTGTATAATGTCACTGGTGACCACTGTATTACCTGTACACTATATACAGATCTCCTGTGTATAATGTCACTGGTGATCACTGTATTACCTGTACACTGACACTATATACAGAGCTCCTGTGTATAATGTCACTGGTGATCATGGTATTGCCTGTACAACAGTATTTGTAAGCCAAAACCAGGTGGAACAATCAAAGGAAAAGTATAATAGAAATAAGTCACCACTTCTGCATTTTTTTACCCACTACTGGTTTTGGCTTACAAATACTGAGGTAAAATACTGACCAAATACTGAACGTGTGCACATGGCCTTGGCCAGAGTATTTAGATATAGGATTAGGCAGTAGGTTTATAATCTAAAGGTGATGAACATTGTAAAGATTGCTGATGTTGCCATTGAAAGGCTTATATTTACTGTGTCTTTACTTTTATTCATACTATTACTGTATGCTTAGGTTTCAGATGCACATGCATTTCTAACCTGAAAGTCTTACAATATTTTATCGGTCGTCCATCATTTTGTGAATGCATTTTGCTTTATTTAAATATATTTCTAATCTTATAAATTTGACTTGACTATATCCGTATATATCTATGACTCCAGATCATCAACATTACCAGGTGGCATAGACGGAAGGGTTTATTTATAATGACCTGATAGTGCCACCTAGTGGCAGGAATATACCTTCACTCGTATTTTCTGTAAGCTTGGACACTTTGTTCTGCTTTAGCAAATTAATGTCAGTGACACAATGGGAGGCACAGTCGGAGACTGGCATGTACCCACATCTAAGGACGGCATGCGCTGAGCCCAGTTCTCAAACCTAGCATATAAGGTGTTGGCCAAAATAACTGATTGAGCAATAGATTTTTTTTTATCAACTTATATAAAAAAAATCCTGAGAGAAAATAGGATCTTGAAATGTATATGTGGTACAGAGACAGCCAGATATTTCAACAGAAAATGTGTAATGCTTCATTTTACCTGTGGAGGCACTGCAGGAAAATTGAGCACCCCACTTGTTCCTCCATAGACAAGGGGTACACTCTCCTGATCAGAATACCGCATGGAGCCCTTCTAACAAAAAGGACTTTCTATTTTTCTTATTTTGTTGGATGCAACATGATGTGAGATATATTGTCGATATTTTAGGTTCATCAGATGAAGGACAATCCAGCACCATGCCTGCTAAAATGTTTCCTATATTGTTTCTAAATAATCATAAAAAAATCGT
The DNA here is from genome assembly GCF_046119375.1 of Phyllobates terribilis. Taxonomy (NCBI): domain Eukaryota; kingdom Metazoa; phylum Chordata; class Amphibia; order Anura; family Dendrobatidae; genus Phyllobates; species Phyllobates terribilis. The sequence continues at coordinate 240,891,554 of NW_027362772.1, forward strand.
TTGCTGATGCATTTCATACTAGAAAGCTGAAACGCGTCAGTAAATGGTATTTTTTATGACGATTTGCCCAAAATAAAGAAAAGTTTAGCCATTTTCTCATTTCTTTATACCTAAGGAAGCATGATCAATGTTGCAAGTGTAAAAGATTTTTTTTCCAAGAAGTTTTTGGCAGAGGCTCACTATTGTACCCTGGATTATTTGCAATCTGTACTGAAATCCTAAAACTGCAAAGGATTTTTGTCTGTCCAGCGGATTATATTTGAAGTCTCCGGCTACGCTTTTCGCCCAACGACATATTTGGATTTATAACAGGAGCTAGATAAATGGTGGCGAGAAAACTTAAGCTCCAGATTGTCTTAACCTAATTCCTAAGACTCATGAGGACTATTCACACTAATTATTAATGTGACTATTACAAATAGCGTTCCCACAGTGATCAACACAGGAAAAAGAAGCTTACACTAATGCAGAAATCCCGTCGGCTGAGTGAAAGAAATGAAGGTTATTCATGGCAATCTCGTCCGGTAGTCAAGAGAATGCATTTGGTGCCTACGTAAAAGTGTGCCATGAGGGGCATCCTGTTTGCTACACTTGCTATGGTGGAGATGCCATTTATCTTGTCAGTCATTTTAGTCTGCCACGGGTACCATTACCTGGCACCATGTGACCAAAGAAGATGAGAGGGACACACACAATATGTCTTCAGCTGGCTTTAGGTGACCACTTAGGCCCCTTTGCAGTTACTAGAAGAAGCAGTATACAATGGAGCTTCTGGAAATCAACCTTGGAAAAGTCCCCCCGGAATCTATGTATTCTTGGAGCAGGGTCACTCTAGTCCTCTCTTTTCGCTAACTGTTGGGGTTTGATGATTCTTACACACTACATGGAGGCAAGGAATAACAGTGATTAGATTTAGTGTGAATTGATTCACACAACCAAGTCCATCGGTCACGTCAGTAATCTATGGATTTTGGACAGGGACCCTGAGAGTCACCTTCTACATAATGGCATCCACAGCTCCTGTTTTGTTTAGGATGACGTCACACTGCAAGGATGACATCACACCAGCCCGGCTAATCAAAAGAAGAGCTGTGGATGCTATTAGGTAGGAGGCAGCTCTCAGGGCAACTGTCCAAAAGTTTTAGATTACTGACGTGACTGATGGCCCAGGCCGCATGAATCAATTTACACCTACTCTAATAGATATACATGACAATGCCCAATTTACACATTCACCCCTCACTGCTCCACCAACAGGTCCTTATCAATCCCAAATGGCTCCTCACCAAGTGCCACTGTCTCCTTTCAACTCCTCTCACTTCATACCCACCACAGCTTCACCACAGATGGAACAGACAGGGGAAAAAACAGATGGGGGGCTCAAATTGCAGATCACTACAGATGGTGGATACGCAAAAGTAGACTATTATATCTGATATAATACCCCCTTACATTTCCACCCCAGTTTATCAGGTGCAGTCCTCTGCGCTCACAGTTTATGACCAAGTCTCACCCCAATAGTTCAGTAGTTTGGTTATGTGCAGTGGTATCTCCAATTCAGGGGCAGACACAGACAGATGGGTTGGCTACATTATACAGTACGCTATGGGGAGAGCTGCATTATACTCTATGGGGGGAGCTGCATTATATTCTATGGTGAGCTGCATTATACTCTATGGGGGGATGCATTATACTCTATGGAGTGGCTGAATTATATTCTATCAAGGACTAGGGGGTGCATTATACTATATGTACTATATGGGAGCTGCATTACACTCTATCGAGGACTATGGGGTGCATTATACTATATGTACTATATGAGAGCTGAATTATACTGTATTGAGGACTTTGAAGAATGCATTAAATTATATGAAGGACTATGGGATGTATTATACTATGGGGAGTGCATTATTCCGTATTGAGGACTATGGGGAGTGCATTATACTGTATTGAGTACTATGGGGAGTGTGTAATACTGTATTGAGGACTATGTGGAGTGCATTATACTATCGGAAGGATATGGGCTGTGTATTATACAGTACTATATGGAGGACTATAGGGAGTGCATTATGCTGTATGGAGAACTATGGGGAGTGTATTATAATATATAGAGGACTATGGGGGGTGTATTATACTATATTGAGGACTATGGGACACATTATACTATACGGAAGACTATGGGGCACATTATACTATATGGAGGACTATGGGGCACATTATACTATATGGAGGACTATGGGGCACATTATACTATATGGAGGACTATGGGGTGCATTATACTATGTGGAGGACTATGGGGTGTATTATACTAAACAAGCAAAATGCTGCCTATTCGAGTGATTGGATTGTTTATGCCAGAACAAAAATCATTGTTCTCAGCAGCACATCGCCAAAACTGCAGATGTGCAGCTGGTAACATGTCATTGTTTGGGGACAGATTGATCTACTAGTGATTGTCCTGTCCCCATCATTCTTCTGCAGCCGGTGTAAAGAAGCCGGAAAACAAGCGCTGAACAACTTCAATATTGCCGATCACGCTCGATTAGCGACCTGAACTCAGCGCATGTAAATACAACCAAGATGTTTCTGTGTGATTGTGCAATATGTCAGCATTTGGGGCCCCACTTTAAACGTTTGCCCAGGGCCCCATTTTGTCTAACACTGGACCTGGGTGTTGAGCTCTTTTCGTTGCTCTTGTAACATTTGACTGGAGACTAGGAAGACTGGCCATAATAAGGTTTGGGGTCTGGATTGACAACTGATACAAAGATGGTGACAATGTGTTGATTCTCTCTTTCTAAATCATGGGACGTTTGTTGCCTCACATCTGTAGAACTGCTGTGTATAAGGAGAAACGAAAACCTGATTTCTGGCTTAGATACCCCACTAGGAGCTGCATCGTTGACATTCCCAATTGGCTGAATAGCAGTTAAGGAAGGAAATAGAGGTGGCTGCTGAACACTGTCTGGCCTGGCTATAAGACAGTTTCCAGCAAAATATCCTGTCTGATCCAGCATCACTGGAAATTTGTCCTCAAGCTCCCTGCCACTCGTGGCCCTCACAGCCTGGGAGGATGACTCACCCACCATTATGTTTTCTCCTCCTTCAGGTCCCTCAAGATTTCTTAACGCCTTTGTTTAACTCTCATTGCAATCTCAACTTTGTTACTTACAACATTGGGACTTGTATTAAGACTCTTTACCCCCCACCTCCCCGGACAGATGCATAGGTGTTATTTCTGATCCATGTCCATGTGGGCTGATGAAGGTTTCACTCTTATAAACCGTCTAAGCACCTGATTGATGGAGTAGTTATGGAGCCCAGACACAAAATGATCCCGAAGTAACTTATATGACTAAGGTAAAGCAAAACATCCCTCCAGGTCTCTCTCTACTAATCAGTTCCACAGATTCTGTAACCCGATTAAGAACTTCTGGAATCTTTCCCCTTCCCTTTAATCTGTAGTATAAAACGTTTTGGTTCGTCTCGGTGGCAGAGTCGCCTTATAAGATATTCTAGTCTCTGTTTGACTGTATGACAACTTCTAAGGTTGACTGATGCTTTGCAAGCATCACAATGATCGCTTGGTGAGTTTCTCCTTCCAGGCAGATCAAGGCTAAGGTCTCTGAAAACTGATATCACCAGGCCACACCTTATAAGGCTGCGTGCCCACTATGCGTTTTTCAAGCGTTTTTGCCGCGGAATTTCCGCAGCGAAAACGCTTAAAAAACGCTTGGTAATACGTGCCCCATGGTCCCCAATGATAATCCGCATGTGCTGTGCACATGCTGCGGAAATTTCCGCTGCGGATTATTACTGCGGAAAAATACGCAGCATGTCCATTAATTTTGTGGACACGCAGCGTAATTGCCGCCATTGCCTTGCATTGAAACGCTTAATATCTGTGTCAGTACATTTGCACACACGGATATTATGCGTTTCTATGTGCGGATGGTACCCGGGTTTGGAGAAGAGGAGACTCTCATCCAGATCTGGGTACCATAGAACCTGTTAAAAAAATAATTTAAAATAAAAAATATACATTATACTTACCTTCTGATGTCCTCCCGGTGTTTTCTCTGCTCCGTCTGGTCTGCTGTATGGGTAGCGGTGTTGTGAAGGACCTGCCATGACGTCATTGAGCCATGTGACCTGACACATGATTCAATGACGTCACCGCAGGTCCTTCACAGCACCGCGAGCCGCCCAAGACACTGGACGGAGCGGAGAAAACACCGGGAGGACATAGGAAGGTAAGTATAAAATTAATTTTTTATTTTTTACCATTTTTATTCTTTTTTTTTAACCAACTTGGCCACACTACTATAAATCCATGCCGGTTGCATGGATTTATATAGTGTGACCAAGTTGTCAAGCACTTTTCCAAGTGATGCTAAAATTGCTTGGAAAAGCGCTTGACAACCCACATGCGGAAATGCATGCAAAAACGCTTGAGAAACGCTTCTACCTGGCGGGAAAAACGCATGTAAAAACCGCATGCGTTTTTCCTGCCAGGGAGAAGCGGAAAAAATATGCAGCATTTCTGCATCGTGGGCACATAGCCTAAATGTTCGACCCAGTCTCTGAGACATGATGGGTTATCCCTGTGCGAAAAGGTCAAAACAGCCAAATGAGAAATGTGTACAGGGCCTGCACAACACCAATGTTTGTCCATGGAGGACAGCTGCTCACCTTAGATTTTTGGACAAAAGTGAGTATACAATGTCAGTAAGGACTGTATATTTTAGATCTGAAGTACTGGATATTTCATGATCAACCACACTGGATACTTTAGGATTATGGTAATAGCCTTTTATTGCGTTGCTCTACTAGATATTTCAGGGTGTTAGACTACTGGATAATTTAGGATCGTTATAGTGTATAGTTAAGGTCACATTACTGTTATTTTAGGGTTAGAGTATGAGATATTTTAGAGTCAATGGGTGAGATATTTAACTGGTAATTTAGCAGAATCTAATATAAAAACAAGATGCGCAAATGTTATGTAGTAAATGAATAGTAATAGTACATGAGTAAAGTGACCAGGGCCATAGCCATGGCCGAGCTGTTGCCCCATAGCACCCTGGCACTCTACAGGAAAACCGTGTTCCAGTCCTAGTGTGCTGTCAGGTGTGGGGTGCATCACACTCACTGGTAGGCCGCACGCTTCCACTGCCTCCAGGCCTCCATCTTCAGGGGCTGCCGCACACAACGCAGGGGACACCAAGTTCATTTTAACAAACAGAAGTTTACTGGACAGTTCAAGTTTGCAACATGTGGGATAAGGCACAGCACTTCTTGTTCCTTCTTTGCTTAGCACAACACATCTTCAACCCTACCATCCATTCCTCCTGGACTATCCCTACGCCCACTGGCTCCATCAGCCCTAGGGATTTCCTGTCCTGTTCCGCAGTGCACACGGGTTTCTAGTATGGCATCCCACTGCTTCGAATGATAGGTAATGCTAGCCCTAGCACTTGAACTTGACTTTGTTCCTGCACTTCCCTATCTGAGTCACTACCAGGAATTGCCTGCTTTTCACTAACACTAGTCCCCACCCACTGTGGGCTCGTCCCAAACATTAACTGTATCTTATCCTATATTTTCAGCTATCTACAGTTACTATCCTATAACAGTATGTACTAAGTCTATTGTTCTTATACTGTACATTATCAACATTATATTTCACATTACTATATATTATCAGTACTTTTACTACACCATATCATACTACACACTGGATGCATAGAAACGCATGACACTATTCACATTACACAATATTGACGCAATTGGTGTCTTCAGAGGTAGAAAGCAGCACAGTTCAACACTCATAGGCTGAGTGCCCACGATGTGGATTTAATGCGTTTCCGCGGTGGCATCTCCGCCGCGGAAGCGCATTAAAATCGCTTATTAAGAGGTCTGGGATGTACCCCAATGATAATCCGCATGTGCTGTGCACATGTTTCAGAAATTTCCGCTGCGGATTATCATTGCGGAAAAATGCGCAGAATAACTAATTTGGGCGAGATTTCGTGGCAAAATCGCGCCCATTGACTTGCATTGAACCGCATAATATCCACATGTAGTATAATGTGGATGTAATGCGGTTCAATGCGTGGATGGTACTCGGGTCTGGAGAAGAAGAGACTCTCCTCCAACCGGGTATCATGGTACCTGCAAGTAAAAAGAGAATTATAAAGTAAAAAATAAAAAAAAATATTCATAGTCACCTCTCCGGCGGCCCCTGGTCTCCTCCCGGCCCACAGTGTACTGGCAGGACCTCCGGTTACGTCATTTAGTCAGCTGATGGTCACTTGACCATCAGCTGACTAAATGACGTCACCGCAGGTCCTGCAAGTACACCGCGGGACGCCGAGGATAGAGGACGCTGCCGCGAGGAGACCGGGGGGCCGCCGGAGAGGTGAATATAAGGTTTTTTATTTTTTTTACTTTTTAATTATTTTTTTTACTTTACATGCAGCATTTGATAGTAGAAATTTCCTTTAAGTTGGTCACACAATATAAATCCATGCCAGTTGCATGGTGATGCTCAAAATCGCTTGGAAAAACGCTTGAAAAAAACGCATGCATAAACGCATGCAAAAACGCTGAAAAAACACGCATGTGAAATCCGCATGCGTTTTTTCTGCCAAAGAGATGCAGAAATGCTCAGGAAATTTCTGCTTCAAATCTGCATCGTGGGCACATAGCCTTATACATGTAAATACCATAGGGTACTTTGTTAACATTGTCTTTGAACAAAACAATGTTAACAAGTCCCCAATGTTATTTACATGTACTAACTATTACTATTAATTTACTTACTGCAGGGGATTAGCGCATTTTGTTTTTATATTACTGTAGGTTCTGCTTGTTGAATGCTCACAGTGTGAATGCATAGCTATGCATTGCACTTATACCAACATATGCTCTGGCCCAATTTTTTTAGGTTTTGTACTAGTAATTTAGTATGACAGTGCTGGATATTTTTGGGTCACAATACTGATTATATTAGGGTTAGAGTGCTGGATAAGTTTACAATCACATTACAGGATATTTTAGGGTAACGGTACTAGATATTCAATATCCCATAGTGTAATTTAGGGTTACAGTATGGGATATTTAGGATTAAAATACACAATGATCTAGGCTTAGATTACTGGATATTTTAGGGTCACAATATTCGATAGTTAGGGTTAGACTACTGGATATTTTTAGAGTTAGGGTACAGGATAATTTAGGGTTACAGTACTGGATATTGTAGGGTCACAGCAACAGAATAGACAGGATTATACTGGACTCTGAGGAACAAGGATTAAAATCTGCAACTGCTTAAGCGGAAATAAGGTCAGCCATGAATAAGGAAATATTTTAGCAGCTCCGTGACCACTTATTGTCTTAGAACAAGTTCCTCTAGTTCTGGGACTTGCACTTCATGCTGTGTACTCAGTCAATGCACCTACTGTATTCTCTTGCTGGTTATATAAATGCACAGAGTAAAACATGGGCCGTCATTTTGTTCTATAGACTTTTCCTTAGTTCACTATATTGTGATGCAAATAATTACAAGTTTCATTTATATGTAAATAATATGCAAAAATACTATTCAGTGGACTCTGAATATACTGTAACAACTCCCATTATTTAGCAACTTGTCATCATCATGGCAGAACCCTTCAGATCACTCTATGGATCACAATCCAACCATCCAATGTAATATAATGAAACAGAAGGGCTAGAAACCATCTTGCTGGAGTTAAAGGGGATCATAACTATTAAGTTCCCCCATATACATTAAACTATTGTCGGCCATACCTGCTGATATCGCTGGGTTCAGCTAAACACCCTAATGTCTATGGGGGTGCCGGCCAACTGATGGTCGGGGGAGATGTCAGTTGGGCTTATCTGATATCGGACTTCTGATTTCTTTATTCTCCCGGATATAAGCCGCCAGCATAGATGTCACTCAGCGTCTCTCTCTCGGCCGAACAAGCGCTCCTGTGTATGGGGGAAACGTCTAAGATGGCTGTTGGCAGAACAACCGGCCAAAGCATTGCATGGCTGACAGTCATCTAATGTATATGCTGTATGACACAGTTGAGTCATTGATATGACAGAGCTAACTATGTTGCGTGGTTTAGAGCAGAAGTGGTCAGCGCCATATCAAAGTTACCCAGTATTGTAGCAGAGATGGGTTTGTTTCAAGGTCTAAGGTAGGAGCAGCGTAGATGCCAACTATCTAAATACCCAGGTGGTTCCCCGCTGCCTGAGCCAGCCAATAAGGCCATAGAAAGTGACATTAGCAGAATGCACTGGTTTACTATAGTAACATGTCACGCAAAAGAGCCGAGGGAGTCGACTAAGGCAGGTGGAGAACGTAGTGCATGATCCTGGAGTAAGGAACAGCTATTTAGTGGTCACCCTTACAGTATACCTAGGGAGGTAAAGACAGTCAGGGCCAAGGAAAATAAGGTCCCAAACTCAGCAGTGAGCGGCTATCCGCTTTTCACCCACCAGTCGCTGTATGGAAATGATGAAAATGCACTATTTATTAGGCAATGATGCGGGAAAATGGATCCAAACATGGTGCCCTTCATTTTATATACAGAGTAGAGGTGTAAATGTTTCTGCCCAAATTAATAATATATATATATACTGTAAATACATATTAGCCTTCACATCAAAATCAATGGATCTCACTCACTTGAGAAGTTTTAAAACCATCGCAGATGCCCACCAAATATAGGCAACTGGGTAGAAGATATAGGTCGATGAACCATAATCAGAGTTCTGGACACTGACCTGTCTACACAGCAGATTTTGCTATAGGAAGATAGTTGATATCATCCCATGATGCTTTATTGCAAGTTACTGTAAAAATTTAAATCAATTACTCATAACTGGTGCGTTGGAGTAAGAAGGCTCATCATCACTTCATTTTTCAGGATGAATTAACCACAAAACTGTGAGTGTTTCATTTCGATCCGTAGAATAAATAACTGTAGGCACAGGGATGTAGGTGGGTAGAACTTTGCCAAGAGCAACTGGAAATGTGAGGAGGCCACACCCAACGTGAAAGTCACCAATAATTTGTTTATGGAGACTGGAGCATGGGGAAAGTGTTACTTGTCACCCAGCAGCAGTCAGTACACAAAGATGAACTCCATGGCCTGATATATTTTTTTTTGTCACAATCACTTTACAAGGTGAGAAGATATAAAATGACTATATAATGAGATTTATACATTCTTCTTACTAGGTCAGTTGCGTGGATCACCAGCAGTGAAGAATAGGCGGAATTTTGGTGACTGGTAAGAGTCAATCAGGCAAGGCACGGATCAGTATTTCGGTGATAGCTTCAACTACACCAATGAGCAAAAAAATACTGACAATTGGTTGGGTTAAAGAGTTATGTTTCACCTACTGTTATGGATGTAAAAAAAATCCAATATCACTGCACACCAGGAAGCATCATCCTCTGTGTGTAAATAAGTAGATTAGCTAGGAGCCAACAGTCCCAAGAAGAGCAAATGCTCTCTGTTCATTTTCTCATCATCAAGGAGGTGCTAACCAAAAGGTGAAGATAATTTCCCCTAAGGTAAACTGGCCATCTTCTACCCAGACCAAAGACAGCAGAATGGCACAATGAAAGTGCAATATTGCTATGCCATCTCTATAATAATCCAATGTTAAAACAATGTACATATGTGTGATTGGGAAACCTAATTGCTTCTGTGGTTTCAAGAGCCAGGATTTTTGGCCTTAAGAAATCAAACAAATGTAAAATCAACCCAAATAATGGATATACCATAGTCATGTTTGGTGTGTCTAGGATGGTAACAATATGCTCTGAAACATGGTGGTCATATTATTCATCTAGGAGGTTCCTACGGGAAAATGTGATATAAATTTGAGTTGTGTCCTTGTCACACTCACAGGTGGAGCATGTGGTTTGTGGACCCACTGTGTTATGGGGCCAGGCTTACCTAGGACGGGCGTAGCTAGGTGGCTACTTGGTTTTCACTGGAGCTCCTGCTGGTGGAGTTATGTTTGAGCTGTAGATAGCCATCAGGTACCACTCCTAGGCCGTTCCCGGTACCGCAGCTGCTGACCCAGAGGGGCAGGTACGCTGGCACGGACTGGATTCAGAATAACAGACAAGGCTTGATTCGTAGCCTGTTCAGGTTTCAGGGTTCGGGTACCGCTGGTGCGGCTTTAGGTTCAGGGTCCGCCGGTGTGGCTACAGGGTTACAGGGTTCACGTACCGCCAGAGAGGCTTCAGAGTAATGTACACACTATACAAGAATAGAGGAAAAGGATCAGGATAATGAACTAACTTAACTAGTTAGGATGACGGACCTGGCAACATGCAGTTGCACACACATGATGTAGGGAAACTACAAGGGTTGCTCAGGCACCTCCCTGTTGGGGAGGGTGAATTTTATACAAAATGCCTCCCAGCTATTGGCTTGGGTAATTTTTTCAAAATGCACTCGTTGTCCCTTTAAGAACAGGGGAGCGCACGCACTAGGCACACTGCCGGAAGCCTGTGTGGTGTGCATAGGAGGCAGGGAGGAGGAAGCAGGGAACAATGACACCGCCGTGGCTGTGGCATTGAGTATGTCGGCGGCCCTGCTGGAAGGAGGGAGAGGGGCCGCGCAGGTACACGGGCATAGCGCTACAGTACCCTCCCCTTTATGCCCCCTCTTCTTCAAACCAAAAGGCATCTTTGCAGAAGAAGTGAGGCACTAATACACTCCTTGGACTCCCATGACTTCTCTTCAGGACCACGTTCTCTCCCGGTCACTAAATGAAAAGTTGCATCTCCCACCTCCTTCTTAGTTAGGATGCTTCTCACCATCAAGACATCCTCAGAGGAGACCGAAGCGGGTATGGAATAATCAGTACACAGCAGAGTCTAGGAAGGAGCCTCCGCCATGACGTTCTCGTCAGTCGGCCACATGGTAACTGAAGATACCCTCTTTGGGTCCATCTCCAACCTGGTGTCCATGACGATACGTTCAGGAGGCGGGAAGGTTCCCAGGAGCACGTCACTGGAACAATCGCCGGATCTGTGTGGAGATATAGTCTCTGCTGTAACGGGTCTGGTAGGCGGAACCTCTGAGCTACTATACAAGGGGGCGGTCCTTGTAAGGGAGCGGGTGGCGACCAGGGAAGACGGGTAGGCAGTCACAGCAGGTGACCGGGACAGTCTCTGGGTGAACGGGCAGGAGGTCACGGCAAGTGACCGGGACAGTCTCTGGGTAAACGGGCAGGAGGTCACAGCAAGTGACTGGGGCAGTCTCTGGGTGAACGGGCAGGAGGTCACAGCAAGTGACCGGGACAGTCTCTGAGTATAGGGTAGGTACGACCTGTGACGGCTGAGCCTCCAGGTGGGCTAGCAGGCGGATGACAGATGAGTGCTCCCAGGTGAGCAGGCGAGAGTCTCTGGAAGAGCAGGTGGTCCCAGCACGTGACGGCAGAGCCTCCAGGTAGGCAGGCAGGCAGGTAGCGGAGGAGCGCTCCCAGGTGAGCGGGCAAGAGTCTCTGGAATAGCAGGTGGTCACAGCACGTGACGGCGGAGCCTCCAGGCAGGCTAGCAGGCAGGTAGCAGATGAGCGCTCCCAGGTGAGCGGGCGAGCTGGTCCATAGACAGACTGACAGGTGTAGGAAGGCAGACCGTCGGACCTCAGGCTAGCAAGCAGGTAGCAGGAATAACAGGCAGGAAACAGACAGCAAACTGGCAGGACTCTGGCAGGAATCAGGCAGGTAACTGGCAGGTAACTGGCAACGGGACCTGAGGGCTGAAGCAGAGTAGTGAACAGTGCAACAACATTGCTCGGGCACCTCCAATTTGGAGGAGGTGCCTTATATATGGTGAAGTCCTCCGGCCATTGGCCGGGGACTCCTTAGGACGGCGCGCGCGGCCCCTTTAAGAGGGAGGGAGCGCGCGCGCGCGCGCCCTAAGCACAGTGGCCGGGAAGGAGCGCGCGCTGCCAGCAGAGCGGGAGGGGGACGCCGGGCTCGGAGCAGAGAGGTGAGGGGAACAGCGTCCCTGCCTAGCAGAGGACAGGGACGCCGACGCTACAATACCCCCCCCTTTAGGCCCCCCTTTTTTTAGGCCAGACAGAAATTTAGCAAGGATGAGAGGGGCATGGATGTTCTCCCGGGGCTCCCACGTTCTCTCCTCAGGACCAAACCCCTTCCAATCTACCAGAAAAAAGGTTTTTCCTCTTACCCTTTTGGTGGCCAGAATGTTCTCTACCTCAAACTCGTTTTCAGCGGAAACCGGAGCAGGAGGCGTACCTGTAGACTTGGAAAAAGAGTTAAGTACCACGGGTTTGAGGAGAGATACATGGAAGGAGTTAGGGATCCGCAAGTTGGCCGGGAGTTTCAATTTATAGGCCACCGGGTTGATCTGACTGATGACCTCCAGAGGACCGATGAACCGAGGCCCTAACTTATAGGAAGGAATCTTGAGCCGGACATACTTGGACGAGAGCCAGACCTTATCCCCTGGACGGAATTGAGGAGGATCCAGACGTTTTTTGTCAGCATGTCTTTTCATACGCTCGGATGACAGCAGGAGTGCGGACCGGGTACTCTCCCATGTGGAGGAAAATTTGTTAACAAGAGATTCCGCAGCCGGATTGTCCACCGAGGTGGAGACGGGAAACGGGATCCGAGGATGCTGACCGAAGACTACAAAAAACGGGGATTTGGAGGAAGATTCGCTCTCGTGATTGTTGTACGAGAACTCGGCCCATGGCAGGAGATCCACCCAGTCAGAATGGTGGGCATTAACGAAGTGCCGGAGGTAACTGGTCAGGATCTGATTGATCCGCTCCACTTGACCATTAGACTGTGGGTGGTAAGCGGAGGAGAAGTCCAGGGTGACGTCTAGCAATTTACAAGTGGCTCTCCAGAAACGAGAAGTGAACTGTACTCCACGATCCGACACGATGTGACGGGGCAGGCCATGAAGACGGAAGATGTGGCGGATAAAGTCTTTAGCCAGCTCGGGTGCAGACGGGAGGCCTGGCAGGGGAATGAAGTGAGCCATCTTGGAAAAGCGGTCAGCGACCACCCAAATGACCGTACAACCGGCAGAGACGGGAAGATCAGTTATGAAGTCCATCGCTATATGCTGCCAGGGGGCAGCAGGTACTGGCAGAGGAAGGAGGCGACCGGCTGGCAGGTGTCTCGGAACTTTGTTGCGGGCACAGGACACACAGGCAGAAACAAAGTCTATTACATCCTTGCGCAGGTTAGGCCACCAGTAGTGCCGGGAGATAAGCTGGAGGGTCTTTTTCTGACCGGTGTGGCCAGCTAGTTTAGACGAATGACCCCAGTGTAGGATCTTCTTCCGATCAGGTACCGATACGAACGTCATACCGGGAGGGAGACGATTTAGACTCACGGGAGCCACCTGCATTACTCTGGCGGGATCGATGATATGTTTAGGTTCTTCCTCGAGATCAGATACCAGAAAGGATCGGGACAAGGCGTCTGCTTTGATGTTCTTGTCAGCCGGGCGAAAATGTAGAACAAAATCAAAGCGAGCAAAAAACAAGGACCACCGGGCTTGGCGCGGATTAAGTCTCTGGGCATGCTGGAGATAAGCCAAGTTCTTGTGGTCAGTGTAAATTATTACCAGATGAAGAGCCCCCTCGAGTAGGTAACGCCACTCCTCCAATGCCAGCTTGATGGCCAATAACTCTCGGTCTCCTATGGAGTAATTGCGTTCAGAAGAGGAGAAGAGTTTGGAGAAGAAGCCGCAAGTTACCATCCTCTCGGAAGAAGATTTTTGAGTAAGTACAGCTCCGGCTCCAGAGGAGGAGGCGTCAACCTCCAGAAAGAACTGCTTGTTGCCGTCCGGACGATGCAGCACCGGGGCGGAAGAGAAGGCCTGTTTTAAGGAAAGAAAAGCCTCCTCTGCTTCGGGCGGCCACTCTTTGGGATTAGTACCCTTACGGGTGAGCGCGGAAATTGGGGCAGTCCGGGAAGAGAAGTGCGGTATGAAGAGGCGGTAGTAGTTGGCGAAGCCCAGGAATCGCTGAATGGCCTTCAACCCCTCCGGTCGGGGCCATTTCTCGATGGCAGACAGTTTCTCTGGATCCATTCGTAGGCCGGTCTGAGAAATAATGTAGCCCAAAAACGGAAGCGAGGTCTGCTCAAAGAGGCACTTCTCATATTTAGCGAAGAGGTGGTTCTGCCTGAGCCTGAGCAGGACCTGACGAACGTCCCTCCGGTGAGTCTGGAGATCCGGAGAGAAGACCAAGATGTCGTCCAGGTACACCACAACGCAGGAGTAGAGAAGGTCCCGGAAGATGTCATTGACCAACTCTTGAAAGACGGCAGGAGCGTTACAGAGACCAAAGGGCATTACCAGATATTCATAGTGGCCGTCCCGGGTGTTGAATGCAGTCTTCCATTCATCCCCTTGACGGATACGGACCAGGTTGTACGCCCCACGGAGGTCCAGTTTGGTGAAGACTCTAGCCCCCCTCAGGCGATCAAATAATTCTGGAATGAGCGGAAGGGGGTACTTATTCTTCACCGTGATCTGGTTAAGGCCTCTATAGTCTATACAGGGACGGAGAGAGCCGTCCTTCTTTTTTACGAAGAAGAAGCCTGCTCCCGCCGGGGAGGTAGATTTCCGGATGAATCCCCTGGCCAAATTCTCCTCAATATATTCGGACATCGACCGGGTCTCAGCAGCGGACAACGGGTAAATACGCCCACGGGGAGGAGTAGTACCGGGTAACAGGTCGATAGGACAGTCGTATGGTCTATGAGGGGGTAATGTCTCTGCCTCTTTTTTATTAAAGACATCAGCAAATGACCAATAGGGAATCGGAAGTCCAGGTAGATTAGTTGGGGTAGGAGAAGGACGGGCGGGATGAACAGGAACCAAACAAGTCTTATGACAGTCCTGTCCCCAGCGAAGGACTTCTCCGGTCTGCCAGTCAAGCACGGGTGCATGTCTCTGGAGCCAAGGTAGACCTAATAAGAGGGCGTGAGAGAGTCCAGGCAGAACATGAAAAGAGATGCTCTCAGAATGCAGCATTCCCACCTGCAGAGTTACGGATTCGGTGATGAGTTGGATGGGACGTGGTAAGAGGCCCCCATCCACAGCAGCGACAGATAATGGTACAGCCAGAGGTTTGGTGGGAATGCGGTATTTTTCTACCAGGGACTGTGAGATAAGATTCCCGGCCGCTCCAGAGTCAAGTTGGGCTAGTTCGAAATAACGATTCTCCCCGCAGATAATAGAGACTGACAGTAGCAGAGATGGAGAGGATTTATTCTTGTCTAGGTTGACCTCTCTGAGCGAACCTAGACACAGGCGTTTCCCGACCTCTCCGGGCAGGTACGGATCTGGTGCTCCTTACTGCCACAGTAGAAGCAGCTCCCTTCGGCACGGCGTAAGTCCTGACGGGTTTTGACCATCTTGGTCTGGTCGACCTGCATAGGCTCAGGAGAGTGTACCTGGGGAGAGACGGATCTCTGAAAAGTAGGAGCTAGACGTGGAAACCTTCTCTCACGGGTGACCTCTTTGGCACGCTCCTGGAACCGTAGGTCAATCCGGGTGGCAAGAGTTATTAGGTCATCGAGAGTGGTAGGAATGTCCCGACCGGCAAGTTCATCTTTAATACGGCCGGACAGACCCTCCCAGAAGACGGATACCAGAGCGTCGTTATCCCAGGCCAGCTCCGAGGCAAGGGTACGGAACCGTATGGCATATTGGCCCACGGTGAGACTTCCCTGCGGATGAGGTCTTCCGTCCGGGTTCGTCGAAGACTTTCCGGAAAGCCATGAGAAAGGCAGGCAAGTCGGACACCAGGGGGTCTCCTCTCTCCCATAGAGGATTTAGCCAGGCCAGGGCCTCCCCGGTGAGATGGGACATGATGAAGGCAATTTTGGCCCGGTCGGAGTTAAACTGGTGGGACAGGAGTTCAAAGTGCAGGGTGCACTGATTTATGAAGCCCCGAGCCTGGGCGGAGTCGCCTCCGAAGCGAGGAGGTGCAGAAAGCCGGGGTCCGGGGTAGGATACTATGGTATTGGTGGGCAGCGGAGCTGCTGGGTTGCGAGTCATGGCACTGGCGGTGGTTGCTGGTGGAGCAGTCAGAGTGTCCAGGCGAGAATTGACATTCCGCAGGTGACCCAGGATGGACTCCTGTTGGGACCTCTGACGGGACAGTTCATGACAGAGGTCCGAGAGCGAGGGAGCTTGGGTGCCACCGGGTTCCATGGCCCGAGCAAACTGTAACGGGTCTGGTAGGCGGAACCTCTGAGCTACTATACAAGGGGGCGGTCCTTGTAAGGGATCGGGTGGCGACCAGGGAAGACGGGTAGGCAGTCACAGCAGGTGACCGGGACAGTCTCTGGTTGAACGGGCAGGAGGTCACGGCAAGTGACCGGGACAGTCTCTGGGTAAACGGGCAGGAGGTCACAGCAAGTGACTGGGGCAGTCTCTGGGTGAATGGGCAGGAGGTCACAGCAAGTGACCGGGGCAGTCTCTGGGTAAACGGGCAGGAGGTCACAGCAAGTGACCGGGGCAGTCTCTGGGTGAACGGGCAGGAGGTCACAGCAAGTGACCGGGACAGTCTCTGAGTATAGGGTAGGTACGACCTGTGACGGCTGAGCCTCCAGGTAGGCTAGCAGGCGGATGACAGATGAGTGCTCCCAGGTGAGCAGGCGAGAGTCTCTGGAAGAGCAGGTGGTCCCAGCACGTGACGGCAGAGCCTCCAGGTAGGCAGGCAGGCAGGTAGCGGAGGAGCGCTCCCAGGTGAGCGGGCAAGAGTCTCTGGAATAGCAGGTGGTCACAGCACGTGACGGCGGAGCCTCCAGGCAGGCTAGCAGGCAGGTAGCAGATGAGCGCTCCCAGGTGAGCGGGCGAGCTGGTCCATAGACAGACTGACAGGTGTAGGAAGGCAGACCGTCGGACCTCAGGCTAGCAAGCAGGTAGCAGGAATAACAGGCAGGAAACAGACAGCAAACTGGCAGGACTCTGGCAGGAATCAGGCAGGTAACTGGCAGGTAACTGGCAACGGGACCTGAGGGCTGAAGCAGAGTAGTGAACAGTGCAACAACATTGCTCGGGCACCTCCAATTTGGAGGAGGTGCCTTATATATGGTGAAGTCCTCCGGCCATTGGCCGGGGACTCCTTAGGACGGCGCGCGCGGCCCCTTTAAGAGGGAGGGAGCGCGCGCGCCCTAAGCACAGTGGCCGGGAAGGAGCGCGCGCTGCCAGCAGAGCGGGAGGGGGACGCCGGGCTCGGAGCAGAGAGGTGAGGGGAACAGCGTCCCTGCCTAGCAGAGGACAGGGACGCCGACGCTACATCTGCTTCCCTTCCTTCGGAGACTTCATCACACAACAAGTCGGTAACTAGCAGTCCAGGCAGAGAAGATGGCGGCACAGGTGGCCGAACTGGACATACAGGGACCAGACACCTCTTGTGACACAACTCAATGAAGCACTTCACCGGATCTCCAGTCAAGAACAGGCTAATGAGTTTTCAGCCACAGAAGACCTAAGAAAAGTGGATGAAATAGACCAGACAGCACATAAAATGCTATCTTCTCCCTGTGCAATGCTCCTATCTGGAGCTTTACTTGCTCAGTAATGTGATTTGAACAACTTTGGCTAGGGCCATTCCTTCAATGGATGATACCCTCAGTGGATTCTGGAGACGTTAGATGGGAATCTGATACCGATCCAACACGGCTTCCTCCAAGAAATTTTTCGCCAAACAGGAGTCAAGATAAGCTGTTTCAAAGAGCCAGGTACCTCCACATGATATAGATGCATTCATAGTCAGCGCTGAAGAAATTTTACTCTCACCTAGGGAGGCTTCCCCCACTGGCCCAAGGTTTTGGAGTTTTTCAGGCCTCTTAGGACAGCAACGAATGAAGTGTTCAGCGCTACCGCAGTCGTAGCACACTCCCTTGGCACGAAAACATTCCGGCTGCTACTCTGCCAGCCTGATACAATCGACCTGCATGGGTTCACGAAGATGGCTGTCTCAGGAAGCTGTGGAATAAGCAGTCTCTGGAAGGATGGAGCCAAACGTGACGTTTTCCTCTCACGCATCACCTCTCTGGTCCGTTCCTGGAACCTGAGGTCGATCTGGATTGCCAGGGAGATCAATTTGTCTAGAGTGGCAGGGATGTCACGACCAGCCAATTCGACCTTGATCCTTCTGGATAATCCCTCCCAGAAGGTGGCTACCAATGCTTCATCATTCCAATCTATTTCAGAAGACAGGGTGCAGTATCGGATGACATACTGGCTTATAGACAAATCTCCCTGACGCAGTCGGAGAAGGGAAGATACAGGAGAGGATACAAGACCAGGCTCATTGAAGATCTTTTGGAAGGCCACCAGTAAGGCCTGTACATCAAAGGTCACAGGGTTGCCTCTATCCCACAAGGGGTTGAACCATGCTAGGGCCTCTCCTACAAGGTGGGACATCAGGAATCCCACTTTAGCCCAATCAGAAGGAAACTGATTGGCCAATAATTTATAGTGCAAGGTGCACTTGTTCAGGAATCCATAG
The DNA here is from genome assembly GCF_046119375.1 of Phyllobates terribilis. Classification (NCBI taxonomy): domain Eukaryota; kingdom Metazoa; phylum Chordata; class Amphibia; order Anura; family Dendrobatidae; genus Phyllobates; species Phyllobates terribilis. The sequence continues at coordinate 240,910,117 of NW_027362772.1, forward strand.
CACTGCTTAAGGTCTCCGTTGAATCGTTGAAACGAAGATTAACTCCAGGACCATAGGCTGCAGGCAGAGTGGACTTGGCCACAGCAGCTGCAACTTGGGCTGAAGGGGAAGAAGCAGCCATAGTCAGGGCATTCAACCAGGTATTCACAGTCCGTAGATATGACCAACAATTTTCTTGCTGATCTTGGTGAGTGATCAACTTTTAGTACAGCTCCGATGCCCGTAGGGTCTTGGGATCAATGGAGTCCATGGCCTGAGCAAACTGTCGCGCTCGCAGGTGGCACACGTGGTTCGTGAAACCACTATTCTACGAGGCCGGGCTTACTAAGGAAGGGCACAGCTAAATGGCTACCTGGTTTTCACTGGAGCTCCTGATGATGGAGTCAGGTTTGAGCTGCAGGTTGCCGCCAGGTACCACTGCTAGGCAGTCTCTGGTACTGCAGCTGCTGACCCAAAAGGGGGAACATATACCCTACTGTAAGTAAGTAAAAAGCAATAGTCCATATAAGTAACATAGGATACTTAGTAGACACTGCTTTTCATAAAAAAGTGACAAAGCCATCCCACCAGCGACAAGGTGTACCCAATCGAGACGTTCCTAACCTCTAGTATTGAAACCTTACCCCCCCAGACTGAGAGTCGGCCGTTCTCTGATCTGGGTGACAAGCTGATAGCCTGCTCACAGAACGTACAGCGCGCCGGCTCCCAGCTGTACAACTGAAGCTCTGACCGCAGGATCAGAGCGACGCCAGCAGTGTGATCAGGTTATGTGATCACACTGCTGACGTTACTCGTTGGCGATGCAGATAGGGGCTCGCATTGATGGTAAGTGTTCCACATTGGAGCTGAAGACACCGGAGACTTAGTGTAACATGGGGGGAATTCAATGTGTGTGTGTGTGGGGGGGGGATTTCTGATGGGGGTATTCAATGTGCATGGGGGGATTTTATGGTTGGGGTATTCAATGTTATTGGGGGATGATTTAGGATGTGGGCATTTAGTGTGGGGGGGAGATTTGGGATGGGGGTATTCAATGTGTGTGGGGTTTTTTTAGTGTTTGTGGGGATATTTGGGATGGGGGTATTTAGTGTATTTGGGTGATTAATTTAGTGTAACGGGGGAGTGGTTGGGGAGATTTGGTGCAACGGGGGGATGTTTGAGGACACTAGTTTGGGGAGCAAGGAAGGGACCAGTGCAGACACAATATGAGGAGCGGGAGAAATTTGAAGACACAGTATGAGGAAGAAATGTGGGAGATGGGGGACATGTATGGGGAAACGGTATGGGGGGACGGGTGCGGACACAGTATGGTTAAATGAAGGGATGGTGCGGACACAGTATGAGGGGAGGATGGGTGCAGACACAGTATTGTGAGTGGGTAGATTGGTACAGACACAGAATGGGGAGGATGGGTGCGAATGCAGTATGGGGAGTGAAGGGGGAATGTATGTGGATTCAGTATAGGGAGCGAGTGGGGGCATGGGTGCAGTCACAGTGTGGGGAGCAAGGGTGATGGGATGTGTACGGACATAGCATGGCGAGCGAGGATGATGGGATGTGTAGAGACACAGTATGGGGAGCGAGAGTGATGGGATGTGTATGGACACAGTATGGGGATCGAGAGTGATGGGATGTGTATGGTATCGGGAGTCAGGGGATGTGTGTGGAGGCAGTATGGAGAGCGAGGGGGTAAATATGAGGACACATTATGGTTAGCAGGGGGAATGTGAGAGGAGACAGTATGAAGAGGGAGGGGGAATAGTGTGAGGAGACAGTATGGGGGGAAAGTGTGAGTGGGCACAGAATAAAGACTGAGTAATGTGGAGGGGGTAGCATGGGGGGACAGTATAAGTGCACAGCCAGGAGGGAACAGTATGACAAGGAGGGGGAAGTGTGGTGAGGGGGCACAATATAGAGACTGGGCCCTATAGGGGGGACATAGTATGGAAAGGAGAGGGCAGTGTAGAGGGCATGTACTATAAGAGGGACTATGTGGGGGTCATATTTTGTGCAGGGAATATAGTGAGGGGCAATTATTTATTCAGGGGCTCAGCGTACTGCAGTATTTTTTATTCAGGAGCATTATAATGACACTATTTTTAAGGGCATCATGTCGAGATGTGCTGCAGAAGACCAGAAAAGATGAAAGTCTGCAAAGACAAGGTGTGGATGGGAAAAATCAGCATGGTGTCTGGACAAGATGAAGAAGAAAAGAAAGAGGACGACTCCAGAGACAATGTCATCTATCAGGTACCTGGATGTAAATTCTATTTGTGATACTAACTAATTCTCATGTTTTTATTTGTTGGGAGCATTAAAGGGGTTGTCCAAGTTTGCGATGAGTCTGCAGTCATTCTATGTGACTGCAGACTTCGGAATTCTCACAGTGCCCACTGCACGCTGTCAGGATTCTCTCGTGCCGGCGATTTGTATAGATGCGGTCACGTGCCGACTAGACATACGTGGCCTCACTCAATGACAATGAATTGAGCGAGGCCGGACACGTCTAGTCAGAATGTGGTCAGAAGTATACAAATCGCATACTTGTGATGACAGTCCATTCTTGCCGCCGGCAAGGAAGAATCCTAAATGTGTGCAGTGCATGCGCTGTGAGAATTCAGAAGCCTGCAGTCACATAGAGTGACTGTAGACTTTCATCTCAAACTTGGACAAACCCTTTAATTATAAAATAAAGCCCTGTAGCCAATCCTAACAGCGTGTAATATACTCACTGTAACGGCAGAGACACACTGCCGTATAACTTGTGCGATGATCGCATCGCACTGAATGGACTGGCTGGCACCAGGGATCCTAGCAGTCAGATGCCAAGCGATCAGCAAGTTATTACCTATTGTATGGTTAGGGGATAACTTGGTAATCCTTTAAGGAAAGTATGTAATTAGGGGTTGGCCGAGATGTACAAAATTTCTGGAAAATCATAGTGACAATTATTTAACACTTAAAGGGGTTGTCCAGTATAGAAAACCTATTTTCATATACCTTATTAAGAAATTTAGGTTAATATGCTGTTCAGGATTTTGATCTCTTGGTCAAAGTTGGGAATGGTTACAAAGAGCATAGCTGGCTCTGAAGAACCTGCCCTGTTCTCATTGATATGAATAGGCACCATGTAATGCTTCATTTCCCCTGCAATGGCGCTGCAGGCGAATTGGACACTTATTGCCAGGTCTCTCTACAGATTTTAGCTGATCGCTCATAGTCCTGGCAGGTGGCACTTTTGGGATAAGTTTATTGTATCTTTCAAAAAGTGAAGAGCGGGCAGGGTCCTCGCTCCTCCTGTACCAGTCGGCGTCACGTTTTGTTAAAGATTATTGTAATTGTTTTTGTATGTATACCCTCTTTTTCACATGTAAAGCGCCATGGAATAAATGGCGAATATAATAATAAATAATAATAATTCCCTAGAGGTGAAAACGGCATACTCAGGGAAGCAGTGGGAATAAAATGTGAGCAAAATCTAGACACTTTTTAAAAGGTGACAGGTCTGGGAGTTCTCTAGCGACAATATTTTCCTATAGTGCGGTAAGGGTGATCATTAATGGGATCTGCTGCTTTATAATGTTCTGGATTATCAGCCTGATATGGAAATATATATAGATCTTTAGATGTAATTTATTGACATTTGTATTTTTTTCTCGGTGGTTGTAAATAAGGTTCATGGAATACAAGTCCCCTATTGTGGAAAATCTGTCAAAATATATTTATGGGTTTGGATGTGAAAAGTGGATGCCTGTTTACACAAGTGCCGACAGCGGAGTCCATCTGGACGCTCATGAACAGCTCTCTTATCACTTTCTGTTAGTTTGTGTATCGCTAGAAGGACTTGAAAAATAAACAAGTTATATTCCTGCTTCTCCTTACACACACATTACAGGGATCATTCCCAGATGTGAGCGTGTAGGAGCGGCTCGCTTACCTCTATGACAGCTGTGTTCACATTTGCATTTAAAGTTGTTTGAAAAAAAATATATATATATATACAGTGGGGAAAATAAGTATTTGATCCACCGCCGATTTTGCAAGTTTTCCCACCTACAAAGAATGGAGAGGTCTGTAATATCTATCATAGGTACACTCCACCTGTGAGAGACAGAATCTAAAAATAAAAACCAGAAACATTGTATGATTTTTACATAATTAATTTGCATTTTATTGCATGAAATAAGTATTTGATCACCTACCAACCAGCAAGAATTCCGGCTCTCAGAGATCTGTTAGTTTTTCTTTAAGAAGCCCTCCTACTCTGCACTCATTGCCTGTATTAACTGCACCTGTTTGAACTCGTTACCTGTATGAAAGACACCTGTCCACATATGATGCGCCCCCTGGGCCATGTTGTTAGGGATACCCGGAGCCGGATCAGATGGGGGTTGTAGTCTCCGAGTGGCTGTGACCCGGTCCGTGCCCAGGGTGTCAAACTCAGTGTGTGGCAGTCCTTATAGATGTTACTAGATGTTCTTTTGTGTCGACTACGCCACCCGTTGATTTGCGGTCAATACGGCCGCCGCTGCAGCAGGGTCCACTGAGGCTGATGATGTGAGTGCAGCTTAGGTAGTATAACCCCCAACGGGAGGGGTATAGCCTCAGGGGGTCAGCCATGGAGGATGGTGGTTGTGAAGGTGCAGCAAGGAGACTCAGAGGCATAAAATGCAGTTCCAGGGTTTTACTTACTGGTGTTGCTCGGGTCACTGTGTACATCAGTGACCACCCAAGCCGTGCTGCGTCCACCAGGTCCTGGACTCGGTCAACTCCCAGGCAACTCCGGAGTGTGGTCCTGAGCTCCTTTCTGTCTCTCCCTTCTTCTGGCCGTTCCCACCAGGGATCCACCTAAGTCCGGCTCCCTCGGGCCTCTTGTTGGTCAAGCCTCCTCTGGGCTCCCTGACCCTATTCTTGGTCTGCCTTCCGGGTGGATTTAGTGGGTGATCGTGGCAGATCCTGCCCACGACCTCCGGTTCCTGGCTAAGGTGTGCTGTAGCCTCTGCCAGCTTGGGATCCGGTACCCTGTTGCCGACCCTTCACCCTATTAGCTCTCTTATGGGCTCTTGGGGTCCCCTCTGCGCCTCTGGGTCTCTCTCTCTTCTCCTCTGCTCTGCTTCTCAGGCTCTCAGACAGACTGTCTGACTGGCTCACAGGCTCTGACTGACTGACTGACCCTGATCTAAGATGGTTCCCACCTTATATACTCCCTCTATGTGTGAGCTCAGGTGACCAGCACCCAATGAGCTCCTAACTTTACCCAGGCTGCTCCCCCTATCTGCCCCTACACTACTGGGATGTTCCACCCCCCTCCCACTCCAGCCAGGAACAGACACTGTCGTACCTGCACATTTCTCTAGTGGGAGTACCATCGGTCTGTTCCCCGGAAATGGGATGTGTGTAGTGCATGCAGCCTACTAGCTCAGTTCCACACTCCATCCTTACCCGGGAGTGGAATATCACACCTCTGGGTTGAGGTGCAATACCCCTGTAGCAGCCGAATCCTCAGGGTGCTACATTCCCCCCTGGTAAATCACAGCACGTCCTCGGGCTGTAAAATATAAACATCCAAAACATACAAATTTTTTTTCATAAACATATAAAACATATAAAACATCATACACATCATCAGCAGCAATAAACTCTTCATATAAAAACTTTTCATAAATAACATTCTTGTTTCTGGTTCCTCCGGTCACGGTGCAACTTGTGACCGGGTAAAGTGCTACAGTCTCTCTTGGAATAAAACAGTTCCCTATAAAACCGGTAGGGGGCGCTTTAGGAAGCGCAACTATATACAAGGGGATATGGCCGCTCTCAGTCCTCGGCCAGGTATTAGGAACTAGGGACACACGGGCATCAGTTCAATTGGCTGGTCCCAACGGGGACTATATTTTAACTAGAACAGTTCTTATACCCTGACGGGTAACTATGTACAGTCTCTCTCTACCGTACTTCAACGACGGCGTCCTCCTGCTCCTTCTTTAGATTCTTCAGACCCGTCCGGGTCCTCTTGCTCCTCCTCACACCGCAGCTCCTCCTCCGTCAGGCGATGCACATGGAGGGCGTAGGGTCCTTTGGCACACTTGTGCCGGGTGAAGGTGACCTCGTCCCCTACATACAGGTCACGACCTCTGTGTCCCTCTGGCAGATGGCTTTCTACGTCTCTGCGGGTTACAAAGACGTCACCGGGGGTCTGATGGTCTCTGATAAAGCCCCATCCGTGCTGCATATTGAATTTTATCACAGTCCCGGTGGAAGGGGGACCATGTGCTGCACGGGGATTCCTCCTGGTCCGGCTCTTCTGCTCCACGCTCCTTATCTGCGCTTGCTGTTCCCGGACCAGCCTCTCTCTCCGCTCCCTCTCGAAGACCTCGAGCTGCTGCCGGCAGCACTCTGCACGCTCTGCTGCGGCCGCCCGAGTCTCCTGAGTGAACCCCATGAGGTCTTCTCCGGTGGGGTCCCACTCGAACTGTGCCTCCTCCAGCGGGGGCGAGGTCCTCCTTGCGGGCTTCGGAACCGGAATCAGGGGTTCATCTAGGGGTCTCTCTTTCCGGAGTCGGGGATGGTGAAACTCCGGTGGCCATATGAAGGGCTGCCCATCCGGGCACGTATGCTGGGCGAACAGGTCCTCACCCAGGTGCAGTACTTTAGGTGCTATGGGCGCTGTGGTGGTAGCGGCGCCCGGGTTGACCAGGCCTTGCGACCAGGCTTGGGGCACGCTAAAGGAAAAGGGCACCGTAAGAACGGCGGCGCCCGTGGTTACTCGGCCCTGCGGCCAGGCCGGTGGGGGCGCTGTTGGAATAGCGGCGCCCGGGGGTACTAGGCCTTGCGACCAGGCCGGTGGTATTTCCTGCTTGGCCACGCTCGAGGTCGAGGCGTGTGACGTCACAGGGGTCGCGGCCGCAGTTTCCGGTTGAGGCCTAGTCGGCGGCGGTGACGATGCAGCGACGGGCACGGCAGGGGGAATTTCGGGCTCTGCGACGGGGAGCTGGGGCAGGCACGCGGTTTCCCGGCTCGGGGTAGAGACGTCCCCTTTACCTGCCTCCGTCCGTTCAGCTCCCTTCTCGGCGCCGTCTCCTGCCTTCATTCCTCCTGCGCCATCCTCAGAGGCGGTCTGTCTCCTCGTCTCAGGTGGCGTGCTCCGCTGACGGGTGCCGGTCTGCTGGGCCATCTCTCGGCTCCACTCCGCCAACGTCTCTCGCTGCACCCGGGCCATCCTCCGTGCGAGGCCCTCCAACGCGGTCTGTGCACACTCCCGGTCTCGGGGGAGCTGTGTTAGGATCTCCAGCAGGCCTTCTGGAGTGGCGACCTGCAACAGGCTCCTGACCACTGGGTCGGTGCTGCCTGACTCTCCCTCCATCTCCGGGTAGGCTTTCTCTGGACTCCTCTCCAGACTTCTTGTCTCCGGGTGCGCTCTCTCCAGACTGCTCCAGGCTGCACCCATCTTCGTTCTCTTGTTCTGTCTCCGCCCACATTGAGGGTGGTCCCGGGGCAACTTTGTGATTGTCAGTTCCAGGGGCAGTTCTCTTACGCTGATGGACACTTCCAGCATCACAGTCTCTGTTGGTGGGTGCGGTTTCCGCTTTTGGCGCCATTCTTCGACCTGGCCCACGATGGGAGGTGGCCTCTTGCCACCCTCTGGCACGCCCATAATGGCGTCCGCTCTTCCAAGGCGGGAAATCTTTGGAAATGGCGGGAATCGTCTCCCAGTGGCGGGAAACTCCATGGATGGCGGGAAAAAGCTGCAAATGGCGGACAACCGGCGGGAAACGACCTGTGATGGGGCCCGATGGCGGGGACCCTCCGGAACCGGCGGGAGACTTCTTTTTGAGGTAACAGTGAACTTTTCTTCAGGCACGCAGTACCCGGTTGTTGCGGGCACGTAATCCTGCCGACTACGCCAAAGTTGACGCGCCCCCTGGGCCATGTTGTTAGGGATACCCGGAGCCGGATCAGATGGGGGTTGTAGTCTCCGAGTGGCTGTGACCCGGTCCGTGCCCAGGGTGTCAAACTCAGTGTGTGGCAGTCCTTATGATGTTACTAGATGTTCTTTTGTGTCGACTACGCCACCCGTTGATTTGCGGTCAATACGGCCGCCGCTGCAGCAGGGTCCACTGAGGCTGATGATGTGAGTGCAGCTTAGGTAGTATAACCCCCAACGGGAGGGGTATAGCCTCAGGGGGTCAGCCGTGGAGGATGGTGGTTGTGAAGGTGCAGCAAGGAGACTCAGAGGCATAAAATGCAGTTCCATGGTTTTACTTACTGGTGTTGCTCGGGTCACTGTGTACATCAGTGACCACCCAAGCCGTGCTGCGTCCACCAGGTCCTGGACTCGGTCAACTCCCAGGCAACTCCGGAGTGTGGTCCTGAGCTCCTTTCTGTCTCTCCCTTCTTCTGGCCGTTCCCACCAGGGATCCACCTAAGTCCGGCTCCCTCGGGCCTCTTGTTGGTCAAGCCTCCTCTGGGCTCCCTGACCCTATTCTTGGTCTGCCTTCCGGGTGGATTTAGTGGGTGATCGTGGCAGATCCTGCCCACGACCTCCGGTTCCTGGCTAAGGTGTGCTGTAGCCTCTGCCAGCTTGGGATCCGGTACCCTGTTGCCGACCCTTCACCCTATTAGCTCTCTTATGGGCTCTTGGGGTCCCCTCTGCGCCTCTGGGTCTCTCTCTCTTCTCCTCTGCTCTGCTTCTCAGGCTCTCAGACAGACTGTCTGACTGGCTCACAGGCTCTGACTGACTGACTGACCCTGATCTAAGATGGTTCCCACCTTATATACTCCCTCTATGTGTGAGCTCAGGTGACCAGCACCCAATGAGCTCCTAACTTTACCCAGGCTGCTCCCCCTATCTGCCCCTACACTACTGGGATGTTCCACCCCCCTCCCACTCCAGCCAGGAACAGACACTGTCGTACCTGCACATTTCTCTAGTGGGAGAACCATCGGTCTGTTCCCCGGAAATGGGATGTGTGTAGTGCATGCAGCCTACTAGCTCAGTTCCACACTCCATCCTTACCCGGGAGTGGAATATCACACCTCTGGGTTGAGGTGCAATACCCCTGTAGCAGCCGAATCCTCAGGGTGCTACACATACTCAATCAATCACACTCCAATCTCTCCACCATGGCCAAGACCAAAGAGCTGTCTAAGGACACCAGGGACAAAATTGTAGACCTGCACAAGGCTGGTATGGGCTACAGGACGATAGGCAAGCATTAGAAAATGGAATAAACACAAGATGACTGTCAATCTTCCTCATTCTGGGGCTCCATGCAAGATCTCGTACCTGTGATAGTCTATGGGGCCATTCACATGTCCGTAATTTTTCTGGGACCGGGTGGTTCGAGAAAATCGCTGAGACATCCAATTATGATCTGAGTGTCAGATCAGAATTTACAATGCAAGTCAATGGGTCCCTGAAAAAATCGTACACAGTCCGAGTGTGGTCCAATTTTCAGACTGTCACATAGAAAAAGGTGGAGAGGTTTTTTTTCCTCCACGTACGAGAAAAACCAATGACACTCGGACCAAACTCTGATCAAAATAATTGGTCAGTTTTTCTCATACGGACATCTGAATGAGGCCTTACTGACAGTGCTGCTTTCATCCTGTACGTGGAGGTCAATCACGTCATATTGCCACAACAAACAACGATTTCTGAAAAAGTCTCATGATAAGGGGATTTAATGTCAACTTTTCCTCATCCTCACTACTAAATTTACACATGGATATTTTTGAGGAGTCTTTTAAAGTGGGTTCATTTGAAAAAAAAAACTGAAAAATCATTAAAAAATGCATTGAAAGACTCTTCTCACTAATTTCTATTGTAAAAACCACTTTGCTGGTCTTATGTTCGCCATTGAGGGCTGGGTTTGGGGTTTGCAGATGTTTTCGATTTATCAATCGTGAATTTTTTCAAAAGTCTCCAGACTTTTGATGAAAAATACACCAGTCAATACTTTATGTTCTCCAGTTATATTTGAGCAAATCTTGCGCCATTTTAATGGAACGTGCTACTCTGCGAGCTAACAGGTCACAAAAGAGCATTTTTTCATTTTTCACAAAGTTCATGGAGCTGACGCGCCCCCAGGGCCATGGGATAATCGGCAGCCGGGCCTATGGATGCCGGTACGGGGGATATCACGGTGGCTGGCCCGGTCCGTGGCGCAGGGCGGTCAGTAAAAAGGGGAATATTCATAGGGGATTTGGAAAGTTCGTGACGCCACCTGTGGATTGCGGCTAAAGGGTGCCACTGCTGCAGAGCAGTCCTCTGGAGCTGGTGTTACGGCAGCAGGGATAGTGTGGCTCTCCACAGGTAGAGCTAGCTCCAGGGCAGTGTAGGTAGTGTGGGTTGCGCTGGGCGTTGTAGTGCGGGGAGGGAAGATGGCGCGGATGAAAGGATGGACGGAGGCAGTACGATGCAGTCATCCGAGTCTTTACTCACAGTTCTTATGACAGTTCCACTGGTGCACTGTACAGGTGTCAGCCTCCCACGTCGTGCTGCGTTCACCAGGCAGGGGTTCAGCACTTCCTCAGGCAGATTAGGAGTACCTGACAGAACCCCACTTACTTGTGTTCCTAGCTAGACCGTCTTCACGCTGGGTCTTTCTCCCTCCTGCCCTGCGCTTCCCACTCTCAATCCCGCTCGGGTGCTCTGAAGTCCCTCCTGTCTTGTCGGAGTTCCCGGACCTGCTTGACCCTCACGGGGATTAGAGTGAGGCTTCGACTTCCGGTTTTCCCAGCCGAGACGTAGAGTAACACGGCTGGACCAGGGGCCGGTCCCCTTCTTGCGGCCTACGATCCCTCTGTCTTCTGACAGATTCGTGGCGTACGGGTGCCGTCCTGCACTCGCCGTACCCCCTGGGATCCCTTCTTTAGATCGGAGCCTACTCCTCTGCTTCCCTCCTGGGCCTCTAGGACTGGGCCCTGATTGTGGAGCAGAGCTCCTAAAGAGACTCTGCTCCCAGACTGTTCTCCACTGACTACCCTACTCAACTCAACTGCCACCCTAAGATGGCTTCCCTTTATATACCTCCTCTATGGTGCTCCCCTAAACTGCTTCCTCCACCCACACCCACTACTGGTTCCCCCTACCTCTGGGTTCCCCCCACTCCAGCCAGGGTCAGGGCTCAGCAGCTGCACACATTGCATGTTGCCCTTCCAGCCGGCCTGGAGCAGTGTAGTGTTGGATGCAGGTGTTGGGGTTCCGGGCAGCACTCCCTCCTTACCTGAGAGAAGGAGACACCACACCTCTGGGTGAGGTGTAGTACCTCTGTGGCGACTGAACCCTCAGGGGCGCCACAAACCCCATACTCCATTTTTATGAATTTGGCGTGAAAAGTTAGCAAATGCGACAAGGTTAAAAAAAAAGTAATTAAAAAAAATCACAAATGATGAATCTGGCTTAGGGTGAACAACCCATATAAGATGATTTTTAAAAGTTGTGACCGTTTATCCAGAATCCCTATTAGGGTATATGCACACGGCGTCTTTAAAGGGAATTTGTCAGCAGGCTTTTGCTATTTAATCTGAAAACAGCAAAATGTTGGGGCAGAGAGCCTGTTTCCAGCGATGTGTCACTTATTAGGCTGTGAGCTGTAATTTCAGTACAATCAGTGTTTTATCAGTAGGAGATTATCACTGCATGACTAGGTCTCATATGCAGAGCAGTCCAGATAATCTGTGAAATTCCACCCCCACCACTGATTGGCAGCTTGCTGATAATGTACAGTGTGCACATGAAGCTGCCAGTCAGTGGTGGGGGCGGGGTTATAGATACGTCTACAGCAGAGAAAACTGTGATTGTATCAACAGCTCAGCATCAATAAGTGATACATCATTGGAATCACGGTCTCTGCCCCTACATCATGCTGCTCTCAGATTCCATGACAAATTTTTTTGACAGATTCCCTTTAAGACCTGTCGAGATTTTCTTAGGTGAAGTCACTTCAGGAAAAAGCCGGTGGCGATTTTCCAGCAGCTCCTCCGCCGGCATCTTTTTCCTATAATTGATACTATAACTTAGCATATGGCTTCCTAATAGAGCCGCACGAAGTATGGGTGTAAAGTGGGGCAGGGTGGTAGTCATGGGCGAGTGTCGCAGTGTTTTCTTCATCACCCCGGCCCGCTACAGAAATATGGGGACGTGCTTGTCCCTGGGTGTGTGTGGTGTGCTGTACTTTGGGCTGTATGCTGTGGGAGTCTTTGCTCACTTTCATCCTTGGTTCAGACGGGTGCAGATCCTCTGCGCTTGGAATAAAAGACGACACCATTCTTTAAAAACAAACAGTCCAGTTTACTTCACCAGCACGGCCTTAGAAACAGGGGATTACCGGTACAACACTTGTTGCAAAACACGGCATTCACAGATGGTAAAACACCGACTCAATCCCCACACAGTGTTAATCATGGTGTGACTCGGACTTAGGGGAAACTACCTCTGGACTTTCTCGTGGGGAAGCTCCTGCTTCATCCCACGGCTCCCAATACCTGACTCTAACAGGGACTCCCTAGTCCAGGCACGTCCATTAGTCCATTACTGCTTATCGGCTGGAAGAGGCCAGGATCCACAAATTGACCTTTAGGCCATGTGCCCACGTAGCGTTTTTGTAGCGAAAAATAATGTAAAACCATCTGCCATGCAAAGAAATGTGAATTGGGATGTGCTGTGCACATGATGCGCTAATTAGCGTGCCGAATTCGCATTGCGTTGCAAGACGCAGCATGACCATTTCTACCGCGATTACGCTGCAAATTCGCGGCCATTGAGGAACATTGAAACACAGCAAACCCCCAGGTATATGTGGATTTGCTGCGTTTCAATTAAATTCAATGGCCGCGAATTTGCAGCGTAATCGCAGTGCGTGTGGTACCCGGGATGAAGAGGAGACTACAACTCCTCTTCATCCCGGCTACCACGCGGTGAAAAAAAGAAATAAAAAAAGTTAATAAATAAAAAAAAACTGTATACTCACCTCTCCGGTCTCCTCCCGGCAGCGTCCTCTCTCCTTGGCGTCCCGCAGTGTACTTGCAGGTCCTGCAGCGACGTCATTTAATCAGCTGATGGTCACGCAACCGATGACGTCAGCGGTCAGGTGATGGTCGCGTGACCATCAGCTGACGAAATGATGTCACTGCAGGTCCTGCAAGTACACTGCGGGACGCCAAGGAGAGAGGACGCTGCCGGGAGCAGACCGGAGAGGTGAATATACAGGTTTTTTTTTTAATTTTTAACGTTTTAATTCCTTTTTTTACTATTGATGCTGCATTTAAAGCAGCATAAGTTGGTCACACAATATAAATTCAAGCCGGTTGCATGGATTTATATAGTGTGACCAACTTGTCAAGCACTTTTCCAAGTGATGCTCAAAATTGCTTGGAAAAGTGCTTGAAAAAATGCATGTAAAAAAGCTGAAAAAACGCTTCTCTCTGGCAGAAAAAACGCATGTAAACGCATGCGTTTTTTTCTGCCAGAGAGAGGCAAAAACGCTCTGCATCAAATCTGCTACGTCGGCACATAGCCTTAGAGTATAGATTATACTGTGGTGTGCCCATTGCTACTAATCCTCCTGGTTTCTCCCACACACACCCGTCTCTCTTCTTCTCTGTCCTTCCTCATTCACTGCTACTTCTTAACTCGCTAAAATGGCCGAATCTAATCTCCCACAGATCCCTCAGTACTTGGCTTGTCACTGAGGGTGGCCCCCAAACTAGTTAACCCTGTGTCCCACTGACATAAGGGTAATGTAGTATCAAACAGTACCTCTGCTGCCATCTAATGGCTGTACCTGAAAACAACAGTTTTTCAGATGACTAAAACATACACAGAGTTATTAAAACAGTACAGTTCTATAGGGGAGTGGAGTGAGAATCCTCCACACACCCCTCACATGGGCATGTTACTTCTTTTAATCGCTTCACAGTTTCCAAGACCAGAAGCAGTAAAAAGACATGACATAAGCCTGAACATGTGCACAGCAATGTTGTTTATGCATTGCTGTGAATTATGTTCACTTTTTGCGACAGCTTTGTGGCACTTTTTCAGTCGGGTTCCAGGCAGAATATTCGTAAAGAAGAAGTCATATCCATATACCCTTACAGGAAAACCTTTAGAAATGTCCAGCTAAGTACAATGGAATTTGGGAATTTTGCAAAGTCCCGAGGATCCTCTGAATTTGGGTTCATACTTCTGAGTTTTATTGGTGATTACCTGCAAAATAAACCAGAAATGTATCTTAATCTCATTGTCTGCATATTCACAAGTAACTTGGCTGTGACAAGTCATATTAGATGAAACAGGTGAACAAACAACTCCCCGTCCTGTCGTCCTGCCGTTCTGCACGTATAGCAGGAATCTTCTACTGCAACGTGTACTTCGCCTCGTATAAACACCTTTAACCTTGAAATGAATTTATTGTCATGTGGTTTCCTCCAGCCTGGAGACTTAAAGCGTTCAGTAATAATTAACCGTCTGGCTGGGTTTAGCAGAACGCGACCCAAAAATAGAAGCGATTTCACACAAAAACGTCTCTCCTTGAGCTTGAGACAGTCAGATCGATTACTTACGTTTACTGCCTGAATGCACTATTTTGCTAGTCTCAGCAATCATTTACTGTACGTCATAAATGCTCGCTCCGGTCTCACGTGTCCTGCGATGTATACAGACAGTGGTGACACGTGGTATTGTTTGTGTTTGTCATAACCCGAGTGCACTAAATAACATGTATAGGTAAAGTTACCGACTGTCTGATCTGGCTCATAGAGGAGGGCACTGAGTAGAAGACCCCACTCTATTCCCTGATAGGATATATGAACAAGAATTGTTTGTTTTAAAGGGGTGGTCCGAAGGCCAAAGTCATTTTCCTCCTAAATCCCTATCTGTTCAATGCCATAATCTAAACTATTTTCTCATATACTTGTATTAAAAATTCCAGAGTCTTCCCTGACTACACTACCTGTTTTTCTCTTTTTTTCTCTCTACTTCCTTTCTGATGATGCTTCATTTGAGAATCAGTGTATGTTGGGAAACTGAAACGAAGCCTCATTCAGGGGGCAGGCGCTGCGGTCACTGCGCAGCCCCTGCCCCCTCCCTGAAACGAAGCGTCATCAATGACACGCATTTCAGGGGCTGAGCTAGTCCCTGCGTACTGCGCATTATGAGATGTGCACAATGACAGCGCGCACTCTGTTGCCAGCTCAGATCAGTAGTAACGAACTGGCAACAGAGCGGTGTCAGTCAAAATATCCAGTGTGCAGAGTCCAGCACCGCCCCAGCAAGTGATGTCACTGGTCTCTGCAAGCCGGGTATTGTAACACTACTCTATTACCAGCTCATTACTGCTGATTTAAGCCAGCGAGAGAACGCGCTGTTATTGTGCACATCACACAGTGCACAGCATGCATGGACTAGACCAGCCCCTCAAATAAGTGTCACTGATGACACTTCATTTCAGGGAGGGGTCATGGGCTGCAGCAGTGACCGTAGAGTCTGTCCCCATGATGGTTTGTTTGAGAATCCAGCATGCAATGTAATTCTCAAACGAAGTATCATAAAAAAGAAAGTAGGGAAAAAAATAGAGAAGCAGTTACAGTAGTTAAGAAACACAGGAGCGCTGGGCAAAGCGGAAGAGATAGCTGCCGGCCAAACAATTGGTTGAGCCATTGTTCAACCTGCAACTAAATAATGTGTAGGGGTTGCTTGCCCACTGTTTTGACATATCTGTCACAAGGTATACAGTAACTGACACAATTGTTGCATTGATTTTAATGACTTTCTGTCTACAATTGCGTGTAAATTTTCACACCATTTGGAAATTGTTTGGGAGTAGTAAAGCTTCTATATACACTAGACTAAAGTCAGTCAAACTCGCAGAAATCATCAAGATCGCCCAATAGTCTAATGTGTATTGGGGCCTCTCGACTCTCCATCGACAGCTGATTAGGGGCACACAAGGATTAAGTTCTGCTCAATTTCAGTAGTCGATCTGTTTATTCTCTGATAGAGAGCTCATGAGTGCTCGTCCTGTGCATGGGGCGTTAGGAGAGATAGCTATCTAATGTATATGGGGGTTTCATGCTTTACTATCTTCTAGCATGTCTATATTTGAAGAAAAATATTTAGATTTCAGAGTCCTCATTGGTTGATACCTTTTAATGGCTAACTGAAAAGATGGTAACAAATTGCAAGCTTTTGAGACTACTCAGGTCGCTTCATCAGACATAAAATAACACAAAATCTGAAGAGTCACATATTTATTATACACAGCCAGACACAGAAATAATGCAATAGATGAGACAAGTGACGTAAAGCAGAACTATTACTATGGGAAAGGGATAAACAGTTGTGGCCGTAAGTATTGAAATAGTTCATAGATAAGGAGTGTGAAAGTTTTATTGTCCTGTGATTGAAGTCTGGTCTGGGGCTTTGATGCCCCCACAGGTCTGAGGAGCACTTTCATTAGTTGATATACAATTTGCAATTTGTTACCATCTTTTCAGTTAGCCATTAAAAGGTATCAACCACTGAGGACTTTCAAATCTAAATATTTCTCTATCTACAGGCTAACATGGCACAAAGATATATATTTTTCCTGTATATTTGAAGAAACATTTTAGGAGTATTTTTCCCTTAGAAATAAAATCAGATCCATTTCATTGTGAATTAGCTGAAGTTTCAAGTGAATGGGAATTATTGAAATCTCCATCTAACAAGCATCATTATTTCGGTCAGGCTACAAAATTAGGTTTTGTGTTCTGCCAAGCCAAATTCTGTGCACGAAAGTACACGGAGAAATGGGGAACAGTTGGAAGTCAAAGGGAGTTTTAGACAAAGAAATTTCATTAACACGACACACTGTGTAGCCCATAGAAAGTCTGTTTGTCTTTCTCTATTATCTGGGAGTTTAAAGGAGATTCACAAACAGTGGACAAAATTGAAGAGGCAGCTAATAAGGTTTGGCACTTTCTATACAAGAGGAAGCCAAAAGAAATGCTAAGAAACACTTAAATAGATGCTTGAAGTGATTCTCGCCATTCAACACACAAAAAAATGTGTTTTGATTCATTTCTTAAGGTATCATCATAATGAATAGTGGTTGAAGCTTTGCTACACGTCCCCTGCATAGATAGAGAGAGGCAAATGATAAAATGTTGGCAGATTGCAGCTAACACTAGGGGGAGTATAGGAGGCTACTGTATACTGTTGTACATTGAACTCAATACCATACCAGTATACATAATGCTCCTCAGCTCCCCCTGGTGGCGGCTATCATTGAACTATGCCTATGCAAGGTATCAGAAAAACAAAGCTCTGATCATTACAAAGTTGTATTGAGAAAGCTCAGAATTTTTTACATAAAAATTACATAGCATTAAAAGGTGGACATTAACGTAAAAGGAATCTGTCAGCAGGATTTCACATCTCAAACTATTTATATGCTCATGTAGCTATTTCAAAGACAAGTGTAGAAATAACTTTACATGGAGGAGGCGGTGCTGGGAAGGGAATAGAGCTGGAGTGACAAAGACTTCAGATCTGCCATAGCTCTTCAGCCTTAAGTGCATATCAATTCAAACACTGATTTCTCAGTAACAGAGGAGAGGACCGGCCATGTAAAGATATTACTGGACTTGTCTTTGAAAGAGCTACATGTACATAAATAGTTTGGGGGGTGAAATCCTGATGACAGATTCCCTTTAAAAAGAAAGTCAGAATTGCCATCTATAGACGTGTATTGTACAGGGTATAGGGTATTTGCGTGGCACTGGATGAGGAACAAAGACTGTGCCATCTGCAGCAGAAGCCGGTTGCTATATATTGCTTACTATATAAAATACAGCATATACCATAGTTATGTCGTATTATTTGTTCCCCATGGTGAAAGCAGTAAAAAAAAAAAAAAAAAAAAAGAATTGCTGTTTTTGTTCAGCTTGCTTCCTAAAAAAATGGACTGAAAAGTTATTAAAAAGACCTATGGACCCCAAAATGATACTGATAAAAAAAAATATAAAATGAAAATATAAAAATGTTAAGTTTCCCAGAATATGAAACTAGAATTTAAAAATAAATTTCTATATATATTTATATAGGTTATTATTTTAATTGTGTAAACGTATTAATACATAAAAGAATATAAATGTAGTAATAGTAATGCCGCAATCATACAACCCACAGAATAAAGTTAATTTGTCAACTATATGCCAATCATACTGGGTCACAGAATGAAGGTAACATGTTATTTCCGCCACACAATGAATGGAGCAAAATTTAAGACATAAAAAAAACAATGGCCTCAATTCATCAATGCCGGCGTTTTTCATACCAGTCTTGATGAGAAGGCATGCTGGACTCAGGAGTTCCTGTATCAATAAGAGGTACACTCATCTTAATGTACATATGTCAAACTCTGGCCCGTAAAGTGAGTATATTTGGCCTGCGCCCTAGATGCCGATATAGTTGAAAACAATCTTCTGATGCTCCCTCTCCCATCATTTCCCCTCTGTATCTGATGTCTTAGGGCAGCGGGCGTGATGAAGTCATTACAACGCGTCCAATGTATCGAGGTGTGCAGTGGATCTGAAGACATCATGAAGAGACCGGAGCAGCGGGGGAACGGGCAAAGGTGAGTATTTATAAATTTTATTTAATGTTTGGGCCCATTATTCTGTATGGAGCACTATATGGGGCCATTATACTGTATGGAGCACTATGTGGGCCCATTATACTGTATGGAGCACTATGTGGGCCCATTATACTGTATGGAGCACTATGTGGAGCACATTATTCTGTATGGAGCACTATGTGGAGCCCATTATACTGTATGGAGCACTATGTGGAGCACATTATTCTGTATGGAGCACTATGTGGGCCCATTATACTGTATGGAGCACTATGTGGGCCCATTATACTGTATGGAGCACTATGTGGAGCACATTATTCTGTATGGAGCACTATGTGGAGCCCATTATACTGTATGGAGCACTATGTGGAGCACATTATTCTGTATGGAGCACTATGTGTGCCCATTATACTGTATGGAGCACTATGTGGAGCACATTATTCTGTATGGAGCACTATGCGGGGCCATTATACTGTATGGAGCACTATGTGGGGCCCATTATACTGTATGGAGGACTATGTGGGGCCCATTATTCTGTATGGAGGACTATGTGGGGCCCATTATACTGTATGGAGCACTATGTGGAGCACATTATTCTGTATGGAGCACTATGTGGGCCCATTATACTGTATGGAGCACTATGTGGAGCACATTATTCTGTATGGAGCACTATGTGGGGCCATTATACTGTATGGAGCACTATGTGGGGCCCATTATTCTGTATGGGGGACTATGTGGGGCCCATTATTCTGTACGGAGGACTATGTGGGGCCCATTATTCTGTATGGAGGACTATGTGGGGCACATTATTCTGTATGGAGCACTACGTGGGGCCCATTATACTGTATGGAAGACTATGTGGGGTCCATTATTCTGTATGGAGGACTATGTGGCGCCATTATTCTGTATGGAGGACTATGTGGGGTCCATTATACTGTATGGAGGACTATGTGGGGCCCATTATTCTGTATGGAGGACTATGTGGGGCCCATTATTCTGTATGGAGGACTATGTGGGGCACATTATTCTGTATGGAGCACTATGTGGGGCCCATTATAATGTATGGAGGACTATGTAGGGCACATTATTCTGTATGGAGGACTATGTGGCGCCATTATTCTGTATGGAGGACTATGTGGGGCCCCTTATTCTGTATGGAGGACTGTGTGGGACCTATTATACTGTATGGAGGACTGTGTGGGGCCCATTATTCTGTATGGTGGACTATGTGAGGCACATTATTCTGTATGGAGCACTATGTGGGGCCCATTATTCTGTATGGAGGACTATGTGGGGCACATTATTCTGTATGGAGGACTATGTGGGGCCCATTATACTGTATGGATCACTATGTGGGTCACATTTTTCTGTATGGAGGACTATGTGGGGCACATTATTCTGTATGGAGGACTACGTGGGGCACATTATTCTTTATGGAGGACTATGTGGGGCCATTATACTGTTTGGAGCACTATGTGGGGCCATTATACTGTATGGAGCACTGTGTGGGGCCCATTATACTGTATGGAGGACTATGTGGTGCCATTAAATTGTATGGAGGACTATGTGGGGCCCATTATTCTGCATGAAGGACTATGTGGGGCCATTATACTGTATGGAGGACTATGTGGTGCCCATTATTCTGTATGAAGGACTATGTGGGGCCATTATACTGTATGTAGGACTATGTGGGGCCATTATACTGTATGGAGCACTATGTGGGGCCATTATACTGTATGGAGCACTATGTGAGGCCATTATACTGTATGGAGCACTATGTGGGGCCATTATACTGTGTCGAGCAATATGTGAGGCCATTATACTGTATGGAGCACTATGTGGGACCACTATACTGTATGGAGGACTATGTGGGGCCACTATTCTGTATGGAGGACTATGTGGGGCACATTATTCTGTATGGAGGACTATGTGGGGCACATTATTCTTTATGGAGGACTATGTGGGGCCATTATACTGTATGGAGCACTATGTGGGGCCATTATACTGTATGGAGCACTGTGTGGGGCCCATTATACTGTATGGAAGACTATGTGGTGCCATTAAATTGTATGGAGGACAATGTGGGGCCCATTATTCTGCATGAAGGACTATGTGGGGCCATTATACTGTATGGAGGACTATGTGGTGCCCATTATTCTGTATGAAGGACTATGTGGGGCCATTATACTGTATGGAGGACTATGTGGGGCCATTATGCTGTATGGAGCACTATGTGGGGCCATTATACTGTATGGAGGA
Source organism: Phyllobates terribilis (assembly GCF_046119375.1). Lineage (NCBI taxonomy): Eukaryota > Metazoa > Chordata > Amphibia > Anura > Dendrobatidae > Phyllobates > Phyllobates terribilis. The sequence continues at coordinate 240,930,990 of NW_027362772.1, forward strand.
CTATGTGGTTCCATTATACTGTATGGAGCACTATGTGAGGCCATTATACTGTATGGAGCACTATGTGGGGCCATTATACTGTGTCGAGCAATATGTGAGGCCATTATACTGTATGGAGCACTATGTGGGACCACTATACTGTATGGAGGACTATGTGGGGCCATTATTCTGTATGGAGGACTATGTGGGACCACTATACTGTATGAAGGACTATGTGGGACCACTATACTGTATGGAGGACTATGTGGGACCATTATACTGTATGGAAGGCAAACCAGGGCCACGTTATACTGTATGGACGATTATGTGGGGCCCATTATATTGTATGGAGTGGGGATTACAGTTGGAGTATCATACTGTGGATACAGTAGGGTCATCATACCGTGCGTGTGGAGGGTACTGTGCAGGAATTCACTGTGGGGGTATCATACTGTGTTTGGGGGCACTTTTGTTTGCATTATACTTTATTATCTGTATTATTCAAAGTTTTTTTTATCCTTTTTTATTACATGTTTAAATCATACTATTGGGCCATATGCTTTTACTGCTCTTCCATAACATGTTATATTATGCCAATATTTTATTCTAAGATCTATTCATTAAAATGTACTTTGTTCGTGGGACAACCCCTTTATGTTTGTTTCCATGTGAAAAAGTTAATTGTTATATTTGATGTTAAGTAAAAATTTCCTCAATTGTAGACATTTTTTTAATAAACATCAAAGTTGACCGGTGACTTTGTCCAAGCTTTTAATTTTGGCCCTCTGTGTATTTGAGTTTGACATCCCTGTAAATGAGTTTGGCGTCTCTGAAAAGAGGCATGCACATCCGTGTGCATCTCACCACAAATCTCACTCCAGTCGGGGACCGGAGTAAGATTTGTGGTGTAAGGAATGCCGTGTCATGAATTTGATGAACATGAGTTGCCATGTCCCTTTCCCTCCCCAGCTTTGCCCAATTTTTGGAGCTGGGTGATAATGGCGCAAGACCGCCAAATGTTGCTAAATTGTGCCAACATTTTGTGACTTTTCAAAGCTTTTCACAGTAGAATTCTGGTCTAAAAAGCTTTGATGAATGGAATCCAATGTGTTTTTGAAAAATAGAACTTGTCTGGAAAGAAAAAAGAAAAATTGCTACGTCCTTAAGGGAAAATGAAGAAGAGAAATAAACTTGAAATGGGAAATCATTGCTACGCAGTCACTGCAGCAGAGCCAGGCGTCTTCCCTTCATACTCCGATAGTATATCTTTCCTTGACTCTTTTATTAGATCGGTTATGTTGCACTACCGAGATATCCTAGTTTTATCCTGATAAACGTGAGTGCGGAAGAGCAGCGTCTCCACCTTCTTGTTTATATCAGGGTGACATGACGTTGCACAATACGGTCTCCTCATGTCTCCAATCATCCTGGGTAACTCGGTGTCACAATTATTGGCTTATATGAGATAAGTGACAGTACATGTTCATTACAGGTGGACAAAGTCCAGCTGGCACTTTAAGACAATCTGTTGTCAGTTATACAGTTTTCCGTAGAAACAGTTCTGATAATACTGTGTTAGCAACATCTGATGAGCTCTTCAATATTGAGTAACAAACTTTACCAACAGCTGATCATCTTGTCCATGTGTCACAGGTGCCAACTCCAATCATTTACTATTGCTGCCATATATTCCTACAGTGCATAAAAACTAAATAACTTCAGGCCAGTCGTGAGGGTTGTCAAGACAGTGGAGATGATCAAATCTTTTAAAATTTGAATCCACCACGTTTGGTGAATTTTTCTCAAAACAATTCAATTTGCCGCAAATCACAGGTACTCCAATTGCTCTTAAAAGACGTGTGCAAGACTCTGAGGTCTTCTAGGACTGTATCCAACCTGTTTCAATCTCATTAACACAAAAGCAGCCTTAGTAATGTCAAAGTGCTCTCACCACAAAAATGGATGGTAATCTAGTAATAACCAACAACCAGATTTCTAACACAGTGCAGTGACAGGATTTTCCTGTTTTTAATAATACAAATGGTCAAAAAATTATCCCTCTTAGTCATTTGTGGACCATTTTGTGGAAAACACTAGCTCAAACTGATAGTGTCACTGTCAGAGGTAACATCATTCTGCTGTGACTGAGAGGAATAATGTACCATATATTCCATAATGCCCACCTCTTCCTTCCCACTAATATGCTAAGAGGCAAAAGAGACAAACTGTGACCTGTGTTAGTACTATTACCCAGACGGCTTGTGCAAGTATGGTTGGTGGTGATCCTGCTGCTGCTAGCGACTCCCACAATGTTAGCCGTGGTTTTTGTTTTTTTTACTTATACACTACTCCGCCCATTGCAATTAGCATTTTTCATTTACCATATATTGTGTACAACATTATATTTAATTTTGAATTTTTTTCAATCACAATTATTCAATGTGTGCCAAAAAGAATGTAATAAGAAAATGTTAGGTAGGTATATGTACAGATAGAAAAATGTGGCGGCAGTACGGAGGTGACGTGTACTGTTATCAAATTGGACTAGTACAACAGGTGTACAAAAACAGACAAGCACAGTTGAATGTTTACATTTTTTACTATTTTTTTCACTATTTTTTAAACAATATTCTACCCCTTTCCCAAAAATGACAAAATAAGAGCTGGTAAGGAGGTACACAACTAAAAAGTCAGCTCCTGAAATAGGACACTGTAATATCATGGCATGTATAGATGTAAAATTTGACTATTAAAACATGTGCAAATTAAATTAAAAATTGCAACATGCATATTTTGGGAGTTAGATAGTGGCAATTATGTAAGTATCTGGATTTGGGGGAATTTCCTTTTTGTATATTAAAAAAAATGATTCCTTCTTCCCAAAAATGATTACATAAGCAATGCAAAAACACAGTACAGTCACTTGTGACAAGCAAGCACACCATCTCTGACTGACACTGATTTCAGATTTTCTTTCCTGTAAAAATTATTGAGCTATCTTGCTTCTGCTTTTTAGTGCATTAAAAGTGAAGAAAAATATGCGTAATTGTAATTCAAATGTCATCTACACCATATTGATGATCAAACTGAGTCTGTTACTGCTGTTGGCACCTCGCCTATCTCTCTCCCCCTATCAAACAACTCTCTGTATAAGGACACGGCCTCACTATCAGTATTTGGTCAGTATTTTTTCTCAGGCGTGGGTGCTAAAACCAGGTGAAGAACAATCAGAGAAAATGTATGATAGAAATAAGTGTACCAATTCTGTATGTATCACCCACTCCTAGTTTTGGCTCCCACTCCTGAGAAAAAATACTGACCAAATACTCATAGTGGGGCCTTATTTGCAGACTACACTCATCTTCTTCACTGCTGCAGTTATACAGACATTACTATGTGGAGTATTTGTCCTCGGTTTTAAAGTTTTCTATTCTATTCTTGTTTCTTGCTGGTCTGTGAGCTGTGACGTCCTCTCACTATCATGATACAACTCTAAAATGCCTGCTGCATTCCATGCTTAGGATTTTTTACAGGCTATGATAGTCCCTCCTCATTGCGCTATACCATGTGATAGCTACAAGGCATTATGGGGAAGCTCGCGCCTAAGATCATGTCAGCCTTTTGAGACTGATGCAATCTTCTGCAATGTGTAAAAGGTGGTGGCTATTTTTTTTGTGATTTACGTCAATCAAATCACAAATTGTTTGAACTCACCGGGACCTGTGGATTTCATAAAATTCGTCTCAAATTCAATTTGTATCTGTAACGGGTCTGGGAGGCGGAACCTCAGAGCTACTATACAAGGAGGCGGTCCTTGTAAGGGAGCGGGTGGCGACCAGGGAAGACGGGCTGGAAGTCTCAGCAGGTGAACGGGACAGTCTCTGAGTGAACGGGACAGTCTCTGAGTGAACGGGACAGTCTCTGAGTGAACGGGCTGGAGGTCACGGCAAGTGACCGGGGCAGTCTCTAGGTATAGGGTTGGTACGACCTGTGGCGGCTGAAGATAGACGTGAGCTCCCAGGTGAGCAGGCGAGAGTCTCTGGATGAACGGGTGGTCACAGCATGTGACGGCGGAGCCTCCAGGAAGACCAGCGGACAGGCGACAGATGAGCGCTCCCAGGTGAGCGGGCAGAAGTCTCTGGACAGGCGGGTGGTCACAGCACGTGACGGCAGAGCCTCCGGGTAGGCAAACAGACAGGTAGCAGAAGAGCGCTCCCAGGTGAGCGGGCAGGAGTCACTGGACAGGCAGGTGGTCACAGCACGTGACAGCGGAGCCTCCAGGTAGGCTAGCAGGCAGATAGCAGATGTGCGCTCCCAGGTGAGCGGGCAAGCTGGTCCATAGACAGACTGACAGGAGTTGGAAGGCAGACCGTCGGACCTCAGGCAGGCAGGCAGGTAGCTGATGTGCGCTCCCAGGTGAGCGGGCAGGCTGGTCCTTAGACAGACTGACAGGATTAGTAAGGCAGACCGTCGGACCTCAGACAAGCTGGCAGGTATCTGATGTGCGCTCCCAGGTGAGCGGGCAAGCTGGTCCTTAGACAGACTGACAGGATTAGTAAGGCAGACCGTCGGACCTCAGACTAGCAGGCAGGTAGCAAGTAATCAGGCAGGAATCTGGCAGGTAACTGGCAGGTAACTGGCAACGGGACCTGAGGGCTGAAGCACAGGTGAGACACAGGTGCAAACAACATTGCTCGGGCACCTCCATTTTGGAGGAGGTGCCTTATATACGGTAAAGTCCTCCGGCCATTGGCCGGGGACTCCTTAGGACGGCGCGCGCGGCCCCTTTAAGAGGGAGGGAGGGCGCGCGCGCGCGCCCTAAGCACAGTGGCCGGGAAGGAGCGCGCGCTGCCAGCAGAGCGGGAGAGGGACGCCGGGCACGGAGCAGAGCGGTGAGGGGAACAGCGTCCCTGCCTAGCAGAGGGCAGGGACGCCGGCACTACAGTATCAAATATTAGTTCATCTCTACAAAGCAATTCTAAAATTAAAATTTAGGGCTGTGGTTCCTTACTCGCCTAGGAAAATGTCTCCTAACTTCTAATGTTATTATTACACAATTAAAGTATAAATATGAGTCCAAATAATAATGGTATATAGTATCCATATATCTCTCCCATAATACCCATACAACAGAACCACTGACATCAGTGCCCCAAACAAAGCCATGCACGATCTATGGATGCAGTGTCAGACTGGGGAGCCAAGAGCCCACCAGTAACCAACTCCAGGGCCCCACTTTTCAGCTACATGCAAATGTGACATTATCCTCAATCACATATATAACAATGAACTGGGTAGATTGTTAAATTGATAAGATGCTGCCTTTGTCTGCACATAATGATTCACGTATATTGTGCCAAGTACTGCTCGTATAAGAGGGTGGTGGCCCACCAGAGGATTCTCCTGCTCTCCTGTGGGCCAGTCCAAGCCTGTATGGATGTTAATAACCAGGGTTTTAATTACCCAAGTGAAATTTTAATACACTGTGGATTGAAAATGTCAAATAGTTCACAAACAAAGGTCATATATGCATACTTGCTAACTGTTCCCCATTTGCCGGGATTGTCGTGAATTTTCAGACCAAATCCCAGCAAATTCTGGGGCAATGTCGTTACGAGGAGGGTCCTCTTGGATGGGTTGATAGGTGGGATATAGACGTCCCTTTTCCCCAAACAGAAATAGTGGCATGAAAATTACCAAGGCACAGTGTGTCAATACTAGTATCAGTGTGTCCAAAGTATTGTACTATGTAGAGTACAAATGATATACAGTACACCATTAACAGCGTCATACATATGCAAATAGTAGTAACATACATTCTACAAATCTCAGAGCTCTGTCATCCAGATGCTCACATTAGGTCATACACTTTGTAACTTTCAGGACATTCAGGACCAGGCACAAGTCCAGAACCGTATATGTAGATACTACAAACTCTCAAAGGAACCCAAAAACTAGAGAATGCTCCTTCTTATCTGCACTGATTGCTAATTTCCCACAGAGTCCCTCCATGGCTGTAGAACCTGTTGGTTTTTTTTTTGCATAGGGGCAGCACGGTGGCTCAGTGGTTAGTAGTGTTGCTTTGCAGCACTGGGATCTTTGAGTGTATGTTCTCCCTGGGTTTGCATGGGTTTTCTCAGGGTTCTCTAAATCCATCACTATAGGGTTGAGGATCACAACCAGGTTCCAGTCATTGGGGTCCGTAATTAATCCTATTGAATAAATATTGTGTATTTGGGCTTTAAGTATAGTTTTTTGGTACAGGGGAAACATTCCATGAGGTCAATGAGACATTTCAAAATATATGAGTTGGTGAAAAATTTGGTAACTGGGGACTAAAAACAAAGGTTTAGGGCATATTCAAGTCCCCTACTGATCTAATTTTCAGAGTTTTAAAGATGAAAAAAGACACAGTTTTTTCGAGTTTAACCTAACATCCTGATCCAGTGGCAGGCGAAAACCCCATGAGGAAGATCCTAATTATGCCATATTAGGGACAAATTTCCTTCTAACTTCACAAACAGCAATCAGACTAGTTTCCTGGATCAACGTCTCATCACAGAATCTAGTACCCATAACACATAATATTATATTTCTCAAGAAAGGCATGCAGGCCCTCCTTAAACTTTTTTTAGTGAATAGACCACTGCAACATTGTGTGGCAGAGTTCCATAAATTTGAAGCTCTTACAGTAAAGAATCTCTAGTCTCACTGCTCTTACAGTAAAGAATCTCTAGTCTCACTGCTCTTACAGTAAAGAATCTCTAGTCTCACTACTTTTACAGTAAAGAATCTCTAGTCTCACTGCTCTTACAGTAAAGAATCTCTAGTCTCACTGCTCTTATAGTAAAGAATCTCTAGTCTCATAGCTCTTACGGTAAAGAATCTCTAGTCTCACTACTTTTACAGTAAAGAATCTCTAGTCTCACTGCTCTTACAGTAAAGAATCTCTAGTCTCACTGCTCTTATAGTAAAGAATCTCTAGTCTCATAGCTCTTACAGTAAAGAATCTCTAGTCTCACTACTTTTACAGTAAAGAATCTCTAGTCTCACTGCTCTTACAGTAAATAATCTCTAGTCTCACTGCTCTTACAGTAAATAATCTCTAGTCTCACTACTTTTACAGTAAAGAATCTCTAGTTTCACTGCTCTTACAGTAAAGAATCTCTAGTCTCACTGCTCTTACAGTAAAGAATCTCTAGTCTCACTGCTCTTACAGTAAAGAATCTCTAGTCTCACTGCTCTTACAGTAAATAATCTCTAGTCTCACTGCTCTTACAGTAAATAATCTCTAGTCTCACTGCTCTTACAGTAAATAATCTCTAGTCTCACTACTTTTACAGTAAAGAATCTCTAGTTTCACTGCTCTTACAGTAAAGAATCTCTAGTCTCACTGCTCTTACAGTAAAGAATCTCTAGTCTCACTGCTCTTACAGTAAATAATCTCTAGTCTCACTGCTCTTATAGTAAAGAATCTCTAGTCTCACTGCTCTTACAGTAAAGAATCTCTAGTCTCACTGCTCTTACAGTAAATAATCTCTAGTCTCACTGCTCTTATAGTAAAGAATCTCTAGTCTCACTGCTCTTACAGTAAAGAATCTCTAGTCTCAACACTCTTACAGTAAAGAATCTCTAGTCTCACTTCTCTTACAGTAAAGAATCTCTAGTCTCACTGCTCTTAAAGTAAAGAATCGATAATCTCACCGATTTCACAGTAAAGAATCGTCGTCTATGATGGCTAAAAATAGAAGATTCCCCCTTGTCACTGTCGCAGGCCTAGCTGTAAAAATATCATTAGAAAGATCTTTGTACTGTCCCCTCATATATTTGTACATTGTAATCAGATCGCCCCTAAGTTTTTGTTTTTCCAAACTGAATAACCCCAAGCTTGATAACCTGTCTTGTTATTGCAGCCCACCCATTCCCTTAACCCCTTAACAACATTAGACGTACTAATACGTGTCTGTGCCCTGGGACTTAAGAGCCAGACCCGTATTAGTACGTCATCGCGATCGCGTGCGCACACAGGCTGTGCGGGCGCGATCGCCGCCGGGTGTCAGCTGATTGTCACAGCTGACACCCAGTTTTATGTGCAGGGAGCGGTCCCGCACTGCTCCCAGCACATTAACCCCCGCAATGCTGCGATCGAAGTCGATCGCAGTCGATCGCAGCATTGCGGTGGCAAGGGGAGGTGATCGCAGATACTCACCTCCTCTTCCGGCCTCCAGCGCTGTCTGCCGTGGCTTCCAGGATTTTGCCATGACGACCCGATGTCCTCATGACAACATCCGGGTTACCAGACAGCAGGAAGATTTTTTGGACATGCGCAGTGCATCTCCAAACTATCTTCTCCCTGTCCAGCGCTGACTGCCTGCATAGCACAGGGATGGTGCTCCATCCCTATGCCATGCAGGCGATCAGAATAAAAAAAGTGAAAGTCCCATAGTGGGCCAAAGTAAAAAAGTATAAAAACTGTCAGAAAGTGAAAAAAAAAAAAAAAAAAACTGTAAAAATATTTTTTAAAAAAATCCACCAAAAATAAAAATATAATGCATCCATCAATAAATATTATTATAAAAACAAAAGCAAACAAACAATAAAAGTACACATATTTGGTATCACCGTGTCCGGAACGACCTGACCTATAAATCTGTACCGCTAGTTAACCCCTTCAGTGAACACGGTAAAAAAAAAAAAAAAACGAAGCAAAAAACAATGCTTTATCACCATACTGCCAAACAAAAAATGGAATAACACGCGATTGAAAAGACGAATATAAATAAAAATGGTACCGCTGAAAACGTCATCTCGTCCCGCAAAAAACAAGCTGCCATACTGCTCCATCAGCCAAAAAATAAAAAAGTTATAGCTCTCAGAATAAAGCTATGCTAAAAAATAATTTTTTCTATAAAATTGCTTTTATTATGTAAAAGTGCAAAACATAGAAAAATTATATAAATGTGGTACCGCTGTAAACATACTGACCCGAAGAATAAAGCTGCCTTATCAATTTTACCACACGTGGAACAGAATAAAAAAAAAGCAAAAAAAACAATTCCTGAATTGTTGTTTTTTGTTTATTCTGCCTCCCAAAAATCGGAATAAAAAGCAATCAAAAAATGTCACGTGCCTGAAAATGGCACCAATAACAACGTCAACTCATCCCGCAAAAAACAAGCCGTCACATGACTGTCTGCCAAAATCTGGAAAAATTATAGCTCTCAAAATATGGCGATGCAAAAACTAGATTTTACAAAAAATGCGTCTTTTAGTGTGTGACAGCTGTCAGTCATAAAAACCCCATATGATTCTGGTATTGCTGTAGTCTCACCGACCCGAAGAATAAGGTCGTCTAATCACTTATACCGCACGAGGAACGGCGTAAAAAATAAACTCTCGGGTTAGGGCTGGGTTTGGGGTTAGGGTTGTGTTGGGGTTGGGATTTTTTTCAAAGGTAAGAAAAAAAGATGACGATATGGCGACTAGTGTTGAGCGCAAGTGCTCCCTACTTGAGTTTGCATCGGGTGCTCTGGTATGCATTGAGTATCGTGGGTATTTGAGTGACATGCTCGAGTCTCCGCCCCATATGCTTCGCGGCCAAAAAAACGTTGCGGGGATTGCCTGCCATGCACGAGCGATCCCCGCATGTTTTTTTTTTGAGTGTCTAATAACCGTGAAGCATGCGGGGCAGGGACTCGAGCATGTCACTCGAGCACACGCAGTACATGGTGCATACCTGAGTACCCGATGCAAACTCAAGTAGCGAGCACTTGCGCTCCAGACTGACAACTTATTCAATATGATGACCTAATGTTATCAAATTCTGTGTCGTACCTCTGGGTTCAAAATGTTCACTATACCCCTTAATAAAATCCTTGAGGGGTATAGTTTCCAAAATGGGGTCACTTGTGGGGGAGCTCCACTGTTTAGGCACATCAGGGGCTCTCCAAACGCGACATGGTGTCTGCTAACAAATTGAATGGAAAATCGGCTCAAATTGTTAGCGGACGCCATGTTGCGTTTAGAGAGCCCCTGCGTGCCTAAACATTGGAGCTCCCCCACAAGTGACCTGATTTTGGAAACTAGACCCCCCAAGGCACCTATCTAGATGCATAGTGAGCACTTGGAACCCCCAGGTGCTTCACAAATTGATTCGTAAAAATGAAAAAGTCTTTTTTTTTCCACTTTTTAATTTTTACGAATCAATTTGTGAAGCACCTGGGGGTTCCAAGTGCTCACTATGCATCTAGATAGGTGCCTTGGGTGGCCTAGTTTCCAAAATGGGGTCACTTGTGGGGAAGCTCCAATGCTTAGGCACACAGGAGCTCTCCAAACGTGACATGGTGTCCGCTAACAAATTAGAACCATGTCGCGTTTGGAGAGCCCCTGTGTGCCTAAACATTTGAGCTCCCCCACAAGTGACCCCATTTTGGAAACTAGACCACCCAAGGCACCTATCTAGATGCATAGTGAGCACTTGGAACCCCCAGGTGCTTCACAAATTGATTCGTAAAAATGAAAAAGTGAAAAAAAAAAACACTTTTTCATTTTTACGAATCAATTTGTGAAGCACCTGGGGGCTCCAAGTGCTCACTATGCATCTAGATAGGTGCCTTGGGGGGTCTAGTTTCCAAAATGGGGTCACTTGTGGGGGAGCTCCAATGTTTAGGCACACAGGGGCTCTCCAAACGCAACATGGTGTCCGCTAACAATTTGAGCCGATTTTCCATTCAATTTGTTAGCGGACACCATGTTGCATTTGGAGAGTCCCTGTGTGCCTAAACATTGGAGCTCCCCCACAAGTAACCCCATTTTGGAAACTAGACCCCCAAAGGCACATATCTAGATGCATAGTGAGCACTTGGAACCCCCAGGTGCTTCACAAATTGATTCGTAAAAATGAAAAAGTGAAGAAAAAAAAAAAAACACTTTTTCATTTTTACGAATCAATTTGTGAAGCACCTGGGGGATCCAAGTGCTCACTATGCATCTAGATAGGTGTCTTGGGTGGTCTAGTTTCCAAAATGGGGTCACTTGTGGGGGAGCTCCAATGTTTAGGCACATCAGGGGCTCTCCAAACACAACATGGCGTCCGCTAATTATTCAAGCAAATTTTACAATCAAAAAGTCAAATGGCGCTCCTTCCCTTCCGAGCCCTGCCATGCGCCCAAACAGTGGTTTTTCCCCACATATGGGGTATCTGCGTGCCCAGGGGAAATTGCACAACAAATTTTGGGGTCCATTTTTTCTTGTTACCCCTGTGAAAATAAAAAAAATTGGGTCTAAAGTAACATTTTTGTGAAAAAAGTTAAATGTTCATTTTTTTCTTCCACATTCAAAAAATTCCTGTGAAGCACCTGAAGGGTTAATAAAGTTCTTGAATGTGGTTTTGAGCACCTTGAGGGGTGCAGTTTTTAGAATGGTGTCACTTTTGGGTACTTTCTGTCATAAAGACCTCTCAAAGTCACTTCAAATGTGATGTGGTCCCTAAAAAAATGGTTTTGTAAATTTTGTTGGAAAAATGAGAAATCGCTGGTCAACTTTTAACCCTTATAGCTCCCTAACAAAAAAAATTTTAGTTCCAAAATTGTGCTGATGTAAAGTACACATGTGGGAAATGTTATTTATTAAGTATTTTGTGTGACATATCTCTCTGATTTAAGGGCATAAAAATTCAAATTTTGAAAATTGCAAAATTTTCAAAATTTTCACCAAATTTCCGTTTTTTTCACAAATAAATGCAAGTGATATCGAAGAAATTTTACCAAAATCATGAAGTACAATATGTCACGAAAAAACAGTCTCAGAATCAGGGGGATCCGTTGAAGCGTTCCAGAGTAATTACCTCAAAGTGACAGTGGTCAGAATTGTAAAAATTGGCCTGGTCCAGGGGCGGACACAGACTGTAGTGGGCCCCTGTGCAAGAAATTTTTGGGGGCCCCCCCCCTGCGCTTCATAAGGCAACAAAGTTATGTAAACATAACCCCCCCATGTGCAGCTCTCATCCCCCCCATGTGCAGCTCACCCCCCCGATGCATCTCTCATCCCCCCCGTGCATCTCTCACCCCCCCATGTGCATCTCTCACCCCCCCATGTGCATCTCTCACCCCCCCATGTGCATCTCTCACCCCCCCATGTGCATCTCTCATCCCCCCATGTGCATCTCTCATCCCCCCCATGTGCATCTCTCATCCCCCCATGTGCATCTCTCATCCCCCCCATGTGCATCTCTCACCCCCCCATGTGCATCTCTCATCCCCCCCATGTGCATCTCTCATCCCCCCCATGTGCATCTCTCATCCCCCCCATGTGCCCCTCTCTCATCCCCCCATGTGCATCTCTCATCCCCCCCCATGTGCATCTCTCACCCCCCCCATGTGCATCTCTCATCCCCCCCATGTGCATCTCTCATCCCCCCCATGTGCATCTCTCATCCCCCCCATGTGCATCTCTCATCCCCCCCATGTGCATCTCTCATCCCCCCATGTGCATCTCTCATACCCCCCGTGCATCTCTCATCCCCCCCACTCCTAGTTAATTAATTGTATTTAAGAAAAATAAAACTTGTTATACTTACCCCCATGCGATCCCTGCAGAATCCTGGCGCTCGTCCACGTCGCTGCCACCAGGCTCTCCTGACGTTCGGCCATGTGACGGTGCCACATACATAGCCAACAGCTTTTGTTTTGGCCAAAAGATTTTTAAAGCCGCCACCACGATAAGGTAGACTCTTCTGGCCGGGCCCTACTCTAACCTATTAAAATTTTCTTAAAATATCCAATACTCTTTTTAGATATATTTTTATTTAGTTTTCTTTAAGGGAATGTGTCATATACATTTTTTTTTAAAATGACCAATAATACCACATACAGGGAATACCGCCACACCATCACCAGACCACATATTACCACAACATAGTGACCGAATAATACCACACAGAAGGGAGAAAAACTGCCACACCATGACCAGACCACATATTACCACCACATTACTAATATTACCACCACATTACTAATATTACCATAAGTGTCATTATACACGGGAGCTCTATACATGGTATGTATAATGTAAGTGTCCAGGTAATCTAGTGATCACCAGTGACATTATACACAGGAGCTCTGTATATAGTGTCAGTGTACAGGTAATACAGTGATCACCAGTGACATTATACACAGGAGCTCTGTATATAGTTTACAGGTAATACAGGGATCACCAGTGACATTATACACAGGAGCTCTGTATATATTGTCAGTGTACAGGTAATACAGTGATCACCAGTGACATTATACACAGAAGCTCTGTATATAGTGTCAGTGTACAGGTAATACAGTGATCACCAGTGACATTATACACAGGAGCTCTGTATATAGTGTCAGTGTACAGGTAATACAGTGATCACCAGTGACATTATACACAGGAGCCCGGTACATAGTATATAGTGTAAGTGTACATGTAATGCACTGACTCACTGGTGACGTCTCTAGGTGAAGTCCTTCAGCTACGCTTTTCTCCTTCATCCAGCACAGACCGCCATCACGTCTTCCAGCCAGGACTCGTCTCTGCATAAAATAACACAGTTATCTAGAGCACATTCCCCAACTTCTACATTACGCAGCTGAATACAGATGTGCATCCACCATCAATATATGGTTAGTTATTATGCAACCTACCATTCCAAATATAAATTGTAATCCACCACGGTGCCCCCATTAACTGTAAATAGGCACTTAATATATAATTTAATTAGAACCTCTACTCTATACTTCCTGCTCCCCGCATTCATTATTTACATGCACCCCCTGCCCCAATTCGTTATATCATGTCCGTGCTCTCCCCACCCCATCGTCATTTATCATTTACTCTCCCCCACCCCACATTCATTATGTGCAGATCATTATCCCCCTACTCCTAATTCCCCCATGTGCAGCTCATTTTCTCCCAATTCCCCCATGTGCAGCTCTCACCCCCCCATGAGCAGCTCTCACCACCCCCCCATGTGCACATCTCTCACCCCCTTCCCCCACATGTGCCCCTCTCTCACCCCCCCATGTGCACATCTCTCATCCCCCTCCCCCACATGTGCCCCTCTCTCATCCCCCTCCCCCACATGTGCCCCTCTCTCACCCCCCTCCCCCACATGTGCCCCTCTCTCATCCCCCCCATGTGCATCTCTCATCCCCCCCACATGTGCACATCTCTCATCCCCCCCATGTGCATCTCTTATCTCCCCCCCATGTGCATCTCTTATCTCCCCCCCCATGTGCATCTCTTATCTCCCCCCCATGTGCATCTCTTATCTCCCCCCCATGTGCATCTCTTATCTCCCCCCCATGTGCATCTCTTATCTCCCCACCATGTGCATCTCTTATCCCCCCCCACATGTGCACCTCTCTCATCCCCCCCACCCCATGTGCATCTTTTATCATCTCCCCCCCCACGTGCACCTCTCTCATCCCCCTCCCCCCACGTGCACCTCTCTCATCCCCCTCCCCCCACATGTGCACCTCTCTCATCCCCCCCACCCCATGTGCATCTTTTATCATCTCCCCCCACCCCATGTGCATCTCTTATCTCACACACACACACACCTCCCATTCCCCCCACTCCTAGTAAATTGTATTTTGAAAAAAACAAAACTTGTTATACTTACCCCCATGCGATCCCTGCAGAATCCTGGCGCTCGTCCAAATCGCTGACACCAGGTTCTCCTGACTTCCGGCCATGTGACGGCGCCGTCACATGACCGGAAATGAGGGGAATCATGAAGGCGCTGCCGCAGGAGCGCAGCGCAGCGCTGAGATGTCCCGGACCCGGCACTTAGCATGGGGCCGGGGGCCCCATGAGGAGATAGACTCACAAGAGGGGGCCCCCAACGGGGCTCCAAGGGGGCCCCTACCGGCTGGGCCCCACACTGGAGTCAGGGCAGACATGCCCTGATGGCGGCCCTGCTGGAGGCTGGAGGGGCCCCCTCTCCCTCGGGGCCCCGTTCAATGAACCGGCTGCACGGGCGGTAGTTCCGCCCCTGCGCCTGGTCATTAACGTGCAAACCACCCTCGGGGGTAAAGGGGTTAATAACCTCCTTGGTCACTCTTCTTTGCACACGCTGTAGTTCAGCTTTGTCCTTCTTATACACTGGAGCCCAAAATTGTACACAGTATTTTAAGTGTGACGCCACTAGTGACTTGTATAGAGGCAAAACTTCTTGTCATGAGCATCTATTAATGCCTTTTTAATCGATCCTATGATTTTATTTTCTTTGGCAGCAGCTGACTGGCACTGGTCCCTGTCCAATCCCTTTCATTGACAGTTTTGCCGTTTAGTACATAATTGTACATTTTGTTTTCTCTGCCCTGGTGCATAAATTTACATTTATCTACATTAAACTTCAATTGCCATTTCTCCATCCAAGCCTCCAGCTTACATAAATCCCTAACAGAAATATGCCAGAAATGGGCCAAAAGTGACCAGAAGGTACAAGTAACTATTTATTAACCCCTTTCCAACCCTTGCCGTATTAGTACGCACATTTGCGTACTGCCCGTTCA
This sequence comes from Phyllobates terribilis, assembly GCF_046119375.1. Lineage (NCBI taxonomy): Eukaryota > Metazoa > Chordata > Amphibia > Anura > Dendrobatidae > Phyllobates > Phyllobates terribilis. The sequence continues at coordinate 240,946,514 of NW_027362772.1, forward strand.
GTGAGGGCTGCTGCGCTGAGCCCTCACTGAACCGGGCACATGTCAGCTGATTATTACAGCTGACATGTGCCCGCAACAGCCGCGGGTGGAATCGCGATCCACCCGCGGCTGTTAACATGTTAAATGCCGCTGTCAATCTCCGACAGCGGCATTTAACTCGCGCTTCCGGGTTGCGCGTCATAAGCCCCGCCCATCGGCGACCCCGTCACGTGATCGCGGGTCACCGATGGGTGGGCATGACAACCCAGGGTCTGCAGCAGACGCCTGTGGTTGTCATGATCTGGTCGCTATGAGCGCCACCTAGTGGTCGGCGCTCATAGCACAGGACCATTTCTGCTGCATGCAAGGGATCTGCTCGTCCCCTGTATGTAGCAGAGATGATCAGACAACTGCTGCTTCTAGTCTCTTATGGAGACTATTGAAGCATGCAGTAAGTGAAAAAAAAATGTTTTTAAAAATATTAAAAAAATAAAAAAATATAAAAGTTTAAATCACCCCCCTTTCGCCCCATTCAAAATAAAATATAAAAAAAAAAAACCCACATACACATATTTGGTATCTCCGCGTTCAGAATCGCCCCATCTATCAATATAAAAAAAGAATTAATCCGATCGGTAAACGGTGTAACGAGAAAAAAATTCTAAACGCCAGAATTACATTTTTTGGTCGCCGCAAAATTGCAATAAAATGCAATAACGGGCGATCAAAACATCGGATCTACCCCAAAATGTTATCAATAAAAACGTCAGCCCGGCGCGCAAAAAATAAGCCCTCACACAGCCCCAGATCACGAAAAATGGAGACGCTACAGGTCTCGGAAAATTGCGCTATTTTTTTTTAGTTTTTTTTACCAAATTTTGGAGTTTTTTTTCACCACTTAATTATAAAATAACCTATACATGTTTGGTGTCTACGAACTCATAATGACCTGGAGAATAAGAATGGCTGGTCAGTTTTAGCATTCAGTGAACGTGGTAAAAAAAAAAAAATAAAAAACAACTGTGGTATTGCACTTTTTTGCAATTTTACCGCACTTGGCATTTTTTTCCAATTTTCCCGTACACAATATGGTAAAACTAGTAATGGCGTTGAAAAGTACAACTTGTCCCGCAAAAAATAAGCCCTCACAAGGCCTTATTGTCCAAAAAATAAAAGCGCTATGGCTCTGGGAACAAGGGGAGCAAAAAACGAAAAAGCAAAAACGACAAAACCCAAGGTTGCGAAGGGGTTAAATGTACTTGGCTTCCCTTTTTTACTCACACTTAAACTTTCATTATACTTACATATGCCCTTACTGTTTTTGCACCACTAATCCTTACTCTCCTTTGCTATCCCCTAACCCCAGCACCCTGTAACCAAATAATCATCTCTCCTTCCTTCTTACCTCCCCACCTGACCTCATCTGCAGACCTGCTCCTCAACCTCAGATCTATCTTACCAAAACATAAAACAAGCCGGACACCCTCCTTCTCTCACCTGCTCTCCCTCTCTCTGCTCCTACTGCTGGCGACATAACTCCCAATCCTGGACCCCCACAGCTTAAACTTACACCATCCCCCCCCCCCCCATCGCTTTCAACCAAATGTAAACTATCTCACCCTCTCCTACGTAAAACCCGTGCCCCTGACGCTCACCCCCTGCTCCCTCTCTCTGGAAGATATGGATGTCTACCACTGACATCCATATCCTCACTCCAGGACACAGACAGCATCACTGCTTCTACAATGCCACTCTCGCATCAGCTATTGACTCGGTCGCCCTTCTAGTGTATGGTAGAGCACGACAAGTCAATAGGCAACCCTGGCACAACAACCTCACTAAATAGCTTCGGCAAGCGTCCAGGGTGGCGGAGCGGCGTTGGAAGAAAACACATTCGCAAGATGATTTCATTGCATTCAAACAAGCAACACTCACATTCAAATCAGCCCTCACCTCTGCTATACAGGCCTACTTCACAATCGTCATATCTTCCTTATCCTACAACCCCAAACAATTATTCAACACTTTTAACTCTCTCCTCCACTGCCCACTTCGACCTCCCTCATCTCTGCTGTGGAGTTTGCCACACACTTCAAAAACAAGATTGACCAAACAAGGCAACTCTTCACTGTCCAACCACCACAACCACTTTGTTTTCCAGACCATTTCTCTTCCCCCAAAACCTCCCTTTCCAACATCACTGAAGGAGACCTTACTCGTCTCCTCTCCAAATCACACCTCACCACTTGTGACCTCTACCCCATCCCATCCCACCTCCTTCCCAATCTTACCCCCACACTCATCCCATCTCTAACCCATCTCTTTAACCTATCACTAACTTCTGGTACCTTCCCCTCTGCCTTCAAACATGCCACAATCACGCCCATCCTCAAAAAGCCATCCCTCGACTCAATCACCTTTTCCAGCTACCGCCCCATATTTCTGCTCCCATTTGCCTCCAAACTCCTTGAGCAACATGTTCACACTGAACTTTCCTCTCACTAACTCTTTCTTCGACAACCGACAATCTGGCCCCCACCATTCCACTAAAACTGCCCTTACCAAAATTGCTAATGAATTACTTACAGCCAAAGCTAACAGACAATTCTCTATACTCCTCCTCCTTGACCTGTTCTCTGCCTTCGACACAGTTGACCACTGCCTCCTACTACAGATTGATCCTCTCTTCCTTTGGCATCAAAAACATTGCCCTATCCTGGATCTCCTCATACCTTTCCAACCGCACATTTAGCATCTCCCACTCCCACACTACTTCCTCATCCCCCCTTCTCTGTTGGAGTCCCTCAAGGCTTTGTCCTGGGACCCCTACTCTTCTCAATCTATACCCTTGGCATGGGACAGCTCATAAAGTCCCATGGCTTCCAGTACTACCTATACACTGATGACACTCAGATCTACCTCTCTGGCCCAGACGTCACCTCTCTGCTGTCCAGAATCCCAGCATGTCTATCAGCCATATCCTCCTTTTTCTCCTCTCGCTTCCTCAAGCTCAATGTGGACAAATCTGAACTCATCATCTTTCCTCCATCTCGCGTATCCTCCCCAACTGATCTTTCTATCACAATAAATGACATCACGCTTTCCCCTGTATCGGCAATCCGCTGCCTCGGAGTAACCCTTGACTCTACACTGTCTTTCAAACCACACATCCAAGCCCTCGCCACCTCCTGTCGCCTCCAGCTCAAAAATATTTCCAGAATCCGTCCTTTCCTCAACCCTCAATCTACTAAACTGCTTGTGAATGCCCTCTTCATCTCCCACCTCAATTACTGCAACATTCTCCTCTGTGGCCTACCTGCTAACACTCTCACACCTCTCCAGTCCATCCTTAATTCTGCTGCGCGACTAGTTCATCTCTCACCTCGCTACTCCTCTGCTACCCCCTTTGCAAATCCCTTCAATGGCTCCCAAATGCCCAGCATATCCAGTTCAAACTACTAACACTGACCTACAAAGCTATACATAACCTTTCTCCTCCGTATATCTCTGAATTAATCTCCCGATATATTCCCTTACATAATCTCCGGTCCTCCCAAGACCTCCTTCTCTCCTCCACACTTATTCGTTCCTCACCCAATCGCCTTCAATATCCCCCATCCTCTGGAATTCTGTGCCTCAACACATCCGATTAGCCTCCACATTTGGATCCTTCAGACGGAACCTGAAAACCCATCTCTTCAAACAAGCTTACAGCCTGCCATGACCTTGCTGCCACCTCAACAACACCGAAGCTACTGCAACCCCCCAACCTACTGTCTCCTTCCCCACCATCCTGTAGAATGTAAGCCTGCAAGGGCAGGGTCCTCTTCCCTCTATACCAGTCTATCATTGTTAGTTCCTTTACTGTAAGTGATATCTGTATTTGGAATGTAACCCCTTCTCATGTACAGCACCATGGAATCAATGTCGCTATATAAATAAATAATAATAATAATCCCTCTGTAATATTAAATTATTCTCCTTTGTGCAATGTCACATGATCCCCAGGAGAGCCAGGAACGACATCGCTGGAATGGTGAGGTGAGTGTAAGCTGTCATTATTTTACTAGGGGGAAACATTGGATTGATAAAGGGGTCGTCCGAGTAGTAGACAATACCTTTAATAAGTTTATTATTGTGAGAAAATAACTCTTTATGATCCGTAACAGCTTGTTCCACCACATCTTTTTGCTATGTACTGTCCATCATGATAAAGATATGCTGGCCAGACCAATAATGACTGTTCCCACTGTCCATGAAAACAATGGATGCATATTCTGCCCTACCAGATTGTTACAACATAACTGTTTGCCATGTACAGTCTATCATGGCATAGACAGAATGGTCAGAGCCTTAGTAAACTAAACATACAGGACTATAGAGACCTTTGTCTATGGCTATCATGGATCAGATGGGTCCTCTGCCATAGCACTTGCTCCAACAAATCCATCTGTTAGATAGAATAGATATGGTGGCGAGGCTCCTGGCAAACCCAACAATCGAGCTTATAATGACCTGAATTCAGTCTGTCTATGATGAAACGGAAGTGTCTTCTCTACTATGGTAAAGGAAAGGTGGCAAGACCACTATTAAACTAGACAAAAAGGGCTCCTAACCACCATTCATGAAGAAACAGGCATGTCTTCACTCTTCAGCTCTGCTTCCTTCTTCTCAAGAACTCTGTTTGGCATGGACTGTCCATCATGGTATCACAAGGAGACATGACTTCTACTAAACTAAAGAGTCAGACTTTAATCAAGGTACCAGACTGTCTATTGAAGAACAGATAGGTCTTTTGCCATACCAGTTTGTTTCACCAACTCAGTTGGCCCTCGACTGTCCATCATGGCGTAGACATGGTGATCAGACCCCAACTAAATGAAACAGGCAGACTCCTACTGACCTAATGTCAGACTGCCCAATAAGGATCAGATATTTCTTTTACCCTACCAGCTTGTCCCACCACATCCCACTGCCATGGACAATCCATGAAGGAATGGATGGGTTTCCAACCTTGCCTGTGTGCTCTGCTCTTCTGTGTTTGGTCTGTTGGAAGTTGTTCTTCTTCTATATCTAATACCGTTTTACTCAAAACCAATTTTGACTAATCCGAATTACTAAGTTATTTTTTCTTGCAGTAAAATCTGATGAGAACTGATGTCTTCTTAGTATGGTTAAGATATTAAATGTAAATTTCCAGAACTTCACAAGTCTCAAGTTGCGTTAATGATAATGATCACATTTCCTTTCAGGAGTCCTTGGCTGGCTTTCTAGTGATTGATTCTGCACAGATACTCAGGTCTGTAAACCCCGGCCGGCCGCAGCTCACCCGACTTCTTGCTTGTCTTACTCTTTTTTTTCTTCTAGGCTTCATAATACCAAGCACATGAGCTAATATATTCAGTTTGCCAGCTTCTGTTTGTAAGACTTAATTCCCAATCCCAAGACAGTGTTTGCTGAGCAGGACACATTCTTAGATGATTACTAAGGGTAAAAAGTGCTCAATGAATGAAATGTCGGCCGGGTTCCCTGTCTGATAAATGCATTATTGTGTACATGTGCAATTGGAGGATTATATAACAATTATATAGATTTAAAGGGGAACTACATAATTAGCGTTAAAAGTCATGATAGCCATAAAAGGTCAAATTCTGCTAGTCAATCAGCTTTTACACTCTGGGTTATTTTGCAGAACCTTTTCACTTAAGATGATAAGTGTGTTCCAGATATAGTTGCTGTCTTGAAGACTGCTGCCATCAGCATTGTTCCATCCATATACAGTAAGCACACCATGTAAATGCCATTGGACCTGATATGGAAGAACCATCTGCAAACCAAACTGCACTTCCTGCTTGCAACACTCTAGTGTTTTTCTATAGCCACAACCAGGAGGCACTCAATGCGTAAAGATTTTTAGTTTAAAGGGAACCGGTCACCTTCAGAAATACTATTTAGCTGCAGATATAGTAGCAATCTGAAAATAAATAGCATTAAAATCCTGCCTGCATTACTAGATCAGCAGCTGCAGGGAAAAAATGAAGTTATATCCTCCCTGTTGCTGCCCTCCTCCAGTCATTAGGCCGGCCCCGGAGCTTTGAACAGTCACAGCTCACTATACTGTGAGTGCGCTGTAAATAGTGTTTCAGGACTGGAAGGGTTCTATTTAAATGGAATCTATCTGGTCCCATGATTTTTCATAACCACTACTATAGTGGTATATACGCCGATTTCTTTATTCTAATAAAGTGTGTTATGCGCTTACTTAGGTTGCAAGTTTTTAATAATGAACTTTTATTCCACAGTGTCACATATGTTAATGAGGCAGGACTGATCCGGTGAGACGTCTCTGTCCCCCGGACTAGTCCAGCCTCATAGCAAGCATAATTGACAGACTGCACACAATACTTGTAAGGGTAGTACCGATACGTACACTGTCAGTCATGCTCCTGAAGGTGTGATTATAGGATTTGAGGCAGGACTAGTCCAGGGAAGTGATACTCCGCCAGGTTAGTCCTCCCTCATTAACATATGTGACCCTGACAAATAAAAGTAAATTTTTAAGAGCCTACAACCTAAGTAAGCGTATAAAACAAATTATTAAAATAAATGACTTGGCGTGTATACCGCAATAGTAGCGGTTGGTAACACTCACGGTAGCTGTATAAAACCTTGTAGAGTGAGTCTAGATGGCTTCTGGAAAGCACAGATGTCCATCAATGGGCCAGGTCCACCAGAGACGGAGAAGCTTTTTGCGGCCACTCTCCCAATGATAAATAAGGGTCCTGAATGAGGCCCCCACTTTGTTAACTCAGAATATGGGTTCCGTAAAACAGGCAATATTTTACTGCTGGATTAAAAGAGTTTCACAGTATAAGCAGTCGCTAATATTCTGCATGGAGAGGTTACATGGAAGGAGAACTTGCAGGTAAGAAGCCATGAGTTCAGATATTTAAGGAAGGCTCCACAGGGATCCCTGTCACGGAGTCCATTAAGTTGTAGCTGGTAGAATTCATGTTTTTCCATTTAGATCAGACTGCAAGACAACTGTTTTCCTAGTTATACATGATGTATAATGAGAAAAACAGACAAAACGTTTATGTAGGAGATATTAAAGGGATTGTGCGGTCACAACGTATTGATGAACTATCCATGGGATAGGTAATCAATAGCAGATCAGTGGGGGTCTGACAGCCGCCACCCCCACCGATCAACTGTTATATACTGCAGTGATGGCTGGATGTGATCACTTTGAACAGAGCAGCAAAGGACAGCTCCATAAGCTCCATTCAATATGTAGTGGCCACTGTCGGGTACTGCAGAACAGCTCCTATTTAGAAGAAAGATAGGCGCTGTTCTGCAGTATCTGTCTGTACCCGCTAGAAGACTAGAATCTCTTCTGCAGTACCTGTCAGCGGGTACTGCAGAAGAATAGGATCTGTTCTGAAGTATCCAGCAGTGGGTAATACAGAATTGTAAAGTGCTGCGGAATATGTTGGCGCTATATAAATAAAATTATTATTGTTATATTAAGAATAGAAGCTGTTCTGGAATGCGTGGCAGTGATACTACAGAAGGATAGGATCTGTTCTGCAATAAAAGGCAGTGGATACTGCAGAAGAATAAGAGCTATTCTGCAGTACATGGCAGTGGAATAGAATTTGTTCTGCAGTACCTGGTAGCGGGTACAGCGGAAGAATAATATCCGTTCTGTAGTACCTGGAAGCGGTTACAGTAGAATAGGAACTGATCTGCAGTTCCTGGCAGCAGATACTGCAGAAGAATGGAAGCTTTTCTGCAGTACATGGTATCAGGTACTGCAGAAGAATAGGACCTGTTATGCAGTACCTGGTAGTGGGTACTGCAGAAAAATAGAATCTGTTCTGCAGTACATGGCAGCGGGTACTGAAAAAAAATAAGATCTGTTCTACAGTACCTGGCAGCAGGCACTGAAGAAGAATAGGATCTGTTCTGCCAAACCAGGCAGTGGGTACAGCAGAAGACTAAGATCTGTTCTGCAGTACCTGGCAGCGAGTACTGAAGAAGAATAGAATCTGTTTTGTAATACCTGGCAATGCATACTGCAGCAAAAGTGGATCGATTTTGCAGCATCTGGCAGTGGGTACAGCAGAAGAATAAGATATACTTTACAGAACCTATGTCACGGGTGTGTCAGAAGTGACAGGCAGTCACCCTGAGTTGGTTGCAGGAGATCTCTTCGTTTGGCATTACAGACAACTTCTTAGAAGCTGTCTCTCTAGGACCCAGCGGCTACCTTCCTCTGGCTAATTAACACCCCGATCTGGGTGTATAAATACCTGCTGTGTACCAGAGGGAGGTGCCGGCAATATTCACTTTACCCCTTGTGAAGGCTTGAGCAAGAGCAGTACTTCTTCTTCCTCTTTGGTCTAGAGGACAGGTGCGCATTTGTCTGGAGTCGACTAAATCTAAGTGATTTTCCCTTGTTTGTTCCCCCTTGTTGTCTTTAGTGTTCAGTAGGGATTAACTAGTGCTCATCCCCTCCCTTCCCTAGCCAGGGCCAAACGCCAGGGAAAGACAGGGCGAGGTACACGTGCGGCGATTGGTGAAGAACCAATATAGGGACGTTAGTGGAGAAAGGGTGATAGTAGATCAGCCTAGGAGGTCTCCACTTCCCCCTTTCCCTAGAGTCTGAGCTCCATTTGCATCTTCCCTTTGTGTTGCAATAAGTCTTTCCCACACCTTGTGTGACAACCTAGCAGCGGGTACAGCAGAAGAATAATATCTGTTTTGTAGCACCTGGCAGTGGGTGACCGTTTATCTGCAGAGATAAAATGAATACAATTGCAGTAATCAGGGGATGACAATAATAATTGGCTGTTTCAGAAATGGAGATAACCATGCATATAGGTGGTCGCTTGTTCATTCAGTCTACCGTCACCTCGCCTGATGGAACAGATGTGAGGCGCTAACGTTGGGACCCCTTTGTAGGTATTCTTGTCAGATTTTAGAGTTGGTCTACTGGGAGACTTCTGAGTGGAGTGGGTCAAGCATGCAGCCAAAAATGTTTTCTCCCAACCACGTCCCCTTTTACAAGTCTTCTCCATTCCTCCTTTCCACCACCTGAATTTGTGATTGGAGAAGCGGCTCCAGTCCAGGACATGTATGTAGGATATTTTGTTTATTACTCCACCACGTGTCCATTGACACTAAGTTTTAAAGTGGGAGAAAATTCCTTAAAAATTCAGTGCAACAACTTTCCAGATGTAACACATAGTAAAGGTAACCAGCTAAATCCACTCTCATGAAGGAAATACTGAAGCTCTAGTAATCCATCTAAAAGGTAATAAGAAATAAGTAAAGCGACCCTAATGGGAAGGTGGATATAGAAATACAGGTGCATCTCACTAAATTAGAATATCATCAAAAAGTTAATTTATTTCAGTAGGCCAACATTTCAGAATTTAAAAACATTTTTCAAGCTGGTGCTATAAAGTATTCTAATTTACTGAGATAATGACTTTTGTGTTTTCATTGGCTGTAAGCCATAATCATTAACATTCACAGAAATAAACACTTGAAATAGATCCCTCTGTGTGTAATGACTCTATATAATATATGAGCTTCACTTTTTGTATTGAAGAACTGAAATAAATTTACTTTTTGATGATATTCTAATTTAGTGAGATGCACCTGTATGTGACTGTTGCATTAGATGCAGTGCACCTCATACCCCTGTAAGTGGCACTTTTGTCAATACTGTCTAAAATGTGCCCCCTTCATCAGTAATAAACAACTATGCACCAGCTGTAATGTCAGCTCATTGCCAGCCCCCCAGTCTGCATGCCATCACTATAAGGAGAATGCGATCCTCTGGAGCGGATATAAAGAAAGGACACGCTGTTGACGCAAACAATTTATAAATAACACTTTTTTTCATTGTTTTATTTCTGACGTGATCTATGCTACACATGTTTGCAGGGAAGGCTTGCTATAGACTCCCACTTCTGGGGTCAGGTCCTTGCTCCTATCTCTGCTCCACTTCATTCTGTGCTATTTCTGTGCCTGACCTTGTTTCCTGCATGGCTCTGCCAAATTTGCTGTAAAATTCAAATGGCTTTGCTGCCATCTAGTGAGCAAACTGTAGATTGCAATTAAGAGAAGTATCGTGATTAGTGTTGAGCATTCCGATACTGAAATATCGGGTATCGGCCGATATTCGCGGTATCGGAATTCCGATACTTAATTCCGATACTTTTGCAATATCGTATACCGGAATCGGAAGTTCCCATAATGCAATGAGCCATTTTCATTTTATTCAGCCAATGAGGATCCTAAGAAGTGTGGGCACATCCTGTTAGGCATGTAGGCATCTTAACTAATGGCATGGGTGTGATTGGCTGCTGAAATGATGTCATGATGCACTATAAAAGCCGCCGACGCCATTTTGAGCTCACTCTGCTGTGAATTCAGTTAGGGATAGGACGCTGTTGTTCTGAGGGACAGTTTTAGCTACCTATTTGGTCTATTCTGCTTTACCCAAGCTACTTTATAAATCGCTGTGCCTTGCAGTGCTAGTGCACAGTTCTCTGTGCTGTTCACCGCTTTCTGCAAGGTCTCTGTGTGTGAGTGCAGCTCACCCTGTAGTGTGTGCTTCAGCCAAGTCTGGTTGTAGTGCACTCAGTGTGTGTCACTGCCTCATACATTGTCCTTTTTTGCCAATTCATAATTTTTCCTGATATCTCCTATTAGTGTGGTGGTTCCATCCGTATTCAGCTAAATTGGTTCCAAACACACTATATAGGAGTAGATAGAGAAATTTTTTTGGTCTTGCAGCGCTAGTGCACAGTGCTCTGCATCTGTACTGTTCACCGCTGTCTGCAAGGTCTGGTGTGTGAGTGCAGCTCACCCTGTAGTGTGTGCTTCAACCACGTCTGGTTGTAGTGCACTCGGTGTGTGTCACTGCCTCATACATTGTCCTTTTTTGCCAATTCATAATTTTTCCTGATTTCTCCTATTAGTGTGGTGGTTCCATCCGTATTCAGCTAAATTGGTTCCAAACACACTATATAGGAGTAGTTAGAGGAGCCTTTCTGCAGCATTGGGCCCTGCAGCCCCAGCCAGATTAGTATTAGCCTATTTTTTGCAGCCTCATCTATTGCATTGTAGGTTACCTTCCTACATTGTAATAGCTACAAAAAGTTTGTGATACTATCGTTATTACATCTTTAGGCACATCCAGTGTCTTTTTGTGACAAAAAAAAACTAAATAAAGTTCACCAAACACTCCACTTTACAGTTGTGTAGGCCACATTAGCTCATATTAAAGTCTAGTCCACACTTTATAAAATTAGTGTTTCTTATACCTGTTAGCAGCTGTTCAGGAATAAGCACACTAATCCCTTAGTACTTTTCTGCCTATCTTTATCAGTCTACCAAGATGAAGAAGGCAGGGAGTAAGGCATGTGGTCGTGGGCGTGGGCGTGGGCGTGGAGTTTCTGCAGGGAGAGGACGTGAGGATTCTGTGCCTGCAGGGAGAGGACGTGGGGATTCTGTGCCTGCTGCGGGCACCAGTGACTCAGCATCCCCCAGTTTTACCAGGGAACAGTCCTTTATGCGCAGCTTTGTAGGAGCTAGCCGTACCCCACTGCTGCGCGAGGACCAAATTGAAGCCGTTGTCGGATGGATGGCAGCTAACGCATCGACTTCAATTAGTTCCAGATCCTCTCAGGTCCTGAGCACTGAAGAGCACCCATCTGTCTCTTCACCACCTGCCAAATTGCCCAGGCAGTCAGAGAGCCCTGGACAGGAGCAATCTCTACTTCTGTTCTCTGAATCTCTTGGCTTGGAAAGAGGGGGCCAGCCAAGCAGAATTCGAGAATTTGAAGAAGAGGTAGTATGCAGTAATGCGCAACCGTTTTGTCTCTCTGAATCTGAAGAGGCGGGTGGGCCAGTGCCTATGGTCAGCAGCACACCTCAGTACGCATCTGATGATGAGACTCAGGTGCCACTTTCTGGTGCGTACTGTGCTGTCGAGACTAGCCAGGAGAAGCAGTTGTTTGAAGAGGGTGGTGTAGATGATGAGGTCCTTGACCCATCATGGCGTGAGGGACAGGAAGGTGGTGGGAGCAGCTCTGAGGAAGAGATTCCCCGAACAGCCCAAAAAGGAGGGAGAGGGAGGGGGCAGACTTGGTTGCCTGTAGCCTCCACTTCGGCACCCATTAGGAGCATGGCTCTTCCAAAATCCAAAGCGGGCGCTCCCAAGACTTGCAGTGCCTGGTCCTTTTTTGACACAGTTGCAGATGACATTTGCTTTGTCAAATGCAAGTTGTGTAATCAGAAGGTGAAAAGAGGGAAAAGTGTCAGCAACCTCAATACCACAAATATGTGGAAACATGTGCGGACCAAGCACGTGGTGGAGTTACAAAAACACACTGAAGACCTAGGCCAACCTACAGCGCCACCTACCACCTCTTCAGCTCGTGTTGTAGCCTCTTCCTCCAGCTCACACACAGCTGGTTCGGCTTCCTCACAGGATCGCCATGGAAGAATCTCTGGCACTGTTGTACAGAGACACAGTGTAATTCCACCCACAGCACCACTTTCCCAGTCATCCTCACACTCCCAGGCCAGTCTACAGCCATCGTTAGCACAGGCATGGGAGAAAAGGCGCCCATACTCGGCAAACCACCCCCGAGCACAGGCTCTGAATGCTGGCATTGCTAAACTACTGGCCCTTGAAATGCTATCATTCTGGCTGGTGGAGACTGACACATTCCGTAACTTTATGGCATTGACAGTCCCACAATACAACGTGCCCAGCCGATTTTATTTCAGCAGGCAAGCCGTCCCTGCCCTGCAACATCATGTGGAGGGAAAAATTAAACATGCGCTACAAAACGCATTCAGTAGCAAGGTCCACCTGACCACCGATGCGTGGACCAGTAAGCATGGACAGGGACGATACCTTTCCCTCACTGCCCATTGGGTAAATGTTGTGGAGCCGGGTACAGATCTTGAGAGTGGCGCTGTACGTGTTCTGCCAACTCCAAGGATTGCAGGAATCCAGTCTGTACACATTGACTCCTCCTCATACTCCAGTTCCTCTGAATCAGCGCTGCAGGAACCGTCACGGTCTACCTCCACATCGACCCGTGAACGGTTACCTGTTATGGTGACCAATATGAGCACAGCCGTGGCCAAACGTCAACAGGCCGTATTAAAATTAATTTCTTTGGGGAATCGAAGCCACACAGCGCAGGAGCTCTGGAATGCCATCAAGCAGCAGAGCGACGTGTGGTTTTTGCCAGCGAATCTCCAGCCAGGCATGGTAGTGTGTGACAATGGCCGAAATCTGGTGGCAGCTCTGGGCCTAGGCAACCTCACTCACATCCCATGTCTGTAACATGTGCTCAACTTGGTCGTGCAGAGTTTTTTGAGGGACTATCCGGATCTTGATGCACTGCTTCACAAGGTCCGCATAGAGTGCGCTCACTTGCGGCGTTCCAGCAATGCAAGATCACGCATTGCAGCTCTGCAGCGCCGATTACGTCTTCTGGAACATCGCATCATATGTGACCTACCCACCAGGTGGAATTCAACATTACATATGTTGGAGAGGTTGTGTGAGCAGCAGGCAGCAGTAATGGAGTACCAGCTGCAGCAGGCGCAAACAAGTCGCAGTGCGCGCCGTTCACACTTCACCACCACTGAGTGGGCCTCTATGAAGGACATTTGGCACGTTTTGCGTGCCTTTGATTATTCCACGCGGATGGCGAGTGCAGATGATGCACTAGTCAGCATGACTATCCCCCTTATCTGCCTGCTTGAAAAAACACTGCAAGCACTAAGGGACGAGGTTTTGGAAGAGGTGGAGGATGAGGAGTCACAAATGCCATCTGCTTCTCTACAGTCTGCGCAACGTGGTTCCTCACAAAGGCCTAGGCAGGGGACACTTTGTGAGGAGGATGAGGAGGAGTCAATGGATGAGGAAGACATCTGTCCAGAGGAGGGAGGTACACAATGCTCTAGTAGTCAGTATCTAGAGCGAGGGTGGGGTGATGCAGAGCAGGCAGAGATCACGCCTCAAGCAGGGGACAGCGTTTCTTGGCCAGTTGGCAGTCTGCAGCACATGGTTGATTTCATGCTGCAGTGCCTGAGAAACGACCGCCGCATTGCCCACATTCTCAACACGGCTGATTATTGGGTGTCCACCCTCCTAGATCCTCGCTACCGGGACAACATACAAAGCCTCATAACACCGTTGAACCGGGAGCGTAAAATGCGAGAGTACCAAGACGCACTGGTGCATTCCATCATGTTCTCCATTCCAACCGAGAGCAGTGCTGCTAGTGCTTTACAAAGCAGCTCAGTGCGTCGAGGCAGTGGAGGAAGCTTTGCACAAAGAGGGAGCAGAAGCAGCGCCTCAGCACAAGGCAAGACCAGTATGGCCGAAATGTGGCAAAGTTTTGTGTCCCCGCCGCCACAAATGTCTACACCATCACAGACGGCTCCAGTCAGCAGGAGGCAACGTTTCCGTCAGATGGTGACAGACTACATGTCTTGCCCTCTTAGTGTACTCCCAGACGGCTCTTCCCCCTTCAAGTTTTGGGTCTGTAGGCTGGATACATGGCCAGAGCTTAGTCAGTATGCATTGGAGGTGCTAGCTTGCCCTGCTGCTAGTGTATTATCGGAACGCGTCTTTAGTGCCGCAGGTGGTGTACTAACAGACCGTCGCATGCGACTATCCTCCTATAACATTGACCAGCTTACTTTTCTCAAAATGAACAAGGCCTGGATCTCTCATGAATTTGCCAGTCCTCTTCCAGAATAAATAATTGGTTGGCAACAGTATCCAGGTCTCCTGTTGTGCTCATGTTTCTACCACCTGAACTGTAATCCCTGAGCTCCAACACCGCCAGTTGGCGCTTGGAAGTGCCGTCTGCACAGTCAACACTTGCTGCCGTGTTATTGGGGTTCAGTAACGTCAGCTGTTCCCCTGCTGTGCGGACGGCAATTTCTCCTGATCTGTCCACATTCTCACTACTACAGATTTTAAAGTTGCTCCAATTACACCTCTGGCTCCTCTGTTTTCAGTATTATCCCTGAGCTCCAACACCGCCAGTTGGCGCTCGGAAGTGCCGTCTGCACAGTCAACACTTCCTGCCGTGTTATTGGGGTTCAGTAACGTCAGCTGTTCCCCTGCTGTGCGGACGGCAATTTCTCCTGCTCTGTCCACATTCTCACTACTACAGATTTTAAAGTTGCTCCAATTACACCTCTGGCTCCTCTGTTTTCAGTATTATCCCTGAGCTCCAACACCGCCAGTTGGCGCTCGGAAGTGCCGTCTGCACAGTCAACACTTGCTGCCGTGTTATTGGGGTTCAGTAACGTCAGCTGTTCCCCTGCTGTGCGGACGGCAATTTCTCCTGCTCTGTCCACATTCTCACTACTACAGATTTTAAAGTTGCTCCAATTACACCTCTGGCTCCTCTGTTTTCAGTATTATCCCTGAGCTCCAACACCGGCAGTTGGGGCTCGGAAGTGCCGTCTGCACAGTCAACACTTGCTGCCGTGTTATTGGGGTTCAGTAACGTCAGCTGTTCCCCTGCTGTGCGGACGGCAATTTCTCCTGCTCTGTCCACATTCTCACTACTACAGATTTTAAAGTTGCTCCAATTACACCTCTGGCTCCTCTGTTTTCAGTATTATCCCTGAGCTCCAACACCGCCAGTTGGCGCTTGGAAGTGCCATCTGCACAGTCAACACTTGCTGCCGTGTTATTGGGGTTCAGTAACGTCAGCTGTTCCCCTGCTGTGCGGACGGCAATTTCTCCTGCTCTGTCCACATTCTCACTACTACAGATTTTAAAGTTGCTCCAATTACACCTCTGGCTCCTCTGTTTTCAGTATTATCCCTGAGCTCCAACACCGCCAGTTGGCGCTCGGAAGTGCCGTCTGCACAGTCAACACTTGCTGCCGTGTTATTGGGGTTCAGTAACGTCAGCTGTTCCCCTGCTGTGCGGACGGCAATTTCTCCTGCTCTGTCCACATTCTCACTACTACAGATTTTAAAGTTGCTCCAATTACACCTCTGGCTCCTCTGTTTTCAGTATTATCCCTGAGCTCCAACACCGCCAGTTGGCGCTCGGAAGTGCCGTCTGCACAGTCAACACTTGCTGCCGTGTTATTGGGGTTCAGTAACGTCAGCTGTTCCCCTGCTGTGCGGACGGCAATTTCTCCTGCTCTGTCCACATTCTCACTACTACAGATTTTAAAGTTGCTCCAATTACACCTCTGGCTCCTCTGTTTTCAGTATTATCCCTGAGCTCCAACACCGCCAGTTGGCGCTCGGAAGTGCCGTCTGCACAGTCAACACTTGCTGCCGTGTTATTGGGGTTCAGTAACGTCAGCTGTCCCCTGCTGTGCGGACGGCAATTTCTCCTGCTCTGTCCACATTCTCACTACTACAGATTTTAAAGTTGCTCCAATTACACCTCTGGCTCCTCTGTTTTCAGTATTATCCCTGAGCTACAACACCGCCAGTTGGCGCTCGGAAGTGCCGTCTGCACAGTCAACACTTGCTGCCGTGTTATTGGGGTTCAGTAACGTCAGCTGTTCCCCTGCTGTGCGGATGGCAATTTCTCCTGCTCTGTCCACATTCTCACTACTACAGATTTTAAAGTTGCTCCAATTACACCTCTGGCTCCTCTGTTTTCAGTATTATCCCTGAGCTCCAACACCACCAGTTGGCGCTCGGAAGTGCCGTCTGCACAGTCAACACTTGCTGCCGTGTTATTGGGGTTCAGTAACGTCAGCTGTTCCCCTGCTGTGCGGACGGCAATTTCTCCTGCTCTGTCCACATTCTCACTACTACAGATTTTAAAGTTGCTCCAATTACACCTCTGGCTCCTCTGTTTTCAGTATTATCCCTGAGCTACAACACCGCCAGTTGGTGCTCGGAAGTGCCGTCTGCACAGTCAACACTTGCTGCCATGTTATTGGGGTTCAGTAACGTCAGCTGTTCCCCTGCTGTGCGGACGGCAATTTCTCCTGCTCTGTCCACATTCTCACTACTACAGATTTTAAAGTTGCTCCAATTACACCTCTGGCTCCTCTGTTTTCAGTATTATCCCTGAGCTCCAACACCACCAGTTGGCGCTCGGAAGTGCCGTCTGCACAGTCAACACTTGCTGCCGTGTTATTGGGGTTCAGTAACGTCAGCTGTTCCCCTGCTGTGCGGACGGCAATTTCTCCTGCTCTGTCCACATTCTCACTACTACAGATTTTAAAGTTGCTCCAATTACACCTCTGGCTCCTCTGTTTTCAGTATTATCCCTGAGCTACAACACCGCCAGTTGGCGCTCGGAAGTGCCGTCTGCACAGTCAACACTTGCTGCCGTGTTATTGGGGTTCAGTAACGTCAGCTGTTCCCCTGCTGTGCGTTCGGCAATTTCTCCTGCTCTGTCCACATTCTCACTACTACAGATTTTAAAGTTGCTCCAATTACACCTCTGGCTCCTCTGTTTTCAGTATTATCCCTGAGCTCCAACACCGCCAGTTGGCGCTCGGAAGTGCCGTCTGCACAGTCAACACTTGCTGCCGTGTTATTGGGGTTCAGTAACGTCAGCTGATCCCCAGCTGTGTGTCCGGCAAATTCTCCTGCTTTGTCCACATCCACTGTTCTACGGATTTAAAACCTCCTCCAAATACACCTCTGGCTCCTCTGTTTTTAGTATTTACCCTGGGCTCCAATACCGCTAGTTGCTGCTCAGAAGTGCCGTCTGCACAGTCAATGCTTGCTCCAGTGTTATTGGGGTTCAGTAACGTCAGCTGATCCCCAGCTGTGTGTCCGGCAAATTCTCCTGCTTTGTCCACATCCACTGTACTACGGATTTAAAACCTCCTCCAAATACACCTCTGGCTCCTCTGTTTTTAGTATTTACCCTGGGCTCCAATACCGCTAGTTGCTGCTCAGAAGTGCCGTCTGCACAGTCAATGCTTGCTCCAGTGTTATTGGGGTTCAGTAACGTCAGCTGATCCCCAGCTGTGTGTCCGGCAAATTCTCCTGCTTTGTCCACATCCACTGTACTAGGATTTAAAACCTCCTCCAAATACACCTCTGGCTCCTCTGTTTTTAGTATTTACCCTGGGCTCCAATACCGCTAGTTGCTGCTCAGAAGTGCCGTCTGCACAGTCAACGCTTGCTCCAGTGTTATTGGGGTTCAGTAACGTCAGCTGATCCCCAGCTGTGTGTCCGGCAAATTCTCCTGCTTTGTCCACATCCACTGTACTGCGGATTTAAAACCTCCTCCAAATACACCTCTAGCTCCTCTGTTTTTAGTATTTACCCTGGGCTCCAATACCGCTAGTTGCTGCTCAGAAGTGCCGTCTGCACAGTCAACGCTTGCTCCAGTGTTATTGGGGTTCAGTAACGTCAGCTGATCCCCAGCTGTGTGTCCGGCAAATTCTCCTGCTTTGTCCACATCCAGTGTACTACGGATTTAAAACTTGCTCCAATTACACCTCTGGCTCCACTCTGTTTTTAGTATTTACCCTGGGTTCCAGCACCGCCAGCTGGTTCTCGGTAGTTCCATTTGCTCTTGTACCTTCTACTACCCATCCGGGTTCCAGTACCGTCAGCTGGTTCTCGGCAGTGACTTTGGCACAGGTACTCCCTCCTGCCCAGCCTGGTTCCAGCACGCCAGCTGTTTCCGGGTAGTGTCAACGTCACTTTGCCTCCAATGCGTTGTCCTGTCGTGTTGCGGTCGGGTTAGCCGACTCTATGGTGCCTGCAGTTTAGGTGACTCCTATGTGGGCTGCGGGATCTGGCAATGAAGGCTGGTTCCATAGTGCCAATAGGACAAGCACCCCCTGTAGGACTGTGGGTTTTGGTAACTGCGGCCAGCTCGCGGCCTTGAACTTTTTTTTACATGGGTACCTTCTGCTACCCATCCGGGTTCCAGTACCGTCAGCTGGTTCTCGGCAGTGCCTTTGGATTAGGTGCCTCCTTCTCGGTATCCAAGTTCCACCAACGTCTGCTGGTCCTTGGTAGTGCTTTCTGGCACAGGTACCTCCTGCTTAGTAACCGAGTTCCAGTACCGTCAGCTGGTCTTCGGCAGTTCCATTGGCTCTTGTACCTTCTGCTACCCATCCGGGTTCCAGTACCGTCAGCTGGTCCTCGGTAGTTCCATTTGCTCTTGTACCTTCTACTACCCATCCGGGTTCCAGTACCGTCAGCTGGTTCTCGGCAGTGACTTTGGCACGGGTACTCCCTCCTGCCCAGCCTGGTTCCAGCACGCCAGCTGTTTCCGGGTAGTGTCAACGTCACTTTGCCTCCAATGCATTGTCCTGTCGTGTTGCGGTCGGGTTAGCCGACTCTATGGTGCCTGCAGTTTAGGTGACTCCTATGTGGGCTGCGGGATCTGGCAATGAAGGCTGCTTCCATAGTGCCAATAGGACAAGCACCCCCTGTAGGACTGTGGGTTCTGGTAACTGCGGCCGGCTCGCGGCCTTGAACTTTTTTTTACATGGGTACCTTCTGCTACCCATCCGGGTTCCAGTACCGTCAGCTGGTTCTCGGCAGTGCCTTTGGATTAGGTGCCTCCTTCTCGGTATCCAAGTTCCACCAACGTCTGCTGGTCCTTGGTAGTGCTTTCTGGCACAGGTACCTCCTGCTTAGTAACCGAGTTCCAGTACCGTCAGCTGGTCTTCGGCAGTTCCATTGGCTCTTGTACCTTCTGCTACCCATCCGGGTTCCAGTACCGTCAGCTGGTCCTCGGTAGTTCCATTTGCTCTTGTACCTTCTACTACCCATCCGGGTTCCAGTACCGTCAGCTGGTTCTCGGCAGTGACTTTGGCACGGGTACTCCCTCCTGCCCAGCCTGGTTCCAGCACGCCAGCTGTTTCCGGGTAGTGTCAACGTCACTTTGCCTCCAATGCGTTGTCCTGTCGTGTTGCGGTCGGGTTAGCCGACTCTATGGTGCCTGCAGTTTAGGTGACTCCTATGTGGGCTGCGGGATCTGGCAATGAAGGCTGCTTCCATAGTGCCAATAGGACAAGCACCCCCTGTAGGACTGTGGGTTTTGGTAACTGCGGCCGGCTCGCGGCCTTGAACTTTTTTTTACATGGGTACCTTCTGCTACCCATCCGGGTTCCAGTACCATCAGCTGGTTCTCGGCAGTGCCTTTGGATTAGGTGCCTCCTTCTCGGTATCCAAGTTCCACCAATGTCTGCTGGTCCTTGGTAGTGCTTTCTGGCACAGGTACCTCCTGCTTAGTAACCGAGTTCCAGTACCGTCAGCTGGTCTTCGGCAGTTCCATTGGCTCTTGTACCTTCTGCTACCCATCCGGGTTCCAGTACCGTCAGCTGGTCCTCGGTAGTTCCATTTGCTCTTGTACCTTCTACTACCCATCCGGGTTCCAGTACCGTCAGCTGGTTCTCGGCAGTGACTTTGGCATGGGTACTCCCTCCTGCCCAGCCTGGTTCCAGCACTCCAGCTGTTTCCGGGTAGTGTCAACGTCACTTTGCCTCCAATGCGTTGTCCTGTCGTGTTGCGGTCGGGTTAGCCGACTCTATGGTGCCTGTAGTTTAGGTGACTCCTATGTGGGCTGCGGGATCTGGCAATGAAGGCTGGTTCCATAGTGCCAATAGGACAAGCACCCCCTGTAGGACTGTGGGTTTTGGTAACTGCGGCCAGCTCGCGGCCTTGAACTTTTTTTTACATGGGTACCTTCTGCTACCCATCCGGGTTCCAGTACCGTCAGCTGGTTCTCGGCAGTGCCTTTGGATTAGGTGCCTCCTTCTCGGTATCCAAGTTCCACCAACGTCTGCTGGTCCTTGGTAGTGCTTTCTGGCACAGGTACCTCCTGCTTAGTAACCGAGTTCCAGTACCGTCAGCTGGTCTTCGGCAGTTCCATTGGCTCTTGTACCTTCTGCTACCCATCCGGGTTCCAGTACCGTCAGCTGGTCCTCGGTAGTTCCTCAGCTTTCTTGTACCTTCTGCTACATTTCCAAGTTCAAGCTTTTTGAAATGGTTCTTGGTAATCACTCTAGATCTCCCTGACGAGGACCCTGAAGACGAGGACCCTGAAGACCAACCCTAAGAAGACGAGGACCCCGAAGACGACGACCCTGAAGACGAGGACCCTGAAGACCACCCCGAAGAAGACGAGGACCCTGAAGACCACCCCGAAGAAGACGAGGACCTTGAAGACCACCCCGAAGAAGACGAGGACCCCGAAGACGAGGACCCAGAAGACCAACCCGAAGAAGACGAGGACCCCGAAGACGACGACCCTGAAGACCACCCCGAAGAAGACCAAGAAGATGACCCTGAAGAAGTTGACCAAGAGGACAAAGAAGAGAAGACAAGCACCAAGATACAGAAGAACAAGAGACAGAAAACCAAGAAGCAGAAATACAAGAAGCTGCAGAACAAAAAGCGGAAGAACATTAAGCATAAGACTAAAAATCAGAGCAAAAGATAATATCTAAATTATAAGCAGAAGATGACTAAGCAGTGTATGGGGGTGAGTCCGTTCCTCCTCGTGGTGCCCCTGGAAAAGACCTGCTGCTGCAGGCCAAACTGAACGCGGACAAATCCTGTTGTAAATCTTTTGTGACGGGCAGAACGAAAGGTGTAATGTCCAACCTTTTATAGATAACAACTACAGGAATGCCTGCCACAAATAAGAATATGATGAAGAAGAAGAAGATGAAGAAGATGAAGAAGTAGAATATGAAGAATGTAAAAAAAAACAATAATACGAAGAAGGTGAAGAAGAAGAAGATGAAGAAGGTGAAGAAGAAGTGGATGAAAAAGATGCTGAGGATGATGAAGGAGAAAGTGTGGGAGAAGTAAAAAAGAAGGTGAAGAGCATGGAAGTAGTGAAACATAAATATCTGACAAAATATAAAAATACTTAACATAGTCAATATTTCCGTAACTCAGAATGTCTTAAAAAAAAATATTAATTCCTGCTATTCCATTTGATTGGGCTAAACCTCTATGCCTTTATTGTCTCCCCCACCTCCCCCAATACATTCTACATTATTCTTAGTTGTTTTCCTTCATGTAGAATTAACCTACAAGGAAAGAAAGGGTTTATTTTCATTCCGATATTTCTGTCCCATTGACTTGCATTGGTTTCCGGTATCGGAATCGGCGATATCCGATACTTTTTCGGTATCGGTCCGATCCAATCCGATCCGATATTTCCCGATATCGGAAGGTATCGTTCAACACTAATCGTGATTTGAGTACAAAACTGCAAATTCATGTGCTTCTAAGCATACAGATAAAAATAAGGCAACAGAAAAAAAACTACTACTGAAATTCCGGTTAAAAATGTAATTAACAGTAAGGACCTGTGCAAAATTAAGTCTTCGGTAATGCCCGAAGTAATAAAGGACTGGGGAAACTGGGACCGTTTTTTATTTTTATAAACCACAATGCATTGTCAGATCTGTTGAAAAATAGACACCACTGGAAACTGATGGGACCCGTTGACTTATAATGGTTCACAAGAAATTTGTTGGAATTTCTAATGGAATCTGTCCTGGTAATCAAGGTATTGAGGAGGAAGGCCTATCCAAAAACTTTACATAGGGCCCAGCACTTTCCGGTTTTGTCAGCATCAGGACCTTGGATGCACCGCTGCATATGTATTATGGAAGTAGCAGACAATGCATCATCATCATCACTATGACAAGTTTGTTTCATTTATTAATTTAAAGGAACCCTCAAATATTTTGCATGTCCCAATGGAACCAGATCAGTTGGTTAAATGTCCTGAATAAGAAATCAAAGTTTAATGCACCAAGTGCCTCCTTTGCGGAGTTTCTGGTGCTTCTGAGGGACAGAATAAGTATAATAATATAACAGTTGTATATATACTGCATGGAAATATTCCTGTCTCACATATAACTTGTCCTCTCTTGGCACTCAACTAAACACTTACTTGTAAAGCTATGTGTAATGTTGATGCTGACAGTACCATCCGTTATTGAATTCATAAAGCTTAATTTCAAGTATTTCTTTAGGAAAGGGCCTGTGGGAATGCTACTCACTTGGGTGCGTGGCGAGGTAACGCAGGAACCATTTCCATTTAAATGTCCGGGCTGGTTTATTGGTGCTTGATAATCCATGCCACAAGCAAAGGAAAATAAACAGCCTTTCAGTGCAGGAAAAACAAAGTAAACAGTTCTAAACAAAGTTACTTTAGAGACAGTCCAGGACACACAGGCTGGATAGCATCCAGTATACCGGCTCAGTCTTCCTACTCAGGTAGAGAACGAGGTGCTCCTCCCCGAGTTCTCCTGAAAAAAGGACTGCCCGTAAACTGACTTCTAATTCATCAGTCTGGAGTACAAATTCCTTCTAAAAGTCGGGGCCACCAGAACCAGCTGCTTACACTACTTAAGGAGGTCGGTCAGAGGTACGGCCATCATGTCATAGTTTGGGAAGAACCTCCTGTAGTATCCCACGATTCCCAGAAAGTCTCTAACTTTCTTCTTTGAGAGTGGTCTCAGCCAGTTTTGGATTGCGCCTACTTTACTAATCTGGGGTTTGATCTCAACTCAGCCACTACATATCCTAGGTATTTGGCCTCTTCTTTCCCCATGGCACTTTTTTTTGATTTATAGAAAACCCCGCCATCCTGAGAGCATCAAACACCTCCTGCACCTTTCGCAAATGACTTCCTCAATCTGGGCTGAAGATTACAATATCATGTAGGTATGCCGCAGCATAATTCTTATGGGGTGCGAGGATCCGGTCCTTGGCCCTCTGGAAGGTAATCGGGTTCCCTGTAGTCCAAACGCCATCCAGTCGTATTGGAAGCATCTATAGGGCAATGAGGAAGCCATCTTCTCCTTGGCTTCTTGTGACATGGGAATTTGCTAATATCCCTTCATTAAATCCAAGGTGGTTATGTACGGTACCTTGCCGGCCCAAGTCTCTCGATCACCTCATCGACACGCGGCATCAGATATATATGCGTCAAACTTGGAGACTTCCTAGAATTGTTACAGAACCTCCATTTTCCATCGCGTTTTGGAACCAGGACTATCGGGCTAGACCTTCCACTCTTGGATTCCTCAATGACTCCGAGATTCAACATACACTTTACTTCTTTGGAGATCAGTTCTCGCTGGGCCTCAGGAATTCGATAGGGCTTCAAGTTCACCCGCACATGGGATTCCGTCAGAACCTCGAGTTCTATGACCTTTGTACACCCCATAAAATCTGAGAACATGTCCCAACACTGCTGTTTTTGGGCCTTCAACAGCGTCTCCGCTATTGCGACTCCTTCAATATCTGCTTTTGGCTTGACCAGCAATCATGGAGTTTCAACGGGCTCCCTGTCTTGCCATGGCTTGATAAGATTGACGTGGTACACTTGGTATGGTTTTCGTCTTCCTGGTTGATGAACCTTGTAGTTGACTTCACCAAGCTTCTCCACCACCTCATAGGAGCTTTGCCATTTGGCCAAGAACTTACTCTCCATTGTGGGAATTAGCACGAGGACTCGGTCCTCGGGACTGAACTGCTTAACCCTGACTCAGTTCACCAAGTGTCTCATATCTCAGCATCACGGGCCTCCTCACTTCTCGAGTCGACATCCTCCTGGTGGGTTGTTCCTCAGAGACTATGGCTTCTTCGGTCACAGGAGTTTCTTCCGCCGCACTCATTTCCCGTGCTTCCTCAGATGCTCTTGGAGCTGCCTCTGTAAGTTCCTGTACTTCTCCGTAATCGCTTGGTTCCACACGGTCTGGTAATTACGCTTCTCCTGAGTGTCGATCGGTCTCTCCAGTGACTGGCGTTCGATCATCAGATCTGAATTGGACTTCATCTTTACTCCTTGGTACAAACTCTGGAGCCTCGGGACTTAGTTCACTCTCTTTAGGATGGTACATCCCTCTCCTTGCCGGTCCGAGAAATACAATGGTGTGCTGTTCTTCATTAGAACTTTCAAGGTCACTATCCACCTCCGGAGCTTCAATCTGTGGTGGTCTCTTAGTCGATCTCGGTTGATGTCGGTCTGCTTCTGGGAAGTCTTGTTGTGGTGGGAGATAATTACAGGGTAGTAATAAATTCCGATGGACTATTCTGGTTTTCTTGTCTCCTATTTCCAATCGGATTGCATACACTGGACTGTCACCGGCTTTCCTCTTTACGACCACATACACCTTGTCTTCCTAGTAAGAACGAAGTTTTCCTGGACCACCTTTTTCACGTACATTCTTGACTAGCACCCGACTTCCCGGTGTGAATTCTGCTCCATAATATTTTCGATCATAGTACTCCTTACTCTTGCTCTGCCCTTGCATAACCACTTTGGACGCTACGTTGTATGCCACTGCAATCCGTTCCTTCCATTTCCGAACGTACTCCGGATATGTTTTGTAAGTCTCTGACACCGGCGTATCGAACATGATGTCAATTGACAGTCTTGGCGATCGTCCATACAATAGGAAGAAAGGTGAGTAACCTGTTGCCTCGCTCTTTGTACAGTAATAGGTATGTACCACTTTTGACAGAGAACTCTTCCAGTCTTTCTTCTCGTAAGCTGTTAAAGTGTGCAACATCGACAATACTGTCCGGTTGGTGATAGGGTGTTGTGTGGGATCTCTGAATTCCACAGTACTTTCCTAGCTTGGCAAAGAGCTGGTTCTCAAATTCTCTTCCTTGGTCATGGTGTGACCTCGTAGGGAACCCAAACCTCAAAGCAAAATCATTGAAGATCTTTTCTGCCACTGTTCGACCCGATTTATTGGTGGTGGCATATGCTGGAGCAAATTGAGTAAAATGGTCCATTACCACCAAGATGTATTCGTAACCACCCTTTCACGTCTCGAGATGTAGAAAGTCTATTGAGACCATCTCAAATGGATACGTAGTTTGGTTGTTGCCCATAGGTGCCTGGGTTGATGTTTTGGGAAGCTTATCTTTCAGACACCCACACTCCCTGGTCACGCACCTCTCGATTTCTCTCTGCATGTACGGCCAGAAGAAATGTTCACAGATCAAGCTGGTTGTCCTTTTCACTCCCAGGTGTCCCATGTTTTCTTTTCATGAGTTCTTTGAAGACCAATCTACGGAATACTCTGGGTAGTACCAACTGCCAGTTTTGTCCTCCTTTACGATACAGGATACTGTCTTCACTGAGGTAGAGCTTCGTCCATTCTTTAACTAAAACAGATACTGCTGGTGACTCATTATTAGAGATGAGCGTTGTTCTACTCGAACTGTTCGCCAATCTCAAATTCGAGCTGTTTTGGGCGGTGTTCGAGCCGTTCGGCGAACACGAACAATTTGAGAAAAATTCGGCTGTTCGAGGTTATGTTCGATAACTGTTCGTGCACCAAAATCATAACTGGATTTTTTCTCAGTAATGATGAAAATTAATGTTAATACGCAGTTTGAGTGTACAGCGGGGTGGGGGGAGGGGCAGGGGATGGATCTCTGCAGGAACAATGAAGATCTCCAT
Source organism: Phyllobates terribilis (assembly GCF_046119375.1). Lineage (NCBI taxonomy): Eukaryota > Metazoa > Chordata > Amphibia > Anura > Dendrobatidae > Phyllobates > Phyllobates terribilis. The sequence continues at coordinate 240,972,960 of NW_027362772.1, forward strand.
TTTTTTTTCTCTTTCCCGCATTTGCAGTGGGGAGGTGCAATCTGTCAGCCTATCAGCAGCGCACACACGGAGCGAAGTGCTTTTTTTCACACAAGCAAGGGCATGTGTCATTGGCAGTGTATGTCACATGTCCTTGCCCTATAAGACCAAGCCATTTTCCCCGTCGCCACCATTTTCTCACTGCTGCAGCTGCGTGTTAGACGGCACCACTGTTGCTGTGTGCGCTATACCTTGTTAATTTCAAGCCAATTTTCGCACAAATATACAGATAGCTTGGGAGTAGGGAATAGTTGTGATTGCAGTCCTTTTAAGGACTAGGTTACAGCATTTCCGACGACTTTTATCAGGGAGGTCTGTGCTCTTAAATAGATAGGTTGTGGGAGTAAAGACTAATTGTAATTGGAGTCCTTTTCAGGACTAGGTTACATCAGTTCCTATCAGTTTTTGCCAGGCAGGTCTGTGCCAGTGCTGTGCAAGTTTTTTTCACAGCATTTGGCTGAATCTAGCAAAGCTAATCCTTTTTGGCCTATTGCAGAGTGTGTTAGTCAGTGGAGTAGCCTATCTGTGTTGCAAGATATACCACCTGTGTATAGAATACCAATTTTTTTACTGCACCTAGTGAAGTAAAATCTTTTGGGCATAGCATCATTCTATTAGTCCATCTATACTGACCTCCATCAGGTTGCAAATTAAAACTAATTTTTATCTGCATCTACAGTACCTCTGAAAAAATATTTGGGCTTCTACCTGTGTGTGGGACTTGTTCTATTAGTCCATCTATACTGACCTCCATCAGGTTGCAAACTGAATATATTTTTTTCCTGCATCTACCTCTGAAAAAATATTGGGCTTCTAGCTGTGTGTGGGTCTTGTTCTATTAATCCATCTATACTGACCTCCATCAGGTTGCAAACTGAATATAATTTTTTTCTGCATCTAGCTCTGAAAAAATATTTGGCCTTCTAGTAGTGTGTCGGACTTTCTCTATTAGTCCATCTATACTGACCTCCATCAGGTTGCAAACTGAATATAATTTTTTTCTGCATCTAGCTCTGAAAAAATATTTGGCCTTCTAGTAGTGTGTCGGACTTTCTCTATTAGTCCATCTATACTGACCTCCATCAGGTTGCAAATTAAAACAAATTTTTATCTGCATCTACAGTACCTCTGAAAAAATATTTGGGCTTCTAGCTTTGTGTGGGACTTGTTGTATTAGTGCATCTATACTGACCTCCATCAGGTTGCAAACTGAATATATTTTTTTCTGCATCTACCTCTGAAAAAATATTGGGCTTCTAGCTGTGTGTGGGACTTGTTGTATTAGTCCATCTATACTGACCTCCATCAGGTTGCAAACTGAATATATTTTTTTCTGCATCTACCTCTGAAAAAATATTGGGCTTCTAGCTGTGTGTGGGTCTTGTTCTATTAATCCATCTATACTGACCTCCATCAGGTTGCAAACTGAATATAATTTTTTTCTGCATCTAGCTCTGAAAAAATATTTGGCCTTCTAGTAGTGTGTCGGACTTTCTCTATTAGTCCATCTATACTGACCTCCATCAGGTTGCAAATTAAAACTAATTTTTATCTGCATCTACAGTACCTCTGAAAAAATATTTGGGCTTCTAGTTGTGTGTGGGACTTGTTGTATTAGTCCATCTATACTGACCTCCATCAGGTTGCAAACTGAATATATTTTTTTCTGCATCTACCTCTGAAAAAATATTGGGCTTCTAGCTGTGTGTCGGACTTGTTGTATTAGTCCATCTATACTGACCTCCATCAGGTTGCAAACTGAATATATTTTTTTCTGCATCTACCTCTGAAAAAATATTGGGCTTCTAGCTGTGTGTGGGTCTTGTTCTATTAATCCATCTATACTGACCTCCATCAGGTTGCAAACTGAATATAATTTTTTTCTGCATCTAGCTCTGAAAAAAATATTTGGCCTTCTAGTAGTGTGTCGGACTTTCTCTATTAGTCCATCTATACTGACCTCCATCAGGTTGCAAATTAAAACTAATTTTTTTCTGCATCTACAGTACCTCTGAAAAAATATTTGGGCTTCTAGCTGTGTGTGGGACTTGTTGTATTAGTCCATCTATACTGACCTCCATCAGGTTGCAAACTGAATATATTTTTTTCTGCATCTACCTCTGAAAAAATATTGGGCTTCTAGCTGTGTGTGGGACTTGTTGTATTAGTCCATCTATACTGACCTCCATCAGGTTGCAAACTGAATATATTTTTTTCTGCATCTACCTCTGAAAAAATATTGGGCTTCTAGCTGTGTGTGGGTCTTGTTCTATTAATCCATCTATACTGACCTCCATCAGGTTGCAAACTGAATATAATTTTTTTCTGCATCTAGCTCTGAAAAAATATTTGGCCTTCTAGTAGTGTGTCGGACTTTCTCTATTAGTCCATCTATACTGACCTCCATCAGGTTGCAAACTGAATATAATTTTTTTCTGCATCTAGCTCTGAAAAAATATTTGGCCTTCTAGTAGTGTGTCGGACTTTCTCTATTAGTCCATCTATACTGACCTCCATCAGGTTGCAAATTAAAACTAATTTTTATCTGCATCTACAGTACCTCTGAAAAAATATTTGGGCTTCTAGCTGTGTGTGGGACTTGTTGTATTAGTCCATCTATACTGACCTCCATCAGGTTGCAAACTGAATATATTTTTTTCTGCATCTACCTCTGAAAAAATATTGGGCTTCTAGCTGTGTGTGGGACTTGTTGTATTAGTCCATCTATACTGACCTCCATCAGGTTGCAAACTGAATATATTTTTTTCCTGCATCTACCTCTGAAAAAATATTGGGCTTCTAGCTGTGTGTGGGTCTTGTTCTATTAATCCATCTATACTGACCTCCATCATGTTGCAAATTCAAAATAATTTTTTTCTGCATCTAACCCAGCCAATAGTTTTGGCCTAATACCACAGTTTGGCCACTCAGCTCTGCTCGGTTACCATCCATTGTTTTTTTGTGCAAACAACTCCAGAGTTGTGAATTAGTTAACCACCAAAATGAGTGGAAAAAGGCCTGCTGCTGGTGGAAAGGGGAATGGGCGTGTTGGGAAGGGGAAAAAAGGTTGTGTCCATGGGGTAGGTGTTAAAGCAACAGTAACATCTGCAGAAGAAAGACCATCTTCCAGCCAAACTAAAATGTCTACTTCTTTTAGCGGACAATGTGATAAGATCCCTTTCTTACGGCCACGCCAATCGCTACAAATTCCAGATGAGGCACAAAAACAGCAGGTGCTTCAACGGATATCAAGTGCTCCTTTAAGTGGGCTCTCCTCCACATCAACTTCAACATCACAAATACTCCAGTCCTCAAAGGTGTCACCCAAATCGCACTTGCTTCCTCACAGCTCCCAAATCTCCAGCTGCCCGTCTGAGTATGAGGTAGAACAGATGGTTGAGTCTGCAGAGCTGTTTACTCATACTATAGCCTGGGAATCAGAGGTCGACTCCAGCGCTTCTGTGAATCCAGACGAGGAAATGATCTGCACTGATGCCCAGAATCTTTATGAGTCGGATCCAGGACCAGACGCAGAAGGTTCTGACCATAATGTAGACCCTCATTCCCAAACTGTAACTCCTGTTGGTGGAGACAATGAGGAAGACGATGATAAGACTCAAATACCTGATTGGAGCGACAACTTTAGTTTTTTGTCAGGGCAGGAACAGGTTGGCTCTGAGGACGACGGGTGTGATAACGCACAGGGTGATGATGATGAGGTCGGAGATCCCACTTACTGTCAACCCACAGTCAGCCAAGAGATGAGGTCAGCAGAGGAGGTGGAGGAAGATGCTAGTGACGACGAGGTCAGGTTGCGCCTTCCTGGACAGAGACATAGTACTGGAAGCACGTCAACAACTGCATCCTCAAACACAACTCTGCCTCTCACCACAAGTCGTGGTGGCTCTTCAGGTCGCATGGGTGCTAAGCCTTGCATAGCCTGGGCATTTTTTCAGATCGATAAAGATGACCCAACTCGTGTTTAGAGATGAGCGTTGTTCTACTCGAACTGTTTGCCAATCTCAAATTCGAGCTGTTTTGGGCGGTGTTCGAGCCGTTCGGCGAACACGAACAATTTGAGAAAAATTCGGCTGTTCGAGGTTATGTTCGATAACTGTTCGTGCACCAAAATCATAACTGGATTTTTTCTCAGTAATGATGAAAATTAATGTTAATACGCAGTTTGAGTGTACAGCGGGGTGGGGGGAGGGGCAGGGGATGGATCTCTGCAGGAACAATGAAGATCTCCATTTTTTTTTCTCTTTCCCGCATTTGCAGTGGGGAGGTGCAATCTGTCAGCCTATCAGCAGCGCACACACGGAGCAAAGTGCTTTTTTTCACACAAGCAAGGGCATGTGTCATTGGCAGTGTATGTCACATGTCCTTGCCCTATAAGACCAAGCCATTTTCCCCGTCGCCACCATTTTCTCACTGCTGCAGCTGCGTGTTAGACGGCACCGCTGTTGCTGTGTGCGCTATACCTTGTTAATTTCAAGCCAATTTTCGCACAAATATACAGATAGCTTGGGAGTAGGGAATAGTTGTGATTGCAGTCCTTTTAAGGACTAGGTTACAGCATTTCCTACGACTTTTATCAGGGAGGTCTGTGCTCTTAAATAGATAGGTTGTGGGAGTAAAGACTAATTGTAATTGGAGTCCTTTTCAGGACTAGGTTACATCAGTTCCTATCAGTTTTTGCCAGGCAGGTCTGTGCCAGTGCTGTGCAAGTTTTTTTCACAGCATTTGGCTGAATCTAGCAAAGCTAATCCTTTTTGGCCTATTGCAGAGTGTGTTAGTCAGTGGAGTAGCCTATCTGTGTTGCAAGATATACCACCTGTGTATAGAATACCAATTTTTTTACTGCACCTAGTGAAGTAAAATCTTTTGGGCATAGCATCATTCTATTAGTCCATCTATACTGACCTCCATCAGGTTGCAAATTAAAACTAATTTTTATCTGCATCTACAGTACCTCTGAAAAAATATTTGGGCTTCTACCTGTGTGTGGGACTTGTTGTATTAGTCCATCTATACTGACCTCCATCAGGTTGCAAACTGAATATATTTTTTTCCTGCATCTACCTCTGAAAAAATATTGGGCTTCTAGCTGTGTGTGGGTCTTGTTCTATTAATCCATCTATACTGACCTCCATCAGGTTGCAAACTGAATATAATTTTTTTCTGCATCTAGCTCTGAAAAAATATTTGGCCTTCTAGTAGTGTGTCGGACTTTCTCTATTAGTCCATCTATACTGACCTCCATCAGGTTGCAAACTGAATATAATTTTTTTCTGCATCTAGCTCTGAAAAAATATTTGGCCTTCTAGTAGTGTGTCGGACTTTCTCTATTAGTCCATCTATACTGACCTCCATCAGGTTGCAAATTAAAACTAATTTTTATCTGCATCTACAGTACCTCTGAAAAAATATTTGGGCTTCTAGCTGTGTGTGGGACTTGTTGTATTAGTGCATCTATACTGACCTCCATCAGGTTGCAAACTGAATATATTTTTTTCTGCATCTACCTCTGAAAAAATATTGGGCTTCTAGCTGTGTGTGGGACTTGTTGTATTAGTCCATCTATACTGACCTCCATCAGGTTGCAAACTGAATATATTTTTTTCTGCATCTACCTCTGAAAAAATATTGGGCTTCTAGCTGTGTGTGAGTCTTGTTCTATTAATCCATCTATACTGACCTCCATCAGGTTGCAAACTGAATATAATTTTTTTCTGCATCTAGCTCTGAAAAAATATTTGGCCTTCTAGTAGTGTGTCGGACTTTCTCTATTAGTCCATCTATACTGACCTCCATCAGGTTGCAAATTAAAACTAATTTTTATCTGCATCTACAGTACCTCTGAAAAAATATTTGGGCTTCTAGCTGTGTGTGGGACTTGTTGTATTAGTCCATCTATACTGACCTCCATCAGGTTGCAAACTGAATATATTTTTTTCTGCATCTACCTCTGAAAAAATATTGGGCTTCTAGCTGTGTGTGGGACTTGTTGTATTAGTCCATCTATACTGACCTCCATCAGGTTGCAAACTGAATATATTTTTTTCTGCATCTACCTCTGAAAAAATATTGGGCTTCTAGCTGTGTGTGGGTCTTGTTCTATTAATCCATCTATACTGACCTCCATCAGGTTGCAAACTGAATATAATTTTTTTCTGCATCTAGCTCTGAAAAAATATTTGGCCTTCTAGTAGTGTGTCGACTTTCTCTATTAGTCCATCTATACTGACCTCCATCAGGTTGCAAACTGAATATAATTTTTTTCTGCATCTAGCTCTGAAAAAATATTTGGCCTTCTAGTAGTGTGTCGGACTTTCTCTATTAGTCCATCTATACTGACCTCCATCAGGTTGCAAATTAAAACTAATTTTTATCTGCATCTACAGTACCTCTGAAAAAATATTTGGGCTTCTAGCTGTGTGTGGGACTTGTTGTATTAGTCCATCTATACTGACCTCCATCAGGTTGCAAACTGAATATATTTTTTTCTGCATCTACCTCTGAAAAAATATTGGGCTTCTAGCTGTGTGTGGGACTTGTTGTATTAGTCCATCTATACTGACCTCCATCAGGTTGCAAACTGAATATATTTTTTTCCTGCATCTACCTCTGAAAAAATATTGGGCTTCTAGCTGTGTGTGGGTCTTGTTCTATTAATCCATCTATACTGACCTCCATCATGTTGCAAATTCAAAATAATTTTTTTCTGCATCTAACCCAGCCAATAGTTTTGGCCTAATACCACAGTTTGGCCACTCAGCTCTGCTCGGTTACCATCCATTGTTTTTTTGTGCAAACAACTCCAGAGTTGTGAATTAGTTAACCACCAAAATGAGTGGAAAAAGGCCTGCTGCTGGTGGAAAGGGGAATGGGCGTGTTGGGAAGGGGAAAAAAGGTTGTGTCCATGGGGTAGGTGTTAAAGCAACAGTAACATCTGCAGAAGAAAGACCATCTTCCAGCCAAACTAAAATGTCTACTTCTTTTAGCGGACAATGTGATAAGATCCCTTTCTTACGGCCACGCCAATCGCTACAAATTCCAGATGAGGCACAAAAACAGCAGGTGCTTCAACGGATATCAAGTGCTCCTTTAAGTGGGCTCTCCTCCACATCAACTTCAACATCACAAATACTCCAGTCCTCAAAGGTGTCACCCAAATCGCACTTGCTTCCTCACAGCTCCCAAATCTCCAGCTGCCCGTCTGAGTATGAGGTAGAACAGATGGTTGAGTCTGCAGAGCTGTTTACTCATACTATAGCTTGGGAATCAGAGGTCGACTCCAGCGCTTCTGTGAATCCAGACGAGGAAATGATCTGCACTGATGCCCAGAATCTTTATGAGTCGGATCCAGGACCAGACGCAGAAGGTTCTGACCATAATGTAGACCCTCATTCCCAAACTGTAACTCCTGTTGGTGGAGACAATGAGGAAGACGATGATAAGACTCAAATACCTGATTGGAGCGACAACTTTAGTTTTTTGTCAGGGCAGGAACAGGTTGGCTCTGAGGACGACGGGTGTGATAACGCACAGGGTGATGATGATGAGGTCGGAGATCCCACTTACTGTCAACCCACAGTCAGCCAAGAGATGAGGTCAGCAGAGGAGGTGGAGGAAGATGCTAGTGACGACGAGGTCAGGTTGCGCCTTCCTGGACAGAGACGTAGTACTGGAAGCACGTCAACAACTGCATCCTCAAACACAACTCTGCCTCTCACCACAAGTCGTGGTGGCTCTTCAGGTCGCATGGGTGCTAAGCCTTGCATAGCCTGGGCATTTTTTCAGATCGATAAAGATGACCCAACTCATCTTTAGAGATGAGCGTTGTTCTACTCGAACTGTTTGCCAATCTCAAATTCGAGCTGTTTTGGGCGGTGTTCGAGCCGTTCGGCGAACACGAACAATTTGAGAAAAATTCGGCTGTTCGAGGTTATGTTCGATAACTGTTCGTGCACCAAAATCATAACTGGATTTTTTCTCAGTAATGATGAAAATTAATGTTAATACGCAGTTTGAGTGTACAGCGGGGTGGGGGGAGGGGCAGGGGATGGATCTCTGCAGGAACAATGAAGATCTCCATTTTTTTTTCTCTTTCCCGCATTTGCAGTGGGGAGGTGCAATCTGTCAGCCTATCAGCAGCGCACACACGGAGCAAAGTGCTTTTTTTCACACAAGCAAGGGCATGTGTCATTGGCAGTGTATGTCACATGTCCTTGCCCTATAAGACCAAGCCATTTTCCCCGTCGCCACCATTTTCTCACTGCTGCAGCTGCGTGTTAGACGGCACCGCTGTTGCTGTGTGCACTATACCTTGTTAATTTCAAGCCAATTTTCGCACAAATATACAGATAGCTTGGGAGTAGGGAATAGTTGTGATTGCAGTCCTTTTAAGGACTAGGTTACAGCATTTCCTACGACTTTTATCAGGGAGGTCTGTGCTCTTAAATAGATAGGTTGTGGGAGTAAAGACTAATTGTAATTGGAGTCCTTTTCAGGACTAGGTTACATCAGTTCCTATCAGTTTTTGCCAGGCAGGTCTGTGCCAGTGCTGTGCAAGTTTTTTTCACAGCATTTGGCTGAATCTAGCAAAGCTAATCCTTTTTGGCCTATTGCAGAGTGTGTTAGTCAGTGGAGTAGCCTATCTGTGTTGCAAGATATACCACCTGTGTATAGAATACCAATTTTTTTACTGCACCTAGTGAAGTAAAATCTTTTGGGCATAGCATCATTCTATTAGTCCATCTATACTGACCTCCATCAGGTTGCAAATTAAAACTAATTTTTATCTGCATCTACAGTACCTCTGAAAAAATATTTGGGCTTCTACCTGTGTGTGGGACTTGTTGTATTAGTCCATCTATACTGACCTCCATCAGGTTGCAAACTGAATATATTTTTTTCCTGCATCTACCTCTGAAAAAATATTGGGCTTCTAGCTGTGTGTGGGTCTTGTTCTATTAATCCATCTATACTGACCTCCATCAGGTTGCAAACTGAATATAATTTTTTTCTGCATCTAGCTCTGAAAAAATATTTGGCCTTCTAGTAGTGTGTCGGACTTTCTCTATTAGTCCATCTATACTGACCTCCATCAGGTTGCAAACTGAATATAATTTTTTTCTGCATCTAGCTCTGAAAAAATATTTGGCCTTCTAGTAGTGTGTCGGACTTTCTCTATTAGTCCATCTATACTAACCTCCATCAGGTTGCAAATTAAAACTAATTTTTATCTGCATCTACAGTACCTCTGAAAAAATATTTGGGCTTCTAGCTGTGTGTGGGACTTGTTGTATTAGTGCATCTATACTGACCTCCATCAGGTTGCAAACTGAATATATTTTTTTCTGCATCTACCTCTGAAAAAATATTGGGCTTCTAGCTGTGTGTGGGACTTGTTGTATTAGTCCATCTATACTGACCTCCATCAGGTTGCAAACTGAATATATTTTTTTCTGCATCTACCTCTGAAAAAATATTGGGCTTCTAGCTGTGTGTGAGTCTTGTTCTATTAATCCATCTATACTGACCTCCATCAGGTTGCAAACTGAATATAATTTTTTTCTGCATCTAGCTCTGAAAAAATATTTGGCCTTCTAGTAGTGTGTCGGACTTTCTCTATTAGTCCATCTATACTGACCTCCATCAGGTTGCAAATTAAAACTAATTTTTATCTGCATCTACAGTACCTCTGAAAAAATATTTGGGCTTCTAGCTGTGTGTGGGACTTGTTGTATTAGTCCATCTATACTGACCTCCATCAGGTTGCAAACTGAATATATTTTTTTCTGCATCTACCTCTGAAAAAATATTGGGCTTCTAGCTGTGTGTGGGACTTGTTGTATTAGTCCATCTATACTGACCTCCATCAGGTTGCAAACTGAATATATTTTTTTCTGCATCTACCTCTGAAAAAAAAAAGGGCTTCTAGCTGTGTGTGGGTCTTGTTCTATTAATCCATCTATACTGACCTCCATCAGGTTGCAAACTGAATATAATTTTTTTCTGCATCTAGCTCTGAAAAAAAATTTGGCCTTCTAGTAGTGTGTCGGACTTTCTCTATTAGTCCATCTATACTGACCTCCATCAGGTTGCAAATGAAAACTAATTTTTATCTGCATCTACAGTACCTCTGAAAAAATATTTGGGCTTCTAGCTGTGTGTGGGACTTGTTGTATTAGTCCATCTATACTGACCTCCATCAGGTTGCAAACTGAATATATTTTTTTCTGCATCTACCTCTGAAAAAATATTGGGCTTCTAGCTGTGTGTGGGACTTGTTGTATTAGTCCATCTATACTGACCTCCATCAGGTTGCAAACTGAATATATGTTTTTCTGCATCTACCTCTGAAAAAATATTGGGCTTCTAGCTGTGTGTGGGTCTTGTTCTATTAATCCATCTATACTGACCTCCATCAGGTTGCAAACTGAATATAATTTTTTTCTGCATCTAGCTCTGAAAAAATATTTGGCCTTCTAGTAGTGTGTCGGACTTTCTCTATTAGTCCATCTATACTGACCTCCATCAGGTTGCAAACTGAATATATTTTTTTCTGCATCTACCTCTGAAAAAATATTTGGCCTTCTAGTAGTGTGTCGGACTTTCTCTATTAGTCCATCTATACTGACCTCCATCAGGTTGCAAATTAAAACTAATTTTTATCTGCATCTACAGTACCTCTGAAAAAATATTTGGGCTTCTAGCTGTGTGTGGGACTTGTTGTATTAGTGCATCTATACTGACCTCCATCAGGTTGCAAACTGAATATATTTTTTTCTGCATCTACCTCTGAAAAAATATTGGGCTTCTAGCTGTGTGTGGGACTTGTTGTATTAGTCCATCTATACTGACCTCCATCAGGTTGCAAACTGAATATATTTTTTTCTGCATCTACCTCTGAAAAAATATTGGGCTTCTAGCTGTGTGTGAGTCTTGTTCTATTAATCCATCTATACTGACCTCCATCAGGTTGCAAACTGAATATAATTTTTTTCTGCATCTAGCTCTGAAAAAATATTTGGCCTTCTAGTAGTGTGTCGGACTTTCTCTATTAGTCCATCTATACTGACCTCCATCAGGTTGCAAATTAAAACTAATTTTTATCTGCATCTACAGTACCTCTGAAAAAATATTTGGGCTTCTAGCTGTGTGTGGGACTTGTTGTATTAGTCCATCTATACTGACCTCCATCAGGTTGCAAACTGAATATATTTTTTTCTGCATCTACCTCTGAAAAAATATTGGGCTTCTAGCTGTGTGTGGGACTTGTTGTATTAGTCCATCTATACTGACCTCCATCAGGTTGCAAACTGAATATATTTTTTTCTGCATCTACCTCTGAAAAAATATTGGGCTTCTAGCTGTGTGTGGGTCTTGTTCTATTAATCCATCTATACTGACCTCCATCAGGTTGCAAACTGAATATAATTTTTTTCTGCATCTAGCTCTGAAAAAATATTTGGCCTTCTAGTAGTGTGTCGGACTTTCTCTATTAGTCCATCTATACTGACCTCCATCAGGTTGCAAATGAAAACTAATTTTTATCTGCATCTACAGTACCTCTGAAAAAATATTTGGGCTTCTAGCTGTGTGTGGGACTTGTTGTATTAGTCCATCTATACTGACCTCCATCAGGTTGCAAACTGAATATATTTTTTTCTGCATCTACCTCTGAAAAAATATTGGGCTTCTAGCTGTGTGTGGGACTTGTTGTATTAGTCCATCTATACTGACCTCCATCAGGTTGCAAACTGAATATATGTTTTTCTGCATCTACCTCTGAAAAAATATTGGGCTTCTAGCTGTGTGTGGGTCTTGTTCTATTAATCCATCTATACTGACCTCCATCAGGTTGCAAACTGAATATAATTTTTTTCTGCATCTAGCTCTGAAAAAATATTTGGCCTTCTAGTAGTGTGTCGGACTTTCTCTATTAGTCCATCTATACTGACCTCCATCAGGTTGCAAACTGAATATATTTTTTTCTGCATCTACCTCTGAAAAAATATTTGGCCTTCTAGTAGTGTGTCGGACTTTCTCTATTAGTCCATCTATACTGACCTCCATCAGGTTGCAAATTAAAACTAATTTTTATCTGCATCTACAGTACCTCTGAAAAAATATTTGGGCTTCTAGCTGTGTGTGGGACTTGTTGTATTAGTCCATCTATACTGACCTCCATCAGGTTGCAAACTGAATATATTTTTTTCCTGCATCTACCTCTGAAAAAATATTGGGCTTCTAGCTGTGTGTGGGTCTTGTTCTATTAATCCATCTATACTGACCTCCATCAGGTTGCAAATTCAAAATAATTTTTTTCTGCATCTAACCCAGCCAATAGTTTTGGCCTAATACCACAGTTTGGCCACTCAGCTCTGCTCGGTTACCATCCATTGTTTTTTTGTGCAAACAACTCCAGAGTTGTGAATTAGTTAACCACCAAAATGAGTGGAAAAAGGCCTGCTGCTGGTGGAAAGGGGAATAGGCGTGTTGGGAAGGGGAAAAAAGGTTGTGTCCGTGGGGTAGGTGTTAAAGCAACGGTAACATCTGCAGAAGAAAGACCATCTTCCAGCCAAACTAAAATGTCTACTTCTTTTAGCGGACAATGTGATAAGATCCCTTTCTTACGGCCACGCCAATCGCTACAAATTCCAGATGAGGCACAAAAACAGCAGGTGCTTCAACGGATATCAAGTGCTCCTTTAAGTGGGCTCTCCTCCACATCAACTTCAACATCACAAATACTCCAGTCCTCAAAGGTGTCACCCAAATCGCACTTGCTTCCTCACAGCTCCCAAATCTCCAGCTGCCCGTCTGAGTATGAGGTAGAACAGATGGTTGAGTCTGCAGAGCTGTTTACTCATACTATAGCCTGGGAATCAGAGGTCGACTCCAGCACTTCTGTGAATCCAGACGAGGAAATGATCTGCACTGATGCCCAGAATCTTTATGAGTCGGATCCAGGACCAGACGCAGAAGGTTCTGACCATAATGTAGACCCTCATTCCCAAACTGTAACTCCTGTTGGTGGAGACAATGAGGAAGACGATGATAAGACTCAAATACCTGATTGGAGCGACAACTTTAGTTTTTTGTCAGGGCAGGAACAGGTTGGCTCTGAGGACGACGGGTGTGATAACGCACAGGGTGATGATGATGAGGTCGGAGATCCCACTTACTGTCAACCCACAGTCAGCCAAGAGATGAGGTCAGCAGAGGAGGTGGAGGAAGATGCTAGTGACGACGAGGTCAGGTTGCGCCTTCCTGGACAGAGACGTAGTACTGGAAGCACGTCAACAACTGCATCCTCAAACACAACTCTGCCTCTCACCACAAGTCGTGGTGGCTCTTCAGGTCGCATGGGTGCTAAGCCTTGCATAGCCTGGGCATTTTTTCAGATCGATAAAGATGACCCAACTCGTGTTATCTGTAACATTTGTCAGCAAAAGCTAAGTAGAGGCCAAAAAATACATAGTTTGAGTACTTCATGCATGAACCGGCACATGGACATGAAGCATAAGTTGCAGTGGGAAGCTCAGTGTGCTACAATGCGGCCTAGCCGGCCGGGCCAACCACCGTCTGCCATATCTTGTGCATCCGCGGCCTCTTCATCCTCTGTGACTGGGGGGACAGCAGTCACACCTGTTTTGGGGCGCAGACCTGCCACCTCTTTACCCGCAACAGCCAGCGTGATTGGCAGGTCATCATTTTCTTTGGAGGTGGTAACACCAGCTGGTGTTGAGCGCTGTCCGACATCGATAGCACCACCTTTGGATCAAGGCAACCTAACATGTCCGCCTGCATCTTCCTCACAGACCGGCAGTTTGCCGGGGACACCCTTATCAACCCCGTCTAAGCACAATAGCCAGCCCTCGGTCCCTCAGATGTGGACAAGTAAAAGACCATTTCCTCCTAGCCATGAGAAAGCTAAGAGGTTGAATTTCACCATCTGCAAGCTCTTGGCTACAGAAATGCTGCCTTTCCGCCTGGTGGACACAGAGGATTTTCGAGACCTTATGTCCGTCGCAGTGCCCCAGTACCAGATGCCCAGTCGGCACTACTTCTCAAAGAAAGGTGTGCCTGCGCTCCACCAGCATGTCGCACATAACATCACCGCTTCTTTGAGAAACTCTGTGTGTGACAGGGTGCATTTCACCACAGACACTTGGACGAGTAGGCATGGACAGGGGCGTTACATGTCGCTGACTGGGCACTGGGTAACTATGGTGACAGCAGGACAAGGGGCTGCTGTCCAAGTCTTGCCGTCCCCACGAGTTGTGCGTCAATCCTCTTTATGTCAAAGTTCCTCCACTGCTTCTGCCTCCTCAACCTCCTCTCGGTCTTCCACCTGCACCCAAAGCCTGTCTGGTCATGCCACAAGCTTTCTAACTGCGCAGAAGGGATCCTGCACACCTACTTACTATGCTGGCAGTAGGGCTCAACGTCATCAGGCGGTTTTTACATTGAAATGTCTGGGAAATGTGAGTCACACAGCTGAGGAGTTGTGGTCAGCTCTGGAGAACCAATTTCATGAATGGTTGTCTCCACTGGACCTGAAACCAGGGAAGGCCGTGTGCGACAATGCTGCAAACCTGGGTGCGGCCCTTCGCCGGGGCAATGTCACACACGTGCCTTGTATGGCTCACGTGTTGAACCTGGTTGTCCAGCAATTTTTAGCCCACTATCCCAGACTAGATGGCCTTCTGCAGAGGGCACGGTCGCTGTGTGCTCACTTCCGCCGTTCGCATCCCGCAGCTCAGCGACTTACATCTCTACAGAAGTCGTTGGGCCTGCCACTTCACCGGCTAAAATGCGATGTGCCTACCCGGTGGAATTCAACTCTGCACATGTTGCAGCGACTGTGGCAGCACCGACAAGCCCTGGTGCAATACGTTCTGACGTATAGCCTGGGCCAACGAGATTCAGAGGTGGGGCAAATCACGCTGGAGGAGTGGTCTCAGATCAGGGACCTATGCACCCTTCTGCACAGTTTTGAAATGGCGACGAAGATGTTTAGTGCTGACGATGCCATTATCAGCATGACTATTTCGGTGATTTACATGCTGGAGCACATGTTAAACAGAATTCGGAGTCAGGTGGTGGCACAAGAGGAGGTGGAGGAAGTAGAGGAGGAGGAGTTGTATGCGGAAAGGCTAACATCTGCAAGGTCCAGACGGTCGGCAGCACCAAGGCGGCAGGCATGTGAGGGTGGGGGAGATGGTTTTACCAGGGCGCATGGTAGCAGCCAAACTAGTGAGGAAGGTGCAGGAGCCCAGGAAGAAGTGGAGGACGAACTGATGGAAGATTCATCAGATGAGGGAGACCTTGATCACATTTCTGTTGTGCGAGGTTGGGCGGAGAGGACAGAGGAAGGAAGCATGATTGTTACCTCGCCACCAACACAACAGGGACTTGGTGCTCCTGGATGCGCAACACACATGAGTGCCTTCTTGCTGCACTACCTGCAACATGACCCTCGAATTGTGAGAATTAGAAATAATCCTGACTACTGGGTTGCCACACTGTTAGATCCCCGGTACAAAAGTAAATTTGCAGAAATTATTCCTGCCATAGAAAGGGATGCACGCATGCAGGAGTATCAGCAGAGACTGTTGCAGAATCTTACATGTGCTTTTCCACAAAATACCAGTGGTGCACGTAGTGAATCTCACAGTTCCAACTTGCCAACCGTGGGACCGTCAAGTGTTCAGCACTCAAACCGTAACAGAACCACAGTATCTGCTGGTAACATCAATTTTGCGGAATCATTTCACCACTTTTTTAGCCCATCCTTTGCAAGGCCACAGGAGACAAGAAGTCTGACACATAGTCAACGCCTAGAGACGATGGTACAGGAGTATCTCCAAGTAAACATTGAAGCCACGACTGTGTCACTGGACCCTTGCTCTTTTTGGGCTTCCAATCTGGATAAATGGCCGGAGCTAGCCACTTACGCCTTGGAGATCTTGTCATGCCCCGCAGCCAGCGTTCTGTCTGAACGTGTGTTCAGCGCTGCTGGTGGTGTGCTGACAGATAAGCGCACGCGGCTCTCCACTGATAATGTAGACAGACTCACGTTCATAAAGATGAACAAATCATGGATCCGAAACGACTTTTCTACCCCTGTGTCATCCTGGGGAGAGTAAAAGCTTGATGATTGGTTAAAATCACCCTACCAACCGTTTTAAGCTTTCAAATTACTAATCATGTTTATCTGTATCTTGACTGGAAAATAATTTGGGCTTTGTAGCAGTGTGCAGCACTGATCCTATTAGGCCATCTATACTAAAGCTTCACCAGATTTAAAATTAAAAATAATTTTTAGCTGCATCTAGCCCGGAAAATAATTTTGGGGCTCCGAGATGCGCAAGGCACATAAGTGCCTTCTTGCTGCACTACCTGCAGCATGACCCTCATATTGTCAGAATTCGAAGTAATCATGACTACTGGGTTGCCACACTCTTAGATCCCCCAAACTTTTCGATCAACCTTTTCATTTTAATAAAGACCAAAAAAATGGTCATTTTTGAAATTATAAGCATTAGCAGGTTGTTAGAAACTGAAATCAAACAGTTTTCAACTCAAAACTTTATTCTAGGTGATGTTACATTTTCACATAGGACCCCTTGTTCGAAAGGAGCTTCTGAACTCTCTCGTCCATTGAATTTGTCAGGTTTTGGATGGTTTCTGCTTCAATTGTTTTGCATGAGGACAGAATACCCTCCCAGAGCTGTTGCTTAGATGTGAACTGCCTCCCGCCATCATAGACACTCCTTTTAATGATGCTCCAAAGGTTCTGAATGGGGTAGAGGTCAGGGGAGCATGGGGGTCACACCATAAGTTTGTCCCCTTTTATGCCCATATCAGCCAGAGATGCAGATGTTTTATGTGCAGCATGAGATGGTGCATTATCATGCAGAAAAATGATCTTGCTGTGAAATACACGGTTCTTCTTCTTGAACCATGGCAGGAAGTGCTGTTTGAGAAAATCCACATACATTATGGAGTTCATCTTTAGCGCCTTCAGGGATCCTAAAGGGGCCGACAATCTATCTCCCCATGATTCCAGCCCAAAACATTACTCCACCTCCTTCTTGTTGGCGCTGTAGCCGTGTTTGCGTGGGGTGTCCATCAACCAGCCATCCTCCACTCCATCCATCTGGACCATCGAGCGCTGCACGGCACTCATCCGTGAACAAAACAGTTTTGAAATCAGTCTTCATGTAATGTTTGGCCCACTGGAGCCGTTTCTGCTTGTGTGAAGTGGATAGAGGAGGTCGACAGGATGGCGCATGCACAGCTGCAAACCTCTGAAGGACCCTGCATCTTGTTGTTCGGGGGACGTTGGAGGCACAAGCAGCTTCAAAAACTTGTCTGCTACTATGACAAGGCTTTTTTGCCGCTGCTCTTTCAACCTGACGTAATTGCCTGTAGGAAAGAGTCCTCAATTTGCCCTTATCAGCACGCACACGTGTGTACTGTGAATCAGCTACATACTTCTTGATTGCCAAGACACTTCATCCTGATCATCGCACAATGTTGATTGTAGTCATGCCTTGACCTAAACACTCCACAATTTGTTGCTTCTCAGCAGCCGACACATCCTTTTTCTTTCCCATTTTGGCAGAAAATGTAGGCTGCTTAATAATGTGAGAGAGCCTTCTTAAGTAGTCTTGCCTTTCATTGGACACACCTGCCAAACTAATTAGCACAGGTGTCTGCAATTGCTTACAGTGATATAAAGAGCCCTGACACACATCACCATCAATGAGTTTAACTGACAAACAAACAAATTCTTCCCTTATCACTCCTAAACACTTTTTGCATAATAATTTGGAACGCAGTGTACATGTGCTTTTCCACAAAACACCAGTGGTTCACGTAGTGAATCTTACAGTTCTAACTTGCCAACCGTGGTCTGTATGGAGTTGTTCAATAAAGGGCCCAAAATTAAGATAACATAGATGGGAGAGGTCTCTATGAATAGGAATTCCTAAGTATTTGATACCATGTGAGGGCCAGGCAAAGGGAAAGTTGGACTGGATGGAATCCTATATGGATTTGGGGAGGGAGACATCGAGGGCCTCAGACTTCACTGCATTGATTTTAAAATTTTACCATGTAACAAAGTGATCTATTTCAGCCATAACAGCATGGATGGATATATGTGATTGAGTAATATATACTAGGACATCATCAGCAAATAGAGAGCACTTGTACTCGGTGCCTCCCACCTCAATCCACCTAATATTGGGGTTATGGCGAATTGATGAGAGCAGGTGCTCCGTCACTAGGATGTATAAGAGAGGGGACAGAGGACATCACTGCCTTGTCCCATTGGTGATTGTGAAAGGTGATGAAAATGTTCTGACGCACCCCCTGGGCCTTGGGACACCCGGAGCCGGACCCTTTTTGGTGGATGCTGGTGGTTGTAGTCTTCGTGGCGGCGACCCGGTTCGTTGGCTCAGGGCGGTCAAACCAGTGGCGGAACTATTTATGTGGTTTTGATGTTTAAATGTCCGACTACGCCACCCGTGGATTGCGGTCAGAGTGAACCGCCGCTACAGGGCAGACCGCTGAGGCTGGTGTTGTGGGTGCAGCAGAGCGTAGCATAACTCCCCACGGGAGGAGTATAGCCTCAGGGCAGTGTATGCGGAGGATGGGGGTGATGGTGCAGGGCAGCAGCAGTAACGACACGGAGTCAGTGATGCAGTTCAGGGCCTTTACTCACAGTTCTTATTATCCAGACCACGTCTGCAGGTAACGGCTGCCCACGTCGTACTGTGCTCACCAGGTGAGGGGCTCAGACAACTCCCAGATAACTTTGGAGCACTTCACAGGACCCCCTTTGTGTGTCCTTTGTCTGGCCTTTCTTACCAACACTTCTGTCCGGCTGCCTCGGGCCTCCTCTTGGTAAACTTGGCGCCAGTTTCCCTGACCCTATGTGGTGCCTTCCTAGCGGGTGTAGCGAGGGGCTGCGCCACATAAAATGTCAGAGCCTCCGGTTTCTAGCTGAGGGTCGTTTCCTGCCTCCACTAGTTCGGGGACCGGTCTCCCCCTTTGGCCTGACCCCTCCACGCAGGTGGATTCGGGCGTGCGGTGGCGACTCGCCCGTCCGCACCCCTGGGATCCCTTCATTCCTCGTTCCTGGAGCCTTCTCCGCTCCTCTTCCTTCCTTCTCCCTCTTCCAGGCCTGGGCCTCTGTTACTAGGCCCGCCTCCGGAGCAGAGCTCATGCAGAGCCCCTGCTCCCTGCCACTTCTGCTCAGACTTCTCTGCACTGAACTAAGATGGTGCCCACCTTTTATACTCCCTTCTCAATGCACCCAGGAACTGCTTCCTCCCTGCTCCTGCACTACAGGGTTCCCCTTCCTCAGTGTTCCCTCCCCCCACTCCAGCCAGGGACAGGGACTGTCGTGCCCATCTCAGGGGCATATTGGTCGCCCTGCCCCACGGCAATGTGGTGTAATGCATGCAGGTGTCGGGTCCTGATCCACACTTCATCCTTACTTGAGAGTGAGATATCACACCTCTGGGTGAGGTGCAATACGTCTGTAGCAACCGAGCCCTCAGGGTGCTACAGTTCCATTTATCTTCAGCCTAGGTGACGTATTGCGATACAGGGCCGTGATTTTGGCTATAAAAGGGTCCCCTAGACCCCTACCCCAAGCTTTTTAAGAGAATCATATATGGCGTGCCAGGAGACTCTATGGAATGCTTTCTCAGCATCCAACGAGAGTATCTAATTACAAATTTTTAACTGCATCTAGCCCAGGAAATACTTTGTGCCTAGTAGCAGTGTCTGCTAGTCAGCGGATTATCCCGGCTGTTAAGCAAGCTGCACCACCTGTAGTTTAGACACTTAATTTTTTCAAAGGAAATGCTTCGGGACCATGGGATACTTAGTGAAGAGCATCAGGAGGCACCCCAAGGCATAGGGGCTGGGACTGGCAGTAGGATGCCTTGCGGTGGACAGCCGAGTTCGATCCTTATAAAAGCTTTTTAACTGCAGCAGCTTTAGTGGACGCTACTGGAGCTGGAATTACCGCGGTTGCTGGCATGAGACTTGCCCTCCAATAGATCCTTATAAATGGATTTAAAGTGTATTCATTCAAATTAGAGAGACAATTTAAATTAAAAAGCTTAGAGCTGCCTCCACCACAGGGGGGCTCGCTCGACCCACCAGCGGACAGGCACCAGTATTGGGAGAGGGGGGCTGGCCGTCAGGGTTCACCGCGGCTCTGGCACAAACCCGGCGACACGGAGGTGGCACGGGCAGGAGCGGACTGGCCGTGTCGGCTTCTCACTTTTTGGATTTTAGAAGGGCATGACATGCCTATATCTGTGTCTCCCCCTCCTTTTACTCCTCCACCTCTTTTATTTTCGCATGACTATATGTACTTGTCACTTTTCCATGTGTTAGTTATGTCTTCTGAGCAGTTTGTCAGCTTTTGGACACCTTTGAAGGTGTTTTCTATGTGTTTCTATGTGTTTTTGTTTGCCTGCCATTGGTTTTAACGGTGTTCGAAGGTGTTCGACGAACAGTTCGACGAACAGTTCGGCGAACACACGGGTGTTCGACGAACCGAACCGAACTCGAACACTACGGGGGTGGCTCAACACTACTCATTATCTCTCTCCCGTTTACTTGGAAACCAATTTTGGTCCACATAAAGTAGTATTATACCAATTATCTGATCTTCTCTTTGTGCTCTACGGATTTTTCCTTTCGGTAGTTGTTGAATGGACAGGGAGTGATCTTGTTCTCTCGCTTTTATGGTGGTTTCCACCGTCAACGGACACCACAATGGTGTGTCTTCCTCTTGATAAGCTTGCACTGCTTGGGTAGTGCTCTCAATTGCTTCCAGGCTGACTTCCTCCGAGCATTCTTGCATGAACTCCTCAAGCTCTAGTGCCATTCTCGACAATCCATCAGCATCCACATTGCATTTTCCTGGCCTGTACTTGATGCTGAAATTGAAGTCAGCTAGTTCAGCGACACATCTCTGACCCATTGCATTCAGTTTGGCTGTAGTAAGGACATAGGTCAAAGGGTTGTTGTCAGTGTATTCTTCTTGGCATCTGTCAACGTTCTAGAACCGTAACCGATGACTCGCAATTTTCCATCTTGATGCTGATACAAGCAGCTCCCAGTCCAACTTGAGAAGCGTCACAATGAAGAACAAATGGTAAGTTGAAATCAGGATATCCCAAGATGGGTGGTTTTATCAGGTAGTCTACTAGTTCTTCCAACACCTCCTGGTGGTCTGCTGTCCAGAGAATGGGCTGTTGGGACGAAACGGCGTTGTTTCTTTTAAGCCCGGTCCTACCCGCGTTCTTCTTCTTCTCCGTGGGTGTTTTTGACTCTGTCGCCCCCCCAAGAGGAGATATAGCGGGCAGCAATCCTGGAGAAGTTCTGAACGTAAGTACATTAGTAGGAGAGGAATCCTAAGATTTGCCTCATCTCCCCGACAGTAGAGGGTCGCTTGTCTTTTAAGGCCAGTACCGGAGCGATTTCTGCTGGGTTCATGGTATATCCTTCTCTGGACACAATTTTCCCTAGAAATCGGACTTGCCTTTTGAACAGTCCATACTTCTTTGGGGTCAACTTAACTCTGTGTTGTTGATACCGCTGTAATATGGTCCTCACGTGTTCAACATGCTCCCGGAAGGTTTTGCTGTGTACCACATTGTCATCCAAGTACAGCTGGCAGATATCGTCCCTCAATCCTTCCATGGCCTCCTCTGAAATTCTGCTGGAGATGAACTCAGGCCAGACGGTATGCGGATCCACTCATGTAACCCCCACGGTGTGATGAATGCTGTCAAGGGTCTACTGGACTCTTCAACAAACCCTTGATGATATGTTTTACCCTGATCGAGGACAGAGAGCCAGGTACTTCCTGATAGGCTATCCAGCATATCTTGAATCTTTGGTATCGGGTGCCGATCAGGTACTGACTTTCGGTTTAGTTCCCGGTAATCACAGCAGTGTCTCAACGCACTGGGCATTAAGTAACTGATGCACCTGTCTCTCTTGCAACTGTTGTAGACGGGAACACACTTGGGGATAGTACTGACGCAGCCGTTTTATCTCATGCGCCGTTCTGGGGTTTGGTGAGATTTGGATTTGCTTCTGGGGCCTCCTCCGTGTCGCGGTTATCAGTCGCCCGCACTGGCAACCTCCTGTCTTTTAACCCAAACGACCGTGACCATTGGCATTCCTTGGCATAATGTCAGTCCTCATCACATCTTAGACAGTGGACACACACCGTACTCTGATTTGATGAATGGCACGCTTCACAAGCCGGGTATCTTCTGTTTTGGAACCCACTCCTGGGTCTGAGGGATACAAGTTCTGGCCTGGAATGAATCAACTTTTGCACTTCAATCAACTCGGCTCGCAGTTCTTCTATTACTTCCTCTCATTAAGCGCTGGCGGTCCTCTGTTTTGTTGGGGATTTAAGGTTCCCTCTCATAGGTGGCACTGGAGGGTCTCCATGATGATCTTCGAACTGGCCACCTGGGGTCTTTAAGTTCAGCTGACTCATTTTGGTGATTTTAGGAGCAGAGCCTTTCTTTAACTTCTGTTCACTCTATGACTCCAAACTAGCTGCCTCATTCATTTTTTAAATTAGGACTTCGTCCAGAATGCCAGGATCTTCTAGATACTGTTTCAGCTACAACTTGATGTCTTTGCTGATTAACCCGGTTCCCAATGATCTCAAGAACTTCTTCTTGACTAGTCCAGCATCAAACTTCTCCTCCGCTTCTACACCTCTGGATTCAAACAACAGTCTATCCTTAAGTTCAATTGCTCTGAACAAGAAACTTTGAGGTGATCCTTTATTTTCCTGTGAGATGTTAATGAGTCAGTGGAACAATTCTGAAGTACTATCTTCTTTATAGTGCCCTTTTAAAATAATCTTCAGCTGTGGCAAGGTCAATTGACTCTTCATTTCTAGCATACTACAGAGGTTCAGTCCTGGGCTGATCGCTTTCACCACCCCTTCAACGATCTCATCTGTCTGGTAGCCTTTCTGTAAGCCTGTATCGATCTGGTGCAACAAGTTCATATAAGACAGTTTCTCTTTCTGTTCATATTCTCCAATCTGTCCCAGGATCTTGAACTCTTTCCTTATGGTGATTTGTGGTATTAGAGAGGACTGTCTTCCTGATTTATCTAACCCGAGCAGGTTAAAGGTTCTGTCTGAGTCTATCACCCGTTCAAAGGTTTTGGTCGATTCCTGCAGGGCTTTTGTCAGGGCTTTGAATTGTTCTTTCAATTCCTGTAGTTTTGTCTGCGGACGGAGATTCCCGTTTTTGGCAATTGGTGCCGCCCCTCCATCCTCCGACTTCAACCTGGTTGGAAACTGTGTTAGCTCCTGGAGGAACATCCCCATGACATCTTCATCTTCTTCCTTCCCCAGCTCATCCATTTTTGCATTAATGGCAGCTAACAATTGCCTGCAGTTGTGTGCTTTAGAAATCTGTTCTTCTGACATCTTTATATGTTCTGCTACTGTTTTCAATTCTTCACAGGTTAACTGAAGGTTAATAGTGTTGAGCCACCCTGTAGTGTTCGAGTTCGGTTCGTCGAACACCGTTAAAACCAATGGCAGGCAAACAAAAACACATAGAAACACATAGAAAACACTTCAAAGGTGTCCAAAAGCTGACAAACTGCTCAGAAGACACAACTAACACATGGAAAAGTGACAAGTACACATAGTCATGCGAAAAGAAAAGAGGTGGAGGAGTAAAAGGAAGGGGAGACACAGATATAGGCATGTCATGCCCTTCTAAAATCAAGAAAGACTGGAGTAAAAATCTAAAATCAGCCTACCAACACCCAGACGTCGTGACAAGAAAATTAAAAAAAGAAATATCTTTAGGTAGAATGGCGGTTCCATTCAGAACACTTTCCTTACAAGACGTAGTGGTATCCCCATTGTGAGTTGTGCCAAAAACGGAACCCAATACATTCGGACTAATCCAACATTTGTCATATCCAAGGGGCAGGTCCGTAAACGACAACATCGACGCGGAACCAAGTACAGTAGTATATACTGTACATCCTTTGACAAGGCAATCAGGCGGATCAAGAAGTTGGGAAGGGTCACCCTAATGGCCAAAACAGACATTGATGCGGCATTCCGGTTACTTACTACCTGTGCCTCCGAATAGTGTCCACCTATTGGGCTGCTTCTGGGAAGGAGCATACTATATAGATCGCTGTTTGCCCATGGGGTGCTCCAGATCCTGCTCACTATTTGAGGCGTTTAGTTGCTTCCTCTAATGGGTTGTAATGGACGTTTCTAAGGGGGCACATATTATCCATTACCTCGACAACTTCTTATGCCTGGGCCCAAAAGATTTGCCACAGTGTGAATACACGCGGTAGTCCACCTGTGAGAAGGAGAGAGCTGGAGGGAGAGCGGACACCACAGAGTCGAAGGGTTAGATGAAGAACGGAAGAAGGAAAGAGGGCGAGGGAGGTAAGGGAGTACAGTGGAAGGCCGACCTGAGCTCCCCCACATTCCTGCTGGGCGGGGAACAGCCCTGGGAAGAAAAGCCGCTTGCTCATCCCTTTGAGGTTACGGGCGCGAGCGGGCAGAGGCACTACGATGGAGTGCGAAGCCGACACGGCCAGTCCGTTCCTGCCCGTTCGACCTCCGTGTCGCCGGGTTTGTGCCAGAGCCGCGGTGGACCCTGACGGCCAGCCCCCCTCTCCCAATACTGGTGCCTGTCTGCTGGTGGGTCGAGCCCCCCCGCGGTGGGGGGAGTAACATCTGCATAAGAAAGAGAATCTTCCAGCCAAACTAAGATGTCTACTTCTTTTCGTGGACAATGTGATACGATCCCTTTCTTACGGACACGCCCATCGCTACAAATTCCAGATGAGGCACAAAAACAGCAGGTGCTTCAACGGATATCAAGTGCTCCTTCAAGTGGGCTCTCCTCCACCTCAACTTCAACATCACAAATACTCCAGTCCTCAGAGGTGTCACCCCAATCGCACTTGCTTCCTCACATCTCCCAAGTCTCCAGCTGCCCGTCTGAGTATGGGGTAACACAGATGGTTGAGTCTGCACAGCTGTTTACTCATACTATAGCCTGGGAAACGGAGGTCTGCTCCAGAGCTTCTGTTAATCCAGAAGAGGAAATGATCTGCACTGATGCCCAGAATCTTTATGAGTCGGATCCAGGACCAGATGAAGAAGGTTCTGAGCATAATGTAGACCCTCGTTCCCAAACTGTAACTCCTGTTGGTGGAGACAATGATGAAGACGATGATGAGACTCAAATACCTGATTGGAGCGACAACTTGACTTTTTGGTCAGGGCAGGAAGAGGTTGGCTCTGAGGACGACGGGTGTGAGAACACACAGGGTGATGATGACGAGGTTGGAGATCCCACTTACTGTCAACCCACAGTCAGCCAGTCGATGAGGTCAGCAGAGGAGGTGGAGGAAGATGTGAGTAGCCCAGGGGATGGGGATGACTCGGTACCCGGGCCTTTGCCTGGCCTTTGGGATGTCGCGGTGTTCGCCTCCCGGGCCCGTACCCTGGGGTCACTCTTTAAAAGGGTGGATAATTGTTAATTTTATAAGAGTTCGTGACGCCACCTGTGGTATCTGGTGAGAAGCACCAGCGCTGCAGCAGTCCACTGAGGCCGGTGATAAGGCAGCTCGATGGTATAGCTCCCCACAGGTGGAGCTAGGCCTCAGAAAAGCGTATGCAGTGGGAATGCAGGACAGGCGAGACCCAGCTGGGTCAGAGCAAGAACGGGAACGGACACAGTAGTCACTTCAGTACCTTTTACTGGTGGAAATTCAGGCACATCCCGGAGCACTGAAGGGTGAAAGGTGCATATCAGGATCCTCCCCAATGAGCGGGTGTAGGGCCTCCTGTTTCTTGCCTCTGCGTAGTAAGTTTCTGACCTGCCTGGAGCTAGGCCTAACTTTGTCTCTGTCCTGCGCTGGCTGACCTTGTGGTAGGGCCTTGTCTTGGAGTTCACGCTCCCAGTATGCGGGGCCTAAGTGTCTCCTGGCTCTGTTACGTATCAGCACCTTAGCGATCCTGGGACTTGTAGTTCTCCAGGGATTCCGGTTATGCCTTACTGGGTCATAGAGATCCTGGTAAGCTCGGATCCGGTGTCCGGTAAATGCTTCGGGGTGAGCTGGTTAAGTTCCTCTGCCCCCTATGTGCTAACTCTCCACTCGCCTTCGGCCTACTCGGGCCCTCACTAGGCTATACACACTAACGGCAGCTTGCCGCGCTTCACCGATCTTAAGGCGCCGGCACACCTTAAGCTCTAACTGGGCTCCCTGAATCTAGCTAACAGGAGCCTCGTGCTTCACTGCTGAACTATTAACTGAGTTCTCTAGACTAGACTGAACTCCACTGCAAACTGGCCTCTCTTAGGCTTCTCTACTGCAGGAGCTCTTCAGAGGAACTGAACTGCCTAGCTCCACCTTCCCTATTTATATCCCTAACGGGCTATTTCTGCTTGGTGGACACAGAGGATTTTCGAGACCTTATGTCCGTCGCAGTGCCTCAGTACCAGATGCCTAGTCGGCACTACTTCTCAAGGAAAGGTGTGCCTGCGCTCCACCAGCATGTCGCACACAACATCACCGCTTCTTTGAGAAACTCTGTGTGTGACAGGGTGCATTTCACCACAGACACTTGGGTGAGTAGACATGGACAGCGGCGTTACATGTCGCTGACTGGGCACTGGCTAACTATGGTGACAGCAGGACAAGGGGCTGCTGTCCAAGTCTTGCCGTCCCCACGAGTTGTACGTCAATCTTCTTTATCTAGAAGTTCCTCCAATGCTTCTGCCTCCTCAACCTCCTCTCGGTCCTCCACCTGCACCCAAAGCCTGTCTGGTAATGCCACCCGCTTTCTAACTGCGCAGAAGGAATCCTGCACACCTCCTTACTATGCTGGCAGCAAGGCTCAATGGCATCAGGCGGTGTTTACTTTGAAATGTCTGGGAAATGTGAGTCACACAGCTGAGAAGTTGTGGTCAGCTCTGGAGACCCAATTTCATGAATGGTTGTCTCCACTGAACCTGCAACCAGGGAAGGCCGTGTGCGACAATGCTGGAAACCTGGGTGCAGCCCTTAGCCGGGGCAATGTCACACATGTGCCTTGTATGGCTCACGTGTTGAACCTGGTTGTCCAGCAATTTTTAGCCCACTATCCCGGACTAGATGGCCTTCTGCAGAGGGCACGGTCGCTGTGTGCTCACTTCCGCCGTTCGCATCCCGCAGCTCAATGACTTACATCTCTACAGAAGTCGTTGGGCCTGCCAGTTCACCGGCTGAAATGCGATGTGCCGACACGGTGGAATTCAACTCTGCACATGTTGCAGCGATTGTGGCAGCACCGACAAGCCCTGGTGCAATACGTTCTGACGTATAGCCTGGGCCAACGAGATCCAGAGGTGGGGCAAATCACGCTGCAGGAGTGGTCTCAGATCAGGGACCTATGAAGTTGATGCGCCCCCTGGGCCGTGGGGTACCCGGAGCCGGGCCGGTAGACGCTGGGGGTTGTAGTCACTGTGGCGGTGACCCAGTCCGTGACCCAGGGCGGTCAATCCAAGGGTAATTTGTATATATGGGTTTTATAATGTCCGACTACGCCACCTGTGGAGTGCAGCCAAAGGGGCCGCCGCTGAGGAACAGTCCTCTGAAGCTGGTGGTTTTGCAGCAATGGTATTATTACTCCCCACAGGAAGAGTGTAGCTTCAGGGCAGTGTGGGTGGATGATGGTGGTTGTAGTGCAGGGAGTCAGTAATGAACACAGAGTCCGTTTGATGCAGTCCCAAGATCTTTACTCACAGTTGTTGCAGTCCAGATTACAGGTACCAGAGCAATCTCCCCCGTCGTGCTGTGCGTACTCAGTGAGGGGCTCAGTCCACCCCCAGATAGCTCCGGAGTACTTAGCAGGAGCCCCTTCTGTGTGTCCTTTCTCTGGCCTTCTCCCTGCACCTCACACCCAGTGACACTTCTATCCTGTATCCTCGGGCCTTGGCGGGCGACGTGTGTTCCGTCCCCTGGGTCCTATGTGGCTACCTTCTTAGTGAGACTGGTGTGAACTTTGGCTTGCAGTACATGAAATGATGCAGCCTCCGGTTTCTAGTTGAGCCTTGCTGTTTCTCCGCTAGTTGAGGGACCGGTTCCCCTTATCTGGCCTGACCCCACTACCTCCTGGTAGCAGAGGGTGTACGGGTGGCCTTCTGCAAGGCCCGTACCCTTAGGGTCCCTTCGGTTCCTGGAGCCTTCCTGCTCCCACTCCTCTCTTCTCTCCTTCAGTCCTGGGCCTCCCAGGCTAGGCCCACCTCCGGAGCAGAGCTCATGCAGAGCCTCTGCTCCTGTCACTTCTCCTCTGACTGGCTTGCTCTTTCTAAGATGGCTTCCTATTTATACTCTCCCTGTCATGTGCTCCCCTAAGCTGCTTTCTCCACCCACACCCACTACATAGGACCCTCCCGCCAGCTAGGGACCTGGGACTGTGCTCTCCCTTAGGAGCAATCTCGCCCTACCCCCACTGAGGGTAAGTGTTGGATGCAGGTGTTAGGGTCCTGAGCCATACTCCTTCCTTACCTGAGGGTAACCACACCTCTGGGTGAGATGCAGTACCTCTGTGGCGACTGAACCCTCAGGGGTGCCACACACCCTTCTGCACAGTTTTGAAATGGCGACAAAGATGTTTAGTGCTGACGCCGATGCCATTATCAGCATGACTATTCCGGTGATTTACATGCTGGAGCACACGTTAAACAGAATTCAGAGTCAGGTGGTGGGACAAGAGGAGGTGGAGGAAGTAGAGGAGGAGTCGTATGCGGAAGGGATAACATCTCCCAGGTCCAAACGGTCGGCAGCACCAAGGCGGCAGGCATGGGAGGGTGGGGGAGAAGGATTAACCAGGGCGCATGGTAGCAGCCAAACTGTTGAGGAAGGTGCAGGAGCCGAGGAAGAAGTGGAGGACGAACTGGCGATGGGCATGTAAGACTCATCAGATGAGGGAGACCTTGATCACATTTCTGTTGTGTGAGGTTGGGGGGAGAGGGCAGAGGAAGGAAGCATGATTCTTACCTCGCTACCAACACAACAAGGACTTGGTCCTCCTGGATGCGCAAGACACATGAGTGACTTCTTGCTGCACTACCTGCTACATGACCCTTAGATTGTCAGAATTCGAAGTAATCCCGACTACTGGGTTGCCACACTCTTAGATCCCCGGTACAAAAGTAAATTTGCCGAAATAATTCCTGTCATAGAAAGGGATTCACACATGCAGGAGCATCAGCAGAGGCTGTTGCAGAATCTTACATGTGCTTTTCCACAAAACACCAGTGGTGCACGTAGTGAATCTCACAGTTCTAACTTGCAAACCGTGGGACTGTCGAGTCTTCATCACTCAAACCGTAACAGTAACACAGTATCTGCTGGTAACAGCAATTTTGTGGAATCGTTACACCACTTTTTTAGACCATCCTTTGCAAGGCCACAGGAGACAAGAAGTCTGACACATAGTCAACGCCTAGAGAGTATGGTACAGGAGTATCTCCAAGTGAACATCGAAGCCATGACTGTGTCACTGGACCCTTGCTCATTTTGGGATTCCAATCTGGAAAAATGTCCGGAGCTCGCCACTCACGCCTTGGAGATCTTGTCATGCCCTGCAGCCAGCGTTCTCTCTGAATGTGTGTTCAGCGCTGCTGGTGGTGTGCTGACAGATAAGCGCACGCGGCTGTCCACTGAGAATGTAGACAGACTCACGTTCATGAAGATGAACAAATCATGGATCCGCAAGGACTTTTCTACCCCTGTGTCATCCTGGGGAGACTAAAAGCTTGAGGATTTGGTAAAATCACCTCACCAACCGTTTTAAGCAACTCTGGGGCAATTGATGCCACTTAAGTGGTGTCTGTGCCACAATTTTTGGAAAAAATGGAGACTCTTTTTGGAGTCCCCTTGTTGTGTTTTACGTGACGTTGGCATCGTCAATTCCAGGTGGGTTGGGTGCCCCCCCCCCTTTTAACTGTAAGAAACTACATACACTATGGCTTGGGGTAACACAGATGGTTGAGTCTGAAGAGCTGTTTACTCAGAGGTCTGCTCCAAAGCTTCAGTGTCTGCTAGTCAGCGCAGAATTTTTAACTGCATCTAGCTTAGGCAATACTTTGGGCATAGTAGCCCAGCTGCGAAGCAAGCTGCACCGCCTGTGTATCTAACAAGAATTTTTAAATGCATCTAGCCTAGGCAGACTGTGGGGACCCCCAACCAAACCCAGACGCTCAGCCCCCCTACCGCCCCCCTTTCCTTGACAATACAATAATGTAACTCTTACAACTGGATGGGTGAGGATCGGTCACAGCTTTATTAACTCTTTATACTCATTCATTAGAAAGGCATTTTATTTCTAAAATAATTCAGCTTTTTGCAGCATGCCCTGGGTCTCCACACCGGCAAGTTGGCCAACAAGTGTAACTCTCCAACATGTCCTTTCTATTTCCAGGCCACGGAGGATCCTGCGTACTCGTATGCAGGACTCTGACCCCCATCCATCACTCTTAACGCTTCTTCCACTCCGTCCTGGAGTCCTGACAGGAATATGTCCAATCCAATATCCATTAAGTGAACACCATCGGGCCGTATGAGGCCTGCTTTATCTCCTTCCAGTTGTCGGGGTTGTATCACTACTAGAGATGAGCGGTGTTCGACTAGAACTGTTCGCCAATCTCAAATTCGAGCTGTTTTGGGCGGTGTTCGAGTTGTTCGACGAACCCGAACGATTTGCAAAAAATTCGGCTGTTCGAGGTTATGTTCGATAACTGTTCGTGCACCAAAAGCGTGTCCTGCATGTCTGGTGCTATTTAGAGCACCAATCATGCAGGGATTGTCTGCCACTCACTGTAATGCCACAGCCATGGTGGTTGTGGCATTACAGTGATTGCCCAAATCGATGGGAACAGTGCCAACAGTGAAACATGAAAAGCCGGCAATTCAGCAGCGGCATACACCGGTACCCGACAATTTAGAACCGAAAGAATAGAGCTTCACACATAGATTAGATAGATATAAACATGTCAGCCACATATATACGAAGTACAGTGAAAGTGCTGCTTACTGTACTTGTCATTTAGCGTAAAGGATTTATCAAAAAAAATAATAGTGTTTTCATGCACCGTCTCTTTAAAAAAGCCGGCCGGCAATTCAGCAGCGGTACCCGACAATTTAGAATAGAAGGAATAGAGAATCACACATAGATTAGATAGATAGAAACATGTCAGTCACATATATATGAAGAACAGTGACAGTGTTGATTACTGTACTTGTCATTTAGTGTAAAGGATTTATTAAAAAATATAATAGTGTTTTCATGCACTGTCTCTTTAAAAAAGCCGGCCGGCAATTCAGCATCTGTACCCGACAATTTATAACAGACAGAATAGAGCTTCACACATAGATTAGATAGATAGAAACATGTCAGTCACATATATAATAAGTACAGTGACAGTGTTGGTTACTGTACTTGTCATTTAGTATTAAAATAAAGGATTTATTATTAAAAAAAATTGGCGTGGGGTTCCCCTTAATTTTAGGCTCTAGCAGAGGTTAAGCAGACGGCTGGGGCAGATGTTTGAAGCCTGGGAAGGGGGTAATACCCACGGAGCTTCCCAGGCTACTAATATCAGCCCCCAGCTGAATACATAGCCTTTACTAGCTATTAAAATGGGGGACCCCCCAAAAAAAATGACGTGGGGCCCCCCTAATTTAATAGCTAGCAAAGGCTAGGCAGACAGCTGGGGGCTGATATTAATAGCCCAGGAAGGGAGCCATGAATATTGGCCCCCTCCCAGGCTAGAAACACCAGCCGTCAGCCGCCCCAGAAATGGCGCATTCATAGGATGCGCCAATTCTGGCACTTAGCCTCGCTCTTCCACGCTGCCCTGGTGCGGTGGCAGGGGGTAATAGGGCTGGGGTTGATGTCAGCTTATAATGCCAGCTGACATCAAGCCCAGGTTAGTAATGGAGAGGCGTCTATAAGACACCCCCATTACTAACCCCATAGTCAAAGTTAAAAAAAACACAAACAAATAAAAAATAAAGTCCTTTAATTGAAATAAAGACACAATTCTTTATTGTTCTAAATTAAACCATACTTACCGTCACGCCCATTCCAGCTGAAGCCAACGATCTCCTGTAATAAAAATAAAATAATAAAGCAACCTCATCCTTACCTTTCCATGGTTCCCACGACAGCTTCAGCTCTGCTACATCGAGATGACAGGCTGGACCGCAGCAGAACGCCGCCATCCAGCCTGTCATCCCGCAGACACTGAGAAGAGCAGGCTTGCTTGCGCTCCACATTGTCTCTCTGTGACGGCATAAAGATGAGCCGAGGTCATGTCCAATGAACTCGGCTCACCTCATGCACGTCACTTACAGCGTGGGAGAATTCTCACGCTGAAGCGCTGAGTGCAGGAGAATTTTCCCACGCTGTCAGTGAGGTGCATGAGGTGAGCTGAGTTCATTGGACATGAGCTCACCTCATGCACGTCACTGACAGCGTGGGAGAATTCTCCTGCACTCAGCACTTCAGCGTGAGAATTTTCCCACGCTGTCAGTGACGTGCATGAGGTGAGCCGAGTTCATTGGACATGACCTCGGCTCATCTGGATGCCGTCACAGCGAGACACTGAGGAGCGCAAGCATGCCTGCTCTTCTCAGTGTCTGCGGCATGACAGGCTGGATGGCAGCGTTCTGCTGCGGTCCAGCCTGTCATCTCGATGTAGCAGAGCTGAAGCTGTCGTGGGAACCATGGAAAGGTAAGGATGAGGTTGGTTTATTATTTTTCTTTTATTGCAGGAGATCGTTGGCTTCAGCTGGAATGGGCGTGATGGTAAGTATAGTTTAATTTAGAACAATAAAGAATTGTGTGTTTATTTCAATTAAAGGACTTTATTCTGGGTGTTGTGTTTTTTTAAAATACTTTACTAGAAATTCATGGCGGTCATGTCTAATACTGGCGTGACCCCATGAATTTTGGGCTTGGGGCCAGCTGATAATACCAAGCTGGCCCTAACCCCTTTATTACCCAGTGAGCCACCGCACCAGGGCCCTGGATGAGTTGGGTACAGCGCCAGAAGATGGCGCTTCTATGAACGCGCCATTTTCCGGGGTGGCTGCGGACTGCAATTTGCAGCGGGGGGGGCCCAGAAAGCTTGGGCCTCCCTGCGCTGCAGATTCCAGCACCCAGCTGCCTAGTTGTGCCTGGCTGGACACAAAAATAGGGCGAAGCCCCACGTATTTTTTTTTTAATTATTTCATGAAATTCATGAAATAATTAAGAAAAAAAGGCCTTCCCTATATTGTTGTGTCGGCCAGGTACAAATAGTCAGCTGGTGGTTGGGGGTAGCCCGTTCCTGCCTGCTGTACCTGGCTGGACACAAATATAGTGCGAAGCCCCACTTCAATTTTTTTTAATTATTTCAGGAAATTCATGAAATAATTAAAAAAAAATTGACGTGGGGCTTCGCACTATATTTGTGTCCAGTCAGGTGCAGCAGGCAGGAACGGGCTGCCCCCAACCACCATCTGCCTATTTGTACCTGGCCGGACACAACAATATAGGGAAGCCCTTTTTTTCTTAATTATTTCATGAAATAATTTAAAGAAAATTGACGTGGGGCTTCGCCCTGTTTTTGTGTCCAGCCAGGTACAACTAGGCAGCTGGGGGCTGGAATCCGCAGCGCAGGGAGGCCCAAGCTTTCTGGGCCACCCCCGCTGCAAATTGCAGTCCGCAGCCACCCCGGAAAATGGCGCGTTCATAGAAGCGCCATCTTCTGGCGCTGTACCCAACTCATCCAGGGCCCTGATGCGGTGGCTCACTGGGTAATAAAGGGGTTAGGGCCAGCTTGGCATTATCAGCTGGCCCTAAGCCCAAAATTCATGGGGTCACGCCAATATTAGACATGACCATCATGAATTTCTAGTAAAGTATTTAAAAAAAACACAACACCCAGAAAAAAGTCCTTTAATTGAAATAAACACACAATTCTTTATTGTTCTAAATTAAACCATACTTACCGTCACGCCCATTCCAGCTGAAGCCAACGATCTCCTGAAATAAAAGAAAAATAATAAAGCAACATCATCCTTACCTTGCGCTCCACAGTGTCTCTCTGTGAGGGCATCCAGATGAGCCGAGTTAATGTCCAATGAACTCGGCTCACCTCATGCACGTCACTGACAGCGTGGGAAAATTCTCCTGCACTCAGCGCTTCAGCGTGGGAGAATTCTCACACTGAAGCGCTGAGTGCAGGAGAATTCTCCCACGCTGTCAGTGACGTGCAGGAGGTGAGCTGAGTTCATTGGACATGAGCTCACCTTATGCACGTCACTGACAGCGTGGGAAAATTCTCCTGCACTCAGCGCTTCAGCGTGGGAGAATTCTCACGCTGAAGCGCTGAGTGCAGGAGAATTCTCCCACGCTGTCAGTGACGTGCAGGAGGTGAGCTGAGTTCATTGGACATGAGCTCACCTTATGCACGTCACTGACAGCGTGGGAGAATTCTCCTGCACTCAGCGCTTCAGCGTGAGAATTTTCCCACGCTGTCAGTGACGTGCATGAGGTGCGCCGAGTTCATTGGACATGAACTCGTCTCATCTTTATGCCGTCACAGCCAGACACTGCAGAGCGCAAGCATGCCTGCGCTTCTCAGTGTCTGCGGGATGACAGGCTGGATGGCAGCGTTCTGCTGCGGTCCAGCCTGTCATCTCGATGTAGCAGAGCTGAAGCTGTCGTGGGAACCATGGAAAGGTAAGGATGATGTTGCTTTATTATTTTTCTTTTATTGCAGGAGATCGTTGGCTTCAGCTGGAATGGGCGTGATGGTAAGTATGGTTTAATTTAGAACAATAAAGGATTGTGTCTTTATTTCAATTAAAGGACTTTATTCTGGGTGTTTGTGTTTTCTTTTAACTTTGACTATGGGGTTAGTAATGGGGGTGTCTTATAGACGCCTCTCCATTACTAACCTGGGCTTGATGTCAGCTGGCATTATAAGCTGACATCAACCCCAGCCCTATTACCCCCTGCCACCGCTACAGGGCAGCGTGGAAGAGCGAGGCTAAGTGCCAGAATTGGCGCATCCTATGAATGCGCCATTTCTGGGGCGGCTGACGGCTGGTGTTTCTAGCCTGGGAGGGGGCCAATATTCATGGCTCCCTTCCTGGGCTATTAATATCAGCCCCCAGCTGTCTGCCTAGCCTTTGCTAGCTATTAAATTAGGGGGGACCCCACGTCATTTTTTTGGGGGGGTCCCCCATTTTAATAGCTAGTAAAGGCTATGTATTCAGCTGGGGGCTCATATTAGTAGCCTGGGAAGCTCCGTGGGTATTACCCCCTTCCCAGGCTTCAAACATCTGCCCCAGCTGTCTGCTTAACCTCCGCTAGAGACTAAAATTAAGGGGAACCCCACGCCAATTTTTTTTAATAATAAATCCTTTATTTTAATACTAAATGACAAGTACAGTAACCAACACTATCACTGTACTTCATATATATGTGACTGACATGTTTCTATCTATCTAATCTATGTGTGAAGCTCTATTCTGTCTGTTATAAATTGTCGGGTACAGATGCTGAATTGCCGGCCGGCTTTTTTAAAGAGACGGTGCATGAAAACACTATTATTTTTTTAATAAATCCTTTACACTAAATGACAAGTACAGTAAGCAACATTGTCACTGTACTTCATATATATGTGACTGACATGTTTCTATCTATCTAATCTATGTGTGAAGCTCTATTCTGTCTGTTATAAATTGTCGGGTACAGATGCTGAATGGCCGGCCGGCTTTTTTAAAGAGACAGTGCATGAAAACACTATTATATTTTTTAATAAATCCTTTACACTAAATGACAAGTACAGTAAGCAACACTGTCACTGTACTTCATATATATGTGACTGACATGTTTCTATCTATCTAATCTATGTGTGAGGCTCTATTCCTTCTTGTCTAAATTGTCGGGTACCGGTGTATGCCGCTGCTGAATTGCCGACCGGCTTTTTTAAAGAAAGCGTCTTCTGAGCAGTTTGTCAGCTTTTGGACACCTTTGAAGGTGTTTTCTATGTGTTTCTATGTGTTTTTGTTTGCCTGCCATTGGTTTTAACGGTGTTCGACGGTGTTCTAAGGTGTTCGACGAACAGTTCGACGAACAGTTCCTCGAACATCCCGGTGTTCGACGAACCGAACCGAACCCGAACACTACGGGGGTGGCTCAACACTAATCACTACACCGCCTCTGTCTCTTCTAAATTTTGCCATCCGAATATTTATTACCCGCCTTGTCCGTTCGATGGCCGTGATGTCTCGCGCACCTTGCCATACCGCTATCGGCACAATCTCTGACCATACTATAGTTAGTTTTGTGAAAATTTCTCTGAAGCGCTCAGTGTCTAGTTTCATTATTGCCATTTGTTATGCGCTCTTGTGATGACCTAGGTTGTTTCACCCGGCCTGTATAACTAAGATGACCGGACCTCTTGCCTCTCTCCCTACCTTGATTACCTCTATTAGTACCTGTGGCCATAGCAGGCCTCTAATACCTCTCCAGTTGAAATATGTATTATGAAACTCTAATTTCCTCCCGCCTGAGCGAACTTTCGCCCTTTTTTCTGCCCAATATATATACGAGTAGCCTATCACCCACACTGCTGGCTTAGCGTCACCTGTAAAAGAAACAAACCACGTTAGGATAACAAGTCCGGTCTTATGTATCTCGCCAAACACGTGGATCGCCATCTCCCTATCCTCTGAACTTCCGTTTCTGACAGTCCTGCTCTTGCTACTTCCATGGCCGCGCCTATGGGGAATGAGTGTGTCCCGTAATCTTTGGGGTGGTTCCCTGCCGATGTTATGCATTTATTAAATATAGCTTGGAACTGGTATCTTGATAATGGCGTTCCATCAATGTGTGATAGGAAGAAATTACTTTGTGATCTGATGGTTATATATGTTTTTACTATTGTTACCCGACTCAGTGTACCGTTTGTGGGTTGTAGTAGTACCCAAGTGCCCCTGTCCGCTGGAACCGTTTTCGATTGGCGTATGCCTAGAAGTATTGCATTATTGGCTATGACTACGTCCTGGTGTAATAAGCCTCCACTGGTGGTAATTTTGGATTGAGGGACTAATTCGCTTATGCATAGCGCCCCGAAGAAGGCGATCGCAAATGCAGTAGACGGTAGTGTTGCTTCAAATTGTGAGTGTCATGTTAATGGTGTTAGGGATATGATGTGAGAAATCAGTTTTAGTGACACGGGATGGGACGTCTACACTCCTGACTTGGCTGACCCCTTTTCCACCCTTTTATGGATTGTCTGATGATGAATCTCTTTGTCACATCTCCCCAATTCAGTAGTTGGAAGTGAAATGCTACTCCGGTCAGACACCGTTGCGCTGACGCCCCTGATATGCCCCTCATCATTAGCTGGTGGAGAAATTCTATGGTGACTTGTAATCTGGCTTGTTCACATTGGTCAACCCGTCTGCCTGCTACTAGTCATGTCCACTCTTCCCATGCCTTACCGCATGCTTGCCACGTCGACGGGGCAACTGACGCTCTGATTAATGGCATCAACTATTCGCCACTAGATCCCATAGGGAGGGTGGGCAACTGTTGCCCGATGGGTGGGCGTTGGGGAGGAGCTCTGTGAAAATCTGCCAATTGAATTGTGATAAAGCGTTATCAGCAGCTTTAGACCCCTCAGCATTGTGGCTAGCGCGGACCCATACATTGTGTTTTAGGCACAGGAATGCTAGCAGGCGTAGTAGGCCTAGCACTGGGTGAGATGATGATGCCATCTTATTAATGCAGTGCGCTAGGCTGGTGTTTTTTGGTATGAAGCGTATATTTTTGTTAGCCAGGAGCGCGCCCCATAATTCTATTGCTACCACTATTGGGAAGAAAAATTATTTTCCGGGCTAGATGCAGCTAAAAATTATTATTAATTTCAAAGCTGGTGGAGCTTGGTATAGATGGCCTAATACAATGAGTACCACACACTGCTAATATGCCCAAAATTATTTTACAGGCAAGATGCAGCTAAAAATTATTATTAATTTCAAAGCTGGTGGAGCTTGGTATAGATGGCCTAATACAATGAGTACCACACACTGCTACTATGCCCAAAATTATTTTCCAGGCAAGATGCAGCTAAAAATTATTAGTAATTTGAAAGCTGGTGGAGCTTAGTATAGATGGCCTAATAGAATGAGTACCACACACTGCTAATATGCCCTAAATTAGTTTACAGGCAAGATGCAGCTAAAAATTATTATTAATTTCAAAGCTGGTGGAGCTTGGTATAGATGGCCTAATACAATGAGTACCACACACTGCTACTAAGCCCAAAATTATTTTCCGGGCTAGATGCAGCTAAAAATTATTATTAATTTCAAAGCTGGTGGAGCTTGGTATAAATGGCCTAATACAATGAGTACCACACACTACTATTATGCCCAAAATTATTTTCCAGGCAAGATGCAGCTAAAAATTATTAGTAATTTGAAAGCTGGTGGAGCTTAGTATAGATGGCCTAATAGAATGAGCACCACACACTGCTAATATGCCCAAAATTATTTTACAGGCAAGATGCAGCTAAAAATTATTATTAATTTGAAAGCTGGTGGAGCTTGGTATAGATGGCCTAATGCAATGAGTACCACACAGTGCTACTAAGCCCAAAATTATTTTCCGTGCTAGATGCAGCTAAAAATTATTATTCATTTCAAAGCTGGTGGAGCTTGGTATAGATGGCCTAATACAATGAGTACCACACACTACTACTATGCCCAAAATTATTTTCCAGGCAAGATGCAGCTAAAAATTATTAGTAATTTGAAAGCTGGTGGAGCTTAGTATAGATGGCCTAATAGAATGAGTACCACACACTGCTAATATGCCCAAAATTATTTTACAGGCAAGATGCAGCTAAAAATTATTATTAATTTGAAAGCTGGTGGAGCTTGGTATAGATGGCCTAATGCAATGAGTACCACACAATGCTACTAAGCCCAAAATTATTTTCCGTGCTAGATGCAGCTAAAAATTATTATTCATTTCAAAGCTGGTGGAGCTTGGTATAGATGGCCTAATACAATGAGTACCACACACTACTACTATGCCCAAAATTATTTTCCAGGCAAGATGCAGCTAAAAATTATTAGTAATTTGAAAGCTGGTGGAGCTTAGTATAGATGGCCTAATAGAATGAGTACCACACACTGCTAATATGCCCAAAATTATTTTACAGGCAAAATGCAGCTAAAAATTATTATTAATTTGAAAGCTGGTGGAGCTTGGTATAGATGGCCTAATACAATGAGTACCACACACTGCTACTAAGCCCAAAATTATTTTCCGGGCTAGATGCAGCTAAAAATTATTATTAATTTCAAAGCTGGTGGAGCTTGGTATAGATGGCCTAATACAATGAGTACCACACACTACTACTATGCCCAAAATTATTTTCCAGGCAAGATGCAGTTAAAAATTATTAGTAATTTGAAAGCTGGTGGAGCTTAGTATAGATGGCCTAATAGAATAAGTACCACACACTGCTAATATGCCCAAAATTATTTTACAGGCAAGATGCAGCTAAAAATTATTATTAATTTGAAAGCTGGTGGAGCTTGGTATAGATGGCCTAATATAATGAGTACCACACACTGCTACTAAGCCCAAAATTATTTTCCGGGCTAGATGCAGCTAAAAATTATTATTAATTTCGAAGCTGGTGGAGCTTGGTATAGATGGCCTAATACAATGAGTACCACACACTGCTACTATGCCCAAAATTATTTTCCAGGCAAGATGCAGCTAAAAATTATTAGTAATTTGAAAGCTGGTGGAGCTTAGTATAGATGGCCTAATAGAATGAGTACCACACACTGCTAATATGCCCAAAATTATTTTACAGGCAAGATGCAGCTAAAAATTATTATTAATTTCAAAGCTGGTGGAGCTTGGTAAAGATGGCCTAATACAATGAGTACCACACACTGCTACAAGCCCAAATATTTTTTCAGAGCTAGATGCAGATAAAAATTATTTTGAATTTGCAACCTGGTGGAGGTTAGTATGGATGGACTAATAGAACAAGTTCCACACACTGCTACAAGCCCAAATATTTTTTCAGAGCTAGATGCAGATAAAAATTATTTTGAATTTGCAACCTGGTGGAGGTTAGTATAGATGGACTAATAGAACAAGTCCCACACACTGCTACAAGCCCAAATATTTTGTCAGAGCTAGATGCAGAAATTATTTTGAATTTGCAACCTGGTGGAGGTTAGTATAGATGGACTAATAGAACAAGTCCCACACACTGCTACAAGCCCAAATATTTTTTCAGAGCTAGATGCAGATAAAAATTATTTTGAATTTGCAACCTGGTGGAGGTTAGTATAGATGGACTAATAGAACAAGTCCCACACACTGCTACAAGCCCAAATATTTTTTCAGAGCTAGATGCAGATAAAAATTATTTTGAATTTGCAACCTGGTAGAGGTTAGTATAGATGGACTAATAGAATGATGCTATGCCCAAAAGGTTTTACTTCACTAGGTGCAGTAAAAAAATTTGTATTCTATACACAGGCGGTGTAGCTTGCAACACAGATAGGCTACTCCACTGACTAATACACACTGCAGGAGGCCAAAAAGGATTTGCTTTGCTAGAATTAGCCAAATGCTGTGAAAAAAACCTGCACAGCACTGGCACAGACCTGCCTGGCAAAAAGTGATAGGAACTGATGTAACCTAGCCCTCAAAAGGACTGCAATTACAATTAGTCCCTACTCCCAACCTATCTATTTAAGAGCACAGACCTGCCTGCTAAAAGTCGTAGGAAATGATGTAACCTAGTCCTCAAAAGGACTGCAATCACAACTATTCCCTACTCCCAAGCTATCTGTAGATTTGTGCGAAAATTGGCTTGAAATTAACACTCAAAGTATAGCGCACACCGCAACAGTGGTGCCGTCTAACACGCAGCTGCAGCAGTGAGAAAATGGTGGCTACGTGGAAAATGGCTGGGTCTTATAGGTCAAGGACATGTGACATACACTGCCAATGACACATGCCCTTGCTTGTGTGAAAAAAAGCAGTTCGCTTCGTGTGTGCGCTGCTGATAGGCTGACAGATTGCTCCTCCCCACTGTAAATGCGGGAAAGAGAAAAAAAAATGGAGATCTTCATTATTTCTGCAGAGATCCATCCGCTGCCTCTCCCCCCCGCCCCGCTGTACACTCAAACTGCGTATTAACATTAATTTTCAGCATTACTGAGAAAAAATCCAGTTATGATTTTGGTGCACGAACAGTTATCGAACATAACCTCGAACAGCCGAATTTTTTTCAAATTGTTCGTGTTCGCCGAACGGCTCGAACACCGCCCAAAACAGCTCGAATTTGAGATTGGCGAACAGTTCGAGTCGAACACCGCTCATCTCTACTCACTAATTCTATCCATTTGTATTTCCACATCCATTGCTGCTAGTGAGTTTTCTTTAGGGCTGGTCCCCTTTAACTGGTCTATCAGAGTTGAATTGAGGTGCTGTTCTGCTGTGTTTTTCCAGACACTTTTTCTCTTCTCCCTCTACATGCTAATTCCCACTCAGGATTCCCCATACGGGCCACCAATGT
Source organism: Phyllobates terribilis (assembly GCF_046119375.1). NCBI lineage: Eukaryota > Metazoa > Chordata > Amphibia > Anura > Dendrobatidae > Phyllobates > Phyllobates terribilis. The sequence goes on from NW_027362772.1 coordinate 241,014,749, forward strand.
TACATGCACGCTGCCTAAGTTTAGATAGGGGAGAGACAGGTTTCATGAATTCTTTGGAATCCTGGGGGAATCGTTACTCAGGGCGACCATATGCTGCAGCTTCTCTCAGGCACACGATAGATTAATTTGCTGACCAGGCACATCTGACAAGAGTCTTTTTCAACAGTTTAACAGTGGAATTTAATCTGAAGCATGGGCAGTGCAATTCAGGGATATTACAGCAACAATCTTCATTACAGTACAGTCTGAGTTTCTTGAGCAACTGGCTCCAGTAACAATACAGTAGTTTCTTCACAAGGCACAGTATTACAGTCTCTTCAGTAGTATAATTCAGCATAGATTAGATCTCTTAGCAGCACACTTCCATGCATACACAACCACAGGCTTTTCCTTCACAAGGACACAATAGTACACAGCATTCTTTATTCTGCATGGAGATGGAAGGGGGGAGGGTTTGATGAGGGAGATGATCCCTATGAAACAATTCATTCCAGTCCTTATCTTCCTGCCCGATAATACTCTGCACTGTTAATTCAGGGAGTTTATCTGACCTGTGTTTAGTTTCTCTCCTGATCTGAATCCTGCTCAGTTGCCTTCTGTCAGATCCAGATAACACACCACCTTTCCCTTCGGCTTCAGGCAGACTACAAAAACAAGTTCCCCACAATCCCCCTGGGGCTCTGTAAAAACACTCCCTGTCTCCTGTGACTGTGTTAACCCCTCTAGTTGCTGGATGCTTCTGAAGCAACAGCACTACATCTGCATGTCACATCATCTAGGAACTTCTTTTTTTCCAAGACCCCCAATCCAACACAAGATATAGAGGTCCTGCTATACAGCCTATTATTATCAGTAGGACATCAAGGCTAACAAACTGAATGTAGAATTCCTGGAAACCAAACCACTTTTATATCAGTTTATGTGCAGCATGAAAGACAGAAAATATAATTGCAAAGCTGCAAAATGTACTAATCAAGTATATTAACAAAATATCATACTTGAACTATGAAGATATTGGAGAGGAAAGCGAGCTGCTGCTCTCCAAATTGGAGATGCAAAAAGAGATGAGCACTGTATGCACCGCCAGGGGTGTAACTACAATAGGTGCAGAGGTTGCAATCGCACCTGAACCTTGGAGCCTAGGGGGTAGCACAAGTCCCTCATGCTGAAAATAAAAAGACCAATACTTGCAATAACTGGGGCACCGCTGGAGGTTTTGCATTGGGGCCCATGAGCTTCAAGTTATGCCGCTGTGTGCCGCACTGTGTTGTCCGATGTATTACCCATGCTCGGCTACTTTGGTTGCACCTTCTTAATCACTCCTGTTCATTCCCTACAAAGGAAAAGGATAACACCCATATTAGACCCCTTAGATTATTTTAGTGCCCATGATTCACAGTAGTTCCCATAGTGCCAACCTCATAACCACAGTGCAAGTCACACTCGCATGCCCCATATATCTCCCTCCTTCACTGTCACCAGGCAGGAAGGTATATGGATGATCGTCTATGGCTTTTTCCTGTAATTTCCTCTTCTTGAGCTGGTGCATCCTGGTACAGAAAGATATCTGTGCACTGTGACCACTGCATTGCATAGCCTACTTGTTGAGACAAAACTATGCTTAGTACAGATTAATGCAATTCCTGCAAAGCTTGCCTCCACAGGGCAGGGTGCTGCCACAGGCGCGGGCTCACCTTAACTGAACTAGGGTGCAGCCCTATAAATTGGAAATAAATTACCATTATTTGGTATTTCTTTGTCTCCCAAGGTTACCATTGGGAAAGCAATATGATCTCAGCATTAGATGTTATTCTTCAGGGAAAAGTCTCTCTCTAGGTTTGACTACAAATAAAGTCTCACTGGGGAATCTCTCACTTCACGTGTAATTACCGTACTACTGAGGCTTTTTATGACGAGTCAGACAGCTCTGCAGGAGATCAAACGAACATAGATAAAGCAAAAAAAAAAAATAGACAGACTGCAGAACTTCATTTCCATATTGGATGTATGGAAATTATCAACCCTTGGTATATGGGTAGGATTCCTGTGCAGCCATGGAGATCCGTTCTGTTCTTAGTGGACGTATTCCAGAAACAAAACTAATACACCTTGTCATGTCTAGCGCAAGACCTGAGAGGGGCAGTGTACAACTTCTATCCATAATGTTTTCCGAAACCCTGTGCCCTGCCCCTTTAATGCCTTATACAAGGCACAACACAATGTTTCTGCTATTCCAGGAGTGTTTCCTCAATTAATATTTTTGGCATGTATTTTGTTAGCAGCATGTACATATACCTGGACAGATACATAAAATAGGCTATGATGACAGCTGGGGACTGGGTTGGTGATTTAATCCCAAGCCTCCCAATTTTGAAAGTAAAGAAGGAAACATACTGCGGCACATGTGGCATTTTTTTTGTGTACAAACACAGAAATATGTCTCTTAGGGAATGTTCATACCAGGCGTTTTTTCTGCGTTTTTTTGGAGTTTTTTTTCTGCAGCAAAACCTGATCTCTTGGCAGGAAAGAAGCTGCTGCAAAAACGTAAGTTTTGGTGCTGTTTTTGGTGGGGGTTTTTTGGTGCGTTTTTCAGGATCCCAAAGTTCAGCTTTGCTTCCACCACAGAAGCATGAACACAGGTCACCAATGGCAGTGCATTTACTTATTTTCACACTTTGGTCTGCCATTGAGTTGCTCAGGTAGTGTTAGAACCCTCCTGTTTGTTTTTTCTATTTTGCGATCACGTGACCATCTGCCTTTATATTCCAGCTCCGCCCTTCTGGCTGTGCTGGACTTCAGTGTTTTACTGTTTCTCTAGCCTGGTGCTTCGGTGCCTTTCTCTGTCTAGTCCACTTGGTCCTCTGGGACCTCTAGTACATTTTGTCTGTTTGTCTTTTTGTTTTCTGCAACAACTTCTGTTTAGGAGGTGTCCCATTTTTGTCTCAGTCCTTAGTTCTTTTAGGGACCCCTCCCTTAATTCTATAGGTCTTTGTTCAGACTAGCCGAGGACTAAGGCGGGTCTGTTCACTAGGAACAGGCAGCCCGCTACATCGTAGGGATTCAGCTTAGTCTTACTGTAGGGACAGCTTTCCCCTATCTTTCCTTAGTTCTTGTTGCAGATCATAACAGTAAGCCCAGACCAAGAAAAAAAAAAAACTAAAAGGAAAGAAATTCGGGGATCAGTATGGTTTCCGTCCAGGATTTGGCTCAACGCCTGCAGGGATTGTCTCTGGAGGTGGCCGAGCTTCAGCAACACGTGAGTAGCTGTTCTGGAGCGCATTTTGTCGAACCCAAGGTAAGACTGCCTGATGTTTTTTATGGTAAACAGCAAGATTTTTTTTCCTTTAAAAATGCTTGTTTGTTATATTTTCGTTTGAGACCAAGATCCTCTGGGAATGAATCACAACGCATTGGTTTCATTATGTCACTTTTGTGCAATGAACCACAGGGGTGGGCATTTTCTCTCCAGCCTAATGATCCGTGTTTAAGGTCTGTTGAAGAATTTTTTTCTGCTATGGGGCTATTATATGACGATCCTGATCGTATCTCATCTGCTGAATCAGAACTTAGATGTTTGAATCAGGGATCAGATGATGTTGAAAATTATTGCACACACTTCAGGAGATGGGCTTCAGAAGTTAAGTGGAATGATCCTGCCCTGAGATGTTTATTTCTTGCTGGTCTGAGTTTCTGCCTCTCGCAGAATTTGTTCTTAACAATCATACATCCTCCTCTGCTGGGTCTTCTCCTTTTTTTTGTTGTACTGGGAGACATCCGTCTTTTGGTTCGTTCTCCAAATTGGGGTCGGCGGTGCCGGAGGAGGAGAATTTTTCCGGTGATTTTGAGAGTGTTTGGACTAATGTACGTTGCAACCTTCAAGAGGCTAACAAGAAGTCCAAGATGTATTTTGACAGGAAACGTAAAGAGGTTTTGTTTACTGTGGGTGACATGGTTTGGTTGTCCTCGAAGAACCTGCAGTTGAGGATTCCCTCTAAAAAACTGGATCCTAAGTTTGTGAGTCCATTTAAAGTGCTTCAGGTTGTTAACCCATCTGCTATTAGGTTGGATGTCCCTACTTCCTGGAAGGTTAATCCTGTGTTTCATGTTTCCTTGTTGAAAAAGGCTGACATATCTGATAGGGACGCCATTGTCACAGTTCCTCCTGTGGTGGAAGACGGCAAATATGAAATTTCTCGTATCTTGAATTTTAGATGGCATAGAGGGAGATTACAGTATCTTGTCTCCTGGAAGGGTTTCGGTCCCGAAGACAACTCCTGGGTAAGGACGGATGATGTCTCTGCTCCTAGGCTTGTTAAAGCTTTCCACAGGAGGTTTCCGGATAGGCCTGGGCCTGGAGGATCCGGAGGATCCTCATAAAAGAGGGGGTACTGTTAGAACCCTCCTGTTTGTTTTTTCTATTTTGCGGTCACGTGACCATCTGCCTTTATATTCCAGCTCCGCCCTTCTGGCTGTGCTGGATTTCAGTGTTTTACTGTTTCTCTAGCCTGGTGCTTCGGTGCCTTTCTCTGTCTAGTCCGCTTGGTCCTCTGGGACCTCTAGTACATTTTGTCTGTTTGTCTTTTTGTTTTCTGCAACAACTTCTGTTTAGGAGGTGTCCCATTTTTGTCTCAGTCCTTAGTTCTTTTAGGGACCCCTCCCTTAATTCTATAGGTCTTCGTTCAGACTAGCCAAGGACTAAGGCGGGTCTGTTCACTAGGAACAGGCAGCCCGCTACATCGTAGGGATTCAGCTTAGTCTTACTGTAGGGACAGCTTTCCCCTATCTTTCCTTAAGTCCCCGTCTCACATAGCGATATCGCTAGCGATATCGCTGCTGAGTCATGGTTTTGGTGACTCACCAGCGACCTCACCAGCGATGTCGCTGTGTTTGACACTTTGCAACGATCAGGCCCCTGCTGTGAGGTCGCTGATCGTTGCAAAGTGTCCTGGACCATTTTTTGGTCGTTGGCCTCCCGCTGACCAGCACACATCGCTGTGTGTGACCAGCGGGACCAACGATCTAGCTGGTAACTATGGTAAACATCGGGTTACTAGGGGCACGCGCGCACTTAGTAACCCGCTGTTTACCATGGATACCACTCTGCTACGGTGCGCGGAGGCTCCCGCGCACCGTAGCAGAGTGGTATCCATGGTAAACAGCGGGTTACTAGGGGCACACACGCACTTAGTAACCCGATGTTTACCATAGTTACCAGCCTGCTCCTGCTTGCAGCAGGCTGGTAACGGGAGCAGGACATCGTGGAACGATTCTTTCCACGATATCGCTGCTCCCCTGATCGCTGGTGAGCCTGCCTGTTTGACAGCTCACCAGCGATGTATTAGCGATGCAGCAACGATCCCTGACAGGTCGTATCGTTGTCGGGATCGCTGCTGCATCGCTTAGTGTGACAGGGCCCTTAGTTCTTGTTGCAGATCATAACAGGTAGTGTTCAATTTCACACCTTTGTCAGCCACAGTTTGGATTAGTGCAAGAAATTAATGATGCGTACAAAGTAAACATTGGCTGACCAAGTTGTGAGATTGAACAATACCTGGTCAGCCAATGTTTACTTTGTACACATCACTAATTTAATTCAACTGTACTAATCCTAACTACCATCTCAGGTAACCAAGACAAGATGGTAAACTTGGGAAAATCACAAAAATAAATGAGTTTCACATACTGCTGTACTTGCTTTTTTTCACTAAAAACACAGCAAAATCTGATGGCTATGTTCACACTAGTTGTCTTTTCAGCGTTTTTTCACCACCCATTACTTTCAAAGGATGACAAACGCTGAAAGAAGTGACATGCTCTATTGTGCAAAAAATATGCAAAGCACAAAATACTGATGACACAAAAAACAATATGTGTGCAAGAGAGTTCTGAAATCTCATAGACTTTGCTGTACTGTAAAACACAGCTGAAAATTTGCATAAAAAATGCCTAGTGTGAACATAACCTTAGTGTTCACACCCACTATGATAAAACATTTCATGTCCCCCTTTAGTATAGTGCACTCTACGTGTGTATCTCTAGTGTGTGCCTGTGTAGTATGTTTGTGTGAATGTGTTTTCAAAATGCACAAAGTCCATACAGTGTAGTGTCTAAAATTCTACAACAACAGCTTGCAGAATTTTGAATGCAGCTCTGGAATATAATACAGGCTGTGGCTCAGTAACAAAAAAAAACATGAAAACAATGTACTGACAAGTCTACAGTATTTATCTATCTATCTCACTCATCAAAAAGTAAATTTACTTCAGTTATTCAATACAAAAAGTGAAACTTATATATTAAATAGAGTCATTACAAACAGAGTGATCTATTTCAAGTATTTATTTCTGTTAATATTATTATTATTATTTATTATAGCGCCATTCATTCCATGGCGCTTTACATGTGAAAGGGATATACAGAGCACAAATAATTGCAATAAATCTTGAACAATACAAGTCAATGACTGGTACAGGAGGAGAGAGGACCCTGCCTGCGAGGGCTCACAATCTACAAGGGATGGGTGAGGATACAGTAGGTGACGGTACAGCTGGTCGGGCAGCGGTATGGTGGGGCGGTGGTTACTGCAGGTTGTAGGCTTGTCGGAGGAGGTGGGTCTTCAGGTTCCTTTTGAAGGTTTCCATGGTAGGCGAGAGTCTGATATGTTGGGGTACAGAGTTCCAGAGTAGGAGGGATGCATGGGAGAAATCTTGTATGCGATTGTGGGAAGAGGAGATAAGAGGGGAGTAGAGAAGGAGATCTTCTGAGGATCGAAGGTTGCGTGCAGGTAAGTACATGGAGACTAGGTCACAGATATATGGAGGAGACAGGTTGGGGATGGCTTTATATGCCATGGTTAGGGTTTTGAACTGGAGTCTCTGGGCAATGGGGAGCAAGTGAAGGTCAGTTGGGGGTGTTGAGTGAGATGGTGGAAAGATGATGAATTCAGTTTTGTCCATGTTAAATTTTAAAAATCTGTCAGAGAAGAAGGATGAGATAGCGGACGTTGATGATTATGTACCGGGAGATTATGTCACAGATGTATGGAGGAGACAGGTTGGGGATGGCTTTGTATGCCATGGTTAGGGTTTTGAACTGGAGTCTCTGGGCAATGGGGAGCAAGTGAAGGTCAGTTGGGGGTGTTGAGTGAGATGGTGGAAAGATGATGAATTCAGTTTTGTCCATGTTAAATTTTAGAAATCTGTCAGAGAAGAAGGATGAGATAGCGGACGTTGATGATTATGGCTTACAGCCAATGAAACACAAAAGTCATTATCTCAGTAAATTAGAATACTTTATAACAACAGCTTGAAAAATGTTTTTAAAATCCGAAATGTTGGTCTACTGAAATGTATGTTCAGTAAATGCACTCAATACTTGGTCGGGGCTCCTTTTGCATCAATTACTGCATCAATGCAGAGTGACATGGAGGCGATCAGCCTGTGGCACTGCTGAGGTGTTATGGAAGCCCAGGTTGCTTTGATAGCAGCCTTCAGCTCGTCTGCATTGTTGGATCTGGTGTCTCTCATCTTCCTCTTGACAATACCCCATAGATTCTCTATGGGGTTAAGGTCAGGCGAGTTTGCTGCCAATCAAGCACAGTGATACTGTTGTGTGTAAACCAGGTATTGGTACTTTGCAGTGTGGACAGGGGCCAAGTCCTGCTGGAGAATGACATTTCCATCTCCAAAAAGCTCGTCCGGCAGAGGGAAGCATGAAGTGCTCTAAAATTTCCAGGTAGACGGCTGCGCTGACTTTGGTCTTGATAAAACACAGTGGACCTACACCAGCAGATGACATGGCTCCCCAAACCATCACTGATTGTGGAAACTTCATGCTAGACCTCAAGCAGCTTGGATTGTGGCCTATCCACTCTTCCTCCAGACTCTGGGACCTTGATTTCCAAATGAAAATTAGAACTCTGGGACCTTCTGGAGTGTGTCAATGACTGCCTTCTGGACATCTGTCAAGTCAGCAGTCTTCCCTATGATTGTGGAGCCTACTGAAACAGACTAAGGGACCTTTTTAAATGCTTAGGAAGCCTTTGCAGTTGTTTTTTGTTAATTATTTTGATTTACTGAGATAATGAGTTTTGTATTTTCATTGGCTGTAAGCAATAATCATCAACATTCACAGAAATAAACACTTGAAATAGATCACTCTGTTCATAATGACTCTATATAATATATGAGTTTCACTTTTTGTATTGAAGAATTGAAGTAAATTAACTTTTTGATGATATTCTAATTTAGTGAAATAGATAAATACTGTAGACTTGTCAGTACATTGTTTTCATGTTTTTTTTTGTTACTGAGCCACAGCCTGTATTATATTCCAGAGCTGCATTCAAAATTCTGCAAGCTGTTGTAGAATTTTAGACACTACACTGTATGGACTTTATGTATTTTGAAAACACATGCACATGACGCGCCCCCAGGGCCGTGGGGTACTCGGCAGCCGGGCCCCTGGTTGCCGGTATAGGGGAATATCATGGTGGCTGGCCCGGTCCGTGACCCAGGGCGGTCAGTGCAAAAGGGGGTTATTTTTAGCGCTGCGACAGTCCTCTGAGGCAGGTGTTAGGGCAGCTTGAGATGGAATGGCTCCCCACAGGTGGAGCAGGCCTCAGGGCAGTGAAAAATGATGCAGGTTGTGGTTGCGCTGCACGTTGTAGTGCAGGGGGAACAATGGCGCCGATGAAGGAATGGACAGAGGCAGTGCAGTGCAGTCATCCAAGATTTTACTCACAGTTCTTTAGACACTTCACAGGTGCACTTTACAGGTAAAGGCCTCCCTCGTCGCGCTGCGTTCACCGGGCAGGGGTTCAATCCTTCCTCAGGCAATTCGGGAATACCTGGCAGAACCCCACTTTCTCGTGTTCCTACTTTGACCATCTTTACTCTGGTCCTTCTCCCTCCTGCTCTGCGCTGCCCGCTCTCAATCCCGCTCGGGTGCTCTGAAGTCCTTCCTGTATGTCGGATCCGGGACCTACTTGACCCTCCTGAGGGATTAGAATGCCGCAGCAATCCCTCTGTCTTCTGACAGATGCGGGGCGTACGGGTGCCATCCTGCACGCGCCGTACCCCCTGGGATCCTTTCTGTACAACGGAGCCAACTCTCTGCTACCCTCCGGGGGCTTCACACTTGGCCCTAACCGTGGAGCAGATCTCCTCATGAGACTCTGCTCCCGGACTGTTCTTCTGAACAGTCCCGAGCTTTTCTTCTGATCAGCTCCCTAGAACTGAACCTTGCTCAGCACTGAACTCCTCAAACTCCAAGATGGCTTCCCTATTTATACTCCTATCAAAAGTGCTTCCTCTATCTACCTCCTCCACCCACACCCACTACTGGTTCCCCCTACCTTTGGGTTCCCCCCACTCCAGCCAGGGTCAGGGCTCAGCAGAAACATACGTTGCGTCTTGCCCTTCCAGCCGGCCTGGGGCAGTGTAGTGTTGGATGCAGGTGTTTGGGGTTCCAGGCAGCACTCCCTCCTTACCTGAGAGAAGGGGACACCACACCTCTGGGTGAGGTGCAGTACCTCTGTGGCGACTGAACCCTCAGGGGCACCACACACACAAACATACTACACAGGCACACACTAGAGATACACACATAGAGTGCACTATACTATATATCTCAAATATATATATTTATCTATCATCTATTTATCTCACTATCTCATATCTATATATCTATTATCAATCTATATATAATCTATTAATCAATCTCATATCTAATATATATCTAATATCTATCTATCATCTCACATCTATTATCTAATTCTCTATTATCTATCTTTTATCTATCTGTTATCTATCTGTATATACACTATCTATTATCTAGCTATCTCGCTGTCTATCCATCTATCTAAAATAATTGTAAAGTATTTTGTGTGGTTGCAGCAGAGCAGTGCTGTAATGACTGCAGCATTTTCCTTCCTTGCCAGCTTGTAAGGCAGCTTCAGTGCAGTTTCTTTGCAGCCATATCACCAGCACTGTACCAGCAGCACATTCCCAGCCTTCCTGCCCATCCTGCCTGTGGTGCCCCCATTATGATGTATGCAGTGTTGTGTGTCCAGGTCTGCCATCTCCAGCATCTGTGCAGAACAATAGGAGCCACCAGGAGACAGCAGGAATCAGACAGGGGAGAGGAGCAGGGTAGTGATGTCAGAACACACACACCTCCCCCACCTCCACACAGCCAGGAGGAAGACTCCTTGGGTGTAGGGAGGGAGGATGCTGCAGACTCAGCCTGGGTAGCCCTGTCTATTATCCATGCTGCAATCCAGCCTCTGAGAAGAATGTCCTTAATACCACAGGTAACAATCAATGCAAATATCCTACATTTTTGCAGACCATCCCAGTACATATAGTATTAGTCACTGGTTTATTTAGATCCTATGTGGTTTTCGGTGTATGCTGCCTGCTTTATTGTCCTTTTATTTGAGCACATTTCTTTTTGGTGCATTACCATGTGAACCATACATGTCTTTTCTGGGATATCTATCTAGCAGGAAATTTCGGCTAACTCTGTATGGCTAGCCAGTGATACATATGATATGTGGCAGGAGAGTAGGATAGTCTTGCTTGTCAGTCCAGTTATTCCTGCTACTACTCCAATCTGTATGTTGTTCATCACGTGCCATTTATCAGCCAATATATCGAATTTTTTTTTTTTCAATCACACCAAAAATGTCATTTCTTGTGACTGTAATTTTATTATACTTATGTTGCTATTGTTCATGTTGTCATTTTACCTGCAGTGGTTTTAAGTTAATTTTTTATTTGCTTTGGTCCACAAGCTCAATGAAGTCCCATATGTCATTGTGTCTGATGTCTACTTACAGTCTTTGTTGCTATTTACATCGCTTTTATTGATTTATTATATTAAACATTTGATAATAAGACTAGAATATGTGATATTATTATTATTATTTATTTTACATGTATATTCTTTGCATTAACGCAGTCATTACGGTCATTATTAATGATACTCTTTAGAAAATGAAGATTATTTTATTTTGGTAAGGGATAGTTGTAATGTTATACCAAAGCATCACATTTAATTATAGTGGTAAAAGGTGCCCGCATCCTCCACCAAATTAAACATCTCTTAAATTGCTAAATATTCCAAATGCTTCTAACAATTATTGACATGAAATATATATATATGGTAAGAGGCTAGTTAGGCTTCCTAATACTTCTCCCTCATAGACCAGTGAGGCCTACATTCCCATATTACAGCTAAGAGCTTGGCCATCCCCTTCTGGCTTTCTGCTGACTCAGCTTGTGGCTAATTGCGATTCTGTCTTCATTTTGTGATCCCACGTCAGATACAATATATCGGATTCAGCTTCCATTTGCAGTTTTATCACTTAGCTTCCTGCCAATGTGTTGTCATCAGGGAAATACAAATATAATTTGGTGTTATGTATAAAATGCAGTAACATACAAGATCCAGGAATTGCATAGTGCCGTAAAGTTTATGGTGGATTTGGATGGGCATATAAGGGCAGTTAGTCTTTTTCACTTGGTGTTTTAAGGTTTTCATTGACTGGTAAGTCTGCAAAGCTAAAATCTGATACCCACCGTGACCATGTACATAAGGAGTCCGAGGTATGATCATTTATTCCCTGGTGAAGAACTGAGAGAGAATCCACTAGACGGTGACCCCTGTGGGACCTACAGTGACATATAAAAGTTTGGGCACCCCTGGTCAAAATGACTGTTATTGTGAACAGTTAAGCAAGTTGAAGATGAAATGATCTCTAAAAGGCCTAAAGTTAAAGATGAAACATTTCCTTTGTATTTTAGGCAAAAAAATACATATAGATTTCATCTTTAACATTTTAAAAATTACAAAAAGGAAAATGGGCAGATGCAAAACTTTGGGCATCCTGCATGGTTAGTACCTGGTAGAACCCCCTTTTGAAAGTATTACAGGTTGTAAACGCTTTTTGTAGCCAGACAAGAGTCTTTCAACTCTTTATTGAGGGATTTTCAACCATTCTTCTTTGGAAAATTCTTCCAGTTCTGTGCGATTCCTCTTGCATGCACTGCTATTTTGAGGTCTAGCCACAGATTTTCAATGATGTTCAGATCAGAGGACCATGATGGCCATTGTAAAACTTTCAGCTTGCGCCTTTTGCAGTCTTCTATTATGAATTTTGACATGTTTTTAGGATCATTATCTATTTGTAGAAGCCATCCTCTTTTTAACTTCAGCATCAAGAATTTGTTGAAATTTCATTGAATTCATTCTTCCTTCTACCCGGAAATGTTCCCTGTGCCATTGGCTGCAACACAACCACAAAGCATGATTGATCAACCCCCATGCTTAATGGTCGGCGAGATGTTCTTTTCCTGAAATTCTGTGCCCTTTTTTCTCCACACATACCTTTGATCATTGTGGCCAAAGAGTTCTATTTTACCCTCATAGGTCCACAGGACTTGTTTCCAAAATGGATCAGACTTGTTTAGATGTCCTTTTGTATACTTCTGATGCTGAATTTTATGGTGATGACACAGGAGAGGTTTTCTTCTGATGACTCTTCCATGAAGGCCATATTTGTGCTGGTGGTGTCTGCTAAACTTTCTGAAGGTCTTTTCCTGTCAAGGGGGGTTCTGATCTGCCTCTCTAGTAAACCTACAAGCACCTCTCACTGAAATTTTACTTGGTCTTCCAGACCTTATCTTGACCTCCACTGTTCCTGTTAACTGCCATTTCTTAATTACATTTCAAACTGAGGAAAGGGCAACTTGAAAACGCTTTGTTATCTTCTTATATCCTTCTTCTGCTTTGTGGCCTCCACAGTTTTCATTTTCAGAGTGCTAGGCAACTGCTTACAAAAACCAATGGCTGCTGTTTTTTGGCACAAGGTTAGAAGAGGCTGGGTTTTTTTAAAGCTGGGAAATTTGCATCCCCTGGCCATTCCTAACGATGATAGTGAACAAGCTATAACCCTAACAGGCTAATTAAGGTCTGAAATGTTGGTCAGAGTTATCTGAGGACATAAATCTCCAAGGATGCCCAATCTTTTGCAGCGGCCCATTTTTCTTTTTGTAATTTTTAAAATGTAAAAAATTTCAATATATTTTTTTTTGCCTGAAATACAAAGGAAATGTGTCAACTTTAACTTCAAGCCTTTTAGAGATCATTTCATTTTCAACTTGCCTTACTGTTCACAATAATATTTTTGACCAGGGGTGCCCAAACTTTTGTATTTGGAAGATATTGTCAGCTATCTATGTTGCATTTAAAGGCATATGTTTTCTCTTGTCCTAATGACTAAATGCCAGCACGGTGGCTCAGTGGTTAGCACTGCAGCCTTGCAGCATTGGGATTCTGGGTTCAAATCCCACCAAGGACAACATCTGCAAGGAGTTTGTATGCTCTCCCCATGTTTGTGTGAGTTTCTTCTGGGTTCTCCAATTTCCTCCCACACTCCAAAGACATCCTGATAGGGAATCTAGATTGTGATCCCCAATGGGGACAGTGATGATGATGTCTATAAATTGATGTGGAATATGTGCTATATAAGTAAATAAATGTGTAGCTTACTTCCTAACGTCTTTCGAGAGAAAGATAGTACACAAGACATTGAGAAACCATTTTGCGTCCAACAATGCTGCCCAGAAATGTATGAATGACAATCCATGCCCCGTTTAAAGGGTTATTCTTAAAATAGTAATAGGATCCTTACGATAGGGGATAATTTACTGATCACTGGGGGCCTGACCAGTGTGATCACAAGAACCGGGCATTGTCTTGAGTGGAGTTGAGGTGTACAAGCTCAACCTCTGCTCCATTCATTGTCTATGGGACTGCCGGACAAAGCTGAGCAAGGCGCACCGCTATTTCCGCAGTCTCATGGATAATGGATGGAGTGAAGGTCTAGCATGCATGTCTCAGCTCCATCGAGACAGGTTTAATAACCCAGTGGACCAACACCATCAAAGGCTCTCCCTACACAAGAACAGTGCCATCCAAAAAACATATGGGGATATGAGCTATAAATAAAAATCACAAAAATCTTTATTAAATATTCAACAACACATAAAAAGCTTTAAAAATAGAAAATCAAACATAGGCAAAGCCATACCATACCAAAGGTCATAAAAACAGCATTGGTAGTTACTAAATATCTCAATGTATACAATAGAAATGAACTCCACACAAAGAACAATGACAATTATGGTGGAATATAATCCTACCTAGAAGAGAAAAATGACAGAGACAATTAGGGGAAAATAAATATCCCTAAGGCAGATGTCTGCCAAATAGCACATGCAGTCAACACGGCCCCAACAGATCAGGATTTCCTTACCCAGGTGACAGAATTTATTGCAATTTCTGAAAGGTTGATAGTAATTCAATCACCTGTTCAATACTAAGGAAATCCTGAAAACATCACGTGTTGGGGGTCGTGGGGACTGGAGTTTGGGAAACAATGTTCTAGGCTATATGTACATTTTTGACCGAGGCATTTGTTTTCATTAGTGTTATTGAAGTGCAATCCAGTACATGATATGGAATAATACTGTATATTCTTAAAGGGATTTTCCCACAAATAAAAGTTCATTTTAATCAATAAATCTTGGAATAATAATCATTTCCACAATTGGATATGTTTAAATAAAATGTTCCTGTGCTGAGATAATCTTATAAATGTGCCCCTGTGACGCACCCAGGGGATGGGGACGACTCTGCGCCCGGGGCCTTGTTGTTAGTTTTGGGGGATGTCGCGGTGGCCGGCTCCCGGGGCCGTACCCTGGGGTCACTCTTAAAAAGCAAGGAATTGGGGGAAAAGGTGTATGGGAAAGCGAAAGTTTGTGACGCCACCCATGGTGTCTGGTGAGGATCACCAGCGCTGCTACAGTCCTCTGAGGCCGGTGGTCAGGCAGCTTAGTTGGTGCTTCTCCCCACAGGTGGAGCAGGGCCTCAGGGCAGCATAGGAGAAGGGATGCAGGACAGAGGGGACCCAGCAGGGTCAGAAGAAGAATAGGCACACTCATAACAGTTCACTTCAGTACTTTTACTGGTGGTGTTTCAGGCACGATCCAGGGCACTGTAGGGTGAAGGGTGCATATCGGGACTCTCCCCAGTGAGCGGGTGTGGGGCCTCCTGTTTCTTGCCTTTTCCTGATAAGTTTATGACCTGCTTGGAGCTAGGCCTAACTTGATCTCTGTCTTGCACCTGCTGACCAGGTGGTAGGGCCTTCTGTTGGAGTTCACGCTCCCCGGTCTCTTGGGCCTCAGTGACTCCTGACCCTGGTATGACAGTCAGCTTTTGGTGTTCCTGGGACATATAGTTCGCCAGGGGTTCCGGCAGTTTCTGTTGGGCCTTAGGGACCCCTGCAGACGCGGACCCGGTGTCCGGTAAATGGTTGTGGGGTGAGCTGGTTAAGCTCCTCTGCCCCCTATGTAGCTCGCAACTCCACTTGCCTTCAGCCACGCTCGGGGCCCTCACTAGGCTTCACACTGGCAGTAGGCCTCGCTACTCTTCACCGCTCTTATGGCGTCGGCACACCTTAGGCTCACTAACCTGAGCTCACTGAGTCTGGGCTGGACTGACTTTCTCACAGACTTCACTCTCTGTGGACTCCAGACTTAGACTGACTGCCTAGCTCCACCTTCCCTATTTATATCCCTAACGGGCTCCCTCTGGTGGTCTGCGGTGGAAGGTGGAGGTGTGTGAATGCTACGAGGGCCTCTTGTGGATGAATCCGTCTATGCACCCCTCTAGGATCTGTGGCACCAATGCGCAGCAGGGCGCCACACCTGTGTACTGTGTAATGGCTGTGTCTGTTCTGTGAGGTAAAACATTTCCCTGTCAGTTTTTAAACAATGTTTTACTTCAAAGAAAGAATCCGCTGTGATCCCCTGCTGTAATGTCTGTATACTCTTTTCCTTCCTCCCCTGCCCAGGAGATGTGGTATGATCAGACCATGATCCCTACACGGTCAGACACAGCCATTACACAGTACACAGCAGGGGCACATTTATAAGATTATCTCAGCACAGGAACATTTTATTTAAACACATTAAATTGTGGAAGTTATTATTATTTCAAGATCTATTGATTGAAATGAACTTTTGTTCATGGGAAAACTCTTTTAACCCCTTAATAACATCTGACGTACTAATACGCGTCTGTGCCCTGGGACTTAAGAGCCAGACCCGTATTAGTACGTCATCGCGATCGCGCGCGCACACAGGCTGTGCGGGCGCGATCGCCGCCGGGTGTCAGCTGATTGTCACAGCTGACACCCGGTACTATGTGCAGGGAGCGGTCCTGCACCGCTCCCAGCACATTAACCCCTGCGATGCTGCGATCAAAGTCAATCGAAGTCGATCGCGGCATTGCGGGGGCAAGGGGAGGTGATCGCCGATACTCACCTCCTCTTCCGGCTTCCAGCGCAGTCTGCAAAGGCTTGCCGGGTGTTGCCATGACGACCCAATGTCGTCATGACAACATCCGGGTCACCAGACAGCAGGAAGATTGTTTGGACATGCGCAGTGCATCTCCAAACAATCTTCACACTGTGCACCGCTGACAGCCTGCATGGCATAGGGATGGTGCTCCATTCCTATGCCATGCAGGCGATCAGAGAAAAAAAAGTGAAAGTCCCAGAGTGGGACAAAGTAATAAAGTGTATAAACTGTCTGAAAGTGGGAAAAAAAAAAAAAAAATTGCAAACATATTAAAAGAAAATAAAAAAAATAATCCACCAAAAATAAAAATATAATGTACCCATCAATAAATATTATTATAAAAAAAAAAAAACAATAAATGTACACATATTTGGTATCGCCGCGTCCGTAACAACCTGACCTATAAAACCGTCCCACTAGTTAACCCCTTCAGTGAACACGGTAAAAAAAAAAAAAAACGAAGCAAAAAACAATGCTTTATCACCATACCGCCAAACAAAAAGTGGAATAACACGCGATCAAAAAGACGCATATAAATAAAAATGGTACCGCTGAAAATGTCATCTCGTCCCGCAAAAAACAAGCTGCCATACAGCTCCATCAGCCAAAAAATAAAAAAGTTATAGCTCTCAGAATAAAGCGATGCTAAAAAATATTTTTTTCTATAAAATAGCTTTTATTGTGTATAAGCGCCAAAACATAGAAAAATGATACAAATGTGGTACCGCTGTAAACGTACTGACCCGAAGAATAAAGCTACCTCATAAATTTTACCACACGCGGAACAGAATAAAAAAAAAATAAAAAATTCCTGAATTGTTGGTTTTTGTTTATTCTGCCTACCAAAAATCGGAATAGAAAGCGATCAAAAAATGTCACGTGCCTGAAAATGGCATCAATAACAACGTCAAGTCATCCCGCAAAAAACGAGCCGTCACATGACTGTCTGCCAAAATCTGGAAAAATTATAGCTCTCAAAATATCGCGATGCAAAAACTAGATTTTACAAAAAATGCGTCTTTTAGTGTGTGACAGCTGTCAGTCATAAAAACCCCATATGATTCTGGCATTGCTGTAATCACACCGACCTGAAGAATAAAGTCGTCTAATCACTTATACCGCACAAGGAACGGCGTCAAAAATAAACTCTTGGGTTAGGATTGGGCTAGGGTTAGGGCTGGGTTTGGGGCTAGGGTTGTGCTGGGGCTAGGGTTGTGCTGGGGCTAGGGTTGTGCTGGGGCTAGGGTTGTGCTAGGGCTAGGGTTGTGCTATGGTTAGGGTTGTGCTAGGGTTAGGGCTGGGGTTGGGATTTTTTTCAAAAGTAAGAAAAAAAGATGACGATATGGCGACTAGTGTTGAGCGCAAGTGCTCGCTACTTGAGTTTGCATCGGGTGCTCTGGTATGCATTGAGTATCGTGGGTATTTGAGTGACATGCTCGAGTCTCTGCCCCATATGCTTCGCGGCCAAAAAAACTTTACGGGGATTGCCTGCCATGCACGAGCGATCCCCGCATGTTTTTTTTGGGGTGTCTAATAACCGTGAAACATGCGGAGCAGGGACTCGAGCATGTCACTCGAGCACACGCTGTACATGGTGCATACCTGAGTACCCGATGCAAACTCAAGTAGCGAGCACTTGCGCTCAAGAATAATGACAACTTATTCAATATGATGACCTAATGTAAACAAATTCTGTGCCGTACCTCTGGGTTAAAAATGTTCACTATACACCTTAATAAAATCCTTGAAGGGTATAGTTTCCAAAATGGGGACTCTTGTGGGGGAGCTCCACTGTTTAGGCACATCACGGGCTCTCCAAACGCGACATGGTGTCCGCTAACTAATTGAATGGAAAATCGTCTCAAATTGTTAGCGGACACCATGTTGCGTTTGGAGAGCCCCTGTGTGCCCAAACTTTGGAGCTCCCCCACAAGTGACCCCATTTTGGAAACTAGACCCCCCAAGGCACCTATCTAGATTCATAGTGAGCACTTGGAACCCCAGGTGCTTCACAAATTGATTCATAAAAATGAAAAAGTGTTTTTTTTTTTCACTTTTTCATTTTTACGAATCAATTTGTGAAGCACCTGCGGGTTCCAAGTACTCACTATGCATCTAGATAGGTGCCTTGGGGGGTCTAGTTTCCAAAATGGGGTCACTTGTGGGGGAGCTCTAAAGTTTGGGCACACAGGGGCTGTCCAAACGCAACATGGTGTCCGCTAACAATTTGAGCCGACATTTTGTTAGCGGATATCATGTTGCATTTGGAGAGTCCCTGTGTGCCCAAACATTGGAGCTCCCCCACAAGTGACCCCATTTTGGAAACTAGACCCCCCAAGGCACCTATCTAGATGCATAGTGAGCACTTGGAACCCCAGGTGCTTCACAAATTGATTCATAAAAATGAAAAAGTGTTTTTTTTTTCACTTTTTCATTTTTACGAATCAATTTGTGAAGCACCTGGGGGTTCCAAGTGCTCGCTATGCATCTAGAAAGGTGCCTTGGGGGGTCTAGTTTCCAAAATGGTGTCACTTGTGGGGGAGTTCCAAAGTTTGGGCACAGAGGGGCTCTCCAAACGCAACGTGGTGTCCGCTAACAATTTGAGCCGATTTTCCATTCAATTTGTTAGCGGATACCATGTTGCATTTGGAGAGTCCCTGTGTGCCCAAACATTGGAGCTCCCCCACAAGTGACCCCATTTTGGAAACTAGACCCCCCAAGGCACCTATCTAGATGCATAGTGAGCACTTGGAACCCCCAGGTGCTTCACAAATTGATTCGTAAAAATGAAAAAGTGTTTTTTTTTTCACTTTTTCATTTTTACGAATCAATTTGTGAAGCACCTGGGGGTTCCAAGTGCTCACTATGCATCTAGAAAGGTGCCTTGGGGGGTCTAGTTTCCAAAATGGGGTCACTTGTGGGGGAGCTCCAAAGTTTGGGCACACAGGGGCTCTCCAAACACAACATGGCGTCCGCTAATTATTCAAGCAAATTTTACAATCAAAAAGTCAAATGGCGCTCCTTCCCTTCCGAGCCCTGCCGTGCGCCCAAACAGTGTTTTTTCCCCAAATATTGGGTATCTGCGTGCCCAGGGGAAATTGCACAACAAATTTTGGGGTCCATTTTTTCTTGTTACCCCTGTGAAAATAAAAAAAATTGGGTCTAAAGTAACATTTTTGTGAAAAAAGTTAAATGTTCATTTTTTTCTTCCACATTCAAAAAATTCCTGTGAAGCACCTGAAGGGTTAATAAAGTTCTTGAATGTGGTTTTGAGCACCTTGAGTGGAGCAGTTTTTAGAATGGTGTCACTTTTGGGTATTTTCTGTCATAAAGACCTCTCAAAGTGACTTCAAATGTGATGTGGTCCCTAAAAAAATGGTTTTGTAAATTTTGTTGGAAAAATGAGAAATCGCTGGTCAACTTTTAACCCTTATAGCTCCCTAACAAAAAAAAAATTTGGTTCCAAAATTGTGCTGATGTAAAGTAGACATGTGGGAAATGTTATTTATTAACTCTTTTGTGTGACATATCGCTCTGATTTCAGGGCTTAAAAATTCAAATTTTGAAAATTGCTAAATTTTCAAAATTTTCGCCAAATTTCCATTTTTTTCACAAATAAACGCAAGTGATATCGAAGAAATGTTTCCACAATCATGAAGTACAATATGTCACGAAAAAAACAATCTCAGAATCAGGGGGATCCGTTGAAGCGTTCAAGAGTAATTACCTCATAAAGTGACAGTGGTCAGAATTGTAAAAATTGGCCTGGTCATTAACGTGCAAACCACCCTCGGGGCTTAAGGGGTTAAGGACATATTTTGTTAATTTAAAGAAATTAACATGACTAAATATTCACCCCTTGAAAAATACTGATGATGTGTGTAACGAATAATTAACAATGAAGATGAAGGTATGATTCCTATAGGTCGTCATTACAAGGTAAAACTACCTCTTTTGGTGTTTTTTTCTGTAACCAAATTTCTCTTTTGCAGAAATAAGAAATCAGTCCAACATGTCTTCATCCGTAACGTTGCCGCCAGCTGAAACCATGCTTCCAAACTTGGTTGCCCAAGAATTCTGGAGGTCGCAGGTGTGTGGCTATTCTTCATCTGTAACGGGTCATATCAGCCATCGAGCCAACAATTTCAAAAGACATCCAAAGAGAAGAAAACTAGTCCGGCCATCACCTCCTCCTCCCCCCAACACCCCATGTCCGCTTGATTTGATTGATTTTGTGGACCTTCATCCTCGGAGATCTTTTATGGAACTCTTGTTTAATGGGTGCATATTATTCGGAATCGAGTTCTGTTATGCAATGGAAACAGCGTATGTCACACCGGTTCTACTTCAGATGGGTCTTCCAGATGAGTTCTATAGTATGGTGTGGTTTATCAGCCCCATCTTGGGTAATAATGCATTTTATATGACGTTTTGGTAAAAATTGGGGCATGTGCCTATCATCTATCACTTTGTGGCCTATTTCATTTAAAATCAAATTCAGTCTACCTTTGTTTCTTGATAAATTGTAAGAAATCCATTATAGTACGCTATATGGACCAAAATATTGGGACATACAGGAGCATTTATGACTTCCCATTCTAAATCCATAAACCTTAATATGGAGTTGGACCCCACATTGCAGCTATCACAGCTTCCACTCCTCTGGGGAAGTTTTCTACAACATTTTGGAGGCGTCTGAGGAAGTTTTTGCCCCTTCGTGAAGATAAGCATTTGTGAGGTCAGACACTGATGTTGGAGGAGAGGCCGGACTCACAATCTCCGCTCTAATTCTTTTCCAAGGTGTTGAATTGGGTTGAGATCAGGATTCTGTGTGGCAACCATGTTCTTTCACACCAAAGTCCCCCATCCATGCCTTTATGGACCTTGCTTTGTGCACTGTGCACAGTCATGGGGAACAGAAAAACGTTTTCCCTAAACTACTCCCACAAATTTGGAATAGTTAATTCAAAATATGTTATACAATGAAGTATTAAGATTTCCCTTCACTTTAAGAGGCCGAGGCCGACCACTGAAAAACATTCCCATAGCATTAACCCTTCTCCACCAAATATTGCAGTTTGCACAATGCAGTCATGGGGTAACATTCTCTTGACATTCACCAAACCCAGACTCGTCCATCACATGTCAGATATAGAAGTGTAATCCATCACTGCACAGAACACATTTCCACTGTTCTTGATTTCGGTCATGGTGGCTTTACACCACTCCATCCGACGCTTCACATTGTGCTTGGTGATGTAAGGCTGCATGCACTTGCTTGGCCATAAAGCTCCTGACACAGTTTTTGTGCTGATGTTTACACCAGATTAAGTTTGGACTCTGCAGTTATGGAGTCAGCAGAGCATTGCCCAGCCATTCTTTCTCATATGTTAGGAAAAACAGATGGTTTGGTGAGGGGCCGGATTTTATACACCTATGGTAATGAGATTGATTAAAAACCTGAATTAATTAAGATGTGTGTCCCAATACTATTGTCCATATGGTGCATCTATCAAAAACACTGCTATTATAGACTGTTAACAATTTGCAAATAGCACATGGGAATTTCACATATCACCGACTGAGTGTTACTTTACCAATAGCTTTATGTACTTAACCTTTACATTTGGAGCTGTTCATGTGCTAACTATGCAGTCACAGCTCATCTGTGCCCAATTAACTAGGGAATAACATATAAAGATAGCACCATTTTGTCCTTAGCAATGCACAGATTTGTCTTTCTCACCTTTCTTCTTTCCTCAATATATCCCAAGGTGAGTGTGCAGAGATTATCAACTTTAAAAAAAAAACATGATTTCATGATACTCTGTCATAAGATATTGATGCATATGTGTCTACAGTATGTGTGGACACTCAGTAGTTGTAATGTGAATTGTAACCTGTTAGCGGTTTTGCTTATATTGAATTTGTCTTCTAAGAGAGCTCTTAACCAAATTTAAGAATAGTATATCTGTCCTGTATCTTTCATACAGTAAGGGCCCCTCCACACTGCATTCTTCTCCACGTTCAGTCGTCCCGTCGAGGCTTAAGTCCGCATCCCCCCCAACCCGCACAGTGTGATTTAAGCCTATGCACTGACAGGGCCATTGACCATAATGCTGAAGACAGAGTCACCGTAGACTCTGTTGTGCATCATTTTTGGGTGTATACGCCTACTGGAGGTGGGCTATATCTGAGTGTCCGCCTTCAGTAAGTGTATGATGCACTGCAGAGCGTACGGTGACTCTGTCTTCAACATTATGGTCAATGGTCCCGTCAGCGCATAGGCTCGAATCACATTGTGCTTGGGGTTCGGACTTACGCCCCAACAGGATTACTGAACGTGGGAAAGAATGCAGTATGAAAGCACCCTAAGGCAGGACAGAGCCTGAGTTAGAGCCTCTGGGTGTATTTTGGTATTACGTTTTCCTCTGTATTGTGCCTATATGCTACACTGTGGTCTTCTCTAGAAGCAATGCTTGGAGCATGACACATTTTGTCTATCACCTTAGCAGACAACAGGAAAAGTCCTATATGAAATGAGTACAATTTAAGCCCACTGACTGGCATCGGTGCCTTATTACAGCGCTGTGGTCCTTAGAAACTGCACTGAGCCATAATACTACAGTGTGCATTGGGCTTTAATGTATATATATCTAACGGGCAAAATAACCCAGTAATCATTTCCCTTCTTGTGCATCACTATCGCTCTATGTGTCCTAAATCTGAAAAAAAACATTAGTGCAAAATCCCAAATTTAGAAAAAAAATTGGATTTTTAACAAGTAATTAAAAAAGCTGAACATTTCATATAGCCTATATAGGGAATATGAAGGGTGTATTATAGGTACTTACTATACTTTATTAGCAATATTATCTCCGGATTGAAGCTAATAACCTTTATACTTTAACATGGTGTAGAAAAGGAAAATGCATCGTGCTGGTTAGCAATGAAAACAGTTCAGCAAAACAATTGTCATAAGGCAGCTTATTTTTACTTCCAAAGTTTATAATAAGTAATATGTTTTTTTCTTCTCCTTAAGGGTTTCTGCTCCAGCCATTGCTGGGGGCATGGAGTGATACCTGCACTTCCAGATTTGGCAGGAGGCGGCCATTTATACTTGTCCTTGCCATAGGTATGTGTTCAAACTACCTGATACTTAAAGGGAACCTATCACCAGGTAATAACTGGGCAGTTTTTGTTGTTATTTTATTCCCGCCTCTTCCCTAAGTATACCATTTTTTGTGTTTTTAAATTCCATCATACGGTCCCAGAGATATGGGCTTTTTATTTAGTGCTTTTAATGATGATCACTAAGTAGGCGTGGCTCACCGGATTCCCTGGGGGCGTGTCTTTGGTCTGCTCCTCCCCTTGAAAATACCATAAAAAGGAGCACTAAATAAAAAGGCCCATATCTCTGGAACCATATGGCGGAATTAAAAAAAAAACACGATGACATACTCACGGGATCAGTGGGAATACTATAACAGCAAAATCTATGTATCGGGCGCTATGTGTCTGTAAAGCAGGTGACCGGATGCAACACGAAGATGGACATGAAGCGGGAACAGCCAATGAACTATTTATTTCCTCCGATATGCCGGGAACTTACAGTAGTTATGGAAACAGTTAAACAGTATGAAACAGAGTAATCACAAGTAAATTATACAATATGAAACATATAATGAGTCTTAGAGTTCATGTTAAATGTTAGGGAAATCTTTTAGGGATTATGCTCATGTCCCTCTAACAGGGGTGATACACCAGTTCCTGGGGGAGCTACTACATTGCCTCCTCCTGAAGCTATGGCCCTAGCAGAGGTCGCTAGTTCTTCCCGCTAGGCAAAGTCTACCAAAGCACGTTGGGCCTCCTTCGCTTCAATTGACCCCCACCCTGTCCGCTGTCCTAGCCCAGGCCAACCCTTGTACTGAATGTAGGTGCTGGAAGCGACGGCCCGGCTCACTCACGCCCTCTGTTCACCACCGCAGGCGTCCTCTCTCAGGCGAAATCTCCTCACCGATCTTCGGGGCTTGACTGCAGGCGGGTGTCTCTCGGGTTCGAAAGGATGAGGGCTGGGTTCCGATTCTTGTCTGGCATCATCTGGGCTCTGGGTCTTGACTGGCACAGATCTGGGATTTGTGCCTTGACTGGCGTAGTTAGAACTCTGGGTATGGTCTGGCGCCACTCTGGTCCTGTTTTTGACCGTACCACAGCCCGCTGGTGCCCACTCCTTACTGCGGCCTGTCACCCCGGCTGCAGCGTCTTCTCCTGCGCTTGTCTGGTCTGCTCTTCAAGAGATTTGGCGGCAAGACCTTTTATACTCAGGAGAACTACCATCAATGACACCTCACTAGGTGTTACATTCAAACTTGTCCTCCCTGCATCTCTTCTACTTCCGGTTGGTTCCATCTGGACGGTAGATGGCAGTCTCCTCGCACCAATGACACACAGCGCTGGAGTTTCTCAGGAATATTGTCACCTCTTCTTACATGTCTCCATGGTCATAGACTACAAAAAACCCTGTGTATTCTGATTTTGCAATCTTACTCCCTTGCACTTATACCATACTCTTTGCAAACATAGCTTACCCAGAAGTGAGCACAACTGCAGGATCAGACTACACAGGGTTTGCATGTAGTCTGTTGCCATGGAGACACATACACTTGTATAGAAGCTGTATGTAAACAACGGTTCGGGATTTTTAATCAAAATTATTTGCAATTCTGCTGCACATTAGAGTACAATACGTGAGTCTCTGAGTCTGTATGAAAATTACTTATCAATGATGAAACCAAAAAGAACCTGCTCTGCCAAAAACGAAAAATTCTAAAAATGCTGCACAAGAAATTTGATTTTGCGGCAGGAATTACTAGTTTGATCCTGAGATGCAGCATTGGGCTAGGTGAGCGGGATAACATGCTGGTCTTATGTGTCTCTACTTCTAAACATCAGAAGATAAGTGGAAGAATACAAGAACTAATATGGCCCTAAGCTAAATCTCTAGTCTCCTGGCGAACTTACGCATTTCTGTGTTTGCATTGTAAGACGTCTTCAGCGTGCAGTAGTAATACGGTTTAACACTTCATTAGTTTTTGCAGCAAAGATTCTAGCGGGAATGATCCATGGCATCCTTGTTTCGCATGTAAGATTATAACAACATGTGCATTTTGCTATGGAATTGGCACAGATCTGCATATTCTGCCACTTCTAGAATTATCCTTGTGCTTCGTCCTCATTTTGCAACTGTTTCTCAAAAGTAAGTAGGTTACAGCTGCCATATTTAGAAGCTCTAGGGCTATTATATTCACAGCGTCACCAAGTTTCACATGCAAAAAAAATGCATAGCCCCAGGGCCCTGAGATGTGCCCCCTTAATGGGGTTGTTCACCTATGAGGACATTTTTTTTTCTTTTCCCTTTCATGCATGTATTTGATACTGAATATCATTTTTGAAATTGGGTTTAATTAAAAATATTGCACTGTTTGCCTTCTGCAGCTGGCTGCAGAATGAGTTAACTGGGAATGTGTCAGTGAGCTTGTTCTCATGGTTCCAATGGGAGAGTTTGAAACTTTTTCTGAACTCCTCTCAGCTGATTTACAACAAAATTGAATGTGCAATGAAACAAATGACCTGTAAAAGCCAACAATTTTAACTAACCCTCAAATGCAAACCTTTTTTTTTTTCAAACATGCATTTTAGTATAAAAAAATGAAAAAAAAATGGCCCCAAATGTGGACAGAACTCTTTAATCATCCTGGAGCTTCTAGAAAAAATACATGTAAAGCACTTGTTTCCTACAACACAACCATTGTGGTTTCACTCAGTGTCTTGAGGAACATCATCACATGAAGATTTCTAGCAGTAACTAGAGATCAGAGACTAGTCCTATCTGCTTCTGGGAAAGGGTGGTCATATGAGGGGCTACCAGGTTTTTTTGGCCGGGAAATAGTAAATGTGTTACCTCATAGTTAGGGGGATTTATTCTCGAATCTCAAAAAGTCAAAGGAGATACAATAGTGGTCATATTAGTTGTCCTCCAACTCCTCAGATCTTGATCACTGGGCATTTACTGGTGTTTTATTCTTCAGTCTATGATCTTAGATCTTAGAGACTCTTCTTCTCATGGTTTTGGTCGATCACACGATGTTTCCTTCGTTCACAGGCGCCTTATTTGGTCTAACGCTTCTCCTCAATGGTAGAGACATAGGGTTGTCTGTGGCGGATACAAGCAACGATCATAAATGGGGCCTCATTCTGACAATCTGTGGGGTCGTCCTCATGGATTTCAGTGCCGACTCTGCCGATAATCCTAGCCATGCCTATATGATGGATGTGTGCAGCCCAGAAGATCAAGACCGGGGACTGAACATTCATGCTCTGCTGGGAGGTAATTACTAACCAAATGCCTAAAAAGGACCGGTCAGTACTCCTGTCTGTTTAAAGGGAACCTGTCAGGTGAAACCGTGGCAGTATGTATCAGCCCCTGGCTGTGCGATCACAGTCATGTATGTTTTACTCTGAAACGTTGCGGCGTTTCTGAGAAAAACATACTTTTAATAGCCGCCGGGGACCGAGCCGCGCTATTGACTAGTCGTACAGATGGGTCCCCGGTGGCTTCTCCCCACCCCTGACAGTGACTGACAAGCCTCTCCCTGCAAGCGCATATAGGCAGAGGCTTGCCACGGTTTGGGCAGCATGTATCACCTGACAGATTCCCTTTAAAAGGGTCGTCCAGTAGAAAAGCTTTACTCTATGAGGGAATTCTGAGTTAATAAAATGGGGGTTCTCTATGTGGAGCACTGTTAAAAAGAGTGTCTCTCAGTCTGGAGAAACTGTCCTGTCTTGTAGTAGAGACAGCCCATTGATGTAAAGGGAATCTGTCACCAGTTTTTTGCTACCCCATTTGAGAGCAGAATGATGTAGGGGCAGAGACCCTGATTCCAGTGATGTGTCACTTACTAGACTGCTTGCTGTAATTTTGATAAAATCACAGTATTATCAGCAGGAGATTATCACTAGAGGACTAGTAAACCTGCTACCATGTAGTCCTCTATGTTCATGATCTCTGTATAACCCCACCCCCAGCACTGATTGGCAACTTTCTGCCTATGCACAGTATACACAGCGCTGCTAATCAGTGGTGTAGGCAGGGTTATACAGGGCTCAACATTCAGAGAACTGGTAGATCTGCAGTACAAAAAACAGGGATTTTATCAAAAATGCACTAAGCAGCCCATTAATGATACATCACTGGAATCAGGGTCTCTACCCCTATATCATGCTGTTCTCATGGTGTAGCAAAAACCTGGTAACAGATTCCCTTTAAATAGACACTGTGATTTTGCTGTTCCTCTGCTATTCCTCCTTGAAATTGATGACTAAGTTGACAAGATTCTGTTACTTCTCTTCTTGTCAATTAGATATGTCCCCATTAACCGAGCATGCTCGGGTGCTTACCGAGTATCTTCGGCGTGCTCGTATATTATGTTCGAGCCCCTCTGTCTGCATGATTTGCGGCTGTTAGACAGCCTCAGAATATTCAAGGATTGCTTGTTTATTAGGGAGTCTTCACATGTGTTGAGGCTGTCTAACAGCTGTAAATCATGCAGACGCAGGGACTCGAACATAATATACAAGCATGCCGTAGATACTCAGCAAGCAGGGTTGTTCTTAGTCATTCCCAGGGATGTGTTGATGGATGTAAGTTTTTTTATTTTTTTTCGGCTGGGGGGTCACATCAATTTGGAAAATGTGCAAGATATTACCGTTACGTATTTTAACATTTCCATTCCATTTGGAATCTTATAGTTTTGTATCAGTAATACATATAGGGCAGGAAACATTTTCTGTGGCTTAGTGTCCTGCACGAAAAGTAGAGAACCTATTGTTATCCCACTGCTTCCAGGGTTATGATTTTTTTCTCATCAGCCCGAGTGGCCTGATGGTTAAGACCTCCTAAACCGGAGATTGTAGGTATGAGTTCCTTTGTGAGGGGGTTCATAATTTTTAACATTCTATGATTCTATAGATACAGATTAGTTATTAGAAAAATATAGATACAGATTAGTTATTAGAAAAACTGGAGCAAGTTCAGAGAAGAGCTACTAGGATGGTGAGCGGACTGCAAACTATGTCCTACGAGGAACGGTTAAAGGATCAGGGAATGTTTAGCTTGCAAAAAAGAAGACTGAGAGGAGACTTAATAGCTGTCTACAAATATGTCAAGGGCTGTCACAGTGTAGAAGGATCATCCTTATTCTCATTTGCACATGGACTGTCATTTGCTGGACAGACATCTGTCTGAGATGGTTTAGTGAATCCTGCATTGAGCAGAGGGTTGGACACGGTGACCCCGGAGGTCCCCTCTAACTCTAACATTCTATGATTCTATGATTGATAATCTGGATCCCACCTGGGGCTACACGGCGACATTGAGATCGTGGCGTCGCATCAGATCTAAGATTTTCTATGGTGTTAGATCTGCTACCTACAACATCTACGAAAGATTCACAAATGTTCCCAAATATGTAGGATTCTCTTTTGCACAGGGCTCACTTGCCATATATTTCAGTGCAGCTCTACAAGTCGCACAGATGTTTTTGGTAGCGCGACTTGTCTGAGAATTGATATTGCGTGACGCATGTTACCATATAGCCCCAGCCTAAAAGAGGATGCAATCCTGACCAGTTCTGCATGTCACTGTTTGCAAAATCTACCTTGGCTGCCCCTGAGTTTGTACAAATTCCTGACCTTCACATTATAAAAAAGAGGCCACAGCAAGAAATGTGCACATCCTCATCAATAACATGAAGTGGACAATTAAGCAGTTGTTATTGATGCTCCTGATTAAGCTGAGATAGCACATAATTAAGGCTTAGAGACACCAAATTAATTGGATATCTTTAGAGCCACTCCACTCGTAAATCCGTAATTAAGCATGTAGAATAGTGAATTGCAAACTGAATAGTGACTGTCAGCCTCACTAGGGCTCATACAGAAGTCCATGACACTTAGTCCGAGCACTGCCCTAATGCAGGTCTCCCACCCTAAACTCAACAGCCTCATGGTGCTGTGGAGTGCGAGTCGAGAGTGATCCCAGCCTTAGATAAGTATTCCCTCATAGTCCAAGCCTAAGGCTCATGCAAAAGTCTGTGAAAGTCAGTCCGAATATGGACTACAATGCATGGACTTACCGATGGTTTCTCGAACTGCATTTGAAAGCTAGATATGAGGCTGTCGAGTTCAGGTTGGAAGACCTGCAGACAGTCTGTTCATAGCGGTCCATGCTCAGACCAAGTTTCATGGACTCGGAATTCAAGTTACCTGCTGAGACATATTTTCACTTGGATATCGGCCTCTGGTGCTGATTTTTAAAGAGATTATCCAGTACTATTTAAATTTTTCTACTACGAGATTAAGAACTAAGAAGCAGGTAGTTGCTAAGAACCTGGCTGTTGTGCCCGACACTGATCTCTGCCGACAGAAAGGTCACTGATCGCTCCTAGCAGCAATTCAGTGGCTTCCACTGATGTCACGTCAACAGAGCAGAGGATTCTCTTCAAAGTCATACCAATTGACAGCTGGCTCCCCACAGTTATGCAGCGGGGAGCTGGCTGTCAATCAGTATGACATCGGCAGTTACGCCCCATCAACAGTACAGCCCAGAAGAAGAAGAGCTGCTCTGTTGACATGAAGCAGCTGATTTGCCGGCAGGAGCTGTTGGTGACTACTCTGAGCCGGCGCCGGGTAGAACAAGCAGGTAGTTGCCTCTGTTAGCAAATACCTACCTGTTAGTTTTTAGTCCCATAGAAAAAAATAGTCTTGGGAAAGCCCTTTAATTCTGCAACATTTCAATTCCTTTCGAAAATTTTCATTGTGAATTTTACCCCTTTCTATATACAGGGGTAAAATCCACAGCAAAATCTTTATATAATACACATGGATTTTGCTGCAAATTTGAGACTAAATTCACCACTGGACTTGGGTTGGCTTTTCCCAACACGTGTGCACGTATCATTAATGTCCAACTCCGCAACCAAATATTTTAGTGTTCTAAAGCATTTAAGATGAAAAATCTAATTGTACCTAATTGGTGAATGCCCCAAATGACAGCTAGTAAGAATTCGGGATGTGACAGCAAAATCCGACTACATTGGCTTTTTTTGTAGTCTGTTACTATGGAGATACTTAGGTCTGCATTGAAGATTTATAATCAAGACTTTTTGCAGAGTTTATTTTTCACTATGAAAACCTAAATTTTCTTTTAAAAAGTTGGTGAAAGAGAACAAATCCAGGATTATATTACCTGGTTTGTCATTAATGTTTTATTCTTGTAGGTCTTGGCGGTGGATTTGGTTATGTGGTTGGCGGCATTAACTGGAACAAGACTAAATTTGGGAAAGCAATGGGAGGACAGTTACGAGTCATCTACACTTTCACATCTATAACTCTGGCCATCACCACCGTCTTGACGTTGATCAGTATTCCTGAGAGACCTCTTCCGTCCTTCAACAAAAAGAAGAAGGTGATGAAAAGCCCGAGTCTCCCTCTTCCTCCTTCACCACCCGTGTTTTTTGAAGAACAGGAGAATCAATCCGTCCCTTCACAAAATTCCAACCATTTGTATGCCAGCTTCACCAGCCCAATCTCACCCCTCAGTCCTCTCACACCGAAGTATGGCAGCCTGATCAGCCGGGACAATTCCTTAACGGGGATCAATGAATTTGCTTCCTCATTTGGCACCACCAACATTGACAGTGTTCTCATTGACTGCTTCACCGGAGGACACGAGGGCTTCTCCTCAACCTCCGGAAGTTTACCAAGACAAGCCAGTAGTCTTCCCCGAGTACCTGAAAGTCTTTACTGCGGTGGAAACAGAAGTCTGGATTCTGCCGACAGCTTGACAAGCCCTGGCGCAGACAGAAGTAGTCTGAGAGTCGGATCCCTTGATACACCAAAGGCCAGATCATCAGGAATCCTGAAAAGGCCGCAGTCATTAGCTATTCCAGACATAGTAACAGGGATGTGCCCCGAGAGCAGCCGTAGGCGAAACGTAACATTTAGTCAACAGGTAAGATGGACAAGAACATGATTGTATTATTCATTCTTCTGCTATAATGTTTTATAGAGGATGTGTCCAGATTAGAAAAACATGGCTGCTTACAGTCAAAAACAGCGCCACACCTGACCACAGGTTGTGTATGGTAATGCAACGCAACCTCGTTCCCTAAGCTGTGCCGTAATGCCAGATAGAACCCATAGACAGGTGTAACCCGTTTCTGGAAAAGTTCAGCCATGTTTTATCTAATCCTATATAACTATCTTATGCCAGTGGCAGAATTATGTAAGTTAGTGGATGTAATTAATTAAAGCATGGGTTATTTTAGTCAATGTCTGATTGAAAGATTAGATCATTTAATGTCATAAGTTGGAGTAGTGACTTTTTTCCTTTTATACGTCGTATTTTGTATGTACGTGAGGAAGTCAAAATTCACGATTTACGAAAGTTACTGTTGCAGATTTGGCTGCTGATTACTTGAAATCCATCGTAAAATCTGCTGTTGCGGATTTCAGACCCATTGACTTTTTACTTACTTCTTTCAGTAAAAACAAAAAAAATCAGAAGTGTCAAATCCGCAACAAAGTCTGCACTTCAATGTGAAAAGTCCACAGTAAATCCACAACATAAATTGATATAATTTAAAAATTTGCACCGTAGCCAATTCAATGCAGAAAGTTTCTGCAATGTATAGATGATATTGCTTGCTACTGTAGCAGTTTTTTTTTTCATGTGCAATTCTGCATGGGACAGTCCCAGAAAATCTGTCCCATGTGTATTTGTAGTTATCTTATGACAATCAAGATCGAACTAGTAGTTATCTGATCCTTGTTTCCCCTGATGTCTGTCTGGTTCCATAGATATTAACTAGTCAGTAGGGAATCAACCACAAATCTATTATCTGTGGCTGGATTTTCTTTTATTCTCCAAGGATTTATAATTCTTGGAGGTTCCTTAAAGGGGTTGTCCGGTCTTAAGCTACAAGTGACTGCAGACTTGTGAATCCTCACATTGCGTGCACTCGTATTGCGCGAGGCAGTGCCTATCTAGTTGAAATGTGGCTGTGAGTATGGATATTGAATATTTGCTGTCGACGCCAGCACCAGAGAATCCTGACAGCGCGCACTGTGCTCAATGTGAGGCTTCGCAAGTCTGCAGTCACATAGAGTGACTGCACACTTATAGCTTAAGACTAGACAACCCCTTTAATGAGAGCCAGTCACCAGTCATTAGTGTCCAGTTTTTGATCTTGTCTCATTCTCTCTTCTCCCCTGAGTAATCATTTTTTTGTCTTTTTAAAATCCGCCATATACATCCAGATATATGACCCTTTTTATTTATTGCTACTTTTATGGCTCACATGATCCTCGGGGGCGTGTCTTTAGGCTATTCTGCATAATTACCCTGTGAGCCACGCCCTCTGAGTAAAGACCATAAAAAGTAGCACTAAATAACAAGGCCCGTATCTCTGGAATCATATGGCGGATTTAGAAAAAAACAACAACTGAATATTCAGGGGAGAAGTGGGAATAAAATAAGAGCACACACTTGACATTCATGACTTGGTGACAGGACCCCTTTAATAAAAATTCCAAAATTAAGCCGTTTTGCAATCCTTCTATAAGTTGTGCAGGACATATTTTTTTCGAGCTTTCTGGCAGGGAATATTTCTGTTCAGTTTTGGTTGACTCTTGTGCATGACTTAATGTTACATGGTTTGATTTCTAGGTGTTTCTCACTGTATTGTATGCTGATATGGAGTTCTTATGGTGCAGGTGGCTAACATATTGCTGAATGGAGTAAAGTATGAAAGTGAACTTAATGGATCAACTGAGCTTTCCAATCGACCACTTTCAATGAAACTCCTGTGTTCATCCATCTGCCACATGCCTAAGGCTCTGCGTAACCTATGCATCAATCACTTCCTAGGTAAATTCTGCGAATCGGGAAGATTAAAGGACTTGCTTGTAGGGTTTCCTGGGTAAAGCTCTGTTATAGATCTGCATCTTTTTCATATACAGTGGGGCATTCTTATCCGTGCTATATTTTTTACACAGTGCAAACTTAGACAATAGGGGTGAATTTATCATCCCCCTACATGCCAGTTTTCAGAAACAAAAAAAGGTCACAAATTATGGCACGTGCTATATTTGCACAAGAATTTTTGGGCTTTTTCACTGCTCACATCAGTTTTATACAAAGTGATCAGAGTTTAGCCGTTTGGTGTGGCCAACAAATTTACTAAGATGTGTTAGAGCAATCAATATAGGTCCATATATAGACTATAGTGTCATGAAAAAACTGCACTTAAAAACAATGATGCCCATCTAACCATACATATGGCAACATCTGCGTGACAGCGTGGCAAATCAGGGATGTTTGTGGGTGGAACCGATTTTTTGGCGCGAACAAGCCGGAACCCTGAAC
Organism: Phyllobates terribilis; assembly: GCF_046119375.1. NCBI lineage: Eukaryota > Metazoa > Chordata > Amphibia > Anura > Dendrobatidae > Phyllobates > Phyllobates terribilis. The sequence continues at coordinate 241,048,661 of NW_027362772.1, forward strand.
ACAAACACGAATTTGAAATGCCGAACAAATTCGCTCAACACTAGTCAAAACCATGAACACTTCAATTTGCATGTATCCGAATAAATGTTACTAAATTAAATATATATAACACGCATTAAAATCAAGTGCCTCAAATGTGAGGGACGAGCAAATACAATGCCTTAGACAGGTCCAATCAATGCACTCACCACTGAGGAAGTGTTGACGAAACGCGCGTCGGGGTTAAGGGACGCGTGCATGCCTGATCCAGAAGCCACTACTTCACCTTGGTATGAGTATACCCTTCTTGTCTGAGTCTGATAGGTATTATTATTGATGGTTACTATGATATGTGCCAGTTTTCTATCTGAAATTTGCACCTGCTCACAATTGGTGTAGATTTTCTATTTTGGTAAATATGCGCCATATTTAAGGGGAAATCTGCTTACATCCAGTAGGTAATGGGTTCCAGACTGGCATATTAAACGCCAATCTTGATAATTCCCCCCATACTGTCTTATAGTACTCCAGATTTATCATAGTGGTTCATTCATTTTGATTAAATCTGATATATTTTAAGACTACTAAGTCTAAGTTTACACCGCCTATTAGTTGGCTTATTTTGTTTCTGAAATTTGCACCAAAATTTTGGTTCATTTTTTTTGCTGCATGTTAGACTACACCCCTAATGACACCAGTATTCAGTGAGACCCTGCTGTCTTGTTTGGCAAGACACAGAAAGTGTCTAAGGCTGGTACTGAATGCGGGGCCCACTATTATGACCCCTGCAATGGGGTTCACTCTCTATTGTTGTACTCCTCAGTCCAATAGTAGATTCATATGCACCATTGACCAAACTTGTGCCTAGCCTGGCCGGGCCTCCCACCAGCTCCAAAAACAACGTAGAAAATTACAAGAATCGGAGGCAGCTATACCGCAGGTTCTTGATAAAAACTTGATCTTTATTCTATATTAGTTAAAACAGGAAGACAAAGCAGGCAACATTTTGGCCAAATTTGGCCTTCCTCAAGCCTAAAGGCTGTATTTTTTAGGCTTGAGAAAGGCCAGTTTTATATATTATTGCACTCCTTTATCACTTGGTGACTTTGCAGTAATTTTGGATCTTTTTATAGGGTATGTGCACACATTCAGTATTTGCAGCACATTTACAGGAGTGTTTACAGGAAAAACGCTGCGCTTTTACTTGCGTTGTTTTCCCATTCATTTGAATGGGTGAAAAACGCAAAATGCTAAAAGAATTGACGTACTGCGGATTTGGGGGAAAAAAACGCTTTGAAGGTTCAAATGTGCAAGAAAAAAAATAAGCAGCGTGTGCATGGGTTTTCATAAGTATCATCCACTTTGCTAGTACTGTAAAATGTTGTTTTTTCCATGACAAAAATGCATCATGTGAACAAGCCCATATACAGCATAACTCTCTCATCCTTTTTACAACCTTTTATGATACACATGATCTATATTTTTTCAACAGAAGGAACCATCTCACTTGTGTCTCTCACTTTGCAGGGTGGTTATCCTTTGAAGGTATGTTGCTATTTTATACCGACTTCATGGGAGAAGTCATTTTTCAAGGAGATCCTAAAGCTCCACACAATTCTGAAGAATATCATAAGTATAATGCGGGTGTCACAATGGGATGCTGGGGAATGTGTATATACGCCTTCAGTGCTGCGTTTTACTCAGGTATCTAAGCCTTCCTATAACACACTTATAATGTGCATATAAATATATGTAAACCTGGAGAGATAGATAGATAATTAGGTAGATAGATAAATAGATAGATAATAAGATACACAGATAGATAATAGGTAGATAGATAGATAGATAGATAGATAGATAGATAGATAGATAGATAGATAGGCAGATAGAGGGATAGATAATACATAGAAAGATAGATTTATTGATATAAAGATAGATAGATAGATAGATAGATAGATAGATAATAAGATACACAGATAGATAATAGGTAGATAGATAGACGGATAGAGGGATAGATAATACATAGAAAGATAGATTTATTGATATAAAGATAGATAGATAGATAGATAGATAATAAGATACACAGATAGATAATAGGTAGATAGATAGATAGATAGATAGACGGATAGAGGGATAGATAATACATAGAAAGATAGATTTATTGATATATAGATAGATAGATAATAAGATACACAGATAGATAATAGGTAGATAGATAGATAGATAGATAGATAGATAGATAGATAGACAGATAGAGGGATAGATAATACATAGAAAGATAGATTTATTGATATAAAGATAGATAGATAGATAGATAGATAGACAGATAGAGGGATAGATAATACATAGAAAGATAGATTTATTGATATAAAGATAGATAGATAGATAGATAGACAGATAGAGGGATAGATAATACATAGAAAGATAGATTTATTGATATAAAGATAGATAGATAGATAGATAGATAATAAGATACACAGATAGATAATAGATAGATAGATAGATAGATAGATAGATAGATAGACGGATAGAGGGATAGATAATACATAGAAAGATAGATTTATTGATATATAGATAGATAGATAGATAGATAATAAGATACACAGATAGATAATAGGTAGATAGATAGATAGACAGATAGAGGGATAGATAATACATAGAAAGATAGATTTATTGATATAAAGATAGATAGATAGATAGATAGATAGATAGATAATAAGATACACAGATAGATAATAGGTAGATAGATAGACGGATAGAGGGATAGATAATACATAGAAAGATAGATTTATTGATATATAGATAGATAGATAGATAATAAGATACAAAGATAGATAATAGATATATGATAGATAATAGGTAGATGATAGATAGGTAGATAGATAGATAGATAGATAATAAGATACACAGATACATAGATAGATAATAGATAAATAGATAATAGATATATAGATAGATAATAGATAGATAGATAATAGATAGATAGATAATAGATAGATAATAGGTAAATAGATAGATGATAGATAGATAATAGATAGATAGATATATGATTGATAGATAATAGATAGATATAGATAGATAATAGATAGGTAGATAATAGATAGATAGGTGATTCGTAGATAATAGATAGATAATAAATAGATAATAAGATACACAGACATATAGATAGATACTAGATAAATTGCAGCCTCTGTAAGCGTTGAATATATGAAATGTAACTGCATTACTGCTATATAGAATATACCAATAAAATGAAGGTACTTAGCGCACAAATTGGACAATTCATGAGAACCCACCAGCCACAACAAGGCGACCTTTCTCTGATGAGACCCTAAACCTAATATTTATCAAACATGCCTTTCCTGGTCTATAAGCTACAAATTTAAAGGGCAGATAGGATTCCGCACTAATGAAAAACAGCCGTAGGCGGGAGAGGCATGTTTGATAAATATTAGGTTTAGGGTCCCATCAGAGAAAGGTCGCTTGTCATGGCTGGTGGGCTCTCATGAATTGTCCAATTTGTGCGCTAAGTACCTTCATTTCATAAGTATATTCGATATAGCAGTAATGCCGCTCAAATCTCATACATACAATGTTTACATACATCTTAGCGCTTACAGAGGCTTAATTATTCTTTTGCTTGTACATTATGAAATCATATTAGTTTGCACCTCTTGACACTTACTTTTTTCTTTTAGAAGGTGCTGGTGAGTTTTGTTTATAGATAGATAGATACTTAGATGTTACTTGCAAACTTTAATAATTATTATTTTTGTGTTTTTTAATCAGCTATACTGGAAAAATTGGAAGAATATTTTAGTATCCGCACCCTGTACTTTATCGCATATCTCACATTTGGACTGGGCACTGGTCTGGCGACATTGTCTAGTAATCTTTACATCATCCTGTCTCTATGTATCACACATGGGATCCTCTTCTCTACACTTTGCATCCTGCCATATTCACTTCTTTGTGACTACTACCAGAATAAGAAGGTGAGCGGTGGATAATTCATTATGTGCACTTTATTTTGGTCAGAGTAGAAAGAGGGAGCATTCTCTGTAATGTCAACGTCAGTGACAAGTTAAATGCTAAATAAAATGTGGTAAGGAATTGAAAAACATGGCTTCTTATTCCAGAAACAGCCCCATATGGGCTCATAGGTGGTGTTGGGTGTTACAGCCCAGATCCAGTGTAAAGAGCTGAGTTGCCGTACCATACACAAGTACCGGTTATGATAAATCTCCCCCAATACTTCAGATATCCTCAGCAGCACACCTGCCTGACAGACTAGAACAGATTGTTTCGTTTAGGAAAAAAATGAACATTCTGAATGAATAGCGAGAGATCCTTTGTTCAGGACCTTCTACAAATGCACAGAGCGATCACTTTGTTCACATCAGTGCTCTTTGCTTGGGTAAGCTGGACAGTAAATGGGCACTTATCCACTCATATATTATCAATCATTGCTTATTAATGGGCTAAGATTGGCCTTTCTGAGCACATCCCAATAGTTATTGTATATCAGCAGTCCCTTACACACTAACGCCAGTCTCCTAGTCATCTGTCTCATGGCACTCTTCTTTACAGACTCCTCCGCTGTGGCTTCTTTTCTCCCCTCTTGGGCAGCTAACTCCTCACCTAGGTGTTAGGAAGTAGCCACTATGCTCCCCTCTTGGAAAAACAATTCTGACTGCAGCTCAGACTGTATCTTTTTGCATGCTCCTAGTTTAAAGCATTCACTAAGAGCAGGGGCAGCACATCTTAATAGCAAGTGTTACTCACTCCCACTTTCTAGCTAGTCTTGATGCAAGCGTTTCTCTCTGCTGCATTGCTTTTCCTCCTCTGCCTATCTGTACCATTTGTGTATGTGACTACTAGTAGGAATATCGGAGCTTCTATTCGCTCTGGATTATACGCACTGACCCCACAATGCCATCTGACCATTATGTAGCCACAAACTAAATGCATACAAAATTAAATGGGCTTTCCCACAACAGACAGGACAGCTGGGGATCACAGCTGATTCTTTCTTTGAAGTAAAACATTTTTTACAAACAGGCAGTGAAATGTTTTACCTCACAGAAAGAATCAGCTGCGATCCCATTTTGTTATGTCTGTATACTCTCTTTTGCTTTCCCCCCTGCCCAGAAGCTGTGGTATGATCAGACCATGTTCCTGTACGGTCAGACACGGCCATTACACAGTACACAGCAGGGGCACATTTATAAGATTATCTCAGCACAGGAACATTTTAGTTAAACACATCCGATTGTGGAAGTTATTATTATTCCAAGATCTATTGATTAAAATGATTTTTTGTTGGTGGGCAAACCCCTTTAAGGGTCGCAGCTCAAAACTTTCACTTTTATTAACGGTACCTCAGACATTTGCAACCCCTATCCATATATTCATTTGTTCTGTTGTCACTACTCATTTGCCTCATACAGTGTACATAGATATGGCATTGCTGAACATAAAGGAGGGTCGGGTACTAGAAGATCATATTGCCCAGTCTCTCTCTGTACCTATTAGAATAGTGCATTGCAGCAATTAGAAAGTAATATATACCCATTTTTTAACCTAATTTTTTTTCTCCAGTTTGTATCGTCGAGCTCAGACGGAAGCAAGCGTGGTATGGGGGTCGATATCTCTCTGCTCAGCTGCCAATACTTCCTCGCACAGATACTCGTGTCCATTGTGATGGGACCTTTGACCTCGATGGTTGGCAGTGCCAATGGTGTAATGTACTTTTCCAGCCTCATGTCATTTGTTGGCTGTTTCTACTCTTCGCTGTTTGTCATCTATGACATCGCACCAAGTGGAGACCTGGATGATGAAGAGCAGCCGCTGCTGATTAACATCTGAACTGAAATTCAAGGGACATTTTACAATAGTGACTTTATATTAAAAGGAATACCCATACCGGGTACTAAGCTACTGTATAGGGGTATTTTGCCCCTTTGGCCTTCAAAACCTTCACAGAAAAGCAAAAAACTGAAGAAAACTGTACAAAATAAAGTATTAGCCATGTCATAAGAAGCATCTGTATCCGACTCCTATGTGGTGCACACCTACAAGACTACATGAAGCTGGTGTACTAACTCTTGAACATCTTTTGTTGCAGCTATGCATTGTGCCATTCCTCTATTATCCCCCCTGGAAATTTATGAATATATTGACAACTGGGCGTGACCATTCTTTTGAAAAAAATGTGCAGTGCTACACAGTCAGACATTGTGACCTCTTACTGGATAGAGTAAGACAGGAAAAGGGAAGGCTGCCCTACAAGTAGGGAAAGGGGGAGTGAAGACCCCTAAACAGCTCAAACGACAAACCCTGACTCCCGCTTGGACCCTATATAGGTTCTGCACCTATCGCTGAGCAGGAAACCTGGCCCTAGCTGACCCTAAAGCTAGGCCCTAGGTAAGGAGAGGGAGGGGTGAGCACTAGTCAGCCCCACTGTAAACTAAAGTACACACAAGGGAAACAAACCACGGAATACACTTAGCTTTAAGATGACACCTGAGAGAACACGACAACAATCCACAAAGGAACTCCAAGGTAATTCTAGCCAACTACTAGAATTCCAGGCCTGAATAGATAAGAAACTATAACCAGCAACTCTCTGAGGATCTGAGTGTATTTAAGAATACAGCAAGGGTGTAGTAATTAGCAGCAGAAGGTGAGGATCCCCGCTAGGTCCAAAAAGTATAATCCCCAAGCAAGGTGAAGATCACCGCTGGGTCCTGGAAAGAGAGGGATCATGAAAGTATGAGGAAGATGTTTGCAAGGCCAAACGCAGCGACCTTCTACAGCCGGACTCCGTATGACTGTCTGTCAAACCTGACACACCTGTGACACTTATGCTGTATATATGAGGGACAGACCCTTTAACGTGACACTTACTGCAAAAACCTACAAAGACATACAGATTTAGACAGACAGGAGATACCAGTCTTTGGAGAAAGGATTAATGCTCCCTTTATCGGGTTCAATGAGCAACCAAATAGGAGAACACATGATAAAAGAATCTTTTGAAATTCAAATTTGCCAGATTCATCTAATCTTCCCTGGAAATTTGACTTTTGGAGAATTAATTAGCCGCTAATCAAATGCACTCCAAAGCTTCCAATTGCTGTTAAAATTAAAAATGTGCATGACATTATTCTCTTTTCCTCACACATTAAATCTTCTTCACCGCTGTGCTGTCACATTCTATCACCTCACTATCCAGATTCACCATAAAACAGCTGCTGCATTCCCTGCCTCGGCTTTTATACAGGCTGTGATAGTCTCTCCTGATCGGCTATGCTATACCATGTGATATGATAGCTGCAAATCATTATGGCGAAACCCACCCAAGGTCAAGTGATTATTCTGTGGCTTCTGCAATGTGTGAAATGGCCAAGGACATTTTAGGCAATTCACCGCATGCGAATCAAAAATAGTTTGAATTCACCCTGTCCATTGATCGATTTGATCGTTTCTGCTAAGTTTCTTTCTATAGAAAACAAAGATAACGTTTTCTTATTTTTTAATTATTGGTATTAGTATTATTGGTTTTTACAGGAAGGTACTCAACAAATACTGAACAGAATACATTTTGTGTAATGCTCATATTATACCACAAGGTGGCACAATTTTACTGATATTATACAGATGGGAGAAAAACAATAATTTCAGGAAACATTTCAGAAAAAAAGTTGATGTACAATAAAAAATTATATTGTTATACCGTGTTAGCCAGAAAATATCACTCCGAGAACACTTTTGTCATTTTTGGGCCTATAAATATTTACACAGAAAAAAAGTTGAAATGTATCAAACCTGAAATCTTGAAACTTCTAAACAATAAAATACAATAACTTCTTCCTCTTTCCCATCAAAGGAAGCACAACCTATGTCTATTAGCCCTGTGGAGGTTCCCACTCAGGACCCGATGACCCAGAGAGGACATCAAGTAACAAGCAGCTGTCTCACACTGGGAATGTACATTTACCCTGGACAGAGACTGGTTGGCCACAGTTATGTGTTGAGAGAGATGTCAGAAGTGGCGCTTTTATTAAAGAGATTGTTTCTGATGGGACAACACCATAACACGGTGGCTCCATTGAAGTAAATAGGGCTGAACTGTAATACCACACACAACCTGTGGACAAGTGTGGCACTGTTTTTCAAAGAAATCATAATCCTTTAACCCAGGTCGATCACTTTAATTAATAATTGTATTTCACATCTGACTGGAAGAAAACATTAAATGGTTTTCCTTAATATATGCAAATATAAGATTGTTGGGATCTGCCCATTGGAAACACCCATACCACCACCCCCATTTCCAAGAATTGAGATCCCAATTTCTCTTCCTCTTTTGAATATACATCCAGTGTCCTGTAGTTCCCAAGCCCTTAATGTGTAAAAGGGACCATATCTTTATTAGCCATTTATAGTATTGCTAGGCCACGTTCACTGGATGCGTTCATGATGTGTGTACTTGCCCCTATTTTCTAAAAACACTGTTAAAACATGGAAATTTAACAGAATGTTGGATAAATCACTGCAAAGAAAATGCATCAGTAATATATTGTGCGAAGACGACCTATGTCTTCCACTAGCGGCTTTTCCCAGGTAAAACTGTAACTTCTGCATCTCATATACGTGCAACCCTGAAAATGTCACAACACCTACATAATGTACCCAGTGATGTCACAGTACAGGCATAATACACAGTGATGTCAAAGTATAGGGATAATACACAGTGATGTCACAGAACAGGGACAATACACACAGTGATGTCACAGTACAGGGATAATACACAAGGATGTCACAGTACAGGGATAATACACACAGTGATGCCACAGTACAGAGATAATACACACAGTGATGTCACAGTACAGTGATAATAAACACAGTTATGTCACAGTACAGGGATAATACACACAGTGATGTCACAGTACAGGGATAATAAACACGGTGATGTCACAGTACAGGGATAATACACACAGTGATGTCACAGTACAGGGATAATACACACAGTGATGTCACAGTACAAGGATAATACACGAAGTGATGTCACAGTACAGAGATAATAAACACAGTGATGTCACAGTACAAGGATAATACACACAGTTATGTCACAGTACAAGGATAATACACACAGTGATGTCACAGTACAGGGATAATACACACAGTGATGTCACAGTACAGGGATAATAAACACAGTGATGTCACAGTACAAGGATAATACACACAGTGATGTCACAGTACAGGGATAATACACACAGTGATGTCACAGTACAGGGATAATATACACAGTGATGTCACAGTACAGGGATAATAAACACAGTTATGTCACAGTACAGGGATAATACACACAGTGATATCACAGTACAGGGATAATACACACAGTAATGTCACAGTACAGGGATAATACACACAGTGATGTCACAGTACAAGGATAATACACACAGTGATGTCACAGTACAGGGATAATACGTACAGTGATGTCACAGTACAGGGATAATAAACACAGTGATGTCACAGTACAGGGATAATACACACAGTAATGTCACAGTACAGGGATAATACACACAGTGATGTCACAGTACAAGGATAATACACACAGTGATGTCACAGTACAGGGATAATACGCACAGTGATGTCACAGTACAGGGATAATAAACACAGTGATGTCACAGTACAGGGATAATACACACAGTGATGTCACAGTACAGGGATAATACACAGTGATGTCACAATACAGGGATAATACACACAGTGATGTCACAGTACAAGGATAATACACAAAGTGATGTCACAGTACAGAGATAATACACACACTGATGTCACAGTACAAGGATAATACACACAGTGATGTCACAGTGCATGGATAAAACGCACAGTGATGTCACAGTACAGGGATAATACACACAGTGATGTCACAGTACAGGGATAATACATGTGGCGCCCCTGAGGGTTCGGTCGCCACAGGGGTACTGCATCTCTTTAATGAGGTGTGGTATCTCTCCTTCGAGGTAAGGATGGTGCAACTGTCAGGACCTCACCTCCGCATCCAACACCACATCTCTCCCACCTGTAGGGGGGCTTTAAGGCACCAGGGTGCTGCCCCAGCCGGGATAAGTGGAGATGGGGGAACCAAAGTAAGGGGGAACCTAATAGTGGGTGAGGGTGGAGGACGCACATTTAGGTTACTCAACAAAAATTCATATTTAATAAACAGCCATCTTGGGCTTTTAATCTTTGATTGTGATCTTCATCACTGAAAGTGGATTTCTGTGTGAACGTGCAGTTGATGGGGACACAGTCCTCGTGCTCTGGCCTTGAGTCGAGGAGCAGGCAAGAGTTAACGGCTGTCTCTACCCGGTCAAGGTCCCTACCTAAGAAGGCCTGGAGGGGAGCAGAGGAGACAAGCTCCGCAGGCAAAAGGATCCCAGGGGGATGCAGATGGAGCGGTATACGCCACCTGTCCTCACTATTCTGGCCTAATCAGAGAGATTCCTGCTGCAAAAGGGGTACTGGCCCCCGATATCTTACTCTGTCACTTCAAGTCTTAGTCGGAGAAGCCCGGAGGCTCAGTGGATCCCACCGGCGAAGGACGGAGCGGAGTCGCCGCCCGTGCCCTTGTTCTGTACATAGTCCAGAGGGAGACCCGGCCTTAGTACACGCACTTCACACGGACAGGAGAGGACCTAGTGGGAAAGTCTAGGAACACTCTGGTGCGGGGCCCTGACCAAAGCACCTGAACTACCCGGAGGTTGTCGGACCCCCGGTCCTGGTGGCCGCAGCGTTCCGCGAGGAGCAGGGAGAAGCCTTGCAGCTGTGCATTCTACCATGAGTAAAGCTTGGAAAACTACCCCTATGGCCTTCGGTTTCTTATTGCAACGCGGCACCGCACTACACCGCACCACATCTTCCACTACAACTCCCATCCTCCTGTCCTCTCTGCCCTGAGGCACTGCTCCGCTTGTGGGGAGTACTATCATCTCCGGCTGCCACTACATCCCACCTCAGAGTACTGAACGCAGAGCTGGTGGGGGAATCACCAGACACTACAGATGGCGTAGTCAATACAACCATTCGATCAACACCAACTCTGAAAGTGCATTACACCCTTTTAATGTGATGGCCCTGGGCACGGAACGGGTCCAGGCCACAGCTACAACCCACCAAACATCTGACCCGGCTCTGAGTACCCCCATCTCTCAGGGTAGGGCTGTGAGCATCACACATACACACAGTGATGTCACAGTACAGGGATAATACACACAGTGATGTCACAGTACAGGGATAATACACAGTGATGTCACAGTACAGGGATAATACACACAGTGATGTCACAGTACAGGGATAATAAACACAGTGATGTCACAGTACAAGGATAATGCACACAGTGATGTCACAGTACAGGGATAATACACACAGTGATGTAACAGTACAGGGATAATATACACAGTGATGTCACAGTACAGGGATAATAAACACAGTTATGTCACAGTACAGGGATAATACACACAGTGATGTCACAGTACAGGGAAAATACACACAGTAATGTCACAGTACAGGGATAATACACACAGTGATGTCACAGTACAGGGATAATACACACAGTAATGTCACAGTACAGGGATAATACACACAGAGTTGTCACAATACAGGGATAATACACAAAGTGATGTGACAGTACAGGGATAATACACACAGTGATGTCACAGTATGGGGATAATACACACAGTAATGTCACAGTACGGGGATAATACACACATTGATGTCACAGTAGAGTGATAATAGACAGAGGTATGTCACAGTATAGGGATAATACACAGTGATGTCACAGTACAGTGATAATACACACAGTGATGTCACAGTGCAGGGATAATACACACAGTGATATCACAGTACAGGGATAATACACACATTGATATCACAGTACAAGGATAATACACACAGTGATGTCACAGTACAGGGATAATACACACAGTGATGTCACAGTACAGGGATAATAAACACAGTGATGTCACAGTACAGGGATAATACACACAGTGATGTCACAGTACAGGGATAATACACACAGTGATGTCACAGTATGGGGACAATACACACAGTGATGTTACAGTATGGGAATAACACACACAGTGATGTCACAGTACAGGGATAATAGAGTTATGTCACAGTATAGGGATAATACACAGTGATGTCACAGTATAGGGATAATACACACAGTGATGTCACAGTACAGAGATAATACACACAGTGATGTCACAGTACAGGGATAATACACACAGTGATGTCACAGTATGGGGATAACAAACACAGTGATGTCACAATACAGACATAATAAACACAGTGATGTCACAGTACAGGGATAATACACAAGAATGTCACAGCACAGGGATAATACACACTGTGATGTCACAGTACAGGGATAATACAGAGTGATATCACAGTACGGGGATAATAAACACAGTGATGTCACAATACAGGGATAATAAATACAGTGATGGCACAGTACAAGGACAAAAGACACAGTGATGTCACAGTACAGGTATAATACACAGTGATGTCACAGTATAGGGATAATATACACAGTGATGTCACAGTACAGGGATAATACACACAGTGATGTCACAGTACAGGGATAATACACAAGGATGTCACAGTACAGGGATAATACACACATTGATGTCACAGTACAGAGATAATACACACAGTGATATCACAGTACAGGGATAATAAACACAGTAATGTCACACTGCAGGGATAATACACACTGATTTCACAGTACAGGGTTAATACACACAGTGATGTCACAGTACAGGGAAAATACACACAGTGATGTCACAATATAGGGATAATAAATACAGTGATGTCACAGTAAAAGGATAATAAACACAGTGATGTCACAGTACAGGGATATTACACACAGTGATGTCACAGTACAGGGATAATACACACAGTGATATCACAGTACAGGGATAATGCACACAGTGATGTCACAGTACAGGGATAATAAATAGAGTGAAGTCACAATAAAGAGATAATACACAGTGATGTCACAGTACAGGGATAAGAAACACAGTGATCTCACAGTACAGGGATAATACACAGTGATGTCACAGTACAGGGATAATAAATACAGTGATGTCATAGTACAGGGATAATAGACACAGTGATGTCACAGTACAGGGATAATACACAGTGATGTCACAGTATAGGGATAATACACAGTGATGTCACAGTACAGGGATAATACACAGTGATGTCACAGTACAGGGATAATACACATAGTAATGTCACAGTACAGAGATAATACATACAGTGATGTCTCAGTATAGGGATAACAAACACAGTGATCTCACAGTACAGGGATAATAAACACAGTGATGTCACAGTACAGGGATAATACACATAGTGATGTCACAGTACATGGATAATACACACAGTGATGTCACAGTATAGGGATAATAAACACAGTGATGTCACAGTACAGGGATAATAAACACAGTGATGTCACAGTACAGAGATAATACACACAGTGATATCACAGTACAGAGATAATACACATAGTGATGTCACAGTGCAGGGACAATAAAGACAGTGATGTCACAGTGCAGGGATAATAAACACAGTGATGTCACAGTACAGGGATAATAAAAACAGTGATGTCACAGTACAGGGATAATAAACACAGTGATGTCACAGTACAGGGATAATACACACAGTGATGTCACAGTACAGGGATAATACACAAAGTGATGTCACAGTACAGGGATAATACACACAGTGATGTCACAGTATGGGGATAATACACACAGTGATGTCAAAGTACGGGGATAATACACACAGTGATGTCACAGTACAGGGATAATAGACAGAGTTGAATCACAGTATAGGGATAATACACAGTGATGTCACAGTACAGGGATAATACACACAGTGATGTCACAGTACAGAGATAATACACACAAAGATGTCACAGTACAGGGATTATACACTCAGTGATGTCACAGTACGGGGATAACAAACACAGTGATGTCACAATACAGACATAATAAATACAGTGATGTCACAGTACAGGGATAATACACAAGGATGTCACAGTACAGGGATAATACAAACAGTGATGTCACAGTACAGGGATAATACACAGAGTGATGTCACAGTACAGGGATAATAAATACAGTGATGACACAGTACAAGGATAAAAGACACAGTGATGTCACAGTACAGGTATAATACACAGTGATGTCACAGTATAGGGATAATATACACAGTGATGTCACAGCACAGGGATAATACACACAGTGATGTCACAGTACAGGGATAATACACAAGGATGTCACAGTACAGGGATAATACACACATTGATGTCACAGTACAGAGAAAATACACTCAGTGATGTCACAGTACAAGGATAATATACACAGTGATGTCACAGTACAGGGATAATACACACAGTGATGTCACAGTACAGGGATAATACACAAGGATGTCACAGTACAGGGATAATACACACATTGATGTCACAGTACAGAGATAATACACTCAATGATGTCACAGTACAGGGATAATGCACAGAGTGATGTCAGAGTACAGGGATAATAAATACAGAGATGTCACAGTGCAGAGATAATACACAGTGATGTCACAGTACAGGGATAATACACACAGTGATCTCACAGTAAAGGGATAATAAATACAGTGATCTCACAGTACAGGAATAATAAACACAGTGATGTCACAGTACAGAGATAATACGCACATTGATATCACAGTACAGGGATAAAGCACACAGTGATGTCACAGTACAAGCATAATAAACACAGTGATGTCACAGTGCAGGGATAATAGACACAGTGATGTCACAGGACAGGGATAATACACAGTGATGTCACAGTACAGGGATAATACACAGTGATGTCACAGTACAGGGATAACAAACATAGTGATATCACAGTACAGGGATAATAAACTCAGTGATGTCACAGTACAGGGATAATACACATAGTGAAGTCACAGAACAAAGATAATACACACAGTGATGTCACAGTACAGGGATAATACACACAGTGATGTCACAGTACAGGGATAATAAACACAGTGATGTCACAGTACAGGGATAATAAATACAGTGTTATCACAGTAAAGGGATAATAGAAACAGTGATGTCACAGTACAGGGATAATACACATAGTGATGTCAAAGTGCATGGACAATAAACACAGTGATGTCACAGTACAGGGATAATAAACACAGTGATGTCACAGTACAGGGATAATACAAACAGTGATGTCACAGTACAGGGATAATAAATACAGTGATGTCACAGTACAGGGATAATAAACACAGTGATGTCACAGTACAGAGATAATACACAGAGTGATATCACAATACAGGGATAATACACACAGTGATGTCACAGTACAGGGATAATACACACAGTGATGTCACAGAACAGGGATAATACACAGTTATGTCACAATACAGGTATAATATACACACAGTGATGTGACAGTACAGGGATAATACACACAGTGATGTCACAGTATGGGGATAATACACACAGTGATGTCACAGTACGGGGATAATACACAAAGTGATGTCATAGTACAGGGATAATACACAGAGTTATGTCAGAGTATAGGGATAATACACAGTGATGTCAGAGAACAGGGATAATACACAGTGATGTCACAGAACAGGGATAATACACACAGTGATATCACAGTGCAGGGATAATACACACACTAATGTCACAGTACAAGGATAATACACACAGTGATGTCACAGTACAGGGATAATACACACAGTGATGTCACAGTACAGGGATAATAAACACAGTGATGTAACAGTACAGGGATAATACACACAGTGATGTCACAGTACAGGGATAATACACAAGGATGTCACAGTACAGGGATAATACACACATTGATGTCACAGTACAGAGATAATACACTCAATGATGTCACAGTACAGGGATAATGCACAGAGTGATGTCAGAGTACAGGGATAATAAATACAGAGATGTCACAGTGCAGAGATAATACACAGTGATGTCACAGTACAGGGATAATAAACACAGTGATCTTACAGTACAGGGATAATACACACAGTGATCTCACAGTAAAGGGATAATAAATACAGTGATCTCACAGTACAGGAATAATAAACACAGTGATGTCACAGTACAGAGATAATACGCACATTGATATCACAGTACAGGGATAAAGCACACAGTGATGTCACAGTACAAGCATAATAAACACAGTGATGTCACAGTGCAGGGATAATAGACACAGTGATGTCACAGGACAGGGATAATACACAGTGATGTCACAGTACAGGGATAATACACAGTGATGTCACAGTACAGGGATAACAAACATAGTGATATCACAGTACAGGGATAATAAACTCAGTGATGTCACAGTACAGGGATAATACACATAGTGAAGTCACAGAACAAAGATAATACACACAGTGATGTCACAGTACAGGGATAATACACACAGTGATGTCACAGTACAGGGATAATAAACACAGTGATGTCACAGTACAGGGATAATAAATACAGTGTTATCACAGTAAAGGGATAATAGAAACAGTGATGTCACAGTACAGGGATAATACACATAGTGATGTCAAAGTGCATGGACAATAAACACAGTGATGTCACAGTACAGGGATAATAAACACAGTGATGTCACAGTACAGGGATAATACAAACAGTGATGTCACAGTACAGGGATAATAAATACAGTGATGTCACAGTACAGGGATAATAAACACAGTGATGTCACAGTACAGAGATAATACACAGAGTGATATCACAATACAGGGATAATACACACAGTGATGTCACAGTACAGGGATAATACACACAGTGATGTCACAGAACAGGGATAATACACAGTTATGTCACAATACAGGTATAATATACACACAGTGATGTGACAGTACAGGGATAATACACACAGTGATGTCACAGTATGGGGATAATACACACAGTGATGTCACAGTACGGGGATAATACACAAAGTGATGTCATAGTACAGGGATAATACACAGAGTTATGTCAGAGTATAGGGATAATACACAGTGATGTCACAGAACAGGGATAATACACAGTGATGTCACAGAACAGGGATAATACACACAGTGATATCACAGTGCAGGGATAATACACACACTAATGTCACAGTACAAGGATAATACACACAGTGATGTCACAGTACAGGGATAATACACACAGTGATGTCACAGTACAGGGATAATAAACACAGTGATGTAACAGTACAGGGATAATACACACAGTGATGTCACAGTACAGGGATAATGCACACAGTGATGTCACAGTATGGGGACAATACCCACAGTGATGTTACAGTATGGGGATAACACACACAGTGATGTCACAGTACAGGGATAATAGAGTTATGTCACAGTATAGGGATAATACACAGTGATGTCACAGCATAGGGATAATACACACAGTGATGTCACAGTACAGAGATAATACACACAGTGATGTCACAGTACAGGGATAATACACACAGTGATGTCACAGTATGGGGATAACAAACACAGTGATGTCACAATACAGACATAATAAACACAGTGATGTCACAGTACAGGGATAATACACAAGAATGTCACAGCACAGGGATAATACACACTGTGATGTCACAGTACAGGGATAATACAGAGTGATATCACAGTACGGGGATAATAAACACAGTGATGTCACAATACAGGGATAATAAATACAGTGATGGCACAGTACAAGGACAAAAGACACAGTGATGTCACAGTACAGGTATAATACACAGTGATGTCACAGTATAGTGATAATATACACAGTGATGTCACAGTACAGGGATAATACACACAGTGATGTCACAGTACGGGGATAATACACAAGGATGTCACAGTACAGGGATAATACACACATTGATGTCACAGTACAGAGATAATACACACAGTGATATCACAGTACAGGGATAATAAACACAGTAATGTCACACTGCAGGGATAATACACACTGATTTCACAGTACAGGGATAATACACACAGTGATGTCACAGTACAGGGAAAATACACACAGTGATGTCACAATATAGGGATAATAAATACAGTGATGTCACAGTAAAAGGATAATAAACACAGTGATGTCACAGTACAGGGATATTACACACAGTGATGTCACAGTACAGGGATAATACACACAGTGATATCACAGTACAGGGATAATGCACACAGTGATGTCACAGTACAGGGATAATAAATACAGTGAAGTCACAGTAAAGAGATAATACACAGTGATGTCACAGTACAGGGATAAGAAACACAGTGATCTCACAGTACAGGGATAATACACACAGTGATGTCACAGTACAGGGATAATAAATACAGTGATGTCATAGTACAGGGATAATAGACACAGTGATGTCACAGTACAGGGATAATACACAGTGATGTCACAGTATAGGGATAATACACAGTGATGTCACAGTACAGGGATAATACACAGTGATGTCACAGTACAGGGATAATACACATAGTAATGTCACAGTACAGAGATAATACATACAGTGATGTCTCAGTATAGGGATAACAAACACAGTGATCTCACAGTACAGGGATAATAAACACAGTGATGTCACAGTACAGGGATAATACACATAGTGATGTCAAAGTACATGGATAATACACACAGTGATGTCACAGTATAGGGATAATAAACAAAGTGATGTCACAGTACAGGGATAATAAACACAGTGATGTCACAGTACAGAGATAATACACACAGTGATATCACAGTACAGAGATAATACACATAGTGATGTCACAGTGCAGGGACAATAAAGACAGTGATGTCACAGTGCAGGGATAATAAACACAGTGATGTCACAGTACAGGGATAATAAAAACAGTGATGTCACAGTACAGGGATAATAAACACAGTGATGTCACAGTACAGAGATAATACACAGTGTGATATCACAATACAGGGATAATACACACAGTGATGTCACAGTACAGGGATAATAAACACAGTGATGTCACAGTACAGGGATAATAAATACAGAGATGTCACAGTAAAGGGATAATAGACACAGTGATGTCACAGTACAGGGATAATACACACAGTCATGTCACAGTATAGGGATAATAAACACAGTGATGTCACAATACAGAGATAATAAACCCAGTGATGTCACAGTACAGGGATAATACACACAGTGATGTCAGAGTACAGGGATAATAAACACAGTAATGTAACAGAATAGGAATAATACACGCAGTGATGTCATAATACAGGGATAATACACACAGTGATGTCACAGTACAGGGATAATAGACACAGTGATGTCACAGTACAGGGATAATAAATACAGTGATGTCACAGTTCAGGGATAATAGACACAGTGATGTCACAGTTTAGGGATAATAGACACAGTGATGTCATAGTACAGGGATAATATACACTGTGATGTTAAAATACAGAGACAATACACGCAGTCATGGCACAGTACAGGGGTAATATACACAGTGCAGGAATAATAGACACAGTGATGTCACAGTAGAGAGATAATACACAGTGATGTCATAGTACAGGGATAATAAACATAGTGATGTCACAGTACAGGGATATTAAATACAGTGACGTCACAGTAAAGGGATAATAGACATAGTCATGTCACAGTACAGGGATAATACACACAGTGATGTCACAGTATAGGGATAATAAACACAGTGATGTCACAGTACAGAGATAATAAACCAAGTGATGTCACAGTACAGGGATAATACACACAGTGATGTCACAGTACATGGATAATAAACACAGTAATGCAACAGAATAGGAATAATACACAGAGTGATGTCACAGTACAGCGATAATAGACACAGTGATGTCACAGTACAGGGATAATAAATACAGTCATATCACAGTACAGGGGTAATATACACAGTGATGTCACAGTACAGCGATAATAGACACAGTGATGTCACGGTACAGAGATAATACACACAGTGATATCACAGTACAGGGATAATAAACAGTTTTGTCACAGTACAGAGGTAATATACACAGAGATGTCACTGTAAAGGGATAATATGCACAGTGATGTCACAGTACAGAGATAATACACACAGTGATGTCACAGTACAGGGATAATACACACAGTGATGTCACAGTACAAGGATAATACACACAGTGATGTCACAATACACGAATAATACACACAGTGATGTCACAGTACTGGAATAATACAGACAGTGATATCACAGTACAGAGATAATACACACTGTGATGTCACAGTACAGGGATAATATACACAGTGATGTAACAGTACAGAGATAATACACACAGCGAAGTCACAGTAGAGGGATAATACACACAGTGATGTCACAGTACAGGGATAATACACACAAAGTGATGTCACAGTACAGGGATAATAAACACAGTGATGTCACAGTATAGCGATAATAAACACAGTGATGTCACAGCACAGGGATAATATACACAGTGATGTCACAGTACAGAGATAATACACACAGTAATGTCACAGTACTGGAATAATACAGACAGTGATATCACAGTACAGAGATAATACACACTGTGATGTCACAGTGCAGGGATAATACAAACAGTGATATCATAGTACAGGGATAATACACACAGTGATGTCACAGTACAGAGATAATATACACAGTGATGTCACAGTGCAGGGATAATACACACAGTGATGTCACAGTACAGAGATAATACACACAGTGATTTCACAGTACAGGGATAATACACACAGTGATGTCACAATACAGGGATAATAAACAGTGATATCACAGTACAGGGAAAATAAACACAGTGATGTCACAGTACAGGGATAATACATACAGCGATGTCACAGTACAGAGATAATACACACAGTGATGTCACAGTACAGCGATAATACACACAGTGATGTCACAGTACAGAGTTAATACACACAGTGATGTCACAGTACAGCGATAATACACACAGTGATGTCACAGTACAGGGACAATAAACACAGTGATGTCACAGTACAGTGATGGTAAACACAGTGATGTCACAGTAGAGGGATAATACACACAGTGTTGTCACAGTACAGAGATAATAAACAGTGATATCACAGTACAGCGACAATACACGCAGTGATGTCACAGTATAGGGATAATACACACAGTGATGTCACAGTACAGAGTTAATACACACAGTGATGTCACAGTACAGGGATAATACACACAGTGATGTCACAGTACAGAGATAATACACACAGTGATGTCACAGTACAGGGATAATACACACAGTGATGTCACAGAACAGAGATAATACACACAATGATGTTACAGTACAGAGAAAATAAACAGTGATGTCACAGTACAGGGATCATACACACAGTGATGTCATCATACAGGGATAATAAATAACAATGATGTCACAGTACAGAGATAATACACACAGTGATGTCACAGTGCAGAGACAATACACAGTGATGTCACAGTACAGGGATAATACACACAGTGATATCACCGTACAGAGATAATACACACAGTGATGTCACACTACAGGGATAATGCACACAGTGATGTCACAGTACAGAGATAAAAAACACAGTGATGTCACTGTACAGAGATAATACACACAGTGATGTCACAGTACAGTGATAATAAACACAGTAATGTCACATTAGAGGGATAATACATGTAGCACCCTGAGGATTCGGCTGCTACAGGGGTATTGCACCTCAACCCAGAGGTGTGGTATTCCACTCCCGGGTAAGGATGGAGTGTGGAGCTGAGCTCAGAAGGCTGCATGCACTACACACATCCCATTTCCGGAGGGCAGACCAACGGTACTCCCACTTAGAAATGTGCAGGTACGACCGAGTCTGTCCTTGGCTGGAGTGGGAGGGGGGTGGACCATCCCAGTAGTGTAGGGGCAGATAGGGGGAGCAGTCTGGGTAGTGCTAGGAGCTCATTGGGTGCTGGTCACCTGAGCTCACACATAGAGGGAGTATTTAAGGTGGGCACCATCTAAGATCAGAGTCAGTCAGTCTGTGAGAAGTCAGCCTGTTGTAGTGAAGACTTTGCAGAGCAGTGGAAGAAAGCAGAGGAGCAGAGCAGCCCCAGGCCCAGAGTGAGAGAGGAGAGAACGAAAGACCCAGAGGGGGAGAAAGAAGGAACTCTGAGAGCCCAAATACAACCACAGGGTGAAGAGTTGGCAACAGGGTACCGGATCCCAAACTGGTGGGGAAGGCCAGAGACGAGGACAGGACAGAAAGGGAGCTCAGAACCACGCTCCAGAACTACTTGGGGGTTGGCCGAGTCCAGGACCTGGTGGACGCAGCGCGGCTCGGGTGGTCACTCAAGGCCGGAGTGACCGGTACAAGAACAGCAGTAAGTAAAGAACCCTGAACTGCACAACCCGACTCTGACTCTCATTACCATCTTCCCTGCACTTCCACAACCACCATCCTCTGCACCTGACCCCCTGAGGCTATACCCTTCCCGTTTGGGGTTATACCACCTAAGCTGCACAAATACCATCAGCCTCAGCGGACCCTGCTGCAGCGGCGGCCGTAGTGACCGCAATTCAACGGGTGGCGTAGTCGACATAAAGAACTTTAGTAACATCAGTAAGGACTGCCACACACTGAGCTTGACACCCTGGGCACGGACCGGGTCACAGCCACTCGGAGACTACAACCCCCATCTGATCCGGCTCCGGGTATCCCCAACAACACTGGCCCAGGGGGCGCGTCAACTTTAGTATTCCTGGGGCCATACGAAGGGCTGCCCATCCAGGCACGTATGCTGGGCGAACAGGTCCTCACCCAGGTGCGGTACTTTAGGTGTTATGGGCGCCGTGGTGGTAGCGGCGCCCGGGTTGCCCAAGCCTTGCGACCAGGCTTGGGGCACTTTGAAAGTAAAGGGCACAGTAAGGACGGCGGCGCCCTGTGTTACTTGGCCCTGCGACCAGGCCGGTGGCTCCGCGGAGGTAGGGGGCGCTGTTGGTATTGCGTCGCCCGGGGGTACTAGGCCTTGCGACCAGGCCGATGGTACTTCCTGCTTGGCCACGCTCGAGGTCGAGGCGTGTGACGTCACAGGGGTCGCGGCTTCCGTTTGAGGCCTAGTCTGCGGCGGTGACGTTGCAGCGACGGGCACGGCAGGGGGTACTTCGGGCTCTGCGACGGGGAGCTGGGGCAGGCACGCGGTTTCCCGGCTCGGGGTAGTGACGTCCCCTTTACCTGCCTCCATTCGTTCGGCTCCCTTCTCGGCGCCGTCTCCGGCCTTCAGTCCTCCTGCGCCATCCTCAGAGGCGGTCTGTCTCCTCGTCTCGGGTGGCGTGCTCCGCTGACGAGTCTCGGTCTGCTGGGCCATCTCTCGGCTCCACTCCGCCAACGTCTCCCGCTGTACCCGGGCCATCCTCCGTGCGAGGCCCTCCAACGCGGTCTGTGCACACTCCCGGTCTCGGGGGAGCTGTGCTAGGATCTCCAGCAGGCCTTCTGGAGTGGCGACCTGCAACAGGCTCCTGACCACTGGGTCGGTGCTGCCTGGAGTGGCGGCCCGCATCAGGCTCCTGACCGCTGGGTCGGTGCTGCCTGGCTCTCCCTCCATCTCCGGGTAGGCTCTCTCTGGACTCTTCTCCAGGCTTCTCGTCTCCGGGTGCGCTCTCTCCAGACTGCTCCAGGCGACACCCATCTTTGTTCTCTTCTTCTGTCTCCGCCCACATCGAGGGTGGTCCCGGGGCAACTTCAGTTCCAGGGGCAGTTCTCTCACGCTGATGGACACTTCCAGCATCACAGTCTCTGTTGGTGGGCGCGGTTTCCGCTTTTGGCGCCATTCTTCGACCTGGCCCACGATGGGAGGTGGCCTCTTGCCACCCTCTGGCACGCCCATAATGGCGTCCGCTCTTCCAAGGCGGGAAATCTTCGGAAATGGCGGGAATCGTCTCCCAGTGGCGGGAAACTCCATGGATGGCAGGAAAAAGCTGCAAATGGCGGACAACCGGCGGGAAACGACCTGTGATGGGGCCCGATGGCGGGGACCCTCCGGAACCGGCAGGAGACTTCTTTTTGAGGTAACGGTGTACTTTTCTTCAGGCACGCAGTACCCGGTTGTTGCGGGCACGTAATCCTGCCGACTACGCCAAAGTTGACGCGCCCCCTGGGCCAGTGTTGTTGGGGATACCCGGAGCCGGATCAGATGGGGGTTGTAGTCTCCGAGTGGCTGTGACCCGGTCCGTGCCCAGGGTGTCAAGCTCAGTGTGTGGCAGTCCTTACTGATGTTACTAAAGTTCTTTATGTCGACTACGCCACCCGTTGAATTGCGGTCACTACGGCCGCCGCTGCAGCAGGGTCCGCTGAGGCTGATGGTATTTGTGCAGCTTAGGTGGTATAACCCCCAACGGGAAGGGTATAGCCTCAGGGGGTCAGGTGCAGAGGATGGTGGTTGTGGAAGTGCAGGGAAGATGGTAATGAGAGTCAGAGTCGGGTTGTGCAGTTCAGGGTTCTTTACTTACTGCTGTTCTTGTACCGGTCACTCCGGCCTTGAGTGACCACCCGAGCCGCGCTGCGTCCACCAGGTCCTGGACTCGGCCAACCCCCAAGTAGTTCTGGAGCGTGGTTCTGAGCTCCCTTTCTGTCCTGTCCTCGTCTCTGGCCTTCCCCACCAGTTTGGGATCCGGTACCCTGTTGCCAACTCTTCACCCTGTGGTTGTATTTGGGCTCTCAGAGTTCCTTCTTTCTCCCCCTCTGGGTCTTTCGTTCTCTCCTCTCTCACTCTGGGCCTGGGGCTGCTCTGCTCCTCTGCTTTCTTCCACTGCTCTGCAAAGTCTTCACTACAACAGGCTGACTTCTCACAGACTGACTGACTCTGATCTTAGATGGTGCCCACCTTAAATAATCCCTCTATGTGTGAGCTCAGGTGACCAGCACCCAATGAGCTCCTAGCACTACCCAGACTGCTCCCCCTATCTGCCCCTACACTACTGGGATGGTCCACCCCCCTCCCACTCCAGCCAAGGACAGACTCGGTCGTACCTGCACATTTCTAAGTGGGAGTACCGTTGGTCTGCCCTCCGGAAATGGGATGTGTGTAGTGCATGCAGCCTTCTGAGCTCAGCTCCACACTCCATCCTTACCCGGGAGTGGAATACCACACCTCTGGGTTGAGGTGCAATACCACTGTAGCAGCCGAATCCTCAGGGTGCTACATACACACAGTGACATCACAGCACAGAGATAATAAACAGTGATATCACAGTACAGAGACAATACACACAGTGATGTCACAGTACAGGGATAAAAAACACAGTGATATCACAGGACAGGGATAATACACACAGTGATGTCACAGTACAGGGATAATAAACACAT
This sequence comes from Phyllobates terribilis, assembly GCF_046119375.1. NCBI lineage: Eukaryota > Metazoa > Chordata > Amphibia > Anura > Dendrobatidae > Phyllobates > Phyllobates terribilis. Next base: position 241,074,064 of record NW_027362772.1, read on the forward strand.
TAATGTAACAAAATAGGAATAATACACACAGTGATATCACAGTACAGGGATAATACACACAGTGATGTCACAGTACAGGGATAATAGTCACAGTGATGTCACAGTTCAGGGATAATAGACACAGTGATGTCACAGTACAGGGATAATAGACACAGTGATGTCACAGTAAAGGGACAATAAACACAGTCATGTCACAGTACAGGGCTAATATACACAGTGATGTCACAGTACAGGGATAATAAACACAGTGATATCATAGTACAGGGATAATATAAACAGTGATGTCACAGTACAGGAATAATAAACAGCTATATCACAGTACAGAGATAATATACACAGTGATGTCACAGTACAGGGATAATACACACAGTGATGTCACAGTACTGGGATAATACAGACAGTGATGTCAGAGAACAGGGATAATAAACACAATGATGTCACAGTACAGGGTTAATACACACAGTGATGTCACTGTACAGAGATAATACACACAGTAATGTCACAGTACAGGGACAATAAACACAGTGATGTCACAGTACATTGATAATAAACACAGTGATGTCACAGTAGAGGGATAATACACACAGTGATGTCACAGTACAGAGAGATTAAACAGTGATATCACAGTACAGACACAATACACACAGTGATGTCACAGTACAGGGATAATACACACAGTGATGTCACAGTACAGAGAAAATACACACAGTGATGTCACAGTACAGGGATAATACACACAGTGATGTCACAGTACAGAGACAATACACACAGTGATGTCACAGTACAGAGATAATACACACTGTGATATCACAGTACAGGGATAATACACACAGTAATGTCACACTACAGGGACAATACACAGTGATGTCACAGTACAGGGATAATACACACAGTGATGTCACAGTAAAAGGATAATACACACAGTGATGTCACAGTATAGGGATAATAAATACAGTGATGTCACAGTAAAGGGATAATAAACACGGTGATGTCACAGTACAGGGATATTACACACAGTGATGTCACAGTACAGGGATAATGCACACAGTGATGTCACAGTACAGGGATAATAAATACAGTGATGTAACAGTACAGAGATAATACACAGTGATGTCACAGTACAGGGATAAGAAACACAGTGATCTCACAGTACAGGGATAATACACACAGTGATGTCACAGTACAGGGATAATAAATACAGTGATGTCACAGTACAGGGATAATAAACACAGTGATGTCACAGTACAGAGATAATATGCACAGTGATATCACAGTACAGGGATAAAGCACACAGTGAAGTCAAAGTACAGGCATAATAAACACTGTGATGTCACAGTACAGGGATAATAGACACAGAGATGTCACAGTACAGGGATTTTACACAGTGATGTCACAGTATAGGGATAATACACAGTGATGTCACCGTACAGGGATAATACACAGTGATGTCACAGTACAGGGATAACACACAAGGATGTCACAGTACAGGGATAATACACATAGTGATGTCACAGTACAGAGATAATACATACAGTGATGTCACAGTACAGGGATAACAAACACAGTGATGTCACCGTACAGGGATAATAAATCCAGTGATGTCACAGTACAGGGATAATACACATAGTGATGTCACAGTACAAGGATAATACACACAGTGATGTCACAGTACAGGGATAATAAACACAGTGATGTCACAGTACAGGGATAATAAACACAGTGATGTCACAGTACAGAGATAATACACACAGTGATGTCACAGTACAGGGATAATAAACACAGTGATGTGACAGTACAGGGTAATAAATACAGTGTTGTCACAGTACAGGGATAATAGAAACAGTGATGTCACAGTACAGGGATAATATACAGAGTGATGTCACAGTGCAGGGACAATAAACACAGTGATTTCACAGTACAAGGATAATAAAGACAGTGATGTCACAGTACAGGGATAATACACACAGTGATGTCACAGTACAGGGATAATAAATACAGTGATGTCACAGTACAGGGATAATAAACACAGTGATGTCACAGTACAGAGGTAATACACAGAGTGAAATCACAATACCGGGATAATACACACAGTGATGTCACAGTACAGGGATAATAAACACAGTGATGTCACAGTACAGGGATAATAAATACAGAGATGTCACAGTAAAGAGATAATAGACACAGTGATGTCACAGTACAGGGATAATACACACAGTCATGTCACAGTATAGGGATAATAAACACAGTGATGTCACAGTACAGAGATAATAAACCCAGTGATGTCACAGTACAGGGATAATACACACAATGATGTCAGAGTACAGGGATAATAAACACAGTAATGTAACAGAATAGGAATAATACACACAGTGATGTCACAATACAGGGATAATACACACAGTGTTGTCACAGTACAGGGAAAATAAATACAGTGATGTCACAGTTCAGGGATAATAGACTCAGTGATGTCACAGTTCAGGGATAATAGACACAGTGATGTCACACTACAGGAATAATATACACTGTGATGTCACAGTACAGAGACAATACACACACTCATGTCACAGTACAGGGGTAATATACACAGTGCAGGGATAATAGACACAGTGATGTCACAGTACAGAGATAATACACATTGATGTCACAGTACAGGGATAATAAACATAGTGATGTCACAGTACAGAGATAATACACAGTGATGTCACAATACAGGGATAATAAACATAGTGATGTCACAGCACAGGGATAATAAATACAGTGACGTCACAGTAAAGGGATAATAGACACAGTGATCTTACAGTACAGGGATAATACCGTGATGTCACAGTATAGGGATAATAAACACAGTAATGTCACAGAATATGAATAATACACACAGTGATGTCACAGTACAGGGTTAATAGACACAGTGATGTCACAGTACAGGGATAATAAATACAGTGATGTCACAGTTCAGGGAAAATAGACACAGTGATGTCACAGTTCAGGGATAATAGACACAGTGATGTCACAGTACAGGGATAATATACACAGTGATGTCACAGTAAAGAGACAATAAACACAGTCATATCACAGTACAGGGAAAATAGACACAGTGATGTCACAGTACAGGGATAATAAACACAGTTTTGTCACAGTACAGAGATAATATACACAGTGATGTCACAGTACAGAGAGAATACACACAGTGATGTCACAGTACAGGGATAATACACACAGTGATATCACAGTACTGGGATAATACACCCAGTGATGTCACAGTACAGGGATAATACGCACAGTGATGTCACAGTACACGAATAATACACATACTGATGTCACAGTACTGGAATAATACAGACAGAGATATCACAGTACAGAGATAATACACACTGTGATGTCACAGTACAGGGATAACATCCACAGTGATGTAACAGTACAGAGATAATACACACAGTGAAGTCACAGTAGAGGGATAATACACACAGTGATGTCACAGTACAGGGATAATACACACAAAGTGATGTCACAGTACAGCGATAATAAACACAGTGATGTCACAGTATAGCGATAATAAACCCAGTGATGTCACAGTACAGAGATAATACACACAGTGATATCACAGTACTGGGATAATACACCCAGTGATGTCACAGTACTGGAATAATACAGACAGTGATATCACAGTACAGAGATAATACACACTGTGATGTCACAGTACAGGGATAACACATACAGTGATGTCATAGTACAGGGATAATACACACAGTGATGTCACAGTACAGAGATAATATACCCAGTGATGTCACAGTGCAGGGATAATACACACAGTGATGTCACAGTACAGAGTTAATACACACAGTGATGTCACAGTACAGGAATAATACACACAGTGATGTCACAATACAGGGATTATAAACAGTGATATCACAGTACAGGGAAAATAAACACAGTGATGTCACAGTACAGGGATAATACACACAGTGATGTCACAGTACAGAGATAATACACACAATGATGTCACAGTACAGGGATAATAAACACAGTGATGTCACAGAACAGGGATAATACACTCAGTGATGTCACAGTACAGTGATAATAAACACAATGATGTCACATTACAGGGTTATTGCACACAGTGATGTCACTGTACAGAGATAATACACACAGTGATGTCACAGTACAAGGACAATAAACACAGTGTTGTCACAGTACAGTGATAATAAACACAGTGATGTCACAGTAGAGGGATAATACACACAGTGATGTCACAGTGCAGAGATAATAAACAGTGATATCACAGTATAGAGACAATACACACAGTGATGTCACAGAACAGGGATAATAGACACAGTGATGTCACAGTTCAGGAATAATAGACACAGTGATGTCACAGTACAGGGATAAAATACACAGTGATGTCACAGTAAAGAGACAATAAACACAGTCATGTCACAGTACAGGGCAAATATACACAGTGATGTCACAGTACAGGGATAATAGACACAGTGATGTCACGGTACAGGGATAATACACACAGTGATGTCACAGTACAGGGATAATAAACACAGTTATATCACAATACAGAGATAATACACACAGTAATGTCACAGTACAGGGATAATGCACACAGTGATGTCACAGTACAGGGATAATACACACAGTGATGTCACAGAACCGGGATAATAAACACAATGATGTCACAGTACAGGGTTAATACACACAGTGATGTCACTCTACAGAGATAATACACACAGTGATGTCACAGTACAGGGACAATAAACACAATGATGTCACAGTACATTGATAATAAACAAAGTGATGTCACAGTAGAGGGGAAATACACACAGTGATGTCACAGTACAGAGAGATTAAACAGTGATATCACAGTACAGAGACAATACACACAGTGATGTCACAGTACAGGGATAATACACACAGTGATGTCACAGTACAGAGATAATACACACAGTGATGTCACAGTACAGGGATAATAGACACAGTGATGTCACAGTACAAAGACAATACACACAGTGATATCACAGTACAGAGATAATACACACAGTGATGTCACAGTACAGGGATAATACACACAGTGTTGCCACAGAACAGAGATAATACACACAATGATGTCACAGTACAGAGAAAATAAACAGTGATGTCACAGTTCAGCGATAATACACACAGTGATGTCATAGTACAGGGATAATGAATAACAATGATGTCACAGTACAGAGATAATACACACAGTGACGTCACAGTGCAGAGACAATACACACAGTGATGTCACAGTAGAGGGATAATACACACAGTGATGTCACAGTACAGGGATAATAAACACAGTGATGTCACAGTACAGAGATAATATACACAGTGATGTCACAGTACAGTGATAATACACACAGTGATGTCACAGTACAGGGATAATACACACAGTGATGTCACAGAACAGGGATAATAAACACAATGATGTCACAGTACAGGGTTAATACACACAGTGATGTCACTGTACAGAGATAATACACACAGTGATGTCACAGTACAGGGACAATAAACACAGTGATGTCACAGTACATTGATAATAAACACAGTGATGTCACAGTAGAGGGATAATAGACACAGTGATGTCACAGTACAGAGATATTAAACAGTGATATCACAGTACAGAGACAATACACACAGTGATGTCACAGTACAGGGATAATACACACAGTGATGTCACAGTACAGAGATAATACACACAGTGATGTCACAGTACAGGGATAATACACACAGTGATGTCACAGTACAGAGATAATACACACAGTGATGTCACAGTACAGGGATAATACACAAAGTGATGTCACAGAACAGAGATAATACACACAATGATGTCACAGTACAGAGAAAATAAACAGTGATGTCACTGTTCAGGGATAATACACACAGTGATGTCATAGTACAGGGATAATAAATAACAATGATGTCACAGTACAGAGATAATACACACAGTGATGTCACAGTGTAGAGACAATACACACAGAGATGTCACAGTAGAGGGATAATACACACAGTGATGTCACAGTACAGAGATTATACACAGAGTGATATCACAATATAGGGATAATACACACAGTGATGTCACAGTACAGGGATAATAAACACAGTGATGTCACAGTACAGGGATAATAAATACAGAGATGTCACAATACAGGGATAATACACACAATGATGTCAGAATACAGGGATAATAAACACAGTAATGTAACAGAATAGGAATAATACACACAGTGATGTCACAATACAGGGATAATACACACAGTGATGTCACAGTACAGGGATAATAGACACAGTGATGTCACAGTACAGGGATAATAAATACAGCGATGTCACAGTTCAGGGATAATAGACACAGTGATGTCACAGCTCAGGGATAATAGACACAGTGATGTCACAGTACAGGGATAATTTACAATGTGATGTCACAGTACAGAGACATTACACACAGTCATGTCACAGTACAGGGGTAATATACACAGTGCAGGGATAATAGACACAGTGATGTCACAGTACAGAGATAATACACAGTGATATCACAGTACAGGGATAATAAACATAGTGATGTCACAGTACAGGGATTATAAATACAGTGACGTCACAGTAAAGGGATAATTGACACAGTGATGTCACAGTACAGGGATAATATACACAGTGATGTCACAATATAGGGATAATAAACACAGTGATGTCACAGTACAGAGATAATAAACAAAGAGATGTCACAGTGCAGGGATAATACACACAGTGATGTCACAGTACAGGGATAATAAACACAGTAATGTAACAGACTAGGAATAATACACACAGCGATGTCACAGTACAGGGATAATAGACACAGTGATGTCACAGTACAGGGATAATAAATACAGTGATGTCACAGTTCAGGGAAAATAGACACAGTGATGTCACAGATCAGGGATAATAGACACAGTGATGTCACAGTACAGGGATAATATACACAGTGATGTCACAGTAAAGAGACAATAAACACAGTCATATCACAGTACAGGGGTAATATACACAGTGATGTCAAAGTACAGCGATAATAGACACAGTGATGTCACAGTACAGAGATAATACACACAGTGATGTCACAGTACAGGGATAATAAACACAGTTTTGTCACAGTACAGAGATAATATACACAGTGATGTCACAGTACAGGGATAATACACACAGTGATATCATAGTACTGGGATAATACACACAGTGATGTCACAGTACAGGGATAATACACACAGTGATGTCACAGTACAGAGATAATACAGACAGTGATGTCACAGTACAGGGATAATACAGTCATGGCCAAAAGTATTGAGAATGAGACAAATAGTAATTTTTCCAAAGATTACTGCTTCATTTTTTGTAATGTCAATTTGCATATACTCCTGAATGTCAAAGAGTGATCAGCTTAACAGCAATTACTGTACTTGCAAAGTCAATATTTGCCCAGAAAATGAACTTTAACCCCCAAAACACATTTCAACATCATTGCAGTCCTGCCTTAAAAGGAGCAGCTAACATCGTTTTAGTGATTGATCCATTAACACAGGTGTGGGTGTTGATGAGGACAGGGCTGGCGATCAATCAGTCATGATTAAGTAAGAATGACATCACTGGACACTTTAAAAGGAGGCTGGTTCTTGGTATCATTGTTTCTCTTCAGTTAACCATGGTTATCTCTAAAGAAACACGTGCGGCCATCATTGCACTGCACAAAAATGGCCTAACAGGGAAGAGTATCGCAGCTACAAAGATTGCACCTCAGTCAACAATCTATTGCATCATCAAGAACTTCAAGGAGAGAGCTTCCATTGTTGTCAAAAAGGCTCCAAGGCGCCCAAGAAAGACCAGCAAGCGCCAGGACCGTATCTTAAAACTGTTTCAGCTGCGGGATCGGACTACCAGCAGTGCCGAGCTTGCTCAGGAATGGCAGCAGGCTGGTGTGAGTGCTTCTGCACGCACTGTGAGGCAGAGACTCTTTGAGCAAGGGCTGGTTTAAAGGAGGGCAGCAAAGAAGCCACTTCTCTCCAGAAAAAACATCAAGGACCGACTGATATTCTGCAAAAGCTACAGGGAGTGGACTGCTGAGGACTGGGGCAAAGTCATTTTATCTGATGAATCCCCTTTTCGATTGTTTGGGACATCTGGAAAACAGCTTATTCGGAGAAGAAGAGGTGAGCGCTACCACCAGTCTTGTCTCATGCCAACTGTAAAGCATCCTGAAACCATTCATGTGTGGGGTTGCTTCTCAGCCAAGGGAATCGGCTCACTCACAGTCTTGCCTAAAAACGCAGCCATGAATAAAGAATGGTACCAGAATGTCCTCCAAGAGCAACTTCTCCCAACCGTCCAAGAGCAGTTTGGCGCCCAACAATGCCTTTTCCAGCATGATGGAGCACCTTGCCATAAAGCAAAGTTGATAACTAAATGGCTCATGGAACAAAACATAGAGATTTTGGGTCCAAGGCCTGGAAACTCCCCAGATCTTAATCCCATTGAGAACTTGTGGTCAATCATCAAGAGACGGGTGGACAAACAAAAACCAACAAATTCTGGCAAAATGCAAGCATTGATTTTGCAAGAATGGACTGCTATCAGTCAGGATTTGGTCCAAAAGTTGATTGAGAGCATGCCAGGGAGAATTACAGAGGTCTTGAAGAAGAAGGGGCAGCACTGCAAATATTGACTTGCTGCATTAACTCATTCTAACTGTCAATATAACCTATTGGTACTCATAATATGATTGCAATTATATTTCTGTATGTGATATAAACATCAGACAAACACTAATAAAAATCAGAGGCCAGCAGATCATGTGAAAATATAATTTTGGTGTCATTCTCAAAACTTTTGGCCATGACTGTACACACAGTGTTGTCACAGAAAAGAGATAATACACACAAGGATGTCACAGTACAGAGAAAATAAACAGTGATGTCTCAGTACAGGGATAATACACACAGTGATGTCATAGTACAGGGATAATAAATAACAATGATGTCACAGTACAGAGATAATACACACAGTGATGTCACAGTGCAGAGACAATACACACAGTGATGTCACAGTACAGGGATAATACACACAGTGATATCACCGTACAGACATAATACACACAGTGATGTCACACTACAGGGATAATACACACAGTGATGTCACAGTACAGAGATAAAAAACACAGTGATGTTACAGTACAGGGATAATACACACAGTGATGTCACAATACAGGGTTAATAAACAGTGATATCACAGTACAGAGACAATAAAAACAATGATGTCACAGTACAGGGATAATAAACACAGTTATGTCACAGTACAGAGATAATACACACAGTGATGTCACAATACAGGGATAATACACACAGTGATGTCACAGTACAGAGATAATACACACAGTGATGTCACAGTACAGGGATAAGAAACACAGTGATGTCATAGTACAGGGATAATACACACAATGATGTCACAGTACAGGGATAATAAACACAAAGATGTCACAGTACAGGGTTAATGCACACAGTGATGTCACTGTACAGAGATAATACACACAGTGATGTCACAGTACAGGGAAAATAAACACAGTGATGTCACAGTACAGTGATAATAAACACAGTGACGTCACAGTAGAGGGACAATACACACAGTGATGACACAGTACATAGATAATACACACAATGATGTCATAATACAGGGATAATAAATAACAATGATGTCACAGTGCAAAGATAATACACACAGTGATGTCACAGTGCAGAGACAATACACACAGTGATGTCACAGTACAGGGATAATAAACACAGTTATGTCACAGTACAGAGATAATACACACAGTGATGTCACACTACAGGGATAATACACACAGTGATGTCACAGTACAGAGATAATACACACAGTGATGTCACAGTACAGGGATAATACACACAGTGATGTCACAGTACATAGATAATACACACAATGATGTCATAATACAGGGATAATAAATAACAATGATGTCACAGTGCAAAGATAATACACACAGTGATGTCACAGTGCAGAGACAATACACACAGTGATGTCACAGTACAGGAATAAAACACACAGTGATATCACCGTACAGAGATAATACACACAGTGATGTCATACTACAGGGATAATAAACACAGTGATGTCACAGTACAGGGATAATACACACAGTGATGTCACAGTACAGGGACAATAAACACAGTAATGTCAGAGTACAGTGATAATAAACGCAGTGATGTCACAATAGAGGGATAATACACACAGTGATGTCACAGTACAGAAATAATAAACAGTGATATCACAGTACAGAGACAATACACACAGTGATGTCACAGTACAGGGATAAAAAACACAGTGAAATCACAGGACAGGGATAATACACACAGTGATGTCATAGTACAGCGACAATACACACAGTCATATCACAGTACAGGGATAACAGACACAGTGATGTCACAGTACAGAGATGATACACACAGTGATGTCACAGTGCAGGGATAATACACACAGTGATGTCACAGTGCAGGGATAATACACACAGTGATGTCACAGTACAGGGATAATAAACACAGTGATGTCACAGTACAGAAATAATAAACACAGTGATGTCACAGTAGAGAGATAATAAACACAGTGTTGTCACAGTACTGGGATAATAAACACAGTGATGTCACAGTACAGAGATAATAAACACATTGATGTCACAGTACAGAGATAATACACACAGAGATGTCACAGTACAGAGATAATACACACAGTGATGTCACAGTACAGGGATAATACACACAGTGATGTCACAGTACAGGGATAATACACACAGTGATGTCACAGTACAGGGATAATGCACACAGTGATGTCACAGAACAGAGATAATACACACAGTGAAGTCACAGTACAGGGGTAATAAACACAGTGATGTCACAGTACATGGATAATACAGTGATGTCACAGTACAGAGATAATAAACAGTAATATCACAGTACAGAGACAATACACACAGTGATGTCACAGTACAGGGATAAAAAACACAGTGATATCACAGAACAGGGATAATACACACAGTGATGTCACAGTACAGAGACAACACACAAAGTGATGTCACAGTACAGGGATAGTACACAAAGTGACGTCAGAGTACAGAGATGATACACACACTGATGTCACAGTACAGGGATAATATACACAGTGATGTCACAGCACAGAGATAATACACACAGTGATGTCACAGTACTGGAATAATACACACAGTGATAACACAGTATAGAGATAATACACACAGTGATGTCACAGTACAGGGATAATACACACAGTGATGTCACAGTACAGGGATAATACACACAATAATGTGACAGAACAGAGATAATACACACATTGATGTCACAGTACATGGATAATACACACAGTGTTGTCACAGAACAGAGATAATACACACAATGATGTCACAGTACAGAGAAAATAAACAGTGATGTCTCAGTACAGGGATAATACACACAGTGATGTCATAGTACAGGGATAATAAATAACAATGATGTCACAGTACAGGGATAATACACACAGTGATGTCACAGTGCAGAGACAATACACACAGTGATGTCACAGTAACGGGATAATACACGCAGTGATATCACCGTACAGACATAATACACACAGTTATGTCACACTACAGGGATAATACACACAGTGATGTCACAGTACAGGGATAAAAAACACAGTGGTGTTACAGTACAGGGATAATACACACAGTCATGTCTCAATACAGGGATAATAAACAGTGATATCATAGTACAGGGAAAATAAACGCAGAGATGTCACAGTACAGGGATAATACACATAGTGATGTCACAGTACACAGATAATACACACAGTGATGTCACAGTACAGGGATGATAAACACAATGATGTCAAAGTACAGGGATAATACACACAGTGATGTCACAGTACAGGGATAATAAACACAATGATGTCACAGTACAGGGTTAATGCACACCGTCATGTCACTGTACAGAGATAATACACACAGTGATGTCAAAGTACAGGGAAAATAAACACAGTGATGTCACAGTACAGTGATAATAAACACAGTGATGTCACAGTAGAGGGACAATACACACAGTGATGACACAGTACAGCGATAATAAACAGTGATATCACAGTACAGAGACAATACAAACAGTGATGTCACAGTACAGGGATAATAAACACAGTGATGTCACAGTACAGAGATAATACACACAGTGATGTCACAGTACAGGGATAATACACACAGTGATGTCACAGTACAGAGATAATACACACAGTGATGTCACAGTACAGGGATAATACACACAGTGATGTCACAGTACAGAGATAATACACACAATGATGTCATAGTACAGAGAAAATAAACAGTGATGTCACAGTACAGGGATAATACACACAGTGATGTCATAAAACAGGGATAATAAATAACAATGATGTCACAGTGCAGAGATAATACACACAGTGATGTCACAGTACAGAGACAATACACACAGTGATGTCACAGTACAGGGATAATACACATAGTGATATCACCGTACAGAGATAATACACACAGTGATGTCACACTACAGGGATAATAAAAACAGTGATGTCACAGTACAGGGATAATACACACAGTGATGTCACAGTACAGGGACAATAAACACAGTGATGTCAGAGTACAGTGATAATAAACGCAGTGATGTCACAATGGAGGGATAATACACACAGTGATGTCACAGTACAGAGATAATAAACAGTGATATCACAGTACAGAGACAATATACACAGTGATGTCACAGTACAGGGATAAAAAACACAGTGATATCACAGGACAGGGATAATACACACAGTGATGTCATAGTACAGCGACAATACACACAGTCATATCACAGTACAGGGATAACACACACAGTGATGTCACAGTACAGAGATGATACACACAGTGATGTCACAGTGCAGGGATAATACACACAGCGATGTCACAGTGCAGGGATAATACACACAGTGATGTCACAGTACAGGGTTAATAAACACAGTGATGTCACAGTACATCAATAATAAGCACAGTGATGTCACAGTAGAGAGATAATAAACACAGTGATGTCAGAGTACAGGGATAATAAACACAGTGATGTCACAGTACAGAGATAATAAACACAGTGATGTCACAGTACAGAGATAATACACACAGAGATGTCACAGTACAGAGATAATACACACAGTGATGTCACAGTACAGGGATAATACACACAGTGATATCACAGTACAGGGATAATACTCACAGTGATGTCACAGTACAGGGATAATGCACACAGTGATGTCACAGAACAGATATAATACACACAGTGAAGTCACAGTACAGGGGTAATAAACAAAGTGATGTCACAGTACATGGATAATACAGTGATGTCACAGTACAGAGATAATACACACAGTGATGTCACAGTACTGGAATAATACACACAGTGATAACACAGTATAGAGATAATACACACAGTGATGTCACAGTACAGGGATAATACACACAGTGATGTCACAGTACAGGGATAATACACACAATGATGTGACAGAACAGAGATAATACACACATTTATGTCACAGTACAGGGATAATACACACAGTGATGTCACAGTACAGAGATAATACACACAGTGATGTCAGAGTACAGGGATAAAATACACAGTGATGTCACAGTACAGGGATAATATACACAGTGATGTCATAGTACAGGTATAATAAACACAATGATGTCAGAGAACAGAGATAATATACACAGTGATGTCACAGTACAGGGATAATACACACAATGATATCACCGTACAGAGATAACACACCGTGATATCACACTGTAGGGATAATATACACAGTGATGTCACAGTACAGGGAAAATAAACAGTGATGTCACAGTAGAGGGATAATACACACAGTGATGTCACAGTACAGAGATAATAAACACAGTGATATCACAGTACAGAGACAATACACACAGTTATGTCACAGTACAGGGATAATAAATACAGTGTTGTCACAGTACAGTGATAATAGACACAGTGATGTTACAGTACAGGGATAATAAACACAGTGATGTCACAGAAGAGGTATAATAAACACAGTGTTGTCACAGTACAGGGTTAATACTCACAGTGATATCACAGTACAGAGATAATAAACACAGTGATATCACAGTACAGAGAAAATACACACAGTGATGTCACAGTACAGGGATAATAAAGACAGTGATATTACAGTACAGGGATATTACACAGTGATGTCACAGTACAGGGATAATATACACAGTGATGTCACAGTACAGAGATAATACACACAGTGATGTCATAGTACAGGGATAATAAACACAATAATGTCACAGTACAGATATAATATAAACAGTGATGTCACAGTGCAGAGACAATACACACAGTGATGTCACAGTACAGGGATAATACAAACAATCATATCACCGTACAGAGATAATACACACAGTGATGTCACACTGTAGGGATAATACACACAGTGATGTCACAGTACAGAGATAAAAAACACAGTGATGTCACAGTACAGGGATAATACACACAGTGATGTCACAGTACAGGGATAATAAACAGTGATGTCACAGTACAGGGAAAATAAACACAGTGATCTCACAGTACAGGGATAATACACACAGTGATGTCACAGTCCAGGGATAATATACACAGTGATGTCACAGGACAGGGATAATACACACAGTGATGTCACAGTACAGGGATAATACACACAGTGATGTCATAGTACAGGTATAATAAACAGAATGATGTCAGAGTATAGAGATAATATACACAGTGTTGTCACAGTGCAGAGACAATACACACAGTGATGTCACAATACACGTAAAACACACACAATGATATCACCGTACAGAGATAACACACACAGTGATATCACACTGTAGGGATAATACACACAGTGATGTCACAGTACAGGGATAATACACACAGTGATGTCACAGTACAGGAATAATAAACAGTGATGTCATAGTACAGGGAAAATAAACACAGTGATGTCACAGTACAGGGATAATACACACAGTGAGGTCACAGTACAGAGATAATAAACACAGTGATATCACAGTACAGAGACAATACACACAGTGATGTCACAGTACAGGGATAATAAATTCAGTGATGTCACAGTACAGTGACAATACACACAGTGATGATACAGTACAGGGATAATAAACAAAGTGATGTCACAGTACAGGTATAATAAACACAGTGTTGTCACAGTACAGGGTTAATACACACAGTGATGTCACAGTACAGAGATAATAAACACTGTGATATCACAGTACAGACAAAATACACACAGTGATGTCACAGTACAGAGATAATAAACACAGTGATATTACAGTACAGGGATAATACGCACAGTGATGTCACAGTACAGGGATAATATACACAGTGATGTCACAGTACAAAGATAATACACACAGTGATGTCACAGTACAGGGATTATACACACAGTGATGTCACAGTACAGGGATAATAAACACAATGATGTCACAGTACAGGGTTAATGCACACAGTGATGTCACTGTACTGAGATAATACACACAGTGATGTCACAGTACAGGGACAATAAACACAGTGATGTCACAGTATAGTGATAATAAACACAGTGATGTCACAGTAGAGGGATAATACACTCAGTGATGTCACAGTACAGAGATAATAAACAGTGATATCACAATACAGAGACAATACGCACAGTGATGTCACAGTACAGGGATATAAAACACAGCGATATCACAGGACAGGGATAATACACACAGTGATGTCACAGTACAGGGATAATAAACACAGTAATGTAACAGAATAGGAATAATACACACAGTGATGTCACAGTACAGGGATAATACAAACAGTGATGTCACAGTACAGGGATAATAAATACAGTGATGTCACAGTTCAGGGAAAATAGACACAGTGATGTCACAGTTCAGGGATAATAGACACAGTGATGTCACAGTACAGGGATAATATACACAGTGATGTCACAGTAAACAGACAATAAACACAGTCATGTCACAGTACAGGGATAATAGACACAGTGATGTCACAGTACAGAAATAATACACAAAGTGATGTCACAGTACTGGAATAATACACACAGTGATAACACAGTACAGGGATAATACACACAGTGATGTCACAGTACAGGGATAATACACACAGTGATGTGACAGAACAGAGATAATACATACATTGATGTCACAGTACAAGGATAATACACACAGTGATGTCACAGTGCAGAGATAATACACACAGTGATGTCACAGTCCAGGGATAATATACACAGTGATGTCACAGTACAGGGATAATATACACAGTGATGTCACAGTAAAGAGACAATAAACACAGTGATGTCACAGTACAGGGATAATAAACACAGTTATGTCACAGTACATAGATAATATACACAGTGATGTCACAGTACAGGGATAATACACACAGTGATGTCACAGTACAGGGATAATACACACAGTGATGTCACAGTACAGGGATAAAACACACAGTGATATCACAGTACTGGGATAATACACACAGCGATGTCACAGTACAGGGATAATACACACAGTGATGTCACAGTACGCGAATAATACACACAGTGATATCACAGTACAGAGACAATACACACAGTGATGTCACAGTAGAGGGATAATACACGTAGTGATGTAACAGTGAAGAGATAATACACACAGCGAAGTCACAGTAGAGGGATAATACACACAGTGATGTCACAGTACAGGGATAATACACACACAGTGATGTCACCGTACCGGAATAATAAACATAGTGATGTCACAGTACAGCGATAATAAACACAGTGATGTTACAGTACAGGGATAATATACACTGTGATGTCACAGTACAGAAATAAAACACACAGTGATGTCACAGTACTGAAATAATACAGACAGTAATATCACAGTACAGAGATAATACACACTGTGATGTCACAGTACAGGGATAATACACACAGTGATGTCACAGTACAGATATAATACACACAGAGATGTCACAATACAGAGATAATACACACAGTGATGTCACAGTACAGGGATAATAAACACAGTTATGTCACAGAACAGAGATAATTCACACAATGATGTCACACTACAGAGAAAATAAACAGTGATGTCACAGTACAGGGATAATACAAACAGTGATGTCATAGTACAGGGATAATAAATAACAATGATGTCACAGTACAGAGATAATACACACAGTGATGTCATAGTGCAGAGACAATACACACAGTGATGTGACAATACAGGGATAATACACACAGTGATATCACCGTACAGAGATAATACAAGCAGTGATGTCACACTACAGGGATAATACACACAGTGATGTCACAGTACAGAGATAAAAAACACAGTGATGGCACAGTACAGGGATAATACACACAGTGATGTCACAATACAGGGATAATAAACAGTGATATCATAGTACAGGGAAAATAAACGCAATGATGTCACAGTACAGGGTTAATGCACACAGTGATGTCACTGTACAGAGATAATATACACAGTGATGTCACAGTACAGGGACAATAAACAAAGTGATGTCACAGTACAGTGATAATAAACACATTGTTGTCACAGTAGAGGGATAATACACACAGTGATGTCACAGTACAGAGACAATAAACAGTGATATCACAGTACAGAGACAATACACACATTGATGTCACAGTACAGGGATAATACACACAGTGATGTCACAGTACAGAGATAATACACACAGTGATGTCACAGTGCAGGGATAATACACACAGTGATGTCACAGTACAGAGATAATACACACAGTGATGTCACAGTACAGGGATAATACACACAGACATGTCACAGAACAGAGATAATACAGTCAATGATGTCACAGTACAGAGAAAATAAACAGTGATGTCACAGTGCAGAGACAATAGACACAGTGATGTCAAAGTACAGGGATAATACACACAGTGATATCACTGTACAGAGATAATACACACAGTGATATCACAATATAGAGATAAAAAACACAGTGATGTCACAGTACAGGGATAATAAACATAGTGTTGTCACAGTACAGGGATAATAAACAGTGATATCACAGTACAGGGAAAATAAACACAGTGATTTCACAGTACAGGGATAATACACACACTGATGTCACAGTACAGAGATAATACACACAGTGATGTCACAGTACAGGGATAATAAACACAGTGATGTCACAGTACAGAGATAATACACACAGTGATGTCACAGTACAAGGATAATAAACACAATGATGTCACAGTACAGGTTTAATGCACACAGTGATTTCACTGTACAGAGATAATACACACAGTGATGTCACAGTACAGGAACAATAAACACAGTGATGTCACAATACAGTGATAATAAACACAGTGATGTCACAGTACAGTGATAATTAACACAGTGATGTCACAGTACAGAGACAATACACACAGTGATGTCACAGTACAGGGATAAAAAACACAGTGATATCACAGGACAGGGATAATACACACAGTGATGTCACAGTACAGAGACAATACACACAGTCATGTCACAGTACAGGGATAACACACACAGTGATGTCACAGTACAGAGATGATACACAC
This sequence comes from Phyllobates terribilis, assembly GCF_046119375.1. NCBI lineage: Eukaryota > Metazoa > Chordata > Amphibia > Anura > Dendrobatidae > Phyllobates > Phyllobates terribilis. The sequence continues at coordinate 241,092,742 of NW_027362772.1, forward strand.
AGTGATGTCACAGTGCAGGGATAATACACACAGTGATGTCACAGTACAGAGACAATACACACAGTCATGTCACAGTACAGGGATAACACACACAGTGATGTCACAGTACAGAGATGATACACACAGTGATGTCACAGTGCAGGGATAATACACACAGTGATGTCACAGTACAGGGATAATAAACACAGTGATGTCACAGTACAGCAATAATAAACACAGTGATGTCACTGTAGAGAGATAATAAACACAGTGATGTCACAGTACAGGGATAATAAACACAGTGATGTCACAGCACAGAGATAATAAACACAGTGATGTCACAGTACAGAGATAATACACACAGAGATGTCACAGTAGAGAGATAATACACACAGTGATGTCACAGTACAGGGATAATACACACAGTGATGTCACAGTACAGGGATAATGCACACAGTGATGTCACGGAACAGAGATAATACACACAGTGAAGTCACAGTACATGGATAATAAACACAGTGATGTAAACAGTACAGTGATAATAAACACAGTGATGTCACAGTACATGGATAATACAGTGATATCACAGAACAGAGATAACAAACAGTGATATCACAGTACAGAGACAATACACACAGTGATGTCACAGTACAGGGATAAAAAACACAGTGATATCACAGGACAGGGATAATACACACAGTGATGTCACAGTACAGAGACAACACACAAAGTGATGTCACAGTATAGGGATAATACACAAAGAGATGTCACAGTACAGAGATGATACACACACTGTTGTCACAGTATAGGGATAATACACAAAGAGATGTCACAGGACAGGGATAATACACACAGTGATGTCACAGTACAGAGATAATACACACAGTGATGTCACAGTACTGGAATAATACACACAGTGATAACACAGTACAGAGATAATATACACAGTGAAGTCACAGTACAGGGATAATACACACAGTGATGTCACAGTACAGGGATAATACACACAGTGATGTGACAGAACAGAGATAATACACACATTGATGTCACAGTACAGGGATAATACATACAGTGATGTCACAGTACAGAGATAATACACACAGTGATGGCACAGTACAGGGATAATATACACAGTGATGTCACAATACAGGAATAACACACACAGTGATGTCACAGTACAGGGATAATAAACACAATGATGTCAGAGTACAGAGATAATATACACAGTGATGTCACAGTGCAGAGACAATACACACAGTGATGTCACAATACAGGGATAATACACACAATGATATCACCGTACAGAGATAACACACACAGTGATGTCACACTGTAGGGATAATACACACAGTGATGTCACAGTACTGGGATAATACACACAGTGATGTCACAGTACAGGGATAAAAACAGTGATGTCACAGTACAGGGAAAATAAACACAGTGATGTCACAGTTCAGGGATAATACACACAGTGATGTAACAGTACAGAGATAATAAACACAGTGATATCACAGTACAGAGACAATACACACAGTGATGTCACAGTACAGGGTTAATAAATACAGTGATGTCACAGTACAGTGATAATACACACAGTGATGTTACAATACAGGGATAATAAACACAGTAATATCACAGTACAGGTATAATAAACACAGTGTTGTCACACTACAGGGTTAATACACACAGTGATGTCACAGTACAGAAATAATAAACACAGTGATATCACAGTACAGAGAAAATACACACAGTGATGTCACAGTACAGGAATAATAAATACAATGATGTCACAGTACAGTGATAATACAAACAGTGATGGTACAGTACAGGGATAATAAACACAGTGATGTCACAGTACAGGTATAATAAACACAGTGTTGTCACAGTACAGGGTTAATACACACAGTGATGTCACAGTACAGAGATAATAAACAGAGTGATATCACAGTACAGAGAAAATACACACAGTGATGTCACAGTACAGGGATAATAAACACAGTGATATTACAGTACAGAGAAAATACACACAGTGATGTCACAGTACAGGGATAATAAACAGTGATGTCACAGTACAAGGAAAATAAACACAGTGATATCACAGTACAGAGACAATACACACAGTGATGTCACAGTACAGGAATAATAAATACAATGATGTCACAGTACAGTGATAATACAAACAGTGATGGTACAGTACAGGGATAATAAACACAGTGATGTCACAGTACAGGTATAATAAACACAGTGTTGTCACAGTACAGGGTTAATACACACAGTGATGTCACAGTACAGAGATAATAAACAGAGTGATATCACAGTACAGAGAAAATACACACAGTGATGTCACAGTACAGGGATAATAAACACAGTGATATTACAGTACAGAGAAAATACACACAGTGATGTCACAGTACAGGGATAATAAACACAGTGATATTACAGTACAAGGATAATGCACACAGTGATGTCACAGTACAGGGATAATAAACACAGTGATGTCACAGTACAGAGATAATACACACAGTGATGTCACAGTACAGGGATAATACACACAGTGATGTCACAGTACAGAGATAATACACACAGTGTTGTCACAGTACAGGGAAAATATACACAGTGATGTCACAGGACAGGTATAATACACACAGTGATGTCACAGTACAGGGATAATATACACAGTGATGTCACAGGACAGGTATAATACACACAGTGATGTCACAGTACAGGGATAAACACACAGTGATGTCACAGTATAGAGATAATACACATAGTGATGTCAAAGTACATGGATCATACACCCAGTGATGTCACAGTACAGAGATAATACAGACAGTGATGTCACAGTACAGGGATAATACACACAGTCATGTCACAGAACAGGGATAATACACACAGTGATATCACAGTATAGAGAAGATACACACACTGATGTCACAGTACAGGGATAATATACACAGTGATATCACAGTACAGAGATAACACACACAGCGATGTCACAGTACTGGAATAATACACACAGTGATAACACAGTGCAGAGATAATACACACAGTGATGTCACAGCACAGGGATAATACACACAGTGATGTCACAGTACCGGGATAATACACACAGTGATGTGACAGAAGAGAGATAATACACACATTGATGTTACAGTACAGGGATAATACACACAGTGATGTCACAGTACAGAGATAATACACACAGTGATGTCAGAGTACAGGGATAATATACACAGTGATGTCACAGTACAGGGATAATACACACAGTGATGTCATAGTACAGGGATAATAAACACAATGATGTCACAGTACAGAGATAATATAAACAGTGATGTCACAGTGCAGAGACAATACACACAGTGATGTCACAGTACAGGGATAATACACACAATCATATCACCGTACAGAGATAATACACACAGTGATGTCACACTGTAGGGATAATACACACAGTGATGTCACAGTACAGAGATAAAAAACACAGTGATGTCACAGTACAGGGATAATACACACAGTGATGTCACAGTACAGGGATAATAAACAGTGATGTCACAGTACAGGGAAAATAAACACTGTGATGTCACAGTACAGGGATAATACACACAGTGATGTCACAGTACAGAGATAAGAAACACAGTGATATCACAGTACAGAGACAATACACACAGTGATGTCACAGTACAGGGATAATAAATACAGTGATATCACAGTACAGAGATAATACACACAGTGATGTCACACTGTAGGGATAATACACACAGTGATGTCACAGTACAGAGATAAAAAACACAGTGATGTCACAGTACAGGGATAATACACACAGTGATGTCACAGTACAGGGATAATAAACAGTGATGTCACAGTACAGGGAAAATAAACACTGTGATGTCATAGTACAGGGATAATACACACAGTGATGTCACAGTACAGAGATAAGAAACACAGTGATATCACAGTACAGAGACAATACACACAGTGATGTCACAGTACAGGGATAATAAATACAGTGATGTCACAGTACAGTGATAATACACACAGTGGTGGTACAGTACAGGCATAATAAACACAGTGATGTCACAGTACAGGTATAATAAACAAAGTGTTGTCACAGTACAGGGTCAATACACACAGTGATGTCACAGTACAGAGATAATAAACAAAGTGATATCACAGTACAGAGAAAATACACACAGTGATGTCACAGTGCAGGGACAATAAACACAGTGATATTACAGTACAAGGATAATACACACAGTGATGTCACAGTACAGGGTAATAAACACAGTGATGTCACAGTACAGAGATAATACACGCAGTGATGTCACAGTACAGGGATAATACACACAGTGATGTCACAGTACAGAGAAAATACACACAGTGTTGTCACAGTACAGGGATAATATACACAGTGATGTCACAGGACAGGTATAATACACACAGTGATGTCACAGTACAGGGATAAAACACACAGTGATGTCACAGTACAGAGATAATACACACAGTGATGTCAAAGTACATGGATCATACACACAGTGATCTCACAGTACAGAGATAATACACACAGTGATGTCACAGTACAGGGATAATACACACAGTGATGTCACAGTACAGGGATAATACACACAGTGATGTCACAGTCCAGGGATAATACACACAGTGATTTCACAGTACAGGGATAATACACACCATGATGTCACAGTACAGAGATAATAGACACAGTGATGTCACAGAACAGGGATAATAAACACAGTGATGTCAGAATACAGGGATTATAAACACAGTGATGCCACAGTACAAGGATAATAAACATTGATGTCACAGTACAGGGATAACACACACAGTGATGTCACAATTGTAGCGCCGGCATCCCTGCCCTCTGCTAGGCAGGGACGCTGTTCCCCTCACCTCTCTGCTCCGTGCCCGGCGTCCTCCTCCCGCTCTGCTGGCAGCGCGCGCTCCTTCCCGGCCACTGTGCTTAGGGCGCGCGCGCTTTCCCTCCCTCTTAAAGGGGCCGCGCGCACCGTCCTAAGGAGTCCCCGGCCAATGGCCGGAGGACTTCACCATATATAAGGCACCTCCTCCAAAATGGAGGTGCCCGAGCAATGTTGTTGCACTGTTCACTACTCTGCTTCAGCCCTCAGGTCCCGTTGCCAGTTACCTGCCAGTTTCCTGCCAGTTTGCTGTTTGAGTTCTGCCTGATATTCTGCTACCTGCCTGCTAGCCTGAGGTCCGACGGTCTGCCTTACTACTCCTGTCAGTCTGTCTAAGGACCAGCCTGCCCGCTCACCTGGGAGCGCACATCAGCTACCTGCCTGCTTGCCTGAGGTCCGACGGTCTGCCTTCCGACACCTGTCAGTCTGTCTATGGACCAGCTTGCCCGCTCACCTGGGAGCGCACATCTGCTACCTGTCTGCTAGCCTACCTGGAGGCTCCGCCGTCACGTGCTGTGACCACCTGCCTGTCCAGTGACTCCTGCCCGCTCACCCGGGAGCGCTCATCTGCTGCCTGTCTGCTAGCCTACCTGGAGGCTCTGCCGTCACGTGCTGTGACCACCCGCCTGTTCAGAGACTTCTGCCCGCTCACCTGGGAGCGCTCATCTGCCGCCTGTCTGTTGGTCTTCCTGGAGGCTCCGCCGTCACATGCTGTGACCACCCGTTTATCCAGAGACTCTCGCCTGCTCACCTGGGAGCTCACGTCTACCATCAGCCGCCACAGGTCGTACCAACCCTTTACCTAGAGACTGCCCCGGTCACTTGCCGTGACCATCTGCCCGTTCATCCAGAGACTGCCCCGGTCACTTGCCGTGACCATCTGCCCGTTCATCCAGAGACTGTCCCGGTCACCTGCTGTGACTGCCTGCCTGGTCGCCACCCGCTCCCTTACAAGGACCGCCCCCTTGTATAGTAGCTCAGAGGTTCCACCTCCCAGACCCGTTACAGTTTGCTCGGGCCATGGAACCCGGTGGCACCCAAGCTCCCTCGCTCTCGGACCTGTGTCATGAACTGTCCCGTCAGAGGTCCCAACAGGAGTCCATCCTGGGTCACCTGCGGAATGTCAATTCTCGCCTGGACACTCTGACTGCTCCGCCAGCAACCTCCGCCAGTGCCATGACTCGCAATCCGGCAGCTCCGCTGCCCCCTAATACCATGGTATCCTACCCCGGACCCCGGCTTTCTGCACCTCCTCGCTTCGGAGGCGACTCCGCCCTGGCTCGGGGCTTCATAAATCAGTGCACCCTGCACTTTGAACTATTGTCCCACCAGTTTAACTCCGACCGGGCCAAAATTGCCTTCATCATGTCCCATCTCACCGGGGAGGCCCTGGCCTGGCTAAATCCTCTATGGGAGAGAGGAGACCCCCTGGTGTCCAACTTGCCTGCTTTTCTCACGGCTTTCCGGAAAGTCTTCGACGAACCCGGACGGAAGACCTCATCCGCATCATCACTGCTACGCCTCCGTCAAGGAAGTCTCACCGTGGGCCAATATGCCATACGGTTCCGTACCCTTGCCTCGGAGCTGGCCTGGGATAACGACGCTCTGGTATCCGTCTTCTGGGAGGGTCTGTCCGGCCGTATTAAAGATGAACTTGCCGGTCGGGACATTCCTACCACTCTCGATGACCTAATAACTCTTGCCACCCGGATTGACCTACGGTTCCAGGAGCATGCCAAAGAGGTCACCCGTGAGAGGAAGTTTCCACGTCTAGCTCCTACTTTTCAGAAACCCGTCACTCCCTCCGTCTCTACCCAGGTACACTCTCCTGAGCCTATGCAGGTCGACCAGACCAAGATGGTCAAAACCCGTCAGGACTTACGCCGTGCCGAGGGGAGCTGCTTCTACTGTGGCAGTAAGGAGCACCGGATCCGTGCCTGCCCGGAGAGGTCGGGAAACGCCTGTGTCTAGGTTCGCTCAGAGAGGTCGACCTAGACAAGAATAAATCCTCTCCATCTCTGCTGCTGTCAGTCTCAATCGTCTGCGGGGAGAACCGTTATTTCGAACTAGCCCAACTTGACTCTGGAGCAGCCGGGAATCTTATTTCACAGTCCCTGGTAGAGAAATACCGCATCCCCACCAAACCTCTGGCTGTACCCTTGTCTGTTGCTGCCGTGGATGGGGGTCTCTTACCACGCCCCATCCAACTCATCACCGAATCCATTACTCTGCAGGTGGGAATGCTGCATTCTGAGAGTATCTCCTTTCATGTTCTGCCTGGACTCTCTCACGCCCTCTTGCTAGGTCTACCTTGGCTCCAGAGACATGCACCCGTGCTTGACTGGCAGACCGGAGAGGTCCTTCGCTGGGGACAGGACTGCCATAAGACCTGTCTGGTTCCCGTCCATCCCGTCCGTCCTTCTCCTACCCCAGCTAATCTACCTGGACTTCCGATTCCTTATTGGTCTTATGCTGATGTCTTTAATAAAAAGGAGGCAGAGACACTACCCCCTCATAGACCATACGACTGCCCTATCGACCTGTTACCCGGTACTACTCCTCCCCGTGGGCGTATTTATCCATTATCCGCTGCTGAGACCCGGTCGATGTCCGAATATATTGAGGAGAATCTGGCCAGGGGATTCATCCGGAAATCTACCTCCCCGGCGGGAGCAGGCTTCTTTTTCGTCAAAAAGAAGGACGGCTCTCTCCGTCCCTGTATAGACTATAGAGGCCTTAACCAGATCACGGTGAAGAATAAGTACCCCCTTCCGCTCATTCCGGAGTTATTTGATCGTCTGAGGGGGGCTAGAATCTTCACCAAACTGGACCTCCGTGGGGCGTACAACCTGGTTCGTATCCGTCAGGGGGATGAATGGAAGACGGCATTCAACACCCGGGACGGCCACTATGAATATCTGGTAATGCCCTTTGGTCTCTGTAACGCTCCTGCCGTCTTTCAAGAGTTGGTCAATGACATCTTCTGGGACCTTCTCTACTCCTGCGTAGTGGTGTACCTGGACGACATCTTGGTCTTCTCTCCGGATCTCCAGACTCACCGGAGGGACGTTCGTCAGGTCCTGCTCAGGCTCAGGCAGAATCACCTCTTCGCTAAATACGAGAAGTGCCTCTTTGAGCAGACCTCGCTTCCGTTTTTGGGCTACATTATTTCTCAGACCGGCCTACGAATGGATCCAGAGAAACTGTCTGCCATCGAGAAATGGCCTCGACCGGAGGGGTTGAAGGCCATTCAGCGGTTCCTGGGCTTCGCCAACTACTACCGCCTCTTCATACCACACTTCTCTTCCCGGACTGCCCCAATTTCCGCGCTCACCCGTAAGGGTACTAATCCCAAAGAGTGGCCGCCCGAAGCAGAGGAGGCCTTTCTTTCCTTAAAACAGGCCTTCTCTTCCGCCCCGGTGCTGCATCGCCCGGACGGCAACAAGCAGTTCTTCCTGGAAGTTGACGCCTCCTCCTCTGGAGCCGGAGCGGTACTTACTCAAAAATCATCTTCCGGGAGGATGGTAACTTGCGGCTTCTTCTCTAAACTCTTCTCCTCCTCAGAGCGCAATTATTCCATAGGAGACCGAGAGTTATTGGCCATCAAACTGGCATTGGAGGAGTGGCGTTACCTGCTCGAGGGGGCTCTTCACCCGGTAATAATTTACACTGACCACAAGAACTTGGCTTACCTCCAGCATGCCCAGAGACTTAACCCGCGCCAAGCCCGGTGGTCCTTGTTTTTTGCTCGCTTTGATTTTGTTCTTCATTTTCGCCCGGCTGACAAAAACGTCAAGGCGGACGCCTTGTCTCGATCCTTTCTGGTGTCTGATCTCGAGGAAGATCCGAAACACATCATCGATCCCGCCAGAGTAATGCAGGTGGCTCCCGTGAGTCTAAATCGTCTCCCACCCGGAAAGACGTTCGTATCAGTACCTGATCGGGAGAAGATCCTTCACTGGGGTCACTCGTCTAAACTGGCTGGCCATGCCGGTCAGAAAAAGACCCTCCAGCTTATTACCCGGCACTACTGGTGGCCTACCCTGCACAAGGACATAATAGACTTTGTTTCTGCCTGTGTGTCCTGCGCCCGCAACAAGGTTCCGAGACATCTGCCAGCCGGTCGCCTCCTTCCGCTTTCTGTACCTGCTGCCCCCTGGCAGCATATAGCAATGGACTTTATAACTGACCTCCCAGTCTCTGCCGGTTGTACGGTCATTTGGGTGGTCGCTGACCGCTTCTCCAAGATGGCTCATTTCGTTCCCCTGCCAGGCCTCCCGTCTGCACCCGAGCTAGCTAAAGACTTTATTCGTCACATCTTTCGTCTTCATGGCCTGCCCCTCCACATCGTGTCGGATCGTGGGGTACAGTTCACCTCACGCTTCTGGAGAGCCACTTGTAAACTGCTAGACGTCACCCTGGACTTCTCTTCCGCTTACCACCCACAGTCCAATGGTCAAGTGGAGCGGATCAATCAGAATCTGACCAGTTACCTCCGGCACTTCGTTAATGCCCATCATTCAGACTGGGTGGATCTCCTACCATGGGCCGAGTTCTCTTATAACAATCACGAGAGCGAATCCTCCTCCAAATCCCCGTTTTTTGTAGTCTTCGGTCAGCATCCTCGGATTCCTTTTCCTGTCTCCACCTCTGTGGACAACCCGGCTGCGGAATCTCTCGTTAGCAAATTTTCCTCCATTTGGGAGAGTACCCGATCCGCACTCCTTCAGTCGTCCGAACGGATGAAAAGACACGCTGACAAAAAACGCCTGGATCCTCCACAATTTCGTCCTGGAGATAAAGTCTGGCTCTCATCTAAATATGTCCGACTCAAGATACCTTCTTACAAGTTAGGGCCTCGGTTCATCGGTCCTCTGGAGGTCATCAGTCAGATCAACCCGGTGGCCTATAAATTGAAACTCCCGGCCAACTTACGGATCCCTAACTCCTTCCATGTATCTCTCCTCAAACCTGTGGTACTTAACTCTTTTTCCAAGTCTACAGGTACGCCTCCTGCTCCGGTTTCTGCTGAGGACGAGTTTGAGGTAGAGAACATTCTTGCCACCAAAAGGGTAAGAGGAAAGACCTTTTTTCTAGTAGATTGGAAGGGGTTTGGTCCTAACGTGGGAGCCCCGGGAGAACATCCATGCCCCTCTTATCCTAGCTAAATTTCTGTCTGGCCTAAAAAAGGGGGGGCCTAAAGGGGGGGGTACTGTAGCGCCGGCGTCCCTGCCCTCTGCTAGGCAGGGACGCTGTTCCCCTCACCTCTCTGCTCCGTGCCCGGCGTCCTCCTCCCGCTCTGCTGGCAGCGCGCGCTCCTTCCCGGCCACTGTGCTTAGGGCGCGCGCGCTTTCCCTCCCTCTTAAAGGGGCCACGCGCCGTCCTAAGGAGTCCCCGGCCAATGACCGGAGGACTTCACCATATATAAGGCACCTCCTCCAAAATGGAGGTGCCCGAGCAATGTTGTTGCACTGTTCACTACTCTGCTTCAGCCCTCAGGTCCCGTTGCCAGTTACCTGCCAGTTTCCTGCCAGTTTGCTGTTTGAGTTCTGCCTGATATTCTGCTACCTGCCTGCTAGCCTGAGGTCCGACGGTCTGCCTTACTACTCCTGTCAGTCTGTCTAAGGACCAGCCTGCCCGCTCACCTGGGAGCGCACATCAGCTACCTGCCTGCTTGCCTGAGGTCCGACGGTCTGCCTTCCGACACCTGTCAGTCTGTCTATGGACCAGCTTGCCCGCTCACCTGGGAGCGCACATCTGCTACCTGTCTGCTAGCCTACGTGGAGGCTCCGCCGTCACGTGCTGTGACCACCTGCCTGTCCAGTGACTCCTGCCCGCTCACCTGGGAGCGCTCATCTGCTGCCTGTCTGCTAGCCTACCTGGAGGCTCTGCCGTCACGTGCTGTGACCACCCGCCTGTTCAGAGACTTCTGCCCGCTCACCTGGGAGCGCTCATCTGCCGCCTGTCTGTTGGTCTTCCTGGAGGCTCCGCCGTCACATGCTGTGACCACCCGTTTATCCAGAGACTCTCGCCTGCTCACCTGGGAGCTCACGTCTACCATCAGCCGCCACAGGTCGTACCAACCCTTTACCTAGAGACTGCCCCGGTCACTTGCCGTGAACATCTGCCCGTTCATCCAGAGACTGCCCCGGTCACTTGCCGTGACCATCTGCCCGTTCATCCAGAGACTGTCTCGGTCACCTGCTGTGACTGCCTGCCTGGTCGCCACCCGCTCCCTTACAAGGACCGCCCCCTTCTTGTATAGTAGCTCAGAGGTTCCACCTCCCAGACCCGTTACAACAATACAGGGATAATAAATGCAGTGCTGTTACAGTACAGAGATAATACACACAGTGATGTCACAGTGCAGAGACAATACACACAGTGATGTCACAGTACAGGGATAATACACAGTGATGTCACAGTACAGGGATTATACACACAGTGATGTCACAGTAAATAGATAATAAACACAGTGATGTCACAGTACCTTGATAATACACACAGTGATGTCACAGTACAGGGATATTAAACACAGTGATGTCACAGTACAGTGATAATAAATACAGTGATGTCGCTGTACAGGGATAATACACACAGTAATGTCACAGTACAGAGATAATAAGCACAGTGATGTCACAGTACAGGGATAATAAAAACAGTGACATCACATTATAGGGATAATACACACAGTGATGTCACAGTGCAGGGATAATACACACACATTGATGTCACAGTACAGGGATAATAAATACAGTGGTGTCACACAACAGAGATAATACGCACAGTGATGTCACAGTACAGGGATAATACACACAGTGATGTCACAGTACAGGGATAATAAACACAGTGATGTCACAGTACAGAGATAATACACATAGTGATGTCACAGTACAGGGATAATACACACAGTGATGTCACAGTACAGGGGGAGTAGATCAGGGGGAACCAGTGGATGTCGTGTATCTCGACTTCTCAAAAGCGTTCGATAGCGTGCCACATAATAGGTTGGTATACAAAATGAGAATGATGGGGCTGGGGGAAAATGTCTGCAAGTGGGTAGCTAACTGGCTAAAGGATAGAAGGCAGAGGGTGGTTATAAATGGAATATACTCAGATTGGGTAAGCGTCACTAGTGGGGTACCACAGGGGTCTGTACTAGGCCCAATGTTATTTAACATCTTTATTAACGACATAGTCAACGGGATAAATAGTAAAATATCAATATTTGCAGATGACACAAAGTTATGTAAAACAATTAATACAAAAGAGGACAGTGCAGACCTACAGAGGGATTTGGATAAGCTGGGTAGGTGGAGCATTAAATGGCAAATGAGGTTTAACGAGGAGAAATGTAAGGTCATACATATGGGAAGGAAAAATGGAAGTCACCAGTACTCACTGAATGGGAAATCATTGGGGAATTCAGAGATGGAGAAGGACTTGGGCATCTTGATTGATAGCAAACTAAATTGGAGTGCCCAAAGTCAGGCCGCTGCTGTAAGGGCAAACAGGGTAATGGGATGTATCAGAAGAGGTATAGCTGCAAAGGATGAGAACATTGTTCTTCCACTGTACAAAGCACTGGTCAGACCACACTTGGAATACTGTGCTCAGTTATGGGCCCCAATATATAGAAAGGATATAAATGAGCTTGAAAAGGTACAAAGGAGGGCAACAAAATTAATAAGGGGAATGGAGGGACTGCAATACCCAGAGAGGTTGGCAAAACTAGAACTATTCAGCCTGGAAAAGAGAAAGTTGAGGGGGGACATAATAAATGTGTACAACTATGTTAGGGGACAGTATAGAGATCTTGCCCGGGATTTGTTCAAAAGGAGGGATATTACGGTAACAAGAGGGCATTCACTAAGACTGGAAGAGAAAAGGTTTCAGCACCAGCATAGGAAGGGGTTCTTTACGGTAAGAGCAGTGAGAATATGGAATTCACTGAGTGAGGAGACGGTAATGTCGGATTCACTACACCAGTTCAAGCGGGGACTGGATGCATTTCTAGATACCAGGCAGATTTCAGCATATACTTAAAAATAAAATAAAATAGTAGGTTGATACAGGGATTTATTCTGACTGCTGGTTTCAGAGTCGGGAGGGAATTTTTCCTCAGGTGAAGATTGGCCAAATCATTTGGGGTTTTTGCCCTCCTCTGGATCAACTTTAGCAATTACAGAACTAACAGGTCGAACTTGATGGACGCAAGTCTTTATTCGGCTTTACAAACTATGTTACTATGTAGGAATAATATACAGTGATGTCACAGTACAGGGATAATGTACACAGTGGTGTCACAGTACGGGGATAATAAACACAGTGATGTCACAGTACAGGGATAATAGACACAGTGATGTCACAGTACAGGGATAATAAACACAGTGATATCACAGTACAGGGATAATACACATTGATGTCACAGTACAGGGATAATACACAGTGATGTCACAGTGCAGGGATAATACACAAGGTTTTCAGAGTACAGGGATAATACACACAGTGATGTCACAGAACAAGAATAATACACACAGTGATGTCACAGTACAGGGATAATAAGCACAGTGATGTCACAGTACAAGGATAATGCACACAGTGATGTCACGGTACAGGGATAATAAACACAGTGATGTCACAGTACAAGGATAATGCACACAGTGATGTCACAGTACAGGGATAATATACACAGTGATGTCACGGTACAGGGATAATAAACACAGTTATGTCACAGTACAGGGATAATACACACAGTGAGGTCACAGTGCAGGGATAATACACACAGTGATATCACAGTAAAGGGATAATACACACACTGATGTCACAGTACAATGATAATACACACAGAGATGTCACAGTACAGGGATAATACACACAGTGATGTCACAGTACAGGGATAATAAACACAGTGATGTCACAGTACAGGGATAAAACACACAGTGATGTCACAGTAGAGGGATAATACACACCGTAATGTCACAGTACGGGAATAATACACAGAATGATGTCACAGTACAGGGATAATAGACACAGTGATGTGACAGTACAGGGATAATACACACAGTGATGTCACAGTACAGGGATAATAAACACAGTGATGTCACAGTACAAGGATAAGGCACACAGTGATGTCATAGTACAGGGATAACACACACAGTGATGTCACAGTGCAGGGATAATATACACAGTGATGTCACGGTACAGGGATAATAAACACAGTTATGTCACAGTACGGGGATAATACACAAAGTGATGTCACAGTACAGGGATAATAGACAGAGTTATTTCACAGTATAGGGATAATACACAGTGATGTGACAGTACAGGGATAATACACACAGTGATGTGACAGCACAGGGATAATACACACAGTGATGTGACAGTACAGGGATAATACACACGCTGATGTCACAGTACAAGGATAATACACAAAGTGATGTCACAGTACAGTTATAATTCACACAGTGATGTCACAGTGCAGGGATAATAAACACAGTGATGTCACAGTACAGGGATAATACACACAGTGATGTCACAGTACAGGGATAATACACACAGTGATGTCACAGTACAGCGATAATACGCAGTGATGTCACAATACAGGGATAATACACACAGTAATGTCACAGTACAAGGATAATACACACAGTGATGTCACAGTACGGGGATGATACACATAGTGATGTCACAGTACAGGGATAATAGACAGAGTTATGTCACAGTATAGGGATAATACACAGTAATGTCACAGTACAGGGATAATACACACAGTGATGTCACAGTACAGGGATAATACACAAGGATGTCACAGTACAGGGATAATACACACAGTGATGTCACAGTACAGGGATAATACACAGAGTGATGTCACAGTACGGGGATAATAAACACAGTGATGTCACAGTACAGGGATAATAAATACAGTGATGACACAGAACAAGGATAAAAGACACAGTTATGTCACAGTACAGGTATAATACACAGTGATGTCACAGTATAGGGATAATAAATACAGTGATTTCACATTTAAGGGATAATAGACACAGTGATGTCACAGTTCAGGGATAAAAGACACAGTGATGTCACAGTACAGGGATAATAAATACAGTGATGTCACAGTTCAGGGATAATAGGCACAGTGATGTCACAGTTCAGAAATAATAGACACAGTGATGTCACAGTACAGGGATAATAAATACAGTGATGTCATAGTTCAGAGATAATAGACACAGTGATGTCTCAATTCAGGGATAATAGACACAGTGATGTCACAATACAGGGATAATATACACAGTGATGTCACAGTACAGAGAAAAATACACACAGAGATGTCACAGTACAGGGATAATAAACACAGTGATGTCACAGTACAGGGATAATACACAGTGATGTCACAGTACAGGGATATTGTACACAGTGGTGTCACAGTACGGGGATAATAAACACAGTGATGTCACAGTACAGGGATAATAAATACAGTGATGTAACAGTACAGGGATAATAGACACAGTGATGTCACAGTACATGGATAATAAACACAGTGATATCACAGTACAGGGATAATACACATTGATGTCACAGTACAGGGATAATACACAGTGATGTCACAGTACAGGGATAATACACACAGTGATGTCACAGTACAGGGATAATACACACAGTGATGTCACAGTACAGGGATAATACACAAGGTTTTCAGAGTACAGGGATAATGCACACAGTGATGTCACAGAACAGGGATAATACACACAGTGATGTCACAGTACAGGGATAATAAACACAGTGATGTCACAGTACAAGGATAATGCACACAGTGATGTCACAGTACAGGGATAATACATACAGTGATGTCACAGTACAAGGATAATATACACAGTGATGTCACGGTACAGGGATAATAAACACAGTTATGTCACAGTACAGGGATAATACACACAGTGAGGTCACAGTACAGGGATAATACACACAGTGATGTCACAGTAAAGGGATAAAACACACACTGATGTCACAGTACAATGATAATACACACAGTGATGTCACAGTAAAGGGATAATACACACAGTGATGTCACAGTACAGGGATAATAAACACAGTGATGTCACAGTACAGGGATAATACACACAGTGATGTCACAGTAGAGGGATAATACACACCGTTATGTCACAGTACGGGAATAATACACAAAGTGATGTCACAGTACAGGGATAATAGACAGAGTTATTTCACAGTATAGGGATAATACACAGTGATGTGACAGTACAGGAATAATACACACAGTGATGTGACAGTTCAGGGATAATACACACAGTGATGTCACAGTACAGGGATAATAAACACAGTGATGTCACAGTACAAGGATAATGCACACAGTGATGTCACAGTACAGGGATAATACACACAGTGATGTCACAGTGCAGGGATAATATACACAGTGATGTCACGGTACAGGGATAATAAACACAGTTATGTCACAGTACAGGGATAATACACACAGTGAGGTCACAGTACAGGGATAATACACACAGTGATGTCACAGTAAAGGGATAATACACACACTGATGTCACAGTACAATGATAATATACACAGTGATGTCACAGAACAGGGATAATACACACAGTGATGTCACAGTAGAGGGATAATACACACAGTGATGTCACAGTACGGGGATAATACACAAAGTGATGTCACAGTACAGGGATAACAGACAGAGTTATTTCTCAGTATAGGGATAATACACAGTGATGTGACAGTACAGGGATAATACACACAGTGATGTGACAATACAGGGATAATACACACAGTGATGTCACAGTACAGGGATAATACACACGCTGATGTCACAGTACAAGGATAATACACACAGTGATGTCACAGTACAGTTATAATTCACACAGTGATGTCACAGTGCAGGGATAATAAACACAGTGATGTCACAGTACAGGGATAATACACACAGTGATGTCACAGTACAGGGATAATACACAAAGTGATGTCACAGTACAGCGATAATATGCAGTGATGTCACAATAGAGGGATAATACACATAGTAATGTCACAGTACAGGGATAATACACACAGTGATGTCACAGTACGGGGATGATACACACAGTGATATCACAGTCCTGGGATAATACACACAGTGATGTCACAGTACAGGGATAATACACACAGTGATGTCACAGTACACGAATAATACACACAGTGATGTCACAGTACAGAGACAATACACATACTGATGTCACAGTACAGGGATAATACACATAGTGATGTAACAGTACAGAGATAATACACACAGCGAAGTCACAGAAGAGGCATAATACACACAGTGATGTCACAGTGCAGGAATAATACACACACAGTGATGTCACAGTACAGGGATAATAAACACAGTGATGTCACAGTACAGGGATAATAAATACAGTGATGTCACAAAACAGAGATAATACGCACAGTGATGTCACAGTACAGGGATAATACACACAGTGATGTCACAGTACAGGGATAATAAACACAGCGATGTCACAGTACAGAGTGTAACATACCCGGCGGCGTCCTTGCATGGTGGTCCATCTCCCACTGTGCAAGAGCGCGCACTTGATCTCCAGTCCAGAATGTCTCTCTGGCTTCCCTCCATGCTGTCTGTTTGTGTCTGTTTCTGCTGCTTAAGGGCGGCGCCCGATCACTTCCTGCTTTTTGTACCTGCTGTGGGTCACACCCCTTGTGCGTCCTCAGCCTATTGCTGTCTGTCACCTGGTATATAGCTCAGCTGCTCCCATCTATCCCTGCCTGAGCATAGTGTTTATTTCAGTGTGTGCTTGCACTCTGAAGGTGCCAGGTCCCGTTCTTTGTCTCCTGCTTTGCGGTATCAGTTCCCGTGTCTGAACTGAGTCCTGTCTATGTCTCCTGCCTTGCGGTATCAGTTCCTGTGTCTGAGCTGAGTCCTGTCTATGTCTCCTGCCTTGCGGTATCAGTTCCCGTGTCTGAACTGAGTCCTGTCTATGTCTCCTGCCTTGCGGTATCAGTTCCCGTGTCTGAACTGAGTCCTATCTGTGTTCTCTTGTCTGCCTATCCTGGAGGCTGTATTTCCAGGCCTGTCTGAACACGCTCCTAGCCTGTTCCTCCCGCCTTCTAGGGGCCGATTACCTAGACCCGCTCCTGTATCTTGTCTGTCCTGTCTGAACACACTCTTTGCCTGTTTGTCCTGCCTCTCTGGGGGCCGTATTCCCAGACCCGCTCCTGTATTCTGCTGCAGTGTCGGTCTCCTCCGTACACTCCGTTCCAGTCTGAACTCTCTCCTATCCTTTACCTGTTTTGCCTCTATGTCCGTTCCCTTCCTTTTTCTGCAGAGTCTGAACTCGTACTTAACTCCTGCTTGTTGTCTCTGTACTCCCGTTTGTGGTCCACTCGCTACTTCACTGCAAGTACCCTGTGGGTATCTGGCTCTGCCTTTCCCTTCCTGTCTGTTCCGTGTGAACAGAGCCCTGTCCCCCCTGCTCAGCCTTGCCTGCTCTGACTCCTTTGCTCACCGCTCCGGCGGTTCTAGCCTGCTCTTACTCCTTTGCTTACCGCTCCGGCGGTTCTAGCCTGCTCTGACTCCTTTGCTCGCTGCTCCGGCAGCCTTGCTCCGCTCTTATCCTTTTGCTCAATGCTCCGGCAGTCTCGCTCCGCTCTTATCCTTTTGCTCACTGCTCCGGCAGTCTTGCTCCACTCTTGCTCACCGCTCCAGGCGGTCTCGTCCTGCTTTACTCTTGCTCACTGCTCCGGCAGTCTCTCTCAGCTCTGACCCTTTGCTCACCACTCCTGGCGGCCTTGTCCTGCTCTACTCTTGCTCACCGCTCCTGGCGGTCTTGTCCTGCTCTACTCTTGCTCACCGCTCCAGGCGGCCTTGTCCTGCCCTGTTCTCGCTCACCTCTCTGGGCGGCCTCACTCTGCTGTTTGTCTGCCACATCTGTGGTTCTGTTCCAGAGTCCCAGTGTGTACTGGGTCCTATCCCGCCTGTGTTCCTACCTGCTAGTGCCTTCCTGTCTGCACTCTAGCCGTGCTTGCCTGTACCCCCATGCCTGCATACCCGCCTGCCTGCATACCAGTCGTGCCTGCCTATACCCTCCAGTCTGTGTGCCAGCCTACCAGTCTGTTCCTGTATTCCCCTGTGTGGGTCAACAGCCGTGTCCGGGGTCTGTCCTGGAGTAGCACCTGGTCCCTCTGCTCGGTTCCTCCTTGGTGCACTGGCGTCGTATGCCGTCGTGCGACCCTGGTCGGATCGGGTGAATACCTAGTTATGCCCCTCCAGGCATTCACTCTCCGGCACGGTCCAGTGGAATCACTACAATCACACGCAGACGCCGCTCAGCCCGGGCGTGTGCATTACAGCATGCTCAGGCCATGGTTCCCGTTGAGCCCCACGGCCTTCGCTCTCTGAGAAGTTTTCCAGCGAATACATGCATTAAAATAAATAAATAAAATTTTTTTTTTTCCTTAGCTGAGTTCCAGGCGAATTACGCACCGTCCAGATGGATCTATCAGCTCTCGTTCCTGCGGATCCGCACGTTACTATGGGGATCCAAGACAGTGTCGTGCATTTGTGGAGCAATGCATGCTACACTTTAAGGCCTACCCTCTCTATTTTCCTTCCGATTGGGCTAAAGTGGCCTTTATGATTGACTACCTAGCGGGTGATGCCTTGAAATGGGTCACCCCCCTATGGGAAGCATGGGATCCTGTCGTCCTTGACCTGCAGGCCTTCCTGGTGGCCTTTCGTATGGTCTTCGAGGACCCTAACCCTGAAGCCCCTGCTGAAGCTTCACTTCCCAATATCCCGGAGCAGCCCCGACGGGTAATGTGTGTGGGTAGCGCAATAGTCCTCCAGCCCAATGAGACTACTGCCCACCCAGAATCCTCACAGGGTGACTACGCTTTCCGGAATACTTCTCCCAACCTCAAGAGGCAGTCCAGACGTGCTAGACGTAGAGGCAAGCCGTCACGCCAGGGTCTGTCCTCCCTGAGACCTCCTGAACCCAACCTTGAAGTCCCTACTGAAGCTTCATCTCCCTGTATCCCGGAGAAGCCCCAACGGGTAATGTGCATGGGTAGTGCACCAGTTCTCCTGCCCGAGGAGACTTCTGCCCATCCAGACTCCACACAGGAGAACTTCCTGCACCCGGCATCAGATGCTTCACCCACTTTAACCGGTGTGCATGTCCAAGGATGCTCCAAAGCTGTGGTTACCTCAGAGTCTGTGCACCTCTACTACCTGGTGGAGGACCCCCTGTTGCCTCCTGAATCCTCCGGGATACCACTCGATGACAAATGGAGAGAGACTTCTCTACACCCGGTACTCGATACTTTGTCCGCTTCGTCCTGTGAGCCTGACAATGGGTACCCCAAAGTGGTAGTTACCCCCGAGTCTCTACACCCCTCCGACCAGGCGGAGGACCTCCAGTTGTCTCCAGAACCCTTCGGGGTGCTACCTGGTAGCGAAAGGACAGAGACTCTCCTATACTCTGTACCTGATACCTCGCTCGCTTCGTCCACTGAGTCCAACCTAGTGTACTCCGAAGCAGTGGTTACTCCCGAGTCTCTACACCCCTCCGACCAGGCGGAGGACCTCCAGTTGTCTCCAGAACCCTTCTGGGTGCCACCTGGTGGTGAATGGACAGAGACTTTCCTATATCCTGGATCTGATACCTCGCTTGCTTCGTCCAGTGAGTCCGACCTAGTGTATTCTGAAGCAGCGGTTACCCGTGAGTCTCTACACCCCTCTGACCAGGCAGAGGACCGCCAGTTGTCTCCAGAACCCTTCAGGGTGCCACCTGGTGGTGAATGGACAGAGACTTTCCTATACTCGGTACCCGATACCTCGCCTGCTTCGTCCAGTGAGTCCGACCTAGTGTACTCTGAAGCAGATGTTTTCTCTGAGCCTCTGCACTCTTCTGACCCGGCGGAGGACCTCCAGTTGTTTCCTGAATCCTCCGGGGTACCACCAGATAACAAAGAGACAGTGACTTTTCCTCATTATGTACCTGATAACCCATCTATTTCTTCCTGTGAGCTTGACAAGATGTACCTCGAAGCAGAGATTACCCCCAAGTCTCTGTCCCCCTCCAACCCGGTGAAGGACTTCCAGTTGTCTCCTGAACCCTCTGGGGTGCCACCTGAAAATATGTGGAGAGAGACTTCCTTGTGTGCTGTTCCTGGTACTCCACCCGTTTCGTCTGTTGCTGAGGATGGCTGGATAGGAGGTAGCATCCTAGCTAACCAGATGAGATCAGTTTTTCCGGTGGACAGTGGAAGTGATCTCCTTGAAGTGAGCGACTGGTCCTCGAATTCCCTGCGGAAGATTCTGGCAGGCCTGAAGAAGAGGGGGCGTAAGGGGGGGGTACTGTAACATACCCGACGGCGTCCTTGCATGGTGGTCCATCTCCCACTGTGCAAGAGCGCGCACTTGATCTCCAGTCCAGAATGTCTCTCTGGCTTCCCTCCATGCTGTCTGTTTGTGTCTGTTTCTGCTGCTTAAGGGCGGCGCCCGATCACTTCCTGCTTTTTGTACCTGCTGTGGGTCACACCCCTTGTGCGTCCTCAGCCTATTGCTGTCTGTCACCTGGTATATAGCTCAGCTGCTCCCATCTATCCCTGCCTGAGCATAGTGTTTATTTCAGTGTGTGCTTGCACTCTGAAGGTGCCAGGTCCCGTTCTTTGTCTCCTGCTTTGCGGTATCAGTTCCCGTGTCTGAACTGAGTCCTGTCTATGTCTCCTGCCTTGCGGTATCAGTTCCTGTGTCTGAGCTGAGTCCTGTCTATGTCTCCTGCCTTGCGGTATCAGTTCCCGTGTCTGAACTGAGTCCTGTCTATGTCTCCTGCCTTGCGGTATCAGTTCCCGTGTCTGAACTGAGTCCTATCTGTGTTCTCTTGTCTGCCTATCCTGGAGGCTGTATTTCCAGGCCTGTCTGAACACGCTCCTAGCCTGTTCCTCCCGCCTTCTAGGGGCCGATTACCTAGACCCGCTCCTGTATCTTGTCTGTCCTGTCTGAACACGCTCTTTGCCTGTTTGTCCTGCCTCTCTGGGGGCCGTATTCCCAGACCCGCTCCTGTATTCCGCTGCAGTGTCGGTCTCCTCCGTACACTCCGTTCCAGTCTGAACTCTCTCCTATCCTTTACCTGTTTTGCCTCTATGTCCGTTCCCTTCCTTTTTCTGCAGAGTCTGAACTCGTACCTAACTCCTGCTTGTTGTCTCTGTACTCCCGTTTGTGGTCCACTCGCTACTTCACTGCAAGTACCCTGTGGGTATCTGGCTCTGCCTTTCCCTTCCTGTCTGTTCCGTGTGAACAGAGCCCTGTCCCCCCTGCTCAGCCTTGCCTGCTCTGACTCCTTTGCTCACCGCTCCGGCGGTTCTAGCCTGCTCTTACTCCTTTGCTTACCGCTCCGGCGGTTCTAGCCTGCTCTGACTCCTTTGCTCGCTGCTCCGGCAGCCTTGCTCCGCTCTTATCCTTTTGCTCAATGCTCCGGCAGTCTCGCTCCGCTCTTATCCTTTTGCTCACTGCTCCGGCAGTCTTGCTCCACTCTTGCTCACCGCTCCAGGCGGTCTCGTCCTGCTTTACTCTTGCTCACTGCTCCGGCAGTCTCGCTCAGCTCTGACCCTTTGCTCACCACTCCTGGCGGCCTTGTCCTGCTCTACTCTTGCTCACCGCTCCTGGCGGTCTTGTCCTGCTCTACTCTTGCTCACCGCTCCAGGCGGCCTTGTCCTGCCCTGTTCTCGCTCACCTCTCTGGGCGGCCTCACTCTGCTGTTTGTCTGCCACATCTGTGGTTCTGTTCCAGAGTCCCAGTGTGTACTGGGTCCTATCCCGCCTGTGTTCCTACCTGCTAGTGCCTTCCGGTCTGCACTCTAGCCGTGCTTGCCTGTACCCCCATGCCTGCATACCCGCCTGCCTGCATACCAGTCGTGCCTGCCTATACCCTCCAGTCTGTGTGCCAGCCTACCAGTCTGTTCCTGTATTCCCCTGTGTGGGTCAACAGTCGTGTCCGGGGTCTGTCCTGGAGTAGCACCTGGTCCCTCTGCTCGGTTCCTCCTTGGTGCACTGGCGTCGTATGCCGTTGTGCGACCCTGGTCGGATCGGGTGAATACCTAGTTACGCCCCTCCAGGCATTCACTCTCCGGCACGGTCCAGTGGAATCACTACAATCACACGCACACGCCGCTCAGCCCGGACGTGTGCATTACACAGAGATAATACCCACAGTGATGTCACAGTACAGGGATAATACACACAGTGTTGTCAAAGTACAGCGATAATAAACAGTGATGTCACAGTACAGGGATAACACACAGAGTGGTGTCACAGTACGGGGATAATAAACACAGTGATGTCACAGTACAGGGATAATAAATACAGTGATGTAACAGTACAGGGATAATAGACACAGTGATGTCACAGTACAGGGATAATACAGACAGTGATGTCACAGTACAGGGATAATGCACAGTGATGTCACAGTACAGGGATAATACACAGTCATATCACAATACAGGGATAATACACACAGTGATGTCACAGTACAGAGATAATACACACAGTGATGTCACAGTACAGAGATAATACACACACTGATGTCACAGTACAAGGATAATACACACAGTTGTGTCACAGTACAGTTATAATACACACAGTGATATCACAGTACAGGGATAATAAACACAGTGATGTCACAGTACAGGGATAATACACACAGTGATGTCACAGTACAGGGATAATACACACAGTGATGTCACAGTACAGGGTAATATACACAGTGATGTCACAGTACAGGGATAATACACAGTGATGTCACAATACAGGAATAATACACACAGTGATGTCACAGTACAAGGATAATACACACAGTGATGTCACAGTATGGGGATAATACACACAGTGATGTCACAGTACGGGGATAATACACACAGTGATGTCACAGTACAGGGATAATAGAAAGAGTTATGTCACAGTATAGGGATAATACACAGTGATGTCACAGTACAGGGATAATACACACAGTGATGTCAGAGTACAGAGATAATATACACAGTGATGTCACAGAACAGGGATAATACACACAGTGATGTCACAGTACGGGGATAACAAACACAGTGATGTCACAATACAGAGATAATAAACACAGTGATGTCACAGTACAGGGATAATACACAAGGATGTCACAGTACAGAGATAATACACACACTGATGTCACAGTACAGGGATAATACACCGAGTGATGTCACAGTACGGGGATAATAAACACAGTGATGTCACTGTATAGGGATAATAAATACAGTGATGACACAGTAAAAGGATAAAAGACACAGTGATGTCACAGTACAGGTATAATACACAGTGATGTCACAGTATAGGGATAATATACACAGTGATGTCACAGTACAAGGATAATACACACATTGATGTCACAGTACAGAGATAATACACACAGTAATGTCACAGTACAGCGATAATACGCACAGTGATTTCACAGTACAGGGATAACAAACACTGTGATATCACAGTACAGGGATAATAAACACAGTAATGTCACACTGCAGGGATAATACACAGTGATGTCACAGTACAGGGATAATACACACAGTGATGTCACAGTACAAGGATAATACACATAGTGATGTCACAGTATATGGATAATAAATACAGTGATGTCACAATAAAGGTATAATAAACACAGTGATGTCACAGTACAGGGATAATACACACAGTGATGTCACAGTACAGGGATAATACACACAGTGATGTCACAGAACATGGATAATGCACACAGTGATGTCACAGTACAGGGATAATAAACACAGTGATCTCACAGTACAGGGATAACACACACAGTGATGTCACAGTACACGGATAATACACAGTGATGTCACAGTACTTAGATAAAACACACAGTGATGTCACAGTACAGGGATACTAAATACAGTGATGTCACAGTACAGGGATAATAAACTCAGTGATGACACAGTACACGGATAATAAACACAGTGATGTCACAGTACAGGGATAATATAGTGATGTCACAGTACAGAGATAATAAACAGTGATATCAGAGTACAGAGACAATACACACAGTGATATCACAGTACAGAGACAACACACAAAGTGATGTCACAGTATAGGGATAATATACAAAGTGATGTCACAGTAGAGAGATGATACACACACTGATGTCACATTACAGAGATAATATATAAAGTGATATCACAGTACAAAGATAATACACACAGCGATGTCACAGTACTGGAATAATACACACAGTGATAACACAGTACAGAGATAATACACACAGTGATGTCACAGTACAGGCATAATACACACAGTGATGTCACAGTACAGAGATAAGAAACACAGTGATATCACAGTACAGAGACAATACACACAGTGATGTCACAGTACAGGAACAGTAAATACAGTGATGTCACAGTACAGTGATAATTCGCACAGTGATGGTACAGTACAGGGATAATAAACACAGTGATGTCACAGTACAGGTATAATAAACACAGTGTTGTCACAGTACAGGGTTTACACCCACAGTGATGTCACAGTACAGAGATAATAAACACAGTGATATCACAGTACAGAGAAAATACACACAGTGATGTTACAGTACAGGGATAATAAACACAGTGATATTACAGTACAAGGTTAATACACACAGTGATGTCACAGTACAAGGATAATAAACACAGTGATGTCACAGTACAGAGATAATACACACAGTGATGTCACAGTACAGGGATAATACACACAGTGATGTCACAGTACAGAGATAATACACACAGTGTTGTCACAGTACAGGGAGAATATACACAGTGATGTCACAGGACAGGTATAATACACACAGTCATGACACAGAACCGGGATAATACACACAGTGATATCACAGTACAGAGACAATACACACAGTAATGTCACAGTACAGGGATAATACACACAGTGATTTCACAGTACAGGGATAATACACACCATGATGTCACAGTACAGAGATAATAGACACAGTGATGTCACAGAACAGGGATAATAAACACAGTGATGTCAGAGTACAGGGATTATACACACAGTGATGCCACAGTACAAGGATAATAAACATGGATGTCACAGTACAGGGATAATACACACAGTGATTTCACAATACAGGGATAATAAATGCAGTGATGTTACAGTACAGAGATAATACACACAGTGATGTCACAGTGCAGAGACAATACACACAGTGATGTCACAGTACAGAGATAATACACACAGTGATGTCACAGAACATGGATTATGCACACAGTGATGTCACAGTAAAGAGATAATAAACACAGTGATGTCACAGTACCTTGATAATACACACAGTGATGTCACAGTACAGGGATAATAAACACAGTGATGTCACAGTACAGTGATAATAATTACAGTGATGTCACTGTACAGGGATATTACACACAGTAATGTCACAGTACAGAGATAATAAACACAGTGATATCACAGTACAGAGACAATACACACAGTGATGTCACAGTACAGGTATAATAAAAACAGTGACATCACTGTATAGGGATAATGCACACAGTGATGTCACAGTACAGGGATAATACACACACATTGATGTCACAGTACAGGGATAATAAATACAGTGATGTCACACAACAGAGATAATACGCACAGTCATGTCACAGTACAGGGATAATACACACAGTGATGTCACAGAACAGGGATAATAAACACAGTGATGTCATAGTACAGAGATAACACACATAGTGATGTCACAGTACAGGGATAATACATACAATGATGTCACAGTACAGGGATAATACACAGTGATGTCACAGTACAGGGACAATGTACACAGTGGTGTCACAGGACGGGGATAATAAACACAGTGATGTCACAGTACAGGGATAATAAATACAGTGATGTAACAGTACAGGGATAATAGACACAGTGATGTCACAGTACAGGGATAATACACACAGTGATATCACAGTACAAGGATAATACACATTGATGTCACAGTATAGGGATAATACACAGTATGGCACAGAACAGGGATAATACACACAGTGATGTCACAGTACAGGGATAATAAACACAGTGATGTCACAGTACAAGGATAATGCACACAGTGATGTCACAGTACAGGGATAATACACACAGTGATGTCACAGTACAGGGATAATATACACAGTGATGTCACTGTACAGGGATAATAAACACAGTTATGTCACAGTACAGGGATAATACACACAGTGAGGTCACAGTACAGGGATAATACACACAGTGATGTCACAGTAAAGGGATAATAAACACAGTGATGTCACAGTATAAGGATAATGCACACAGTGATGTCACAGTACAGGGATAATACACACAGTGATGTCACAGTACAGGGATAATATACACAGTGATGTCACGGTACAGGGATAATAAAGACAGTTATGTCACAGTACAGGGATAATACACACAGGGAGGTCACAGTACAGGGATAATACACACAGTGATGTCACAGTAAAGGGATAATACACACACTGATGTCACAGTACAATGATAATACACACAGTGATGTCACAGTACAGGGATAATACACACAGTGATGTCACAGTACAGGGATAATAAACACAGTGATGTCACAGTACAGGGATAATACACACAGTGATGTCACAGTAGAGGGATAATACACACAGTGATGTCACAGTACGGGGATAAAACACACAGTGATGTCACAGTACAGGGATAATAGACAGAGTTATTTCACAGTATAGGGATAATACACAGTGATGTGACAGTACAGGGATAATACACACAGTGATTTGAGAGTACAGGGATAATACACACAGTGATGTCACAGTAGAGGGATAATACACACGCTGATGTCACAGTACAAGTATAGTACACACAGTGATGTCACAGTACAGTTATAATACACACAGTGATGTCACAGTACAGGGATAATAAACACAGTGATATCACAGTACAGGGATAATACACACAGTGATGTCACAGTACAGGGATAATACACACAGTGATGTCACAGTACAAGGATAATACACACAGTGATGTCACAGTACGGCGATAATACGCAGTGATGTCACAATACAGGGATAATACACACAGTAATGTCACAGTACAGGGATAATACACACAGTGATGTCACAGTACGGGGATGATACACACAGTGATGTCACAGTACAGGGATAATAGACAGAGTTATGTCACAGTATAGGGATAATACACAGTGATGTCACAGTACAGTGATAATACACACATTGATGTCACAGTACAGGGATAATACACACAGTGATGTTACAATACAGAGATAATAAACAGTGATGTCACAGTACAGGGATAATACACAAAGATGTCACAGTACAGGGATAATACACACAGTGATGTCACAGTAGAGGGATAATAAATACAGTGATGACACAGAACAAGGATAAAAGACACAGTGATGTCACAGTACAGGTATAATACACAGTGATGTCACAGTATAGGGATAATAAATACAGTCATGTCACAGTTCAGGGATAATAGACACAGTGATGTCACAGTTCAGGGATAAAACACACAGTGATGTCACAGTACAGGGATAATAAATACAGTGATGTCACAGTTCAGGGATAATAGACACAGTGATGTCACAGTTCAAGGATAATAGACACAGTGATGTCACAGTACAGGGATAATAAATACAGTGATGTCACAGCTCAGAGATAATAGACACAGTGATGTCACAGTTCAGGGATAATAGACACAGTGATGTCACAGTACAGGGATAATATACACAGTGATGTCACAGTACAGGGATAATAAATTCAGTGATGTCACAGGAAAGGGATAATAGACACAGTGATGTCACAGTACAGGGATAATACACACAGAGATGTCACAGTACAGGGATAATAAACACAGTGATGTCAATGTACAGGGATAATAAATTCAGTGATGTCACAGTAAATGGATAATAGACACAGTGATGTCACAGGACAGGGAAATAAACACAGTGATGTCATAGTACAGAGATAACACGCAGAGTGATGTCACAGTACAGGGATAATACACACAATGATGTCACAGTACAGGGATAATACAAAGTGATGTCACAGTACAGGGACAATGTACACAGTGGTGTCACAGGACGGGGATAATAAACACAGTAATGTCACAGTACAGGGATAATAAATACAGTGATGTAACAGTACAGGGATAATAGACACAGTGATGTCACAGTACAGGGATAATACACACAGTGATATCACAGTACAAGGATAATACACATTGATGTCACAGTACAGGGATAATACACAGTATGGCACAGTACAGGGATAATACACACAGTGATGTCACAGTACAGGGATAATAAACACAGTGATGTCACAGTACAAGGATAATGCACACAGTGATGTCACAGTACAGGGATAATACACACAGTGATGTCACAGTACAGGGATAATATACACAGTGATGTCATGGTACAGGGATAATAAACACAGTTATGTCACAGTACAGGGATAATACACACAGTGAGGTCACAGTACAGGGATAATACACACATTGATGTCACAGTAAAGGGATAATAAACACAGTGATGTCACAGTATAAGGATAATGCACACAGTGATGTCACAGTACAGGGATAATAAACACAGTGATGTCACAGTACAGGGATAATATACACAGTGATGTCACGGTACAGGGATAATAAACACAGTGATGTCACAGTACAGGGATAATACACACAGGGAGGTCACAGTACAGGGATAATACACACAGTGATGTCACAGTAAAGGGATAATACACACACTGATGTCACAGTACAATGATAATACACACAGTGATGTCACAGTACAGGGATAATACACACAGTGATGTCACAGTACAGGGATAATAAACACAGTGATGTCACAGTACAGGGATAATACACACAGTGATGTCACAGTAGAGGGATAATACACACAGTGATGTCACAGTACGGGGATAATACACACAGTGATGTCACAGTACAGGGATAATAGACAGAGTTATTTCACAGTATAGGGATAATACACAGTGATGTGACAGTACAGGGATAATACACACAGTGATTTGAGAGTACAGGGATAATACACACAGTGATGTCACAGTAGAGGGATAATACACACGCTGATGTCACAGTACAAGTATAATACACACAGTGATGTCACAGTACAGTTATAATACACACAGTGATGTCACAGTACAGGGATAATACACACAGTGATGTCACAGTACAGGGATAATACACACAGTGATGTCACAGTACAGGGATAATACACACAGTGATGTCACAGTACGGCGATAATACGCAGTGATGTCACGATACAGGGATAATACACACAGTAATGTCACAGTACAGGGATAATACACACAGTGATGTCACAGTACGGGGATGATACACACAGTGATGTCACAGTACAGGGATCATAGACAGAGTTATGTCACAGTATAGGGATAATACACAGTGATGTCACAGTACAGAGATAATACACACATTGATGTCACAGTACAGGGATAATACACACAGTGATGTTATAATACAGAGATAATAAATACAGTGATGTCACAGTTCAGAGATAATAGACACAGTGATGTCACAGTTCAGGGATAATAGACACAGTGATGACACAGAACAAGGATAAAAGACACAGTGATGTCACAGTACAGGTATAATACACAGTGATGTCACAGTATAGGGATAATAAATACAGTGATGTCACAGTTCAGGGATAATAGACACAGTGATGTCACACTACGGGGATAATAAAAACAGTGATGTCACAGTACAGGGATAATAAATACAGTGATGACACAGAACAAGGATAAAAGACACAGTGATGTCACAGTACAGGTATAGTACACAGTGTTGTCACAGTATAGGGATAATAAATACAGTGATGTCACAGTTCAGGGATAATAGACACAGTGATGTCACAGTTCAGGGATAAAAGACACAGTGATGTCACAGTACAGGGATAATAAATACAGTGATGTCACAGTTCAGGGATAATAGACACAGTGATGTCACAGTTCAAGGATAATAGACACAGTGATGTCACAGTACAGGGATAATAAATACAGTGATGTCACAGTTCAGAGATAATAGACACAGTGATGTCACAGTTCAGGGATAATAGACACAGTGATGTCACAGTACAGGGATAATATACACAGTGATGTCACAGTACAGGGATAATAAATTCAGTGATGTCACAGGAAAGGGATAATAGACACAGTGATGTCACAGTACAGGGATAATACACACAGAGATGTCACAGTACAGGGATAATAAACACAGTGATGTCACAGTACAGGGATAATAAATTCAGTGATGTCACAGTAAATGGATAATAGACACAGTGATGTCACAGGACAGGGATAATACACACAGTGATGTCACAGTATAGGGATAATAAACACAGTGATGTCACAGTATAGAGATAATAATCAAGTGATGTCACAGTACAGGGATAATACACACAGTCAAGTCACAGTACAGGGATAATAAACACAGAAATGTAACAGAATAGGAATAATACACACAGTGATGTCACAGTACAGGGATAATACACACAGTGATGTCACAGATACAGGGATAATAGACACAGTGATGTCACAGTACAGAGATAATAAATACAGTGATGTCACAGTTGAGGAATAAAAGACACAGTGATGTCACATTACAGGGATAATAGACACAGTGATGTCACAGTACAGAGATAATTCACACAGTGATGTCACAGTAAAGAAACAATAAACACAGTCTTGTCACAGTACAGGGGTAATATACACAGTGATGTCCCAGTACAGGGATAATACACACAGTGATGTCACAGTTCAGGGATAATACACACAGTGATGTCACAGTACAGGGATAATATACACAGTGATGTCACAGTACAGGAATAATGCACACTGTGATGTCACAGTTCAAGGATAATACACAAAGTGATGTCACAGTACAGGGATAATGCACACAGTGATATCACAGTACAGGGATATTATAAACAGTGATGTCACAGTACAGGGATAAAACATACAGTGATGTCACAGTACAAGGATAATACACACAGTGATGTCACAGTACAGGGAAAATAAACACAGTGATGTCACAGTACAGGGAAAATATACACAGTGACTTCACAGTACAGGGATAATACACACAGTGATGTCACAGTACAAGGATAATGCACACAGTGAGATCACAGTACATGGATAATAAACACAGTGATGTCACAGTACACGGATAATAAACACAGTGATGTCCCAGTACAGGGATAATACACACAGTGATGTCACAGTACAAGGATAATACACACAGTGATGTTACAGTACAGGGATAATAAACACAGTGATGTCCCAGTACAGGGATAATACACACAGTGATGTCACAGTACAGGTATAATACACACAGTGATGTCACAGTACAGGGATAATACACACAGTGATGTCCAGGACAGGAATAGTGTACACAGTGATGTCACAGTACAGGGATAATAAACACAGTGATGTCACAGTACAGGAATAATATACACAGTGATGTCACAGTACAGGGATAATACACACAGTGATGTCACAGTGCAAGGATAATACACACAGTGATGTCACAGTACAGGGATAATAAACACAGTGATGTACCAGCACAGGGATAAAACACACAGTGATGTCACAGTACAACGATAATACACACAGTGATGTCACAGTACAGGGATAATAATCACAGTGATGTGTCAGTACAGGGATCATACACACAGTGATGTCACAGTACATGGATAATATACTAAGTGATGTCACAGTGCAGATATAATACACACAGTGATGTCACAGAAAAGGGATAATACACAAAGTGATGTCACAGTACTGGGATAATATACACAGTGATGTCACTGTACAGGGATAATAAACACAGTGATGTCACAGTACAGGGATAATACACACAGTGATGTCAAAGTACAGGGATAATAGACACAGTGATGTCACAGTACAGGGATAATATACACAGTGATGTAACAGTACAGGAATAATACACACTGTGAGGTCACAGTTCAAGGAAAATACACAAAGTTATGTCACAGTACAGGGATAATATACACAATGATGTCACAGTACAGGGATAATATACAGTGCAGACCAAAAGTTTGGACACACCTTCTCATTTAAAGATTTTTCTGTATTTTCATGACTTTGAAAATTGTACATTCACACTGAAGGCATCAAAACTATGAATTAACACATGTGGAATTATAGACTTAACAAAAAAGTGTTAAACAATTGAAAATATGTCTTATATTCTAGGTTCTTCAAAGTAGCCACCTTTTGCTTTGATGACTGCTTTGCACACTCTTGGCATTCTCTTGTTGAGCTTCAAGAAGTAGTCACCGGAAATGGTTTTCACTACACTGGTGTGTCCTGTCAGTTTTAATAAGTGGGATTTCTTGCCTTATAAATGGGGTTGGGACCATCAGTTGTGTTGAGCAGAAGTCTAGTGGATACACAGCTGATAGTCCTACTGAATAGACTGTTAGAATTTGTATTATGGCAAGAAAAAAACCAGCTAAGTAAAGAAAAATGAGTGGCCATCATTACTTTAAGAAATGAAGGTCAGTCAGTCCGAAAAATTGGGAAAACTTTGAAAGTGTCCCCAAGTGCAATTGCAAAAACCATCAAGAGCTACAAAGAAACTGGCTCACATGAGGACCGTCCCAGGAAAGGAAGACCAAGAGTCACCTCTGCTTCTGAGGATAAGTTTATCCAAGTCACCAGCCTCAGAAATCGCAGGTTAACAGCAACTCAGATTAGAGACCAGGTCAATGCCACACAGAGTTCAGGCAGCAGACACATCTCTACAACAACTGTTAAGAGGAGACTTTGTGCAGCAGGCCTTCATGGTAAAATAGCTGCTAGGAAACCACTGCTAAGGACAGGCAACAAGCAGAAGAGACTTGTTTGGGCTAAAGAACACAAGCAATGGACATTAGACCAGTGGAAATCTGTGCTTTGGTCTGATGAGTCTAAATTTGAGATCTTTGGTTCCAACCACCGTGTCTTTGTACGACACAGAAAAGGTGAACGGATGGACTCTACGTGCCTGGTTCCCACCGTGAAGCATGGAGGAGGAGGTGTGATGGTGTGGGGGTGCTTTGCTGGTGACACTGTTGGGGATTTATTAAAAATTGAAGGCATACTGAACCAGCATGGCTACCACAGCATCTTGCAGTGGCATGCTACTCCATCCGGTTAGCGTTTAGTTGGACCATCGTTTATTTTTCAACAGGACAATGACCCCAAACACACCTCCAGGCTGTGTAAGGGCTATCTGACCAAGAGGGTGAGTGATGGGGTGCTACACCAGATGACCTGGCCTCCATAGTCACCAGACCTGAACCCAATCGAGATGGTTTGGGGTGAGCTGGACCGCAGAGTGATTGCAAAAGGGCCAACAAGTGCTAAGCATCTCTGGGAACTCCTTCAAGATTGTTGGAAGACCGTTTCCGGTGGCTACCTCTAGAAGCTTATCAAGAGAATGCCAAGAGTGTGCAAAGCAGTCATCCAAGCAAAAGTGGCTACTTTGAAGAACCTAGAATAAAAGACATATTTTCAGTTGTTTCACACTTTTTTGTTAAGTATATAATTCCACATGTGTTAATTCATAGTTTTGATGCCTTCAGTGTGAATGTACAATTTTCAAAGTCATGAAAATACAGAAAAATCATTAAATGAGAAGGTGTGTCCAAACTTTCGGTCTGTACTGTACACAGTGATGCCCCAGTACAGGGATAATACAAACATTGATGTCACAGTACAGGGATATTATACACAGTGATATCACAGTACAGGGATAATACACACAGTGATGTCACAGTA
Organism: Phyllobates terribilis; assembly: GCF_046119375.1. Taxonomy (NCBI): domain Eukaryota; kingdom Metazoa; phylum Chordata; class Amphibia; order Anura; family Dendrobatidae; genus Phyllobates; species Phyllobates terribilis. Next base: position 241,127,547 of record NW_027362772.1, read on the forward strand.
CAAGGATAATACACACAGTGATGTCACAGTACAGGGAAAATAAACACAGTGATGTCACAGTACAAGGATGATACACACAGTGATATCACAGTACACGGATAATAAACACAGTGATATCCAAGTACAGGGATAATACACACAGTGATGTCACAGTACAAGGATAATACACACAGTGATGTTACAGTACAGGGATAATAAACACAGTGATGTTCCAGTACAGGGATAAAACACACAGTGATGTCACAGTACAGGTATAATACACACAGAGATGTCACAGTACAGGGAAAATACACACAGTGATGTCAAGGACAGGGATAATGTACACAGTGATGTCACAGTACAGGGATAAAAAAACACAGTGATGTCACAGTACAGGAATAATATACACAGTGATGTCACAGGACAGGGATAATACAAACAATGATGTCACAGTACAAGGATAATACACACAGTGATGTCACAGTACAGGTATAATAAACACAGTGATGTACCAGCACAGGGATAATACACACAGTGATGTCACATTACAAGGATAATACACACAGTGATGTCACAGTACAGGGATAATAAACACAGTGATGTGTCAGTACAGGGATAATACACACAGTGATGTCACAGTACATGGATAATATAATCAGTGATGTCACAGTACAGGGACAAAACACACAGTGTTGTCCCAGTACAGGGATAATATACACAGTGATGTCACAGTACAGGGATAATATACACAGTGATGTCACAGTACATGGATAATACACACGGTGATGTCACAGTACAAGGATAATACACACAGTGATGTCCCAGTACAGGGATAATACACACAGGGATGTCACAGTACAAGGATATTATACACAGTTATGTCACAGTACAGGGATAATACACACAGTGATGTCATAGTACAGAGATAATACACACAGTGATGTCACAGTACAGGGATAATACACAAAGTGATGTCACAGTACAGGGATAATATACACAGTGATGTCACTGTACAGGGATAATAAACACAGTGATATCACAGTACAGGGATAATACACACAGCGATGTCACAGTACAGGGATAATACACACAGTGATGTCACAGTACAGAGATAATACGCACAGTGATGTCACAGTACAGGGATAATACACACAGTGATGTCACAGGACACGGATAATAAACACAATGATGTCACAGTACAGGGATAATGAATACAGAGATGTCACAGTAAAGGGATAATAGACACAGTGATGTCACAGTACAGGGATAATACACACAGTGATGTCACAGTATAGGGATAATAAACACAGTGATGTCACAGTACAGAGATAATAAACCCAGTGATGTCACAGTACAGGGATAATACACACTGTGATGTCACAGTACAGGGATAATAAACATAGTAATTTAACAGAATAGGAATAATACACACAGTGATGTCACAGTACAGGGATAATAGACACAGTGATGTCACAGTACAGGGATAATAGACACAGTGATGTCACAGTACAGGGATAATAAATACAGTGCTGTCACAGTTCAAGGATATTAGACACAGTAATGTCACAGTTCAGGGATAATAGACACAGTAATGTCACAGTTCTGGGATAATATACACAGTGATGTCACAGTACAGAGATAATACACACAGAGATGTCACAGTACAGGGATAATAAACACAGTGATGTCACAGCACAGGGACAATAAATTCAGTTTTGTCACAGTAAAGGGGTAATAGACACAGTGATGTCACAGTACAGGGATAATACACAGAGAGATGTCACAGTACAGGGATAATAAACACAGTGATGTCACAGTACAGAGATAATACACAGTGATGTCACAGTACAGAGATATTACACACATAGATGTCACAGTACAGGTATAATAAACACAGTGATGTCACAGTACAGAGATAATACACAGTGATGTCACAGTACAGGGATAAAAAATTCAGTGATGTCACAGTAAAGGGATAATACACACAGTGATGTCACAGTATAGGGATAATAAACACAGTGATGTCACAGTACAGATATAATAAACCAAGTGATGTCACAGTACAGGAATAATACACACAGTGATGTCACAGTACAGGGATAATACACACAGTGATGTCACAGATACAGGGATAATAGACTCAGTGATGTCACAGTACAGAGATAATAAATACAGTGATGTCACAGTTCAGGGATAATAGACACAGTGATTTCACAGTACAGGGATAATATACACTGTGATATCTCAGTAAAGAGACAATAAACACAGTCATGTCACAGTACAGGGGTAATATACACAGTGATGTCCCAGTACAGAGATAAAACACACAGTGATGTCACAGTACTGGGATAATACACACAGTGATGTCATAGTACAGGGATAATATACACAGTGATGTCACAGAACAAGGATAATACACAGTGTTTTCACAGTACAGGGATAATATACACAGTGATGTAACAGTACAGGAATAATACACACTGTGATGTCACAGTTCAAGAATAATACACAAAGTGATGTCACAGTACAGGGATAATGCACACAGTGATGACACAGTACAGGGATAATACACACAGTGATGTCACAGTACAAGGATAATACATACAGTGATGTCACAGTACAGGGAAAATAAACACAGTGATGTCACAGTACAGGGATAATATACACAGTGATTTCACAGTACAGGAATAAAACACACAGTGATGTCACAGTACAAGGATAATACACACAGTGAGATCACAGTACACGGATAATAAACACATTGATGTCCTAGTACAGGGATAATACACACAATGATGTCACAGTACAAAGATAATACACACAGTGATGTTACAGTACAGGGATAATAAACACAATGATGTCCCAGTACCGGGAAAATACACACAGTGATGTCACAGTGCAGGTATAATACACACAGTGATGTCACAGTACAGGGATAATACACACAGTGATGTCCAGGACAGGGATAATGTACACAGTGATGTCACAGTACAGGGATAATAAACACAGTGATGTCACAGTACAGGAATAATATACACAGTGATGTCACAGTACAGGGATAATACACACAGTGATGTCACAGTACAAGGATAATACACACAGTGATGTCACAGTACAGGGATAATAAACACAGCGATGTGTCAGTACAGGGATAATACACACAGTGATGTCATAGTACATGGATAATATACTCAGTGATGTCACAGTACAGGGATAATACACACAGTGATGTCCCAGTACAGGGATAATATACACAGTGATGTCACAGTACAGGGATAATATACACAGTGATGTCACAGTACAGGGATAATACACACAGTGATGTCACAGTACAAGGATAATACACACAGTGATGTCCCTGTACAGGGATAATACACACAGGGATGTCACAGTACAGGGATATTATACACAGTGATGTCACAGTACAGGGATAATACACACAGTGATGTCATAGTACAGAGATAATACACACAGTGATGTCACAGTACAGGGATAATACACAAAGTGATGTCACAGTACTGGGATAATATACACAGTGATGTCACTGTACAGGGATAATAAACACAGTGATATCACAGTACAGGGATAATACACACAGTGAAGTCACAGTACAGGGATAATACACACAGTGATGTCCCAGTACAGAGATAATACACACAGTGATGTCACAGTACTGGGATAATACACACAGTGATGTCACAGTACAGGGATAATACACACAGTGATGTCACAGTACAAGGATAATACACAGTGTTGTCACAATACAGGGATAATATACACAGTGATGTCACAGTTCAAGAATAATACACAAAGTGATGTCACAGTACAGGGATAATGCACACAGTGATGACACAGTACAGGGATATTATACACAGTGATGTCACAGTACAGGGATCATACACACAGTGATGTCACAGTACAAGGATAATACAAACAGTGATGTCACAGTACAGGGAAAATAAACACAGTGATGTCACAGTACAGGGATAATATACACAGTGATTTCACAGTACAGGAATAATACACACAGTGATGTCACAGTACAAGGATAATACACACAGTGAGATCACAGTACACGGATAATAAACACAGTGATGTCCCAGTACAGGGATAATACACACAGTGATGTCACAGTACAAGGATAATACACACAGTGATGTTACAGTACAGGGATAATAAACACAGTGATGTCCCAGTACCGGGAAAATACACACAGTGATGTCACCGTGCAGGTATAATACACACAGGGATGTCACAGTACAGGGATAATACACACAGTGATGTCCAGGACAGGGATAATGTACACAGTGATGTCACAGTACAGGGATAATAAACACAGTGATGTCACAGTACAGGAATAATATACACAGTGATGTCACAGTACAGGGATAATACACACAGTGATGTCACAGTACAAGGATAATACACATAGTGATGTCACAGTACAGGGATAATAAACACAGTGATGTCACAGTACAGGGATAATACACACAGTGATGTCACAGTACAGGGATAATATACACAGTGATGTCACAGTACAGGGATAATACACTCAGTGATGTCACAGTACAGGCATAATACACACAGTGATGTCACAGTACAGGGATAATACACACAGTGATGTCATAGTACAGAGATAATAAACAGTGATGTCCCAGTACAGGGATGATACACACAGTGATGTCACAGTACTGGGTTAATATACACAGTGATGTCACTGTACAGGGATAATACACACAGTGATGTCCCAGTACAGCGATAATATACACAGTGATGTAACAGTACAGGGATAATATACACAGTGATGTCACAGTACAGGGATAATACACACAGTGATGTCACAGTACAAGGATAATAAACACAGTGATATCACAGTACAGGGATAATACACACAGTGATGTCACAGTACAGGGATAATACACACAGTGATGTCACAGTACAGGGATAATACACACAGTGATGTCACAGTACAGGGATAATACACACAGTGATGTCAAAGTACAGGGATAATAAGCACAGTGATGTCACAGTACAGGGATAATACACACAGTGATGTCACAGTACAGGGATAATAAACACAGTGATGTCACAGTACAGGCTTAATACACACAGTGATGTCACAGTACAGGGGTAATAAACACAGTGATGTCACAGCACAGGGATAATACACACAGTGATGTCACAGTACAGGGATAATATACACAGTGATGTCACAGTACAGGGGTAATAAACACAGTGATGTCACAGTACAGGGATAATACACACAGTGATGTCACAGTACAGGGATAATACACACACTGAGTTCACAGTACAGGGATAATAAACACAGTGATGTCACAGTACAGGGATAATACACACAGTGATGTCACAGTACAGGGATAATACTCAAAGTGATGTCACAGTACAGGGTAATAAACACAGTGATGTCACAGTACAGGGATAATACACACAGTTATGTCACAGTACAGGGATAATACACACAGTGATGTCACAGTACAGGGATAATAAACACAGTGATGTCACAGTACAGAGATAATAAACACAGTGATGTTACAGTACAGGGATAATACACACAGTGATTTCACAGTACAGGGATAATATACACAGTGATGTCACAGTGCAAGTATAATACACAGTGATATCACATTACAGAGACAATACACACAGTAATGTCACAGGACAGGGATAATACACACAGTGATGTCACAGTACAGGGATAATACACACAGTGATGTCATAGTACAGAGACAATACACATAGTGATGTCACAGTACAGGGATAATACACACAATGATGACACAGTACAGGGATAATACACACAGTGTTGTCAAAGTACAGAAATAATACTCATAGTTATGTCACAGTACAGGGATAAGACACACAGTGATGTCACAGTACAGGGATAATTAACACAGTGATGTCACAGTACAGGGATAATTCATACAGTGATGTCACAGTACAGGGATAATATACACAGTGATGTCACATTATAGGGATAATACACACAGTGGTGTCACAGTACAGAGATAATACACACAGTGATGTCACAGTACAGGGATAATACAGACAGTGATGTCATAGTACAGAGACACTACACATAGTGATCTCACAGTACAGGGATAATACACACAGTGATGTCACAGTACAGGGATAATATACACAGTGATGTCACAGTACAGGGATAATATACACAGTGATGTCACAATACATGGATAATACACACAGTGATGTCACAGTACAGAGATAATACAGACAGTGATGTCACAGTACAGGGATAATACACACAGTGATGTCACAGTACAGGGATAATACACACAGTGATGTCACCGTACACAGATAATACAGACAGTGATGTCACAGTATAGGGATAATACAAACAATGATATCACAGTACAGAGATAATAAACACAGTGATGTCACAGTACAGGGATAATATACACTGTGATGTCACAGTACAGGGATAATATACACAGTGATGTCACAGTACAAGGATAATACACACAGTGATGTCACAGTACAGGGATAATATACACAGTGATGTCACAGTACAGGGATAATACACACAGTGATGTCACAGTAGAAGGATAATACACAGAGTGATGCCACAGTACAGAGATAATATACACAGTGATGTCACAGTACAGGGATATTATACACAGTGATGTCACAGCACAGGGATAATACACACAGTGATGTCACAGTACCAGGATAATACACACAGTGATGTCACAGTACAGGGATAATAAACACAGTGATGTCCCAGTACAGGGATAATACACACAGTGATGTCACAGTACAAGGATAATACAAACAGTGATGTCACAGTACAGGTATAATAAACACAGTGATCTCCCAGTACAAGGATAATACACACAGTGATGTCACAGTACAAGGATAATATATACAGTGATGTCACAGTACAGGGATAATACACACAGTGATATCCCAGTACAGGGATAATGTACACAGTGATGTCACAGTACAGGGATAATAAACACAGTGATGTCACAGTACAGGGAAAATATACACAGTGATGTCACAGTACAGGGATAATATACACAGTGATGTCACAGTACAGGGATAATCCACACAGTGATGTCACACTACAAGGATAATACACACAGTGATGTCACAGTACAGGGATAATAAACAGTGATGTCCCAGTACAGGGATGATACACACAGTGATGTCACAGTACATGGATAATATACTCAGTGATGTCACAGTACAGGGACAATACACACAGTGGTGTCCCAGTACAGGGATAATATGCACAGTGATGTCACAGTACAGGGATAATATACACAGTGATGTCACAGTACATGGATAATACACAAGGTGATGTCACAGTACAAGGATAATACACACAGTGATGTCCCAGTACAGGGATAATACACACAGGGATGTCACAGTACAGGGATATTATACACAGTTATGTCACAGTACAGGTATAATACACACAGTGATGTCATAGTACAGAGATAATACACACAGTGATGTCACAGTACAGGGATAATACACAAAGTGATGTCACAGTACAGGGATAATATACACAGTGATGTCACTGTACAGGGATAATAAACACAGTGATATCACAGTACAGGGATAATACACACAGCGATGTCACAGTACAGGGATAATACACACAGTGATGTCACAGTACAGAGATAATACGCACAGTGATGTCACAGTACAGGGATAATACACACAGTGATGTCACAGGACACGGATAATAAACACAGTGATGTCACAGTACAGGGATAATGAATACAGAGATGTCACAGTAAAGGGATAATAGACACAGTGATGTCACAGTACAGGGATAATACACACAGTGATGTCACAGTATAGGGATAATAAACACAGTGATGTCACAGTACAGAGATAATAAACCCAGTGATGTCACAGTACAGGGATAATACACACTGTGATGTCACAGTACAGGGATAATAAACATAGTAATTTAACAGAATAGGAATAATACACACAGTGATGTCACAGTACAGGGATAATAGACACAGTGATGTCACAGTACAGGGATAATAGACACAGTGATGTCACAGTACAGGGATAATAAATACAGTGATGTCACAGTTCAGGGATATTAGATACAGTAATGTCACAGTTCAGGGATAATAGACACAGTGATGTCACAGTTCTGGGATAATATACACAGTGATGTCACAGTACAGAGATAATACACACAGAGATGTCACAGTACAGGGATAATAAACACAGTGATGTCACAGTACAGGGACAATAAATTCAGTTTTGTCACATTAAAGGGGTAATAGACACAGTGATGTCACAGTACAGGGATAATACAGAGAGATGTCACAGTACAGTGATAATAAACACAGTGATGTCACAGTACAGAGATAATACACAGTGATGTCACAGTACAGAGATATTACACACATAGATGTCGCAGTACAGGTATAATAAATACAGTGATGTCACAGTACAGAGATAATACACAGTGATGTCACAGTACAGGGATAAAAAAATTCAGTGATGTCACAGTAAAGGGATAATACACACAGTGATGTCACAGTATAGGGATAATAAACACAGTGATGTCACAGTACAGATATAATAAACCAAGTGACGTCACAGTTCAGGAATAATACACAAAGTGATGTCACAGTACAGGGATAATACACACAGTGATCTCACAGATACAGGGATAATAGACACAGTGATGTCACAGTACAGAGATAATAAATACAGTGATGTCACAGTTCAGGGATAATAGACACAGTGATGTCACAGTTCAGGGATAATAGACAGAGTGATTTCACAGTACAGGGATAATATACACTGTGATATCTCAGTAAAGAGACAATAAACACAGTCATGTCACAGTACAGGGGTAATATACACAGTGATGTCCCAGTACAGAGTTAAAACACACAGTGATGTCACAGTACTGGGATAATACACACAGTGATGTCACAGTACAGGGATAATATACACAGTGATGTCACAGTACAAGGATAATACACAGTGTTTTCACAGTACAGGGATAATATACACAGTGATGTAACAGTACAGGAATAATACACACTGTGATGTCACAGTTCAAGAATAATACACAAAGTGATGTCACAGTACAGGGATAATGTACACAGTGATGACACAGTACAGGGATATTATACACAGTGATGTCACAGTACAGGGATAATACACACAGTGATGTCACAGTACAAGGATAATACATACAGTGATGTCACAGTACAGGGAAAATAAACACAGTGATGTCACAGTACAGGGATAATATACACAGTGATTTCACAGTACAGGAATAATACACACAGTGATGTCACAGTACAAGGATAATACACACAGTGAGATCACAGTACACGGATAATAAACATATTGATGTCCCAGTACAGGGATAATACACACAGTGATGTCACAGTACAAGCATAATACACACAGTGATGTTCCAGTACAGGGATAATAAACACAGTGATGTTCCAGTACCGGGAAAATAAACACAGTGATGTCACAGTGCAGGTATAATACACACAGTGATGTCACAGTACAGGGATAATACACACAGTGATGTCCAGGACAGGGATAATGTACACAGTGATGTCACAGTACAGGGATAATAAACACAGTGATGTCACAGTACAGGAATAATATACACAGTGATGTCACAGTACAGGGATAATACACACAGTGATGTCACAGTACAAGGATAATACACACAGTGATGTCACAGTACAGGGATAATAAACACAGCGATGTGTCAGTACAGGGATAATACACACAGTGATATCACAGTACATGGATAATATACTCAGTGATGTCACAGTACAGGGATAATACACACAGTGATGTCCCAGTACAGGGATAATATACACAGTGATGTCACAGTACAGGGATAATATACACAGTGATGTCACAGTACAGGGATAATACACACAGTGATGTCACAGTACAAGGATAATACACACAGTGATGTCCTTGTACATGGATAATGCACACAGGGATGTCACAGTACAGGGATATTATACACAGTGATGTCACAGTACAGGGATAATACACACAGTGATGTCATAGTACAGAGATAATACACACAGTGATGTCACAGTACAGGGATAATACACAAAGTGATGTCACAGTACTGGGATAATATATACAGTGATGTCACTGTACAGGGATAATAAAAACAGTGATATCACAGTACAGGGATAATACACACAGTGATGTCACAGCACAGGGATAATATACACAGTGATGTCCCAGTACAGAGATAATACACACAGTGATGTCACAGTACTGGGATAATACACACAGTGAAGTCACAGTACAGGGATAATATACACAGTGATGTCACAGTACAAGGATAATACACAGTGTTGTCACAGTACAGGGATAATATACACAGTGATGTAACAGTACAGGAATAATACACACTGTGATGTCACAGTTCAAGAATAATACACAAAGTGATGTCACAGTACAGGGATAATGCACACAGTGATGACACAGTACAGGGATATTATACACAGTGATGTCACAGTACAGGGATCATACACACAGTGATGTCACAGTACAAGGATAATACAATCAGTGATGTCACAGTACAGGGATAATATACACAGTGATTTCACAGTACAGGAATAATACACACAGTGATGTCACAGTACAAGGATAATACACACAGTGAGAGCACAGTACACGGATAATAAACACAGTGATGTCCCAGTACAGGGATAATACACACAGTGATGTCACAGTACAAGGATAATACACACAGAGATGTTACAGTACAGGGATAATAAACACAGTGATGTCCCAGTACCGTGAAAATACACACAGTGATGTCACCATGCATGTATAATACACACAGTGATGTCACAGTACAGGGATAATACACACAGTGATGTCCAGGACAGGGATAATGTACACAGTGATGTCACAGTACAGGGATAATAAACACAGTGATGTCACAGTACAGGAATAATATACACAGTGATGTCACAGTACAGGGATAATACACACAGTGATGTCACAATACAAGGATAATACACATAGTGATTTCACAGTACAGGGATAATAAACACAGTGATGTCACAGTACAGGGATAATACACACAGTGATGTCACAGTACAGGGAAAATATACACAGTGATGTCATAGTACAGGGATAATACACACAGTGATGTCACAGTACAGGCATAATACACACAGTGATGTCACAGTACAGGGATAATACACACAGTGATGTCATAGTACAGAGATAATAAACAGTGATGTCCCAGTACAGGGATGATACACACAGTGATGTCACAGTACTGGGATAATATACACAGTGATGTCACTGTACAGGGATAATACACACAGTGATGTCCCAGTACAGCGATAATATACATAGTGATGTCACAGTACAGGGATAATATACACAGTGATGTCACAGTACAGGGATAATACACACAGTGATGTCACAGTACAAGGATAATAAACACAGTGATATCACTGTACAGGGATAATACACACAGTGATGTCACAGTACAAGGATAATAAACACAGTGATATCACAGTACAGGGATAATACAAACAGTGATGTCACAGTACAGGGAAAATAAACACAGTGATGTCACAGTACAGGGATAATACACATAGTGATGTCACAGTACAAGGATAATACACAGTGTTGTCACAATACAGGGATAATATACACAGTGATGTCACAGTTCAAGAATAATACACAAAGTGATGTCACAGTACAGGGATAATGCACACAGTGATGACACAGTACAGGGATATTATACACAGTGATGTCACAGTACAGGGATCATACACACAGTGATGTCACAGTACAAGGATAATACAAACAGTGATGTCACAGTACAGGGAAAATAAACACAGTGATGTCACAGTACAGGGATAATATACACAGTGATTTCACAGTACAGGAATAATACACACAGTGATGTCACAGTACAAGGATAATACACACAGTGAGATCACAGTACACGGATAATAAACACAGTGATGTCCCAGTACAGGGATAATACACACAGTGATGTCACAGTACAAGGATAATACACACAGTGATGTTACAGTACAGGGATAATAAACACAGTGATGTCCCAGTACCGGGAAAATACACACAGTGATGTCACCGTGCAGGTATAATACACACAGTGATGTCACAGTATAGGGATAATACACACAGTGATGTCCAGGACAGGGATAATGTACACAGTGATGTCACAGTACAGGGATAATAAACACAGTGATGTCACAGTACAGGAATAATATACACAGTGATGTCACAGTACAGGGATAATACACACAGTGATGTCACAGTACAAGGATAATACACATAGTGATGTCACAGTACAGGGATAATAAACACAGTGATGTCACAGTACAGGGATAATACACACAGTGATGTCACAGTACAGGGATAATATACACAGTGATGTCACAGTACAGGGATAATACACACAGTGATGTCACAGTACAGGCATAATACACACAGTCATGTCACAGTACAGGGATAATACACACAGTGATGTCATAGTACAGAGATAATAAACAGTGATGTCCCAGTACAGGGATGATACACACAGTGATGTCACAGTACTGGGATAATATACACAGTGATGTCACTGTACAGGGATAATACACACAGTGATGTCCCAGTACAGCGATAATATACACAGTGATGTAACAGTACAGGGATAATATACACAGTGATGTCACAGTACAGGGATAATACACACAGTGATATCACAGTACAGGGATAATACACACAGTGATGTCACAGTACAGGGATAATACACACAGTGATGTCACAGTACAGGGATAATACACAGTGATGTCACAGTACAGGGATAATACACACAGTGATGTCAAAGTACAGGGATAATAAGCACAGTGATGTCACAGTACAGGGATAATACACACAGTGATGTCACAGTACAGGGATAATAAACACAGTGATGTCACAGTACAGGCTTAATACACACAGTGATGTCACAGTACAGGGGTAATAAACACAGTGATGTCACAGCACAGGGATAATACACACAGTGATGTCACAGTACAGGGATAATATACACAGTGATGTCACAGTACAGGGGTAATAAACACAGTGATGTCACAGTACAGGGATAATACACACAGTGATGTCACAGTACAGGGATAATACACACACTGAGTTCACAGTACAGGGATAATAAACACAGTGATGTCACAGTACAGGGATAATACACACAGTGATGTCACAGTACAGGGATAATACTCACAGTGATGTCACAGTACAGGGTAATAAACACAGTGATGTCACAGTACAGGGATAATACACACAGTTATGTCACAGTACAGGGATAATACACACAGTGATGTCACAGTACAGGGATAATAAACACAGTGATGTCACAGTACAGAGATAATAAACACAGTGATGTTACAGTACAGGGATAATACACACAGTGATTTCACAGTACAGGGATAATATACACAGTGATGTCACAGTGCAAGTATAATACACAGTGATATCACATTACAGAGACAATACACACAGTAATGTCACAGGACAGGGATAATACACACAGTGATGTCACAGTACAGGGATAATACACACAGTGATGTCATAGTACAGAGACAATACACATAGTGATGTCACAGTACAGGGATAATACACACAATGATGACACAGTACAGGGATAATACACACAGTGTTGTCAAAGTACAGAAATAATACTCACAGTTATGTCACAGTACAGGGATAAGACACACAGTGATGTCACAGTACAGGGATAATTAACACAGTGATGTCACAGTACAGGGATAATACACACAGTGATGTCACAGTACAGGGATAATATACACAGTGATGTCACATTATAGGGATAATACACACAGTGGTGTCACAGTACAGAGATAATACACACAGTGATGTCACAGTACAGGGATAATACAGACAGTGATGTCATAGTACAGAGACACTACACATAGTGATCTCACAGTACAGGGATAATACACACAGTGATGTCACAGTACAGGGATAATATACACAGTGATGTCACAGTACAGCGATAATATACACAGTGATGTCACAGTACATGGATAATACACACAGTGATGTCACAGTACAGAGATAATACAGACAGTGATGTCACAGTACAGGGATAATACACACAGTGATGTCACAGTACAGGGATAATACACACAGTGATGTCACCGTACACAGATAATACAGACAGTGATGTCACAGTATAGGGATAATACAAACAATGATATCACAGTACAGAGATAATAAACACAGTGATGTCACAGTACAGGGATAATATACACTGTGATGTCACAGTACAGGGATAATATACACAGTGATGTCACAGTACAAGGATAATACACACAGTGATGTCACAGTACAGGGATAATATACACAGTGATGTCACAGTACAGGGATAATACACACAGTGATGTCACAGTAGAAGGATAATACACAGAGTGATGCCACAGTACAGAGATAATATACACAGTGATGTCACAGTACAGGGATATTATACACAGTGATGTCACAGGACAGGGATAATACACACAGTGATGTCACAGTACCAGGATAATACACACAGTGATGTCACAGTACAGGGATAATAAACACAGTGATGTCCCAGTACAGGGATAATACACACAGTGATGTCACAGTACAAGGATAATACAAACAGTGATGTCACAGTACAGGTATAATAAACACAGTGATCTCCCAGTACAAGGATAATACACACAGTGATGTCACAGTACAAGGATAATATATACAGTGATGTCACAGTACAGGGATAATACACACAGTGATATCCCAGTACAGGGATAATGTACACAGTGATGTCACAGTACAGGGATAATAAACACAGTGATGTCACAGTACAGGGATAATATACACAGTGATTTCACAGTACAGGAATAATACACACAGTGATGTCACAGTACAAGGATAATACACACAGTGAGATCACAGTACACGGATAATAAACACAGTGATGTCCCAGTACAGAGATAATACACACAGTGATGTCACAGTACAAGGATAATACACACAGTGATGTTACAGTACAGGGATAATAAACACAGTGATGTCCCAGTACCGGGAAAATACACACAGTGATGTCACCGTGCAGGTATAATACACACAGTGATGTCACAGTACAGGGATAATACACACAGTGATGTCCAGGACAGGGATAATGTAGACAGTGATGTCACAGTACAGGGATAATAAACACAGTGATGTCACAGTACAGGAATAATATACACAGTGATGTCACAGTACAGGGATAATACACACAGTGATGTCACAGTACAGGGATAATACACACAGTGATGTCAAAGTACAGGGATAATAAACACAGTGATGTCACAGTACAGGGATAATACACACAGTGATGTCACGGTACAGGGATAATAAACACAGTGATGTCACAGTACAGGCTTAATACACACAGTGATGTCACAGTACAGGGGTAATAAACACAGTGATGTCACAGCATAGGGATAATACACACAGTGATGTCACAGTACAGGGATAATATACACAGTGATGTCACAGTACAGGGGTAATAAACACAGTGATGTCACAGTACAGGGATAATACACACAGTGATGTCACAGTACAGGGATAATACACACACTGAGGTCACAGTACAGGGATAATAAACACAGTGATGTCACAGTACAGGGATAATACACACAGTGATGTCACAGTACAGGGATAATACTCACAGTGATGTCACAGTACAGGGTAATAAACACAGTGATGTCACAGTACAGGGATAATACACACAGTTATGTCACAGTACAGGGATAATACACACAGTGATGTCACAGTACAGGGATAATAAACACAGTGATGTCACAGTACAGAGATAATAAACACAGTGATGTTACAGTACAGGGATAATACACACAGTGATTTCACAGTGCAGGGATAATATATACAGTGATGTCACAGTACAAGTATAATACACAGTGATATCACATTACAGAGACAATACACACAGTAATGTCACAGGACAGGGATAATACACACAGTGATGTCACAGTACAGGGATAATACACACAGTGATGTCATAGTACAGAGACAATAAACATAGTGATGTCACAGTACAGGGATAATACACACAATGATGTCACAGTACAGGGATAATACACACAGTGTTGTCAAAGTATAGAAATAATACTCATAGTTATGTCACAGTACAGGGAAAAGACACACAGTGATGTCACAGTACAGGGATAATTAACACAGTGATGTCCCAGTACAGGGATAATACACACAGTGATGTCACAGTACAGGGATAATATACACAGTGATGTCACATTATAGGGATAATACACACAGTGGTGTCACAGTACAGAGATAATACACACAGTGATGTCACAGTACAGGGATAATACAGACAGTGATATCATAGTACAGAGACACTACACATAGTGATGTCACAGTACAGGGATAATACACACAGTGATGTCACAGTACAGGGATAATATACACAGTGATTTCACAGTACAGTGATAATATACACAGTGATGTCACAGTACAGGGATAATACACACAGTGATGTCACAGTACAGGCATAATACACACAGTGATGTCACAGTACAGGGATAATACACACAGTGATGTCATAGTACAGAGATAATAAACACAGTGATGTCCCAGTACAGGGATGATACACACAGTGATGTCACAGTACTGGGATAATATACACAGTGATGTCACTGTACAGGGATAATACACACAGTGATGTCGCAGTACAGCGATAATATACACAGTGATGTCACAGTACAGGGATAATATACACAGTGATGTCACAGTACAGGGATAATACACACAGTGATGTCACAGTACAAGCATAATAAACACAGTGATATCACAGTACAGGGATAATACACACAGTGATGTCACAGTACAAGGATAATAAACACAGTGATATCACAGTACAGGGATAATACAAACAGTGATGTCACAGTACAGGGAAAATAAACACAGTGATGTCACAGTACAGGGATAATATACACAGTGATTTCACAGTACAGGAATAATACACACAGTGATGTCACAGTACAAGGATAATACACACAGTGAGATCTCAGTACACGGATAATAAACACAGTGATGTCCCAGTACAGGGATAATACACACAGTGATGTCACAGTACAAGGATAATACACACAGTGATGTTACAGTACAGGGATAATAAACACAGTGATGTCCCAGTACCGGGAAAATACACACAGTGATCTCACCGTGCAGGTATAATACACACAGTGATGTCACAGTACAGGGATAATACACACAGTGATGTCCAGGACAGGGATAATGTACACAGTGATGTCACAGTACAGGGATAATAAACACAGTGATGTCACAGTACAGGAATAATATACACAGTGATGTCACAGTACAGGGATAATACACACAGTGATGTCACAGTACAGGGATAATACACACAGTGATGTCAAAGTACAGGGATAATAAACACAGTGATGTCACAGTACAGGGATAATACACACAGTGATGTCACAGTACAGGGATAATAAACACAGTGATGTCACAGTACAGGCTTAATACACACACTGATGTCACAGCACAGGGATAATACACACAGTGATGTCACAGTACAGGGATAATATACACAGTGATGTCACAGTACAGGGGTAATAAACACAGTGATGTCACAGTACAGGGATAATACACACAGTGATGTCACAGTACAGGGATAATACACACACTGAGGTCACAGTACAGGGATAATAAACACAGTGATGTCACAGTACAGGGATAATACACACAGTGATGTCACAGTACAGGGATAATACTCACAGTGATGTCACAGTACAGGGTAATAAACACAGTGATGTCACAGTACAGGGATAATACACACAGTTATGTCACAGTACAGGGATAATACACACAGTGATGTCACAGTACAGGGATAATAAACACAGTGATGTCACAGTACAGAGATAATAAACACAGTGATGTTACAGTACAGGGATAATACACACAGTGATTTCACAGTGCAGGAATAATATACACAGTGATGTCACAGTACAAGTATAATACACAGTGATATCACATTACAGAGACAATACACACAGTAATGTCACAGGACAGGGATAATACACACAGTGATGTCACAGTACAGGGATAATACACACAGTGATGTCATAGTACAGAGACAATACACATAGTGATGTCACAGTACAGGGATAATACACACAATGATGTCACAGTACAGGGATAATACACACAGTGTTGTCAAAGTACAGAAATAATACTCATAGTTATGTCACAGTACAGGGATAACACACATAGTGATGTCACAGTACAGGGATAATTAACACAGTGATGTCACAGTACAGGGATAATACACACAGTGATGTCACAGTACAGGGATAATATACACAGTGATGTCACATTATAGGGATAATACACACAGTGGTGTCACAGTACAGATATAATACACACAGTGATGTCACAGTACAGGGATAATACAGACAGTGATGTCATAGTACAGAGACACTACACATAGTGATGTCACAGTACAGGGATAATACACACAGTGATGTCACAGTACAGGGATAATATACACAGTGATGTCACAGTACAGGGATAATATACACAGTGATGTCACAGTACATGGATAATACACACAGTGATGTCACAGTACAGAGATAATACAGACAGTGATGTCACAGTACAGGGATAATACACACAGTGATGTCACAGTACAGGGATAATACACACAGTGATGTCACCGTACACAGATAATACAGACAGTGATGTCACAGTATAGGGATAATACACACAATGATATCACAGTACAGAGATAATAAACACAGTGATGTCACAGTACAGGGATAATATACACTGTGATGTCACAGTACAGGAATAATATACACAGTGATGTCACAGTACAAGGATAATACACACAGTGATGTCACAGTACAGGGATAATATACACAGTGATGTCACAGTACAGGGATAATACACACAGTGATGTCACAGTAGAAGGATAATACACAGAGTGATGTCACAGTACAGAGATAATATACACAGTGATGTCACAGTACAGGGATATTATACACAGTGATGTCACAGCACAGGGATAATACACACAGTGATGTCACAGTACCAGGATAATACACACAGTGATGTCACAGTACAGGGATAATAAACACAGTGATGTCCCAGTACAGGGATAATACACACAGTGATGTCACAGTACAAGGATAATACAAACAGTGATGTCACAGTACAGGTATAATAAACACAGTGATCTCCCAGTACAGGGATAATACACACAGTGATGTCACAGTACAAGGATAATATATACAGTGATGTCACAGTACAGGGATAATACACACAGTGATATCCCAGTAAAGGGATAATGTACACAGTGATGTCACAGTACAGGGATAATAAACACAGTGATGTCACAGTACAGCGATAATATACACAGTGATGTCACAGTACAGGGATAATATACACAGTGATGTCACAGTACAGGGATAATCCACACAGTGATGTCACAGTACAAGGATAATACACACAGTGATGTCACAGTACAGGGATAATAAACAGTGATGTCCCAGTACAGGGATGATACACACAGTGATGTCACAGTACATGGATAATATACTCAGTGATGTCACAGTACAGGGACAATACACACAGTGGTGTCCCAGTACAGGGATAATATACACAGTGATGTCACAGTACAGGGATAATATACACAGTGATGTCACAGTACATGGATAATACACACGGTGATGTCACAGTACAAGGATAATACACACAGTGATGTCCCAGTACAGGGATAATACACACAGGGATGTCACAGTACAGGGATATTATACACAGTTATGTCACAGTACAGGGATAATACACACAGTGATGTCATAGTACAGAGATAATACACACAGTGATGTTACAGTACAGGGATAATACACAAAGTGATGTCACAGTACAGGGATAATATACACAGTGATGTCACTGTACAGGGATAATAAACACAGTGATATCACAGTACAGGGATAATACACACAGCGATGTCACAGTACAGGGATAATACACACAGTGATGTCACAGTACAGGGATAATACGCACAGTTATGTCACAGTACTGGGATAATACACACAGTGATGTCACAGGACACGGATAATAAACACAGTGATGTCACAGTACAGGGATAATGAATACAGAGATGTCACAGTAAAGGGATAATAGACACAGTGATGTCACAGTACAGGGATAATACACACAGTGATGTCACAGTATAGGGATAATAAACACAGTGATGTCACAGTACAGAGATAATAAACCCAGTGATGTCACAGTACAGGGATAATACACACTGTGATGTCACAGTACAGGGATAATAAACATAGTAATTTAACAGAATAGGAATAATACACACAGTGATGTCACAGTACAGGGATAATACACACAGTGATGTCACAGTACAGGGATAATAGACACAGTGATGTCACAGTACTGGGATAATAGACACAGTGATGTCACAGTACAGGGATAATAAATACAGTGATGTAACAGTTCAGGGATATTAGACACAGTAATGTCACAGTTCAGGGATAATAGACACAGTGATGTCACAGTTCTGGGATAATATACACAGTGATGTCACAGTACAGAGATAATACACACAAAGATGTCACAGTACAGGGATAATAAACACAGTGATGTCACAGTACAGGGACAATAAATTCAGTTTTGTCACAGTAAAGGGGTAATAGACACAGTGATGTCTCAGTACAGGGATAATACACAGAGAGATGTCACAGTACAGGGATAATAAACACAGTGATGTCACAGTACAGAGATAATACACAGTGATGTCACAGTACAGAGATATTACACACATAGATGTCACAGTACAGGTATAATAAACACAGTGATGTCACAGTACAGAGATAATACACAGTGATGTCACAGTACAGGGATAAAAAATTCAGTGATGTCACAGTAAAGGGATAATACACACAGTGATGTCACAGTATAGGGATAATAAACACAGTGATGTCACAGTACAGATATAATAAACCAAGTGATGTCACAGTACAGGAATAATACACACAGTGATGTCACAGTACAGGGATAATACACGCAGTGATGTCACAGATACAGGGATAATAGACACAGTGATGTCACAGTACAGAGATAATAAATACAGTGATGTCACTGTTCAGGGATAATAGACACAGTGATGTCACAGTTCAGGGATAATAGACACAGTGATTTCACAGTACAGGGATAATATACACTGTGATATCTCAGTAAAGAGACAATAAACACAGTCATGTCACAGTACAGGGGTAATATACACAGTGATGTCCCAGTACAGAGATAAAACACACAGTGATGTCACAGTACTGGGATAATACACACAGTGATGTCACAGTACAGGGATAATATACACAGTGATGTCACAGTACAAGGATAATACACAGTGTTTTCACAGTACAGGGATAATATACACAGTGATGTAACAGTACAGGAATAATACACACTGTGATGTCACAGTTCAAGAATAATACACAAAGTGATGTCACAGTACAGGGATAATGCACACAGTGATGACACAGTACAGGGATATTATACACAGTGATGTCACAGTACAGGGATAATACCCACAGTGATGTCACAGTACAAGGATAATACATACAGTGATGTCACAGTACAGGGAAAATAAACACAGTGATGTCACAGTACAGGGATAATATACACAGTGATTTCACAGTACAGGAATAATACACACAGTGATGTCACAGTACAAGGATAATACACACAGTGAGATCACAGTACACGGATAATAAACACATTGATGCCCCAGTACAGGGATAATACACACAGTGATGTCACAGTACAAGGATAATACACACAGTGATGTTACAGTACAGGGATAATAAACACAGTGATGTCCCAGTACCGGGAAAATACACACAGTGATGTCACAGTGCAGGTATAATACACACAGTGATGTCACAGTACAGGGATAATACACACAGTGATGTCCAGGACAGGGATAATGTACACAGTGATGTCACAGTACAGGGATAATAAACACAGTGATGTCACAGTACAGGAATAATACACACAGTGATGTCACAGTACATGGATAATATACTCAGTGATGTCACAGTACAGGGATAATACACACAGTGATGTCCCAGTACAGGGATAATATACACAGTGATATCACAGTACAGGGATAATATACACAGTGATGTCACAGTACAGGGATAATACACACAGTGATGTCACAGTACAAGGATAATACACACAGTGATGTCCCTGTACAGGGATAATACACACAGGGATGTCAAAGTACAGGGATATTATACACAGTGATGTCACAGTACAGGGATAATACACACAGTGATGTCATAGTACAGAGATAATACACACAGTGATGTCACAGTACAGGGATAATACACAAAGTGTTGTCACAGTACTGGGATAATATACACAGTGATGTCACTGTACAGGGATAATAAACACAGTGATATCACAGTACAGGGATAATACACACAGTGATGTCACAGTACAGGGATAATACACACAGTGATGTCCCAGTACAGAGATAATACACCCAGTGATGTCACAGTACTGGGATAATACACACAGTGATGTCACAGTACAGGGATAATATACACAGTGATGTCACAGTACAAGGATAATACACAGTGCTGTCACAGTACAGGGATAATATACACAGTGATGTAACAGTACAGGAATAATACACACTGTGATGTCACAGTTCAAGAATAATACACAAAGTGATGTCACAATACAGGGATAATGCACACAGTGATGACACAGTACAGGGATATTATACACAGTGATGTCACAGTACAGGATCATACACACAGTGATGTCACAGTACAAGGATAATACAAACAGTGATGTCACAGTACAGGGAAAATAAACACAGTGATGTCACAGTACAGGGATCATATACACAGTGATTTCACAGTACAGGAATAATACACACAGTGATGTCACAGTACAAGGATAATACACACAGTGAGATCACAGTACACGGATAATAAACACAGTGATGTCCCAGTACAGGGATAATACACACAGTGATGTCACAGTACAAGGATAATACACACAGTGATGTTACAGTACAGGGATAATAAACACAGTGATGTCCCAGTACCGGGAAAATACACACAGTGATGTCACCGTGCAGGTATAATACACACAGTGATGTCACAGTACAGGGATAATACACACAGTGATGTCCAGGACAGGGATAATGTACACAGTGATGTCACAGTACAGGGATAATAAACAGAGTGATGTCACAGTACAGGAATAATATACACACAGTGTTGTCACAGTACAGGGATAATACACACAGTGATGTCACAGTACAAGGATAATACACATAGTGATGTCACAGTACAGGGATAATAAACACAGTGATGTCACAGTACAGGGATAATACACACAGTGATGTCACAGTACAGGGATAATATACACAGTGATGTCACAGTACAGGGATAATACACACAGTGATGTCACAGTACAGGCATAATACACACAGTGATGTCACAGTACAGGGATAATACACACAGTGATGTCATAGTACAGAGATAATAAACAGTGATGTCCCAGTACAGGGATGATACACACAGTGATGTCACAGTACTGGGATAATATACACAGTGATGTCACTGTACAGGGATAATACACACAGTGATGTCCCAGTACAGCGATAATATACACAGTGATGTCACAGTACAGGTATAATATACACAGTGATGTCACAGTACAGGGATAATACACACAGTGATGTCACAGTACAAGGATAATAAACACAGTGATATCACAGTACAGGGATAATACACACAGTGATGTCACAGTACAGGGATAATACACATAGTGATGTCACAGTACAGAGATAATACACACAGTGATGTCACAGTACAGGGATAATACACACAGTGATGTCAAAGTACAGGGATAATAAACACAGTGATGTCACAGTACAGGGATAATACACACAGTGATGTCACAGTACAGGGTTAATAAACACAGTGATGTCACAGTACAGGCTTAATACACACAGTGATGTCACAGTACAGGGGTAATAAACACAGTGATGTCACAGCACAGGGATAATACACACAGTGATGTCACAGTACAGGGATAATATACACAGTGATGTCACAGTACAGGGGTAATAAACACAGTGATGTCACAGTACAGGGATAATACACACAGTGATGTCACAGTACAGGGATAATACACACACTGAGGTCACAGTACAGGGATAATAAACACAGTGATGTCACAGTACAGGGATAATACACACAGTGATGTCACAGTACAGGGATAATACTCACAGTGATGTCACAGTACAGGGTAATAAACACAGTGATGTCACAGTACAGGGATAATACACACAGTTATGTCACAGTACAGGGATAATACTCACAGTGATGTCACAGTACAGGGATAATAAACACAGTGATGTCACAGTACAGAGATAATAAACACAGTGATGTTACATTACAGGGATAATACACACAGTGATTTCACAGTACAGGGATAATATACACAGTGATGTCACAGTACAAGTATAATACATAGTGATATCACATTACAGAGACAATACACACAGTAATGTGACAGGACAGGGATAATACACACAGTGATGTCACAGTACAGGGATAATACACACAGTGATGTCATAGTACAGAGACAATACACATAGTGATGTCACAGTACAGGGATAATACACACAATGATGTCACAGTATAGGGATAATACACACAGTGTTGTCAAAGTACAGAAATAATACTCATAGTTATGTCACAGTACAGGGATAAGACACACAGTGATGTCACAGTACAGGGATAATTAACACAGTGATGTCACTGTACAGGGATAATACACACAGTGATGTCACAGTACAGGGATAATATACACAGTGATGTCACATTATAGGGATAATACACACAGTGGTGTCACAGTACAGAGATAATACACACAGTGATGTCACAGTACAGGGATAATACAGACAGTGATGTCATAGTACAGAGACACTACACATAGTGATGTCACAGTACAGGGATAATACACACAGTGATGTCACAGTACAGGGATAATACACACAGTGATGTCACAGTACAGGGATAATATACACAGTGATGTCACTGTACAGGGATAATACACACAGTGATGTCACAGTACAGGGATAATACACACAGTGATGTCACCGTACACAGATAATACACACAGTGATGTCACAGTATAGGGATAATACACACAATGATATCACAGTACAGAGATAATAAACACAGTGATATCACAGTACAGGGATAATATACACTGTGATGTCACAGTACAGGGATAATATACACAGTGATGTCACAGTACAAGGATAATACACACAGTGATGTCACAGTACAGGGATAATATACACAGTGATATCACAGTACAGGGATAATGCACACAGTGATGTCACAGTAGAAGGATAATACACAGAGTGATGTCACAGTACAGAGATAATATACACAGTGATGTCACAGTATAGGGATATTATACACAGAGATGTCACAGCACAGGGTTAATACACACAGTGATGTCACAGTACCAGGATAATACACACAGTGATGTCACAGTACAGGGATAATAAACACAGTGATGTCGCAGTACAGGGATAATACACACAGTGATGTCACAGTACAAGGATAATACAAACAGTGATGTCACAGTACAGGTATAATAAACACAGTGATCTCTCAGTACAGGGATAATACACACAGTGATGTCACAGTACAAGGATAATATATACAGTGATGTCACAGTACAGGGATAATACACACAGTGATATCCCAGTACAGGGATAATGTACACAGTGATGTCACAGTACAGGGATAATAAACACAGTGATGTCACAGTACAGGGATAATATACACAGTGATGTCACAGTACAGGGATAATATACACAGTGATGTCACAGTACAGGGATAATCCACACAGTGATGTCACAGAACAAGGATAGTACACACAGTGATGTCACAGTACAGGGATAATAAACAGTGATTTCCCAGTACAGGGATGATACACACAGTGATGTCACAGTACAGGGATAATACACACAGTTATGTCCCAGTACAGGGATAATATACACAGTGTTGTCATAGTACAGGGATAATATACACAGTGATGTCACAGTACAGGGATAATACACGCAGTGATGTCACAGTACAGGGATAATACACACAGGGATGTCACAGTACAGGGATATTATGCACAGTGATGTCACGGTACAGGGATAATACACAAAGTGATGTCATAGTACACAGATAATACACACACTGATGTCACAGTACAGGGATAATACACAAAGTGATGTCACAGTACAGGGATAATATACACAGTGATGTCACAGTACAGGAATAATAAACACAGTGATGTCACAGTACAGGGAAAATACACACAGTGATGTCACAGTACAGGGATAATATACACAGTGATGTCACAGTATAGAGATAATACACACAGTGATGTCACAGTATAGGGATAATAAACACCGTGATGTCACAGTACAGGGATAATACACACAGTGATGTCACAGTACAGGGATAATAAACACAGTGTTGTCACAGTACAGGGATAATACACACAGTGATGTCGCAGTACAGGGATAATAAACACAGTGATGTCGCAGTACAGAGATAATACACACAGTGATGTCATAGTACAGGGATAATAATCACAGTGATGTCACAGTACAGGGATAATATACACAGTGATGTCACAGTACAGGGATAATACACACAGTGATGTCACAGTACAGGGATAATACACACAGTGATGTCACAGTCCAGGGATAATAAACACAGTGATGTCACAGTACAGGGATAATACACACAGTGATGTCACAGTACAGGGATAATATACACAGTGATGTCACAGTACAGGGATATTACACACAGTGATGTCGCAGTACAGAGATAATACACACAGTGATGTCATAGTACAGGGATAATAAACACAGTGATGTCACAGTACAGGGATAATATACACAGTGATGTCACAGTACAGGGATAATACACACAGTGATGTCACAGTATACAGGGATAATACACACAGTGATGTCACAGTCCAGGGATAATAAACACAGTGATGTCACAGTACAGGGATAATACACACAGTGATGTCACAGTACAGGGATAAAACACACAGTGATGTCACAGTATAGGGATAATACACACAGTGATGTCACAATACAGGGATAATATACACAGTGATGTCACAATACAGGGGTAATAAACACAGTGATGTCACAGTACAGGGATGATACTCACAGTGATGTCACAGTACAGGGATAATACACATAGTGATGTCACAGTACAGGGATAATAAACACAGTGATGTCACAGTACAGGGATAATACACACAGTGATGTCACAGTACAGGGATAATATACACAGTGATGTCACAGTACAGGGATAATACACACAGTGATGTCACAGTACAGGCATAATACACACAGTGATGTCACAGTACAGGGATAATACACACAGTGATGTCATAGTACAGAGATAATAAACAGTGATGTCCCAGTACAGGGATGATACACACAGTGATGTCACAGTACTGGGATAATATACACAGTGATGTCACTGTACAGGGATAATACACACAGTGATGTCCCAGTACAGCGATAATATACACAGTGATGTCACAGTACAGGGATAATATACACAGTGATGTCACAGTACAGGGATAATACACACAGTGATGTCACAGTACAAGGATAATAAACACAGTGATATCACAGTACAGGGATAATACACACAGTGATGTCACAGTACAGGGATAATACACACAGTGATGTCACAGTACAGAGATAATACACACAGTGATGTCACAGTACAGGGATAATACACACAGTGATGTCAAAGTACAGGGATAATACACACAGTGATGTCACAGTACAGGGATAATACACACAGTGATGTCACAGTACAGGGATAATAAACACAGTGATGTCACAGTACAGGCTTAATACACACAGTGATGTCACAGTACAGGGGTAATAAACACAGTGATGTCACAGCACAGGGATAATACACACAGTGATGTCACAGTACAGGGATAATATACACAGTGATGTCACAGTACAGGGTTAATAAACACAGTGATGTCACAGTACAGGGATAATACACACAGTGATGTCACAGTACAGGGATAATACACACACTGAGGTCACATTACAGGGATAATAAACACAGTGATGTCACAGTACAGGGATAATACACACAGTGATGTCACAGTACAGGGATAATACTCACAGTGATGTCACAGTACAGGGTAATAAACACAGTGATGTCACAGTACAGGGATAATACACACAGTTATGTCACAGTACAGGGATAATACACACAGTGATTTCACAGTACAGGGATAATATACACAGTGATGTCACAGTACAAGTATAATACACAGTGATATCACATTACAGAGACAATACACACAGTAATGTCACAGGACAGGGATAATACACACAGTGATGTCACAGTACAGGGATAATACACACAGTGATGTCATAGTACAGAGACAATACATATAGTCATGTCACAGTACAGGGATAATACACACAATGATGTCACAGTACAGGGATAATACACACAGTGTTGTCAAAGTACAGAAATAATACTCATAGTTATGTCACAGTACAGGGATAAGACACACAGTGATGTCACAGTACAGGGATAATACACACAGTGATGTCACAGTACAGGGATAATATACACAGTGATGTCACATTATAGGGATAATACACACAGTGGTGTCACAGTACAGAGATAATACACACAGTGATGTCACAGTACAGGGATAATACAGACAGTGATGTCATAGTACAGAGACACTACACATAGTGATGTCACAGTACAGGGATAATACACACAGTGATGTCACAGTACAGGGATAATATACACAGTGATGTCACAGTACAGGGATAATATACACAGTGATGTCACAGTACATGGATAATACACACAGTGATGTCACAGTACAGAGATAATACAGACAGTGATGTCAAAGTACAGGGATAATACACACAGTGATGTCACAGTACAGGGATAATACACACAGTGATGTCACCGTACACAGATAATACAGACAGTGATGTCACAGTATAGGGATAATACACACAATGATATCACAGTACAGAGATAATAAACACAGTGATGTCACAGTACAGGGATAATACACACTGTGATGTCACAGTACAGGGATAATATACACAGTGATGTCACAGTACAAGGATAATACACACAGTGATGTCACAGTACAGGGATAATATACACTGTGATGTCACAGTACAGGGATAATACACACAATGATGTCACAGTACAAGGATAATACACAGAGTGATGTCACAGTACAGAGATAATATACACAGTGATGTCACAGTATAGGTATAATATACACAGTGATGTCCCAGTACTGGGATAATACACACAGTGATGTCACAGTACAGGGATATTATACACAGTGATGTCACAGCACAGGGATAATACACACAGTGATGTCACAGTACCAGGATAATACACACAGCGATGTCACAGTACAGGGATAATAAACACAGTGATGTCCCAGTACAGGGATAATACACACAGTGATGTCACAGTACAAGGATAATACAAACAGTGATGTCACAGTACAGGGATAATAAACACAGTGATCTCCCAGTACAGGGATAATACACACAGTGATGTCTCAGTACAAGGATAATATATACAGTGATGTCACAGTACAGGGATAATACACACAGTGATATCCCAGTACAGGGATAATGTACACAGTGATGTCACAGTACAGGGATAATAAACACAGTGATGTCACAGTGCAGGGATAATATACACAGTGATGTCACAGTACAGGGATAATATACACAGTGATGTCACAGTACAGGGATAATCCACACAGTGATGTCACAGTACAAGGATAATACACACAGTGATGTCACAGTACAGGGATAATAAACAGTGATGTCCCAGTACAGTGATGATACACACAGTGATGTCACTGTACAGGGATAATACACTCAGTGATGTCACAGTACAGGGATAATACACACAGTTATGTCCCAGTACAGGGATAATATACACAGTGATGTCATAGTACAGGGATAATATACACAGTGATGTCACAGTACAGGGATAATACACACAGTGATGTCACAGTACAGGGATAATACACACAGGGATGTCAGAGTACAGGGATATTATGCACAGTGATGTCACGGTACAGGGATAATACACAAAGTGATGTCATA
Organism: Phyllobates terribilis; assembly: GCF_046119375.1. NCBI lineage: Eukaryota > Metazoa > Chordata > Amphibia > Anura > Dendrobatidae > Phyllobates > Phyllobates terribilis. The sequence goes on from NW_027362772.1 coordinate 241,157,887, forward strand.
GTACAGAGATAATACACACACTGATGTCACAGTACAGGGATAATACACAAAGTGATGTCACAGTACAGGGATAATATACACAGTGATGTCACAGTACAGGAATGATAAGCACAGTGATGTCACAGTACAGGGAAAATACACACAGTGATGTCACAGTACAGGGATAATACACACAGTGATGTCACAGTACAGAGATAATACACACAGTGATGTCACAGTACAGGGATAATAAACACCGTGATGTCACAGTACAGGTATAATACACACAGTGATGTCACAGTATAGGGATAATAAACACAGTGTTGTCACAGTACAGGGATAATACACACAGTGATGTCGCAGTACAGGGATATTACACACAGTGATGTCGCAGTACAGAGATAATACACACAGTGATGTCATAGTACAGGGATAATAAACACAGTGATGTCACAGTACAGGGATAATATACACAGTGATGTCACAGTACAGGGATAATACACACAGTGATGTCACAGTACAGGGATAATACACACAGTGATGTCACAGTCCAGGGATAATAAACACAGTGATGTCACAGTACAGGGATAATACACACAGTGATGTCACAGTACAGGGATAATACACACAGTGATGTCACAGTATAGGGATAATACACACAGTGATGTCACAATAAAGGGATAATACACACAGTGATGTCACAATACAGGGATAATACACACAGTGATGTCACAATACAGGGGTAATAAACACAGTGATGTCACAGTACAGGGATGATACACACAGTGATGTCACAGTACAGGGATAATACACATAGTGATGTCACAGTACAGGGATAATACACATAGTGATGTCACAGTACAGGGATAATAAACACAGTGATGTCACAGCACAGGGATAATACACACAGTGATGTCACAGTACAGGGATAATATACACAGTGATGTCACAGTACAGGGATATTACACACAGTGATGTCGCAGTACAGAGATAATACACACAGTGATGTCATAGTACAGGGATAATAAACACAGTGATGTCACAGTACAGGGATAATATACACAGTGATGTCACAGTACAGGGATAATACACACAGTGATGTCACAGTATACAGGGATAATACACACAGTGATGTCACAGTCCAGGGATAATAAACACAGTGATGTCACAGTACAGGGATAATACACACAGTGATGTCACAGTACAGGGATAATACACACAGTGATGTCACAGTATAGGGATAATACACACAGTGATGTCACAATACAGGGATAATATACACAGTGATGTCACAATACAGGGGTAATAAACACAGTGATGTCACAGTACAGGGATGATACTCACAGTGATGTCACAGTACAGGGATAATACACATAGTGATGTCACAGTACAGGGATAATAAACACAGTGATGTCACAGTACAGGGAAAATACACACAGTGATGTCACAGTACAGGGATAATTTACACAGTGATGTCACAGTTCAGGGATAATGCACACAGTGATGTCACAGTACAGGCATAATACACACAGTGATGTCACAGTACAAGGATAATACACACAGTGATGTCACAGTACAGGGATAATAAACAGTGATGTCCCAGTACAGGGATGATACACACAGTGATGTCACTGTACAGGGATAATATACTCAGTGATGTCACAGTACAGGGATAATACACACAGTGATGTCCCAGTACAGCGATAATATACACAGTGATGTCACAGTACAGGGATAATATACACAGTGATGTCACAGTACAGGGATAATACACACAGTGATGTCACAGTACAAGGATAATACACACAGGGATGTCACAGTACAGGGATATTATACACAGTGATGTCACGGTACAGGGATAATACACACAGTGATGTCATAGTACAGAGATAATACACACAGTGATGTCACAGTACAGGGATAATACACAAAGTGATGTCACAGTACAGGGATAATACACACAGTGATGTCACAGTACAGGGATAATACACACAGTGATGTCACAGTCCAGGGTTAATAAACACAGTGATGTCACAGTACAGGGATAATACACACAGTGATGTCACAGTACAGGGATAATACACACAGTGATGTCACAGTACAGGGATAATACACACAGTGATGTCACAATACAGGGGTAATAAACACAGTGATGTCACAGTACAGGGATAATACACACAGTGATGTCACAGTACAGGGATAATACACATAGTGATGTCACAGTACAGGGATAATACACACAGTGATGTCACAGTACAGGGATAATAAACACAGTGATGTCACAGTACAGGGATAATACACACAGTGATGTCACAATACAGGGATAATATACACAGTGATGTCACAGTACAGGGATAATATACACAGTGATGTCACAGTGCAGGGATAATATACACAGTGATGTCACAGTACAGGGATAATCCACACAGTGATGTCACAGTACAAGGATAATACACACAGTGATGTCACAGTACAGGGATAATAAACAGTGATGTCCCAGTACAGGGATGATACACACAGTGATGTCACTGTACAGGGATAATATACTCAGCGATGTCACAGTACCGGGATAATACACACAGTGATGTCCCAGTACAGGGATAATATACACAGTGATGTCACAGTACAGGGATAATATACACAGTGATGTCACAGTACAGGGATAATACACACAGTGATGTCACAGTACCAGGATAATGCACACAGGGATGTCACAGTACAAGGATATTATACACAGTGATGTCACGGTACAGGGATAATACACACAGTGATGTCATAGTACAGAGATAATACACACAGTGATGTCACAGTACAGGGATAATACACAAAGTGATGTCACAGTACAGGGATAATATACACAGTGATGTCACAGTACAGGAATAATAAACACAGTGATGTCACAGTACAGGGAAAATACACACAGTGATGTCACAGTACAGGGATAATACACACAGTGATGTCACAGTACAGAGATAATACACACAGTGATGTCACAGTACAGGGATAATAAACACAGTGATGTCACAGTACAGGGATAATACACACAGTGATGTCACAGTACAGGGATAATAAACACAGTGATGTCACAGTACAGGGATAATACACACAGTGATGTCGCAGTACAGGGATAATACACACAGTGATGTCACAGTACAGAGATAATACACACAGTGATGTCACAGTACTGAGATAATAAACACAGTGATGTCACAGTACAGGGATAATATACACAGTGATGTCACAGTACAGGGATAATACACACAGTGATGTCACAGTCCAGGGATAATAAACACAGTGATGTCACAGTACAGGGATAATACACACAGTGATTTCACAGTACAGGGATAATACACACAGTGATGTCACAGTACAGGGATAATATACACAGTGATGTCACAATACAGGGGTAATAAACACAGTGATGTCACAGTACAGGGATGATACTCACAGTGATGTCACAGTACAGGGATAATACACATAGTGATGTCACAGTACAGGGATAATACACACAGTGATGTCACAGTCCAGGGATAATAAACACAGTGATGTCACAGTACAGGGATAATACACACAGTGATTTCACAGTACAGGGATAATACACACAGTGATGTCACAATACAGGGATAATATACACAGTGATGTCACAATACAGGGGTAATAAACACAGTGATGTCACAGTACAGGGATAATACACACAGTGATGTCACAGTACAGGGATAATACACACATTGATGTCACAGTATAGGGGTAATAAACACAGTGATGTCACAGTACAGGGATAATACATACAGTGATGTCACAGTACAGGGATAATACACATAGTGATGTCACAGTACAGGGATAATACACACAGTGATGTCACAGTACAGCGATAATACACACACTGATGTCACAGTACAGAGATAATACACACAGTGATGTCACAATACAGGGATAATATACACAGTGATGTCACAGTACAGGGATAATATACACAGTGATGTCACAGTGCAGGGATAATATACACAGTGATGTCACAGTACAGGGATAATCCACACAGTGATGTCACAGTACAAGGATAATACACACAGTGATATCACAGTACAGGGATAATAAACAGTGATGTCCCAGTACAGGGATGATACACACAGTGATGTCACTGTACAGGGATAATATACTCAGCGATGTCACAGTACAGGGATAATACACACAGTGATGTCCCAGTACAGGGATAATATACACAGTGATGTCACAGTACAGGGATAATATACACAGTGATGTCACAGTACAGGGATAATACACACAGTGATGTCACAGTACCAGGATAATACACACAGGGATGTCACAGTACAAGGATATTATACACAGTGATGTCACGGTACAGGGATAATACACACAGTGATGTCATAGTACAGAGATAATACACACAGTGATGTCACAGTACAGGGATAATACACAAAGTGATGTCACAGTACAGGGATAATATACACAGTGATGTCACAGTACAGGAATAATAAACACAGTGATGTCACAGTACAGGGAAAATACACACAGTGATGTCACAGTACAGGGATAATACACACAGTGATGTCACAGTACAGAGATAATACACACAGTGATGTCACAGTACAGGGATAATAAACACAGTGATGTCACAGTACAGGGATAATACACACAGTGATGTCACAGTACAGGGATAATAAACACAGTGATGTCACAGTACAGGGATAATACACACAGTGATGTCGCAGTACAGGGATAATACACACAGTGATGTCACAGTACAGAGATAATACACACAGTGATGTCACAGTACTGAGATAATAAACACAGTGATGTCACAGTACAGGGATAATATACACAGTGATGTCACAGTACAGGGATAATACACACAGTGATGTCACAGTCCAGGGATAATAAACACAGTGATGTCACAGTACAGGGATAATACACACAGTGATTTCACAGTACAGGGATAATACACACAGTGATGTCACAGTACAGGGATAATATACACAGTGATGTCACAATACAGGGGTAATAAACACAGTGATGTCACAGTACAGGGATGATACTCACAGTGATGTCACAGTACAGGGATAATACACATAGTGATGTCACAGTACAGGGATAATACACACAGTGATTTCACAGTACAGGGATAATACACACAGTGATGTCACAATACAGGGATAATATACACAGTGATGTCACAATACAGGGGTAATAAACACAGTGATGTCACAGTACAGGGATAATACACACAGTGATGTCACAGTACAGGGATAATACACACATTGATGTCACAGTATAGGGGTAATAAACACAGTGATGTCACAGTACAGGGATAATACATACAGTGATGTCACAGTACAGGGATAATACACATAGTGATGTCACAGTACAGGGATAATACACACAGTGATGTCACAGTACAGCGATAATACACACACTGATGTCACAGTACAGAGATAATAAGTAGAGAGATGTGACTGCTGAGGACCACAGTGCTTTCATAGCACAGAGGTAATGTACACTGATTGGCAAAGTTGCTCTCAGGCCATAGTACTCAGATGTGACTGCACTCCTTCTACCTTTTTGAAGCCAATGTCTTTTAATTTGAAATACATCATTTAATCTAGGTTCACACTCATACCGTGTACAGTACTTTCTCCCGATCATTACATCAGGGTTTCTGTGGGAATTCCCGAATAGCAGGATTCCGATGGAAACTCTGGTGGAGCCATTTCCTTGAATGAAGTCAGCAACGTCACTTTGGACACTGTCTGGCCTCCGTTCTGCCAGTATTTGTCTTTTTCAGATGAGCACAACTACATGGACCACGGTATGAGTGTGAACCTGGCCTTATATGGTCCGAATATGGTCTGCACTATATACATATCAGTACGTGTCTGTACTAACACTTTGGTGGAATTCTCTGCATTTGTTTATGGCTCTCCAGTTGTTGTGTTACTACAAGTCCCAGCAAGCCATGAATCATATAGACTGTCATGCATGCTGTGACTTGCATTTTCATTTTCAGATTGCAGACCAGAGTTCTACAAAATAAAGATGTTTTTAGGGATTTCGGGAAATATCTTTACTGTTCTTGGTGTAGAAATAAATGAAATAAAATACTATGATTGGTTGCCTTGATCATATGATGTCACTAGGGAACAGTGACATGTACAATTTTGGGGAAAAACATCAAGAGCATGTCATATATTCATGTTGTATACCAGTGAGTGTGCCCTGACCATGATATGAGCTGGTACAGAGTTACACCACTCTGCCATGGAAAGTGTTAATAAGATGTCCGCCAACCTACTCGGTAATGGAGCAGAAGCAACAATTTGTGCGCCCACCACATAACACAGTGGCCATTGTTCGAGCCGGGCACAAAATGAAGTACAGTAGGCATGCTTGTCTCATTACCATAATGAATACAACATGGAAAAGTCACTAGGACGAGAGCAAATATCTCCTCCTTCTCTTTTTTTTCCAGGCCGCCGGAATCAGGACACCTTCCGATTATTGCAGCTAAAGAAGGCTCAAAACAATAGCAAAAGTCTAAAAAACACAAAAAGAAACCGAACGCAAAGCTAATACACACATCATAATAACTCATATTAAGCATGGTTATAAATGGGAAATGCAAATTCACTTATTATTGTATCCGTATTTTACAACTTGGATCTATGTTTTCCCCCTAGAAGCAACATTCTTAACACTGTTAAAGCATTATCTGGTTCTGTTTAAAAATCTAAAAACACAAAAAAGTACAATATTGGCCCATAGTAGATTCGGTATCATGTAGATTCTGAACCAGGAGTGGGTGATAAATGCAGAATTGGTGACTTGTTTCTATTATACCTTTTCTCTGATTGTTCCTCACCAGGTTTTGGCTCCCACTCCTGAGAAAAAATACTGACCGAATACTGACCAAATACTGGTAGTGGGGCCATGGCCTAAGAGTGGGATCCATCCTCCATGACACTCATATTCTAATAGGGAATATGGATAGTGATGACTTTGTCATAAAGGATATTCCATCTCATATCCCTAAGATATGCCACTACTCATGATCATCGGCAGCCAACTTCTGGGAGCCATACTGTCATGGGTGTGTCAGATTTGACAGACAGTCTCCCTGCAGTTGGTTGCAGAAGATCTCTTCGTTTGGCATTACAGATACCTTCTTAGCTGTTTCACTCTAGGACCCTGCGGCTACCTCTTTCCTGCTAATTGACACCCTGGCCTGGGTGTTTATGTGACACCCCAGGGGTCTGGTTGCCACAGTGATAGAGATATTACGTCTGAGAGCAGGTGGGAGGTCTCTTGGTCAGGAATCCTATGCATGCCACACCTCCTGCCCAGTCCTGGGAGGGGAAGAACTTCCCCTATATAAAACTGGGGCTGAGGCAGGGTTAGTTAGAGAAGAGTAGAGTTAAGAAGAGGAGCAGCTATAGGAAAGAGAGATCAGGAGCTCAGTGGGAGCAGTGCTACAAGGAATCAGGGGCTGGCAGCTGAAGAGCTCGCCCTGATTGAAGAGTTACCACCGGACCCGGAGTCCGAGGCTGTGGGGACTAATCCTTACCCAGCAGCAGAAACCGACCGGCAGGGGATTTCAGGTCCTCTGGCCAAGAAACCCGAAGGCACGGTCACACGCGTGGGACCAGCACCGCCGTCGTGGAGTGGAAGCCACTAGAAGGCCCCGAGTCACCGGCCATACGGGTGAGCACCACACGGTACACTCAGGGACGTGGGCTACTTTTACCCGCCTCTAGCAAGGTAGCCAGAAGAGTACAATTAGTTGGGGAGGCCTACAACTCCGCCTGGCCAGGGGAAATCCCATCTGCTCAAAGACTGACCAGGCCCCGATCGCTAGCCAGTACTCCGGGAGGGTCTATCTTTATCACCAGTAAAGACCCTGAACTACACCGCATCGTCTCTGAGTGGTTCCTGCTACCCCCATCATCCACGTCGGCTGCCCTGAGGCCATACCCCTCCCGTTGGGGGTTATACCATCCACGCTGCACAATCCTTCCACCGGCCTCAGCGGTCTGCCCTGCAGCGGCAGCTCCATAGCTGCATTCAACGGGTGGCGTAGTCGTCCAACATCTACTGCTAACACTCAGCCACACAGTTTGACTCCCTGGGCACGGACCGGGTCACCGCCACGAGACTACTACCCCCAACAGGCCCGGCTCCGGGTAGTCCCCGCGTGCGCAACGCTACACCAAGTAGGCCCAGGGGCGCGTCAACTTTTGGCGTAGTCGGCAGGATTCCGTGCCCGCAACCACTGGGTACTGCGTGCCTGAAAGAGACTGTTCAAACTTACCAGTGGTGAAGATTCCCGCCATCCGTGGAAGATTCCCGCCATCCGTGGAGGTTTCCCGCCATCCGGCGCCATCTTCTACCTTCTTCCCGCCATCCGCGAAGTTTTCCCGCCATCCGGCGCCATCTTCTGCCTTCTTCCCGCCATCCGTGGAGTTTTCCCGCCGTTGGACGCCATCTTGAAGACGCCGCGCGGGAAGAAGAGGGGCGTGGACTCCGAAAGCGCGCGAGAACTGAAGCCCCGCCTCACGTCCGGACATTGCGTAAGGTCCTGGAAGGAGCCCAACAGACGCCGACGTCACAGGAGCGCGACGGAAGGTTCTCAACCCTGACGATCCACTGCGGAGCCGCGGCCTACGGAAGAGGATCATCGCAAGGTAGGCCACGGTCCACTAGGGGGGGAGAAAGATGTCGGATACGGAGGAGAGCTTCACTGCCTCAACCCCCGCCAGCGCCACCGCTGCTGCAGTCATGCCTTTCACCATGCCCTATATCCCGGGAGCAGCCTGGCTACCCCAGTACTCAGGGGAGTCACATACCCTGAATGACTTTAAAGAAAAGCTGGATAGCCTCTTCCAGGTGTACCCCCTCACAGAAGAGCAAAAAGTGGGCATCCTGGTGGCCCAACTAACCGGGGCAGCCCAAAGGGAGGTAAAGTCCTGGCCACCTGGGAGGAGGACTGTCGCAGGGATACTAACCCGGCTGAGGGACACCTTTGAAACCCGCACCTCAGCCGAGATTAAGCTTAGATTCTATGGGTGCAAGCAGCGAGCACATGAGAGTATAAGGGACTATGCACTAAACCTACAAGAGGCCCTGAGAGCCATTAAGCAGACCGACCCTGACAGCGTGGGAAACGAGGACAGGCTGTTGACCGAGCAATTTATAGAGGGACTATATTGCAATGTCCACCGAACCCAGTTGCGGGCCATAGCCTTACAGGATCCTCATCTGGACTTTGCACAGTTCAAGGACAGAGCCATCCGGGTGCTCCGAGAACCGACACCGGGTGGCGTTGTGACCCACAGGCGCCCAGCTATCACTTACCACCAGGAGGCGGCGCCCTTGTCGGCAGGGCCTGTGGGGGCTGATGCGCAGGCTTTGAACAATGACCCGGCTCCGGACCTGCACCATCAGGTCCAAGAGCTAGCTAAAAGCGTTGCTGCGCTAACCCGAACTGTGCAGTCTTTACAGGTTTCCACTCCAGGGAAGATCCAGCTGGCATCCGGACCGGAGGACATCCCGTGGCGTCGACCAAGGAGGACCCCACCGGCCAGAGGAAGACCCAGCGACCGGTACAACGAGGACGGACAACCCATCTGCCGCCGCTGCAATTAACCCGGACATATGGCAAGGTACTGTCCTTTAAACTGGCACAACCTGGGGTAGAGGGCCAACCCCCAGGAAAAAGATCACCAGGCCCATCGAACTGGCGCGACAAATATGTGGGAGGACGTCCAGTCTTGCCTGTGGTACTGGATGGCATCCCTATGAGTGCCCTACTGGACACCGGGTCACAGGTCACCACCATCCCGTACGTGCTCTTCAAGCAGTACTGGAATGACTCGGATATAACCCGCTATCCAGACGACGACTTGAGTATCATCGCCAGTAATGGTCAGCCCGTGCCACAGATCGGATTTAAAGAAATGACCATTAAAATCGGTAGAGTCGAACTGGCAGCACAGGGACTGATCATTGTAGACATTGACAAGCGCGAGAGTCACCCAAAGATAACTCTAGGAACTAATGTGATTGAAAATTGTCTTGCAGAGGTGATTTTCATTTTACAGCAGGTTGCCAAGAACGCCAGCTCCGGCCAGCAGCGAGTGCTCCAGAAAGAGATCCGGGCACTGATGCGACGGCAACAGGTGGAACTCTCCGGTGGTGAGATTGGTAGCGTAAGAATGTGTGACCCTTTCCCTATTGCCATGCCCCCGAAAAGTGAAATGATGATTTGGTGCCGGGCAGCTATTGGTCTGAGAGGTAGAGATTACCAGGCCATGGTAGAACCAGTCTACTCAGACAGTAGGCCCACCATTTTGACAGCACGGGGGGTAGTTGATGTACGCCATGGGAGGGTGCCCGTTCGTATAATAAATATCGGGAAAAGGGAAGTATACCTGCCCCGGTATGCTACGCTAGCCAAATTATATACTATCAACCAAAATTCTATACAGTCTGTGGAACCCTTGCCTCCATCTCACCCGGAGGAAGGTAACGGCTCTACGAAAATAATGGAGGATTGGTGTCAGCAACTACATTTGGGTACTGACTCCACTCCCTCCCACCAGAAACAGGGAGTCTATCGGGTGGTTCGAGAGTACGAGAGAGTGTTTAGTAAACACCCGTTAGACTTCGGGCGAGTCAAGGGGGTAGAACACCACATCCCCACGGGAGACCATCCTCCCATAAAAGAGAGGTATCGACCCGTACCCCCTGCACACTACCAACACGCCAAGGGGATGCTTAGAGACATGAAGGAGGCTGGGGTAATCAGGGATAGCTGTAGCCCCTGGGCAGCTCCACTAGTCTTGGTCAAAAAGAAAGACAACACCAAGAGAATGTGTGTAGATTACCGGAAAATTAACCGTATCACACACAAAGATGCGTACCCCTTACCAAGAATAGAGGAGTCCTTGGCTGCTTTAAAATCTGCTAACTTCTTCTCCACCTTGGATCTCACTAGCGGGTACTGGCAGGTTCCTGTAGCAGAGGCGGACCGGGAGAAGACCGCATTCACCACCCCGATGGGACTTAGCGAGTTTACCTGCATGCCGTTCGGACTCTGCAACGCACCAGGAACCTTCCAGCGATTGATGGAATGCTGTCTAGGACACCGAAACTTTGAGACGGTCCTGTTATACCTGGACGATGTCATCGTCTATTCCAAGACCTACGAGGACCACCTGAAACACCTGGCGGAAGTGTTCGAAGCTCTGGCAAGTTACGGCCTAAAGGTGAAACCCTCCAAGTGTCACCTCCTGAAGCCAAAGGTGCAGTACCTGGGACACGTGGTGAGTGCTGACGGAGTGGCTCCCGACCCTGATAAGATCACCGCAATTAAGGAATGGCCAAGCCCCTCCAGCGTAAAGGAAGTGAGGCAGTTCCTCGGGTTGGTAGGCTACTACCGAAGGTTCATTCCCGGTTTCACCAAAAAGGCAGCTCCTATGCAGGACCTCCTGATAGGCCAGTCCAGGAAGGCCAAGAACCAGAAGCCACCCTTCAGATGGGAGAAGCTGGAAGAAGAGTCCTTCCGCCAGCTGAAGATGGCCCTCACGGGGGATGAAATCCTGGCATACCCGGATTATAGCCAGCCCTTTATCCTCTACACCGACGCCAGTAACATCGGGCTAGGAGCCGTACTGTCCCAGATCCAGCAGGGGAAGGAACGGGTAATTGCTTACGCCAGCCGAAAACTGCGACCCACCGAAAGAAACCCTGAGAATTACAGCTCATTTAAGCTAGAGTTCCTGGCAGTGGTGTGGGCAGTCACCGAACGCTTTAAGCACTACCTCGCTGCTTCCCGGTTCACCGTGTACACGGATAACAACCCGTTGACACACCTGGACACTGCAAGACTCGGTGCCCTAGAGCAGAGATGGATGGCCCGCTTGTCCAACTATGAGTTTACAATCAAATAACGGGCAGGACGCTCCAATACCAACGCGGACGCCCTGTCCAGGATGCCGAACCTACCGGACGTAGGGGAAGATTCAGAGGAACTGGAAGAAGTTGAAGTCCCCGCGTTCCACCGTCATGGGACTATCCAGTATTCCCACCGTGTAAGGAGTAAGCAATCCGCTACGTTCAACCCATTACCTCATTACAACTGGGCGGAGACGCAAGACAGTGACCCTGCCGTCCGACTGGTAAAGGAGATGCTGACTCGGCCAGATGCACGCCTTGACCCAGACGCTCCGGAGGAAGCCAAGCAACTGTGGGCTGAGAAGAGTCGATTGTTCCTTTACAAGGGGAAGTTGTGCCGCAGAATGGTTAACTCCCGGACGCATGAACTAATCTGGCAAGTAGTGGTGCCAAGAAGAGACGCAGCTATGGTGATGGAGGCATACCACGACGGAGCTGGGCACTTCGGATGGAAGAAGCTGGAGTTCCTGCTGCGCGGGCGGTTCCATTGGGTAGGCATGAGAGGAACCATCGAGAGGTGGTGCAGAGACTGTGGCCCATGCAACCTAAGAAGGAGGGACCGTGCCAGCCAGAAGACTCCCCTGCAGTCCATCATCACCAGACAGCCGTTGGAACTGGTAGCCTTGGATCATGTAAAACTGACCCCAAGCAGAAGTGGCTACGTCTACGCGTTAACCATCGTGGATCACTACTCCCGGTTCTTGGTTGTCGTCCCCGTCAAGGACTTAACGGCTCAAACAGCAGCTAGAGCCTTCCAGCAGCACTTCTGCCGTCCGCACGGATACCCGGAACAGGTGCTGACGGACCAGGGGCCTGCCTTTGAAGCGGAAGTCTTCCAGGAGTTCTGCACCCTGTATGGCTGCCGGAAGATAAGGACAACACCCTATCACCCGCAAACTAATGGACTTTGTGAGAAAATGAACCAGGTGGTGATAGATCTTCTGAAAACATTGCCCCTGGAAGAACGTAGTCTGTGGCCTGAAAAGCTGCCCGACCTGGTGGACCTATACAACCACATCCCTGTAGGTTCCACCAACTGTACCCCGGCTTACCTAATGAGGGCAAGACCTGGTAAGCTTCCTGTTGATCTGGAGATGGGAGTCCTGACACCCGAGGACACTTCACCAGAAGCAGACTGGGACACAGAGAGGCAGCAGCAGTACCGGAAAGTACAGGAGAGCGTGGAGCGAAGTCTCTGTCAAGCTAGGGAAAGACAAGAGAAAACTTACAACCAGTATGCTCCCGCTGTTCCCCTGGTGCCCGGAGAGCAGGTCTTGAAGAGGAAAAGACGGCTCCACAAGTTGGACGACCAGTGGGAGAAGGACCCGTACACCGTACTGCCCTCAAGCCACGACAACCCGAAGATCTGTACAATCAGTAAAGACGGAGGGGAAACCACAGCCATTGTATCCCGGGATCACCTGAAGAAGTGTCCCGAACAGCTACGGAACCCTGAAGAGGAACAAGAAGACCCTCGACCCATAGAGGAAAGGGAAGATATGATTAGTACTGTGCTCGGAGACTTCCCTCGGTCTTGGACTCAAGTCAATGGTGCTGTTGTGGTACCCGTCCTCACGTTCCTCCAACCAGCATCCCAAGTGCCTACGGAGACACATGTAGAACTGGAAGAACAGCCGGTCCAGGAGGCAGAAGACCCCACACAAGCAGACCAGGAGAATCAACCCTCTGCTTATAGTGAGCCTGCCATACCCCTAGTGAGCCAAAGAGTCCGTAGACGGCTGCCCAGTTTACCCTTGACAGCTCCTATACCCTGTAGCACAGGACCAGTCAGCCAGCTCCGTAGGTCCACTAGGGTCACTAGAGGCCAGTTGCCCGTACGGTGGAGGATCTAAATGTTTAAACTGTTTATTTGTATTTACCTGTTTTCTGTTACTTGTAAATAATTATGTGTTTCTAGTTATTTCATAGGAGTCTTTGGTGGATTTACCGGGAATCCTTTGTACATATGTTGGAGCGTAACCCAGGACGGACTAAAAGACTGATAAGGACTCGGGGCAGGACAGACCCCTACCTGGTTACGTCTCCCTGTTTTGGTGAAATGGACACCTTTGTTTTCTTCAAAGACTGCACCCGGTTGCGGACATGCCGTGACCATCCTAATGTGTTTTTTTTCTTTATTGTACTGTTTCTGTTTTTACTTGTTATGTTTTACAAAAGTATGTTTAGTCCCGGAGTACTAAATTTCACTAGGGGGGAATGTGACACCCCAGGGGTCTGGTTGCCACAGTGATAGAGATATTACGTCTGAGAGCAGGTGGGAGGTCTCTTGGTCAGGAATCCTATGCATGCCACACCTCCTGCCCAGTCCTGGGAGGGGAAGAACTTCCCCTATATAAAACTGGGGCTGAGGCAGGGTTAGTTAGAGAAGAGTAGAGTTAAGAAGAGGAGCAGCTATAGGAAAGAGAGATCAGGAGCTCAGTGGGAGCAGTGCTACAAGGAATCAGGGGCTGGCAGCTGAAGAGCTCGCCCTGATTGAAGAGTTACCACCGGACCCGGAGTCCGAGGCTGTGGGGACTAATCCTTACCCAGCAGCAGAAACCGACCGGCAGGGGATTTCAGGTCCTCTGGCCAAGAAACCCGAAGGCACGGTCACACGCGTGGGACCAGCACCGCCGTCGTGGAGCGGAAGCCACTAGAAGGCCCCGAGTCACCGGCCATACGGGTGAGCACCACACGGTACACTCAGGGACGTGGGCTACTTTTACCCGCCTCTAGCAAGGTAGCCAGAAGAGTACAATTAGTTGGGGAGGCCTACAACTCCGCCTGGCCAGGGGAAATCCCATCTGCTCAAAGACTGACCAGGCCCCGATCGCTAGCCAGTACTCCGGGAGGGTCTATCTCTATCACCAGTAAAGACCCTGAACTACACCGCATCGTCTCTGAGTGGTTCCTGCTACCCCCATCATCCACGTCGGCTGCCCTGAGGCCATACCCCTCCCGTTGGGGGTTATACCATCCACGCTGCACAATCCTTCCACCGGCCTCAGCGGTCTGCCCTGCAGCGGCAGCTCCATAGCTGCATTCAACGGGTGGCGTAGTCGTCCAACATCTACTGCTAACACTCAGCCACACAGTTTGACTCCCTGGGCACGGACCGGGTCACCGCCACGAGACTACTACCCCCAACAGGCCCGGCTCTGGGTAGTCCCCGCGTGCGCAACGCTACACCAAGTAGGCCCAGGGGCGCGTCATTTACATAGTTTCACAATGCAGCAGGAAAGTGCCGGTGATACTCACATGTTTCCTTGTGAATGCTTGGAGCTCTCAGACTGCCATCTTCCTCTGTGGTGCTAGGAGGACACTTGGAGTTATCTCTTTGAAGTCGGCTAAAGCTAAGCTACTTTCCCCATGTTTGTCATCCTTATTGTCTTTAGTCGTTAGTGGGGATCGACTAGTGTTCATCCCCCCTTCCCTATCCAGGGCCAAGCGCTAGGGAAATACAGGGTCTAGGTTCGCGTGCGGCGATTGGTGAGGAACCAATATAGGGACGTTAGTGGAGACAGGGTGATATCAGATCAGCCTAGGAAGTCTCCACTCCCCCCTTTCCCTAGAGTCTGGGCTCACTTTCCTCCTTCCCTTTTGTGTTGCACTTAGTCTTTCCCACACCTTGCGTGACACATACAGCTTCCCTTTCACTGCTTTTCCTGCACAGCAGAGCCCTGACCGACCCCCTGAGCAGAGAACTGCAGCCCACCCACTATGCTGTGCAGGGAAAGACTTTAATGTGGCACAGCACAGAATCAGTATTACTGCCTTTTATTTATACCCCTGTAAGGTGATTGGAATATAGATACTGAATTTATGGTCTCATACCATCATAATTATATTACTCATTTCTTAAACATTATATTCCATTGGCAACATATCTGATGTAGAACCTATATATGTGACACATAAACTAGATATAGTATAAAATATAACATTTATTGATGATAATTTAAAAATACATAATAAGAAATGGGGAAAGGAATCACAAAAGAGAAAAAGGGCCACACAGGTAAGTATCAGCAGTACTCAGATGAACATGCAATGATAAAGTGCAATGTGCTGATATACTTCCATTGTGGGAAGTATATCAGCACATTGCACTTTATCACTGTTCCACTTTATTACCTACATATACAATACTTTAACACTTCATGTGGAGAATTGGTTGAGACATTCTTGTTATTTTTGCGCATGTTCATCTGAGTACTGCTGATACTTACCTGTGTGGCCCTTTTTCTCTTTTGTGATTCCTTTCCCCATTTCTTATTATGTATTTTTAAATTATCATCAATAAATGTTATATTTTATACTATATCTAGTTTATGTGTCACATATATAGGTTCTATGACATAATAGACACATTCACACATATATTTTTTCTTACATTTTTTTCTAATTGTAACATATCTGATGTGTCTGACCTGCAGACGGTTTTTTACGGTTCCCTGGTAATATTCTTGTTTGTGATTTTTTAATTTATACTAATAAAATTTATGTTTTTTATATTCACATTCTCTCTTCTTTATTGTTGAACCATTTTCTGGGTTCAATATTGTGTTGTTATACATGATTCTATGAAGAGTACTGAACTATTGCAGGCAGCAGGGTGGCTAGGTGGTTAGCACTACAGACTTGCAGCACTGGGGTCCTGGGTTCAAATCCCACCAAGGACAACATCTGCAAGGAGTTTGTGTGTTCTCCCCATGTTTGCATGGGTTTCCTCCCACACTCTGAAGACATACTGATAGGGAATCTAGATTGTGAGCCCCAATGGGGACAGTGATGATATTGTCTGAATTGTAAAGCACTGTGGAATATGTTGGCACTATGTAAATAAAAAGATTATTATTAACTATTTTTGGACACTTGTGTTTATAAGTATATTTGCATGTAGTTTGTTGTGGTGTTCGGTGTAATGGTTACACAGAAATGGCCTTGCTAACTGTCCCGGACGTTGGACATTGGACTGTATGTAAAGTAACCCTGGTAGAGAGCAACCCATACATATTTCCCCTTTTTACGGTGGCAGGCAGGTGGGTGTCAGGGGGGTACTAAGCCTAAGCTGATTTTTCCCAGCAGAGTAGCACTGGTCTGTTCAAAAGGTAGCAGTGAGTTCTCCCAAAATTCAGTATTCTTTGCTGGACGGTGCACATGCCATCAGAGTCTCCTAGCAATCTAAGGCTGAGTTCACATTACAGTTTGCACATCTCATTTGTCAGTTCTTTTTAGAGGAACAGACAAAAGAAAATCAAGAACGCAACGGGTTTGTTACAAACTGAAGCTGGTGGACCCCATTGGTTATTAAGGGGGTCCCTATGCATCTCTTTGCATCAGTCATGTAACTGATCCATTTTGCACAAGAATTCTGTTTGTTTGTTCCTCTAAACGCAAATTGTCTCTTCAGAGGGGAAGATGACTAGAACTCTAGCGCCAATTCTAAAAGTCAATATCGACTCTCTAACGAGCCTTGTCACATGACTTAGGATAAAAGCCAAAATCTCAATTTGCAGACACTGTGTTTTGGGGTTCTGCCCCTCATCAGTGCAAAGTGTGAGATTTGGTCTGGCTGGGTGAGAGGCGTCTGACTGGGATCTGAGGGGTAACATTTCTCCCTGTGGAGAGTGACATGTCAAGCCTGACATGCCAAGGTGAGGAGACTTTTAAGCCACAATGCTCCTCTGGGAAATTGTCTCTTCAAAGAGGAAGAGGACTAAAACTTTTAGTATTGCTACTTCCTATAGGTGGCACTAGAGTTCTAGTCCTCTTCCTCTGTTAAGAGACAATTTGTATATTTCCCAGAGGAGCATTGCAGCATAAAAGTCTCCTCACCTAGGCATGTCAGGCTTTACATGTCACTCTCTGTAAGAAGAAAAGTTACCCCTTGGATTCCTCTAAATGGAAATGTGTATGTGAACGACACAGCAGGCCGTTAATGTCTCTCTTTGGTTGACAGTGTTCAGATTTTCATTGGTGTCCTTAGAGATAGGTGGCACCATGTATGTCTGACCTCCACTTATCTCCCTCGTTGCAACGATATTCACGCTCAGACACGTTTATGAGGAAGTCGTTGGAGAAGTGTTCAGCCATCAGTCAGCTTATTATTTGCATTGTCAGGATTGTTTTGGTGAGAAACCTAAACCTAGTTCATTAAAAATGCCGTGTTATGTTTTTCCTACTGCAGAACCAGTTCTGGGGGATTTCCATGTGAGCGTTTCCTGAGTGGTGTCACTTCTTTCCATTGAGGAGCATGCACTCATACCTAGACTGTTGTTACTGGCATCACTTTAGTGCTGGGTAAACGGATGGGATTGTGGCTCTGGCGGCACGGATAACTGGTGCTGGCGAATGCTCACTGCTTCCTACCAACAACACAGCACTGCCCGTACACATTAATGAGCGTGTGTGAATCTGTATGTGGCTGGTGTAAGTCTATAAGAGAGAACGATTTTATAACTTTCTCCTTTTATGAGGTTTTATTGTTTTGTGCATGTGTGAAGAATGTTTTTTTCCCCCTGTCTCGCACAATACAGGTTCCCTTAAAATGTGATTATTTCCATCTCATATAGTGAGGACATATAGGTAGGACATGGCATCAATTTCTGATCCACGGGCTCGGATCTCTGGGATTCCTAACGATCCTGAAAATGACGATCCCGAGGTACTGGATTAGGGCTCCATCTCCTTTTATCTGGGTTCACTCCTGTATTCGGACTTTACGTGTCTACATTCCTAAAAACGGAACAGATGAAAAGAAATAAACCATTACATTACTGACGCCGAGGGGCCCATTGATTATTATGGTGTCCGTCTGGGTTCCGTTATATGTCCATTATTAGAGTAGAAGAAAAAGTACATCATGCAGAACTTTTTTCCCCCTCCATTTTAAAAACTGACACATAACAGGACCTAGACAGATCCCATAATAATCAATGAGGTCCCTCTGCTTCAGTTATGAATCAAAACTGTTTAGGACTTTAATACAATTTGTCCATTCCTAAAAATGGAGCAAACAGGATTTCTGAATAGAAGTGTGAATGTAGTCTAAGATTTAAGGGGTAACGTTTCTTCTTGTGGTGGGTGACAAGCCAGGCTTGTCATGCCAGATTGAGGAGACTTGTACGCCATGCATGCTCCTCTGAAAAATGAAATATTTCCCAGAGGAAAGTCTCCTCACTTTGACAGGCCAGGCCTGGCTTGTCTCTCTCCACAAGGAGAAACGTTACCCCTTAGATCCCAGTCTTAAGCCTCTCGCCCAGCCAAATCAGATCTCATACTTTGCAATGAGGAGGGGCAATACCCCGAAATACAGTGTCTGCAAATTGAGATTCTGGTTTGGCTTTTATCCTATGTCATGTGATAAGGCTCGTTAAAGGGTCAATATTGACTTGTAGGATTGGGTCTTCCAATAGGTGGCGCTAGAGTTCAAGTCTTCTTCCTATCTGAAGAGGCAATTTGCAAATGTAGTCTAAGTTCACCCTATTTTGGGGATTGCTGGGGGTCCCATGTGGTGAACCATCATAAATCATAAAGTGACGGAGTAAGAATATGACTCGCCCCCTGGGCCTTGGGGCACTCGGAGCCGGGCAGTAGGGAGACGATGGGGGTAGTAGTGGCAACCCGGTCCGTGGCTCAGGGTGGTCAGACCAGTGGCAGTCCTTTATATGTTGCAAGTGATGTCCGACTACGCCACCCGTGGATTGCGGCTATTATGAACCGCCGCTGCAAGGCAGACCGCTGGGGCTGATGGTGTATGCAGCTGAGATAGTGTAACTCCCCACGGGAAGAGTGCAGCCCCAGGGCAGTGTAGTGGATGGTGGGGGTGATGGTGCAGGGCGTCCCAGTACCGTTAGTGCTGGCGAAGTAAAAAGCACAAAAACAACATGTTGCAGTCCAGGGTCTTTTACTCACAGTTCGTATACTCCAAGCCACTGCGGTACCGGTAGTGACTGCCCGAGCCGTGCTGCGTCCACCAGGTGAGGGGCTCGGTCAACCCCCAGGCAGTTCAGGAGCATGGCACAGGACCCCCTTCAATCCTTTCTCTGGCCTGCCTCACCAGTGACCCACTTTTGTCCAGCTGCCGCGGAACTGCGCGGGTAAACATGGGCCCCGTTCCCTGCTGTCCTATATGGTGCCTTCCTAGCAGGTTTGATGAGGTATCGCACCAATAAATGATCACGACCTCCGGTCTTTGGCTGAGGGTAGTTTCTCCTCCACCAACTTGGGATCCGGTACCCTTAATCTGCCTGACCCTTCACCCTGTATTCTCGTGGGTTCTTAGGGTCCCTTCCACCTTCTTGTTTCTGAGCCCTTCTACACTTTGGGTACTTCTCTTCCTTTGCTGTTCCTTTCTGTTTCTGTTCCTTTCTTCTGGCTCCGGCCTTCACTCTAGGCCAGCCTTGTGGCGCTGGGCCGAGGCTGAGCCACAGCTCCCTGTCACATCTCCACTCTGCTTCTTCTCTGACTGAACTGACCCAGAACTAAGATGGTGCCCACCTTTTATACCCTTTCCTAGTGTGTGAGCTCAGGTGACCAGCAACCAATGAGCTCCTTCCTATGCTCAGAAACCAACCCCTATCTGCTCCTACATCACTGGGTATTCCTCCCCCCTCCCCACTCCAGCCAGGGACAGATTCTGTCGTGCCTGCATTACTGTCTAATGGGAGCACCGTTGAGCTGTCCCCCGGAAATGGGGTGTGTGTGATGCATGCAGCTAAACGAGCCCTGGTCCACACTCCATCCTTACCCGGGAGTGGAATATCACACCTCTGGCAGAGATGCAATACCCCTGCAGCGGCCGAACCCTCAGGGCGCTACAAATACCCTTTTACTAAAGCCTTCCACCCGAAATCAATAGGTTGACCATGTAATGTACGGATGCACTGCATATTCCAAAGCGGATCTTATAGGACATAAGCATATGTATGGGGGTTTAACCAGAAAGAAAAGCTGAAGCAAAAATTGTCTTTGGAATACCCTGTATATTTCAATGGGCCATTTATTCCGCTAATACCAATTTTTGCTTCATAAATCCTGCAACGCTACTGTACCAGAAGGGATTGGTCAGTGCCAGTGCAGATTGTATGAGTCCGATGCTTTGCAGAGGTATAATGTGTTTTTATCTTCCTTGGATATCAGCACCATGTTGAGTATACAGTGGAATTGCTATTTGTGTAATTTCTCGTAATTTGGAGACTCAGCTTTTTTTGCCTCTATAGTGGTCACAATGACTTTCTAATGAGGGAGTGTCCATTTGGAGATGTGCAGATGTGGGTTAGGCTGCCCCAGCAAGGAAAACAAAAGCTTCTCAGAAGGCAAGTGAAACATGATAGAGCAGCCCCCACTAGTTACCAAGTCTTAAATGTTTGCCTCTGGGCTATGTGGGGGCAGGGAGCTGTATGTGCATCTAATCTCCCAGTGTTACACAGTAGCCACCAGTAATCAGCACAATATAAAGGGCTTTGTTTGATGAGTCAGGAGGGAAGGCAACATTACAAACCATGCTCCACTTAAAGGTATTGTCCACTTTAATATTTTATAGTACAAAAGGGACTTTGGTGGTCTCAAAACATAAAACCGAAGATGCTCATCTAAAGGAAGCGAGGAGACCAGGGGGGACACAGCCAGCAGTGTGAAGGGACGTTGGGAACCTGTAGGCGAGTATTTTTTTTTATTTTAAGACCCCTAAGGGTCTATTTGTACAATCAGGGGCCCCTTTAAGCTTGTTATACACCTTAAAATCGTCCAAACCTGCGCATTGTAGCAGGACCTGCAGTGGTCACCAACCTCAGGGTCTCCAGTTCTTGTAAAACTACAACTATCTGCATACCCTGACAGCAAGACCCCTTAAGTGGATGCTGGGAGTTGTAGTTTCTCAACGCCACAGATTGCTGAATCCTTGATCTAATGTGTATAGGGGTCTTCTTGATTCTCCAACAGGTGATATAACCATAACCCTATGTAACAGTATTTAGAGAGTCCCTGTGTATTTGATCAAATTGTGTGAGCCCATCTGCCAGCGACGCAATGACCTCTTCAGATGTGAACCAGAACTAACGTCCGTCCCCTGGGCGGGCATAGGTCTACAGAATAAAAGGGCAGGAAGGACAGATGGAGAGGCGTGCACAACCAAGATGGAGGCAGTCACCACCCCAAAAATGTACAATGCTCAATATGAAATAGGTCAGCACATCCTAGAAAACGAATGTACAGCGCTGGACCTCCTCTGCCCAGTAGTAGGCTGATATCACACGATATTGTGATACCATGATCGAGAGCCTTTCTGTTCCTCTAGTAACGCGTAAAGTCCAGACTGACCTAATAAACCAGAACTAGGGATCTATGTGGCTCACGATTGGGACCTTTCAAATGACTAACCATCATGCTGCTCTAGTTACATCCAGAAGGGGGCAGCAGACAACACATATATTTATCTGATCTCATTTTATTCTTTCCTGTGAGAGCGTTTCTAGCAGGCTTCTCAAGTAATAGGGTTCCTCTTTCGATCCCTGTATGGAGATTTATTCTCATGCTCTAAAAAGTGATCCTCAGCCTGTAACTCTCCAGCCGTTTTCTCTCTTATTCTCAAGGCATGCTGGGAGTTGTAGTTTTACAACAGCTAAAAAGTCAGATGAGCTTAATGTAGATGAGGTAGCTGCAGTAGAGTACTAAAGACGACAAGGGCAGCTGTACAAATAGAATGGTTGAACTGGTTGCTGTTCTACTTTTGACCAGGCGGGGGACACACAGAGCACATGCGTCCTATAATGGCATTTATAAGTTATTACAGTTTGGTTAGGAGACTTTATAGTGGTGATGAATTGTAAGGCTTTGATGGAGCAGGTCACCACATATTACAAAGCAATACATGGAAGATATGGAATTGCAAAGAAAGGACGATTTATCAATGTGCCCCTGTGTAAGGGGGAAAATTAGAGATGAGCGAGCCCGAACTTAAAAGTTTGGGGTTTGTACCTAAGTGCCCGGTACTAATCGCTGAACACGAAGTCCGTTGCAACGTTTGAAGTTCCGGGGAAAGTCCAGAGAGAATATTTTCCAGATCAAAAGTTCAGGTCCCCTTTGTTTTCAATGAGGTTCGGGTTCTGGTTCAAGTTCAGTTCTGGTTCCCGAACTTTGGAATAAAGTTCAGGTCGGGTACCAGAACTCGAAGTTCCACGGGTCCGCTCATCCCTAGTGTAAATATTTGTTGGTGAAATTCCACCCTTGGATGATCTTGTAAATTGTCTAGATAGCTAACTCCACATTTATCACACAGCTGAGACATTTGCTAATGATCGCTAAGACACTGGCCTCTTCTGTAGTGAAGCCGCCATGCGATCAGTTGGACATTTAAATGAAGGGTTGAATATCCAATATATAGAGGGGCTGCGTGTGTGCTGGGGATCTCTGCTCTGGCCAATAGTAGGGGGGACATACAAGACTCTAGAGCTCCACAGATCCCTGCAGGGTAACCAGGGTGTATGTAGTGGCCCCTTTTATACACAGGCTTCAAAATTAAGTTCATAGAGACTTATCAAAACAGTAGGAAACAAAAAGTGGTGTAGGAGTTTATAGTGACCAATCAGATCCCATTTTTCAACAGCTGATTGCTAGAAATAGACAACTGCTTCACTTTTCCTTTTATCTCCCTCTTTATATGTTTTTTTTCCCAATGAAAAAAAAAACTCCACAAACTCTAAAAACAACAAAAATGCAATATGTGCCGACTGTTCAATAATTTCCTATTGACATTAAAGTAACAATTGACTGCGGTCTTTTGACCTTAAAGGGTCTGTCTAGGCTTTGGGTACAAGTCTGCAATCACCCTATGTGACAGCAGACTTGTGAAGCCTCACAGCATGCATGCCGACTAGACGTGTCTGGCCTCGATCAATACAAGTGAATTTAGCAAGGTCTGGCACGTCTAGTCAGAATGTGGCTGAAAGTATGCAAATCGCTTACTTGTAGTCACATGACTGCCCGTTCCTGGAGAATCCTTACAGCGCACACTGTGCACGCTGTGAGGATTCGTAAGTCTGCAATCAGACTGATTGAAGACTTGTACCCCAAGCCTGGACAACCCCTTTAAAAGGTTATTCCTGTCTTCATAAATGGGTATTGTCAAATAGTGCTTGTCAATATAAACAATTTTGCAATTTACTGCATATAAATATTTGCAGCCTTTCTTGAGATGTTAACACTTTTCTTTTGACTTGGAGACCAACGCTGCTAGACAGCAGCACATTGGCAGTGCTTACAAGCTTTTTTTTTTCTATTGAGCTTGTACCCACTGCCTTGACGCTGGCCAGGATCTCTGGAGCACAGTGTTACCACCAAATCCCGGTCAGGTGGTCGGTCTCCTAGAAAAGAAAAGTTTTAATATCTCGAACGGCTGCAAATTTTGATAAGCAGTAAATTGCTTAAGACTCAATATGGATAATATCCATCTATGAAAATGTAAATAGCCCTTTAAAACAGTTTAAAACTGCCCACAATAATGCTGTAAAACACAGCCTGTTGCACTGCTCTGTCCTGTACATCCCTTGTTCTTTTTTATTTTTAGGCTAAGTTCATAGGTTCGTTTATCTGTTCTGTCTTAGGAACGGACACAAGGAATTTATGTAAAAAATTGATCCCTTTAACAGAATAAGCAGGGGTCCCCATTGGTTATTATGGGTCCCAGTCTGGTTTCCATTTGGTGTCAGGTTTTTTTTAGAACTGGAGAAAAAGTTCTGGAAGATGAGCTTTTACTTCCTTCTAAAAACTGACGGTGAATGGAAACCAGCTGGACGCTATAATAATCAATGGGATGTCTCTACTTCCGTTTACATCAGTAATGCAACCGATCCATTTTTGGACATTAATTATATTTGTCTGTTCCTAAAACAAAAGACAAACGCAATTCCCAAACGTGTGAACAGAGCCGTATGTATCACCTAAGGAAGAGGGAATATAAAACCAGTGCAAACAGTAAATCAGTGTGAATCGAAAAATACTAATAATGCTCAATGTACACCAATGGAATATGGTAAACTTTAATGTTGTCCTTAATTATCAGACAGAGGCCAAACAAGGTCCTTTTGGTCTTCGTGTGGCCGGTATGTATCTTCATCCCTTTTTATTTATATACATTGGAAAATGCATTAGACCGCACTTTCCTGTATAGAGGGCCACCGCAAACACGTATACCGTGCATTATATGATTCTTTGCAATGTCCCGTATGCACCTTCTGAGCATATACGCCCGACAGCGGCCACATACGTAGTACGCACGTAGCCTGAGGGACAGGAAACTATATAATTCTGTATGAAAATGGACATAACTAATTTGTACTATAATCGCCCATTTGAAGTCCTCAGATAAGGAGCAGGCTTATTACACGGCCAATAAAGCTCTGAAGAAGGGTTTTATTGGTGTAATAAAAGTGGATGGATATATGACGCCTACTTTGTAGAAACATTGTGCACGATGATCACACTTGTGAGGCCAGCTCCACACGCGCTGTCGTTTTTCAGCCGTTTATTTATTATCTATGTAATTTGCTGTTGGCAAATAGGAAAACATCATCCTAGTCACAGAGGAAAGCTACCGAGCAACCAGAAATGGAATCTCATTGGTTCCTATAGGCAACTGCTTCTCTTTTCCTTTACACTATTTTTATGATTTCCCTCGCTTATATAGTGCCATCATATTCCACAGCACTGTACAGAAACTATCATCACTGTCCCACCATAAAGACTGGGAAAAAAACAAAGCACTGGGCGTATATGAAGAAGCTTAAGGGGCCAGTTCACATTTTGCATTTAAATGTAGTTTAAAGAGTGTATATCAAGTATGGAAGTTATCTCCTATCAACAGGAGATTCAACTGGTGGGTCTCTGACCCCAAGCCTTGTCTAAATGGAGCCAAGGTTGAGCATGTGCTCCTCTGCTTCATTCAATCTCTGAGACTACTGTCTAGTCTACTGTGTTTGCTCCAGTAGGCGTACACAGCCAAAAATTATGCCTGACAGAGCACATGGTGACTCCATCTGCATTATTATAATCAATGGCCTTGTCGGCACATACGCCCCAAAAACTGTTTTGAGGGCTTTTCGGACATAAGCCCAGATGGAGCTACTGAATGTAGGCAAAAACACTGTGTGATCCCAACCTAACTGTAGTTTGGTCACATCCGGGGTCAGGAATTGCTCCCCGTAAATGAATCTAGAGCCGATTGCCTTGATATATTGTCAATCAGTGCTTGCATCAGGCCCGTGTACTAGAACTCTGTTCAGACATCAGTTTCTCAAGTATCTATTCTATCTGTCTTTTTCATGGGTAGACCTTGGCGCACTTAAAGTTCACGTCCGCGAAAAAAAAAAAAGATTTCTGTTCTTCATCTGAGTCACGGAACAAACTCATTCAAATCAGTGGATCCTGAAAAAAAACAGTCAGCACTTGGATGTCATCAGTATATCGTCCCAGTGCTGTCCGCTCTGCTGATTAATCAGTAGAACCTTGGGATTTTATTTTTTTGCATAAGAGAAAAAAAGAACATCATACTGATGCTAAAGGACCCATAAACCAAAAATGGCTTAAGATTGGTCTAGTGGTCCGTTTTTTTTCTTGCATGTAAAAAACTGGAATGAGGCCTCATGGTTTATTAACAAGGGCTATTGCAGATTTTGGCATAAATTTTCAAAACATGTCCGATCCCTGTTTTCCTCGACATCTCCAGTCAGGGAGTCGGGAGGCGCTCGCACATTAGATGGTTGGCAAGTCCTGCTGAAATCGGCATCTTCAGCTGACTTTTAAGTAAGATTTTCAGCCTTCAATTCTGACTTGATTCGGTCAAAGGGTTTGGGTTACAGATGTCCTATTTGTTTGCCAACCAAAGTGGGTCAGGTAATCGGAGTTAAAATCCAGGAAGGTCCAGCACCAATCGTCACATATACAGAGACTGCATTAAACAGTAACCAGTCTAGCAAGATATGGTTCTGTCCTATGAGTATACATAGAGCGGCCGATCTATAATGACAGGAGGAAATGTAAATGTAATGTAAGCAGAAAAAAAATGCAATTACTTCAAAGTTGCAACATTTTGGAGGCAGATTCCTGTACGACTATGGTTTGTGAACTTCTATGTGTTTTAATACGTTTCACTAATTTGTGTTGGGGGGGATTTCACATGTGCCATTTTTATGCAGAGGTTTTTTATATAGTTTTTGAAGCCAATAATTCCAAAAAAAAGAGAAGTAGAGACTTCCCTATAAGCTTATCTTCCCTTTACAATCAGTTACTGACATTGGCTTTAAAACTGCATCTAAAAAAATATTTAGATTTGAGAGTCCTCAGTGGTTGATACCTTTTAATGGCTAACTGAAAAGATGGTAACAAATTGCAAGATTTCGAGACTTCTCAGGTCTCTTCATGAGGCATAGTATCGATGAAGAGACCTGAGTAGTGTTGAAAGCTTGCAATTTGTTACCATCTTTTCAGTTAGCCATTAAAAGGTATCAACCACTGAGGACTCTCAAATCTAAATATTTTTCTATCTACTGGCTAACACGGTACAAGAATATATATTTTCCCTATATCAAACTGCATCTAAATATTGTGTAATGTGCCCCTGAAAAAGAACATCAAAGGGGGTGTCCAGTCAAGGGGTTGTTCAGTGGTTGTCAATACACTTGGACCTGCAGATTGGCAGAACAGGAAGTTTACATCCCCCCTTAGAATGGAGTGATATGATCGACCGCAGCTCCATTAATTCCCTATGGGGCGGCTGAGCACTGCGCTGAACTTTTTCGAACCTGCCGCTCCATTAATTCCCTATGGGGCGGCTGAGCACTGCACTCAACTTTTTCGAACCTGACGCTCCAATAATTCCCTATGGGGCTGCTTAGCACTGCACTCGACTTTTTCTGACCTGCCGCCCCATTCATTCCCTATGGGGTTGCTGAGCACTGCGCTCGACTTTTTCTGACCTGCTGCTCAATTTTGAAACGGGGGTAAAATTTCCCCAGCCGATTGGTGAGGTACCAGTACTCGGACACCCACCAATCAGCAAATAATTGGATAGGTGATAACTTGTTTTCACCGGACACCTTTAATTGCTCATTACATATGTAATACCTACTTGTTACAGAGGAATATGCAATTAATACTCAAGATAGGAATACTCCTTTAACACAGGCCATGACAGAAGACCTTGATGGTGGAGCCAGGACGTGTAGTCATCCCACCCCACCACAAGCCAAGGCACTCGCATCTTCCTGCATATCGGATCAGTGTATATACGGCTTATATACAGCACAGCGGCCATATACTGTACTTCCTTACATTTCCGAATGCAGACACTTTGAGGATGTACAGTAGGCGGTTTCTTCAAGGTGCTGGTAGCACAGCAGGGTAATAAGGATACAGTGGGTACGGAAAGTATTCAGACCCCTTTAAATGTTTCACTCTTTGTTTCATTGCAGCCATTTGGTAAATTCTAAAAAGTTAATTTTTTCTCTCATTAAAGTACACTCTGCACCCCATCTTGACTGAAAAAAACAGATATGTAGAATTTTTTGCAAATTCATGAAAAAAGAAAAACTGAAATATCACAAGGTCATAAGTATTCAGACCCTTTGCTCAGTATTGAGTAGAAGCCCCCTTTTGAGCTAGTACAGCCATGAGGCTTCTTGAGAATGATGCAACAAGTTTTTCACACCTGGATTTGGGGATCCTCTGCCATTCTCCCTTGCAGATCCTCTCCAGTTCCGTCAGGTTGGATGGGGAACATTTGTGGACAGCCATTTTCAGGTCTCACCAGAGATGCTCAATTGGGTTTAGGTCAGGGCTCTGTCTGGGCCAGTCAAGAATGGTCACAGAGTTGTTCTGAAGTCACTCCTTTGTTATTTTAGCTGTGTGCTTAGGGCCATTTTCTTGTTGGAAGCTGAACCTTCGGCCAAGTCTGAGGTCCAGAGCACTCTGGAAGAGGTTTTCATCCAGGATATCTCTGTACTTGGCCGCATTCATGTTTCCTTCAATTGCAACCAGTCGTCCTGTCCCTACATCTGAAAAACACCCCCATAGCATGATGCTGCCACCACCATGTTTCACTGTTGGGATTGTATTGGGCAGGTGAAGAGCAGTGCCTGGTTTTCTCCACACATACCGCTTAGAATTATCATCAAAAAGTTCTATCTTCGTCTCATCAGACCAGAGAATCTTATTTCTCATAGTCTGTGAGTCCTTCATGTGTTTTTGAGCAAACTCTATGCGGGCTTTCATTTGTCTTGCACTGAGAGGATTCCGTCGGGCCACTCTGCCATAAAGGCCCGACTGGTGGAGGGCTGCAGTGTATTAGGCCGGTACGTAGGAGAAGGGCTTTCTCGCGGCGTCCGGCCAGGCCCTTTCCTGCTGGTCAGTAATTGTCAGCATTTAGGTTCCGTTCTAGGGATTCTAAGTGTGGTTTCTGCTCATGTGCCGCTAAGCCACACCCCTTGCGGTCATGTGTCGCTAAGCCACACCCCTTGCGGTCATGTGCCGCTAAGCCACACCCCCTGCTGTCTGGTACAGCGTGGTTGGTTGTCCTAGGGCTGTCTCTAGTGTACTTAAGGGCTCCGCCCCGGTGCCTAGTCTATCTCTTTCTAACCTGGGTGAGGTCTCTGGCAGTAAATGCAGTGTGTGAGTCGTTGTCAAGGGTTCCTGCTGTGTGCTCCCTAGTCATCCTAGCCATCAATTAGGGCGAGGGGAAGGCTGTGAGCAGCATGCTTTACCGTGTCGGTTCACCAGTTGCTGTCCACGCCACGGAGGCGTCCTCGCTACTGATCCAGCATTCCAGGTCTCCACCATTGTATGTGTGGTCACACTGCCGCTTTTACACCCATGTGTTGGGTGCTGCATAGATCCTCCTCCTCTTTAGGAACTTAGGTTCCAGGCCTTTCCTGGCCTGCAGCTATCTGCAGCTCTATATGCCGTCATCTAGTGCTCAGGCGTTTCTTGCTGCCAAATCCTTCCTGCTCTCCACAGCGGTGTCTTGCAGAAGTTTATTAGTTTCGTTTCTGGAGTATTGCTAACTCCCAGCATAGTACCATGTTTAGTTACTACTTGTGTGTGCACTTAGCACACTAGTTTATTTCTTTCTCTGTGCTTAGCTGAACATTCCTCTGGGACTCAGCTGCTGCAGCTCCTCTGCAGTCCGTTGGACCCCGATGTGTCCTTTAGGTTTTATTTTATTAAAGGACACGCCAGCATAACACAGTGATAGTTGACTTTGTGGAACTTTCTCCCATCTCCCTACTGCATCTCTGGAGCTCAGCCACAGTGATCTTGGGTTCTTCTTTACCTCTTTCACCAAGGCTCTTCTCCCACGATTGCTCAGTTTGACTGATCGGCCAGGTCTAGGAAGACTTCTATTGGTCCCAAACTTCTTCCATTTAAGGATTATGGAGGCCACTGTGCTCTTAGGAACCTTGAGTAATGCAGAAATTCTTTTATAACCTTGGCCAGATCTGTGCCTTGCCACAATTCTGTCTCTGAGCTCCTTGGGCAGTTTCTTTGAGTTCATGATTCTCATTTGGTCTGGCATGCACTGTGAGCTGTGAGGTCTTATATAGACAGGTGTGTGCCTTTCCAAATCAAGTCTTATCAGTTTAATTAAACACAGCTGGACTCCCAATGGAGTAGAACCATCTCAAGGAGGATCACAAGGAAATGGACAGCATGTGACTTAAATATGAGTTTCTGAGCAAAGGGTCTGAATACTTATGATAATGTAATATTTCAGTTTTTCCTTTTTAATAAATTGGCAAAAAAATCAACATTTCTGTTTTTTTCCAGTCAAGATGGAGTGCAGTGTACTTTAATGAGAGAAAAAAAAAATGAACTTTTTAGAATTTACCAATGGCTGCAATGAAACAGAGTGAAAAATGTAAAGGGGTCTGAATACTTTCCGTAGCCACTGTATATGGCAGTTACAGGGGTTTAGATGGCCTATTAAAAGGTTAGGGGTTTTTCTTCACTTAACAGGAAACCTATTGAGCTAATCCATGTGTAACTCAGCAGTTTTAATCTGCGTCGATAAAATGAAGCTCTACCACCTGACGCTCTGTTCCCATCATGGCTGTCATCACAACCGTCCTGCTTAGCACGTTCACACGTCCAGTAGGCTCAATCAAGGAAGGAGCTGGGACTGTGATTACTGCCGTGACGGTGTTGCAGAGCTGCCCAGAAACAAGCTGCTCATTCACATTTTGAAAAGAGAAGGGTGCTGGCTAAGTGAGTTAAATTGAGCCAGTATACCAGCCCTTTTCACAAATAAGCACTGGACATGTGCCCCAAGTGAAGCTGCAAGGACAAATGCTATTTGGAGATTGGGAACTGATGGGCTGCAGCAATCACATGCCGTCCGAGCTGGAAAACGGTCTCCTGCGGCTGACAGTACTTACCACTGCATCCATCGAGTGACAGCAGGGGCAATGTACGACTTCTCCTGCGAGTAGCAAGGAGCGCATGTGTTTTTACATTTTCAGACCACCATGGGCCCATCTATAAAGATGATAAAAGAGGTGCAAACCACTTTTGAAAACAAAATAAGATTACCGTATATTCCGGCGTATAAGACGACCTGGTGTATAAGACGACCCCCCTACTTTCCTGTTAAAATATCGAGTTTAGGATATATTCACCGTATAAGACTACCCCTTTTCCAACGCATACCAAACACCGGTAAAAATTAAAAAAAAACAGATTTGAATTTAACATTGTCCTTTTTTTAATTTAAATTCTTATGACATGCAGGTATATAGCAGGAAAACTGTCACTCATAAACATATTAAAATAGGGGGGACCCCACGTCATTTTTTGGGGGGGTCCCCCATTCTAATAGCTAGTAAAGGCTAGGTATTCAGCTGGGGGCTGATATTAGTAGCCTGGGAAGCTCCGTGGGTATTACCCTCTTCCCAGACTTCAAACATCTGCCCCAGCCGTCTAACCTCCGCTAGAGACTATAATGATGGTGGATCCCACGCCAATTTTCTTTTTAAAAAATCCTTTAACACTAAATGACAATTGAGGGGTTAATAAAGATGCAGTCCCTAAATTATTAATTTTGTAATTAATTTTTCCCAAAAATGTTGACGTGGGGCTTCGCCATATTTTTGTGTCCAGCCAGGTACAGCAGGCAGGAACGGGCTGCCCCCAACCACCAGCTGCCTATTTGTACCTGGCCGGACACAACAATATAGGGAAGCCCTTTTTTTCTTAATTATTTCATGAAATAATTTAAAAAAAAAATACGTGGGGCTTCGCCCTATTTTTGTGTCCAGCCAGGTACAACTAGGCAGCTGGGGGCTGGAATCCGCAGCGCAGGGAGGCCCAAGCTTTCTGGGCCCCCCCCGCTGCAAATTGCAGTCCGCAGCCACCCCGGAAAATGGCGCGTTCATAGAAGCGCCATCTTCTGGCGCTGTACCCAACTCATCCAGGGCCCTGGTGCGGTGGCTCACTGGGTAATAAAGGGGTTAGGGCCAGCTTGGCATTATCAGCTGGCCCTAAGCCCGAAATTCATGGGGTCACGCCAATATTAGACATGACCACCATGAATTTCTAGTAAAGTAATTAAAAAAAACACAACACCCAGAATAAAGTCCTTTAATTGAAATAAAGACACAATTTTTTAATGTTCTAAATTAAACCATACTTACCATCACGCCCATTCCAGCTGAAGCCAACGATCTCCTGCAATAAAAGTAAAATAATAAAGCAACCTCATCCTTACCTCTCCATGGTTCCCAGGACCGGTCCAGCTCTGCTACATTCACATGACAGGCTGCACCGCAGCAGAACGCTGCCGTTCAGCTTGCCATGCGGCAGACACTGAGAAGCGCAGGCATGCTTGCGCTCCTCAGTGTCTGACTGTGACGGCATCCAGATGAGCCGAGATCATGTCCAATGAACTCGGCTCACCTCATGCACGTCACTGACAGCGTGGGAAAATTCTCCTGCTCCCCGCATGCGCAGTAGAAGTTTCCCACGCTGTCAGTGACGGACGTCCAGGAGGTGAGCTGAGTTCATTGTCGGCTCATCTGGATGCCGTCACAGTCAGACACTGAGGAGCGCAAGCAAGGATGGCGGCGTTCTGCTGCGGTCCAGCCTGTCATCTCGATGTAGCAGAGCTGGACCCGTCCTGGGAACCATGGAAAGGTAAGGATGAGGTTGCTTTATTATTTTATTTTTATTACAGGAGATCGTTGGCTTCAGCTGGAATGGGCGTGATGGTAAGTATGGTTTAATTTAGAACAATAAAGATTTGTGTCTTTATTTCAATTAAAGGACTTTATTCTGGGTGTTTGTGTTTTTTTTAACTTTGACTATGGGGTTAGTAATGGGGGTGTCTTATAGACGCCTCTCCATTACTAACCTGGGCTTGATGTCAGCTGGCATTATAAGCTGACATCAACCCCAGCCCTATTACCCCACTGCCACCGCTACAGGGCAGTGGGAAGAGCGAGGCTAAGTGCCAGAATTGGCGCATCCTATGAATGCGCCATTTCTGGGGCGGCTGACGGCTGGTGTTTCTAGCCTGGGAGGGGGCCAATATTCATGGCTCCCTTCCTGGGCTATTAATATCAGCCTCCAGCTGTCTGCCTAGCCTTTGCTAGCTATTAAAATAGGGGGGACCCCACGTCATTTTTTTGGGATCCCCCATTTTAATAGCTAGTAAAGGCTAGGTATTCAGCTGGGGGCTGATATTAGTAGCCTGGGAAGCTCCGTGGGTATTACCCCCTTCCCAGGCTTCAAACATCTGCCCCAGCCGTCTGCTTAACCTCCGCTAGAGACTAAAATTAAGGGGAACCCCACGCCAATTTTTTTTTTAATAAATCCGTTATTTTAACACTAGATGACAAGTACAGTAACCAGCACTGTCCCTGTACTTCATATATATGTGACTGACATGTTTCTATCTATCTAATCTATGTGTGATTCTCTATTCCTTCTATTCTAAATT
This sequence comes from Phyllobates terribilis, assembly GCF_046119375.1. Taxonomy (NCBI): domain Eukaryota; kingdom Metazoa; phylum Chordata; class Amphibia; order Anura; family Dendrobatidae; genus Phyllobates; species Phyllobates terribilis. The sequence continues at coordinate 241,191,815 of NW_027362772.1, forward strand.
GTTGGGTACAGATGCTGAATTGCCGGCCGGCTTTTTTAAAGAGACGGTGCATGAAAACACTATTATTTGTTTTAATAAATCCTTTACACTAAATGACAAGTACAGTAACCAACACTGTCACTGTACTTCTTATATATGTGACTGACATGTTTCTATCTATCTAATCTATGTGTGAAGCTCTATTCTTTCTATTCTAAATTGTCGGGTGCCGGCTTATGCGGCTGCTGAATTGCCGGCTTTTTATATATTGTCACAGAAGCGATGCGAACTTCCCTGCTCCGGACACAGCGCAGCGCTTCTGTGACAAGTGAAAGCTGTCGGCACAGAAGCCCTGCGCTGGGAATACGCAGCGATGTGTCAGTTTCAGCAAAGAAGCGCTGACTGTCTGGACCTACCGCCGCCGTATTTTAACTCCCTCCACCTTATATTAACTCCGACATGGCAGGGATACGGCCACGGCAGCTTATTAACACCCCCAGAGTATCCCCGCATGTCAATTTCTGAAAGTTCAAAAGCATTACCGGCGTATAAGACGACCCCAGACTAGACAGAAGATTTTTCAGTCTTCAAAAGTCGTCTTATACGCCGGAATATACGGTAATTAGTATTGAATGTTGTAGATATCCTGACCGTGTTATGTTGTGTATAATAAAAAGCAAAGTCAGAGGTTTTCTTTTTTATAAAAGAAAGATTTATTTATAGTACTTAACCTGAATATACAAAGTAGTGGTCAAGCATGAACTAATGAGGTATACAGTTTTATAACCTAGTCATAAATGGTATGAAAGACTATGACCTGTTCCTCAAAAATCTCTGCTGTACACACTTCGATAGCACATTAGGATACAGAAAAAAAATTTACATATTGAACCTTGCCATTTTTTTTATCCAAACTTTTGCTTGCACAACTATATACGGAACAGCAACAAATCAAGTCCAAAGATCTATACAGAATGCCCCAGGGTTTCCCTTTCTGGCTATATAAGACCCATATCTTTGGCCTTCATTGCATATGAACCTTCTATGCTAACACCATTATATTACAGGAAGGCAGCTTCACTCAGGAATACACATGGCCGTACTAGTATGAAAGACGTGCTTCAAAGATGTACAGACAAAGCAAAGCTTATACCACCACTTAAAACAAAAAGATCTTTTTTTTTCCTTTTTTTTTATTGTAGCAGTCAACCAGTACAAACAAGCACCAATAAATAACATTTTACAAAAGAAAAAAAAACCTTTGCTATCTTGGCTGTGTGATGTTACAGGTTTCTAGTGCATGTGGGTTTTACAGTATATAAAAAAGTCGTTCTGTAAAATGTACAGATATAAAGCACATTCTCTACTGTTTAAAATCAACCATGTCACTTAAGCTATAAAATGTCTGAGAAGGAGGAGGCGGACGAGGGGATTAGGCAGACTCTTTCACTTCTGTGGAATCTCCGTTTTCTGTCTTCTGTTTTTTAGTTTCAGCTTCCTTCTGAAAAAGCAAAGAAAGACAGGTAATGACAAGGTGCTGGCTGTGCAGCACACGTAGTGCCCACAATGAAGCTTTCAGAGCTGTGATCTACAGGGTAATGCTTGTCATACCTGTCAGGACTACTTAGAAATTCCTACTAGGAAGGAATCATTCAGGTGTCCACATGTCACGGTCAGAGTACGGACCCCGGGTCTCCTGACTTGAACTCAACAGCAACATGCCTACGATGTATACTGTCCTTACTGGCATATGGGGCCTGGTGAGCAGAAGGGGCTGGCCCTGCGACCCCCTTCTGCTTACCAGGCCCCAGCGATCTAAACGGACGCACGTTCAATTGAAATCTATTGCTGTGCGGTAAGCTTCCCGCACGACAACAATTAACAGCCGCCAGCCAGTAACTGTCGGCCTGCGATTGGCTGACGTCTGCACCTCAGATCGACGAGGGAGTCGCTGCTGGACCATGGCCAGGTAAGGAGAAACGTTTTTTGTTTTTACTTTTTTCTGTAAAGCCGCACTTATTGCGGCAGGATGGGAGATGACATGGGGCAGAATGGAGACATAACGGAGACACGTGGGGGCAGGAATGGGAGAACACAAGGGGCCAGGAATGAGACATGTTGGGTCCAGAATGGAGTACATATGGGAGCAGGATGTGGGACATTATTACTGTAGGGGCTATTAATGGATATTATTACCGTTGTGATGTATTATATTTTGGAGGATACTCTTTACCATGGGGGAGTGGGGGTAATCCTGTTATTGTGCAGGGCAACACTGACTCTTTTTTCCCTTCATCCGGTGTAGTGTAGAAGTTGGGGAATGTGCTCTGGAAGCTGCTCCAGATAACTGTTATTTTCTGCAGAAACGAGTCCTGGTTGGAAGAAGGGGTGGCGGTCTGTGCTGGATGAAGAAGGAAAGCGAAGATGAAAGACTTCAACTAGAGACGTCATTGGTGATCCCTGTATTACCTGTACACTGACAGAGCTCCTGTGTATAATGTCACTGGTGATCATCTGTACACTGTATACTATGTACAGAGCTCCTATGTATAATGTCACTGATGATATTGTAGATTGTAAGCTCTTACGAGCAGGGTCGCCATTATTTTTGCATTATCTTTAGCTATGTTACTTATGACTGTTCTATATGAACCTGTGAATTGTTAAGCGCTGTGGAATATGTTGGCACTATATAAATAAAGATTATTATTATCATCTGTACACGGTATACTATGTACAGAGCTCCTATGTATAATGCCACTTATGGTAATATTTGTTTTTGGCTTGTTTTTTGCGGAACAGGTTGTACTTTTGAACGACACCATTGGTTTTACCATAACATGTACTGGAAAAAAAAAATTCAGAGTGTGGTAAAATTGCAAAAAAAGTGTAATTCCACAATTGTTTTTTTTTACCATGTTCAGTAAATGCTAAAACTGACCTGCCATTATGATTCCCTAGGTCATGCCAACCAATTGGCGACCTGCGGTTATGTGACATGGGCACCGATGGGCGGGACAAGCGACATTCTTCCGCAGTGACCACACTAAATGCCGCTGTCCGAGATTGACAGATCAGCTGTCATGACCCCTGAAAGGTGCGGGCTCAGCGTTGGAGCACGCACCAAAGAGGGGGATGCGATCTTGGATGTACTCATACGTTCAAGGTCGTTAAGGGGTTAAAGAAAAATATACCTAAAAAGAGTATTGGATATTTTAGGAAATGTTTAATAAGTTAGAGTAGAGTAGGGCCCATCCTACTGTTTGATGGGAACTGTTAATGTGTGATTGGTGAGGACGTGGTGCAGAAGTGGAGTTTGTCCAAGAGTGTGTGGTGGAACTGTGGAAGGTTGAAGGAGTGGAGGTGGAGCTGGGTTGGAGTCTAAAGGGGGCCTGAAATTTTGATATTATGGGGGCCTGAAATTCTTGGTGGCAGCACTGAAGATAAATGTCAAGTTTGGATCAGAAGAACCACGATTGGACGTCCTGATTCGTCCTAAGCCGTGTACAGAATACGATTCTCACCTCATCCTCTGCCGGGCGTTTTACAGGATGACCATCTGCCTCTGTTTCTTCTCCTTCCCCTTCCTCCTCGTCTTCATCTCCTTCTCCCTCACCTTCACCCTCTGCTGGGAAGAAAATCCGAATGGTGAGAACATGACACTTACAGCTCTTAATACGTTCCAGTATTATTAGGCTATGTGCCCACGTTGCATTTATGAAGCAGAAAATTTCTGCTGCATAAATGCAAGTCCTCTCCCGGAAAAACGCATGCGGAATTCCGCACGCGTTTATCGCGCATTTTTCACGCGTTTTCCACATGCGGAATTGCCTTGCGTTTTTTATGCATTGGACAAAGGCAATTCCGCTTGCGGAAACGCAAAATTAAATGACATGCTGCGGATTTTTGAACGCGGCATAAACGCTGCGGAAAAATCCGCAGCATGTGCATAGAACTTGCGGAATCCCATTGGGGAACATGGGGTGCGGATTACCTAGCGTTTTTCAAGCGTTTACGCTGCGGAAATTCTGCAGCATATACGCTTGAAAAATGCTACGTGGGCACACAGCCTTAGAAGAAGGTAGGGAAAGGGATAGGTGAAAACTTACCTTCATCGTCTTCCTCTTCAGGATCCTCTGCATTTTCCTCGCTGTGATCTGCACCGTTCTCTTCCTGCAATTAGTATCAATGAATTATAGATCAGAAATCTGATGTATTCCTTGTTCCGGACTACAAATCCCAGGATGCCCTTTCGTTTTCCAACCCTATCAGATCTGTGCCTTCACACAACCACACAGGGATAACACTTACAGTCCCATTGGCCGGGGCGTCTTTGCTGCCATTTTCTGCCTTCTCAGGTTCCTCTACAACTTCTTTCTTCTCCTTCAGATCCTGAAGTACGATAATAAAATTCAATGAAAAAATAGATTTAAAAAAATATATATATATAATATATATATATATAAACCCACAGAATTCAAAAAATAAAATATAAAAAAATAACAAAATTGGAAAAAATCTAAAATAAAAATAAATAAAAAATAATTTTTAATACCATAATTATTATTAATTTATATAACGCCATTCTACCAAGCATTAAGTGTTAGATAACTGAATCAATATAAAGGTCGTTTATATGAGCACGTGTCATCCAACCTGCATCACTTCTTCTATAGCTGGTAACAGCCTTCACCATTATTCTGGCTTTCTACATGATTCCCTCACTGAGATCTGCAGCAATTTCTGCACCAGGATCGAGACAATAATCGAATCGATCCCCGCAGGGGGGAAGGGGCGGGGCGTAGAACGCGTGCACGGGAAAACATCTGCTCAAGGCGCGGCCCCGACGCGGGCACCAGCAGCGGAGAAACAAAGACTGAGCCGCGCAGGCGCAGAAGCGAGTAGTGAGCGCGCCCCGTCCCGCCTATAACTCCGCCCCCCGCTGCTGCTCTCCCGCATTTTCCACAGGCTCCTCAGCGCGCCTCCTTCCCGCCGATTTCCCCCCCTCCTCTCTCGCCTCAATTCGTTTGAACTCGACATCTCCCTCACACGGAGAAAAAGAGGGGGCTGGACCGGAGCCAGCGCAGGTGGCAGCAGGGCTCCTTCCGAGGGGAGAAATAACGCGCCAGTAATAAGAATCAACGTGGGGAATAAGGAGAACTTTATCCACGACGGAATCCTAGTCAGAAACGTGTGACAAGAAGAAAACATAAGGAGAGCGCCAGCTGTAGGGACGATATCGTGACAGACAGGTGAGAAAAGCGCGGGAGCCATAGACAGGTGAGGGGAGGAGGGAGAAAATGTCAGAAATGAAGGAAATATGAGGGAAAAGAAAAGACCAGAAGTAAAATGAGGGAAATCTGAGGGAAAAGAAAAGACCTGACGTAAAAATGAGGGAAATCTGAGGGAAAAGAAAAGACCTGACGTAAAATGAGGGAAATCTGAGGTAAAAACGACGGAAATCTGAGGTAAAAAAAGACCGGAGGTAAAACTAGGGAAAATTGAGGTAAAGAAATGACTGACATCTCTGGAATCTGAGGGAAATCGGAGGTGAGTCTCGCACTGTATCTATAAATCAACGTTTTACCAGAAAAAAATACAGAAAATTCTTCAAATAAGAAAATCCGAAGTGACATCGCGCCGACGGAATCCTCGTCCGACCGATATCGTACGGTTTTGACACAATATGCAGAGGTGTGTGTGGGGGGATTGTCATCTCACGACATCCTGCGATACATCCCAGCTGAACTCGTAGCGACATCTCGGCGACGGAGCAGTAACATTGTCGCCAGTGAGAGGAGTCTCAGGTGAGCGACGAGGAGCCGTCAAGCTGCAGGTGACATCTTAAGATTTCCCGGGAGAATATAAAGCGAGGAATCTCCGGTCAATATCCAATCGGGGTCGGACCCCCCTTCCTCCCCCCTCAATGTCGCGATGAAAGTTGGCAGGGTAAACACACACCGCCGTAATTGTCGCTTCAGTCACGAAACCGCGTGTGCAGAAAGGACAACAAAGAAAAGCCGCCAGGAACAATGGCAGACACGATGTGACAGGAGGCGATCACTACAGTACCTTGGTGACGGGCACCTCGGTGGTGGTGGCGGCGGCGGTGCTGTCATCGATATCGGCCATGTTCTTGGAAGTTCGGTGAATTAAATAATAAAAAAAATATTAAAATGAGGAAATAGAGAAGACAACCGGAGACGGGAGAAGAGGAGGGAGAAGAGATGATGGAAGACAGACAATAACCAAGGCGGTGTGGAGACGGGAATGAAACAACTGTACCACAGAGCAAGAATTAAATACGAACCAGCGCGGGGCGGGGTTATGGAGATTCGCGGCTCACTGATTGGTCGGCTGCTCGTTTCTGATTCGCCTTTCCAGCTGTCTATTATGGCCCTCATCCCGCCCCGTAAAAATTACCAAGGTCCGCTCTTTGTGATTGGTTTAAAACCGAGCAATAAGTCCCGCCCATTATGCAAATCTGCCCGTGTAGTTGCGCTTATGCTCTGCGGCGGCTATTGGCTCCCGGAGCGGAGGCTTGTTGAATGGCGCAGAGCGCAGCCCCCTCCTTTGTTGTAGGCTGAATGTTACTGGCTGGTACCGCGCTCCGTCCTGGGCGCCTGCTATTGGTGAGTCACGGAGAAGTGTTGTGGAACTAGTGGGAGGGGAGCAGGAGAGTGCAGCTGGGGGAGGGGAGGGAGCGCTGTGGAGCTGCTGCTGATGGTTTTTTTTTTATTATTATTTTGTTTCTGGGGAAAACTTGAGTTTAAAGTTAATATTTCCGGTTGTGGAAGAAACAAGCTTCTAGGAATGGTCCTTATTAGAAACATCTTGGTGGGTATCTGCTTTGGCCACATTTCCCATGTAGCTCTCTGGTTAGGGAATGTCCACCCAGGACGGAAATGATGCGGATTTTGTGCAAGTAAAATCCTTGGGGGATTACGGTACTGGACGTGTGGACTAGATATACATTGTTATTACAGGTTTCGCCCATTCTAGTGTAAAGGGGTCACAGGGACTCGAAATGTCGTGTCTGAATAGTGTATGTTGGTCGCACCTCCGCTCCGTTCGCTCCCTATGGGACTGCTGGAGACAACCGAAGTCTCCGAAAGGGTTATTTTCAATTATAGTAGTTACCTCCTGGCCATAGGATTGGTGACAACTTGATCGGTGGGGGGGTCTGATTTCTGGGACCCCCACCGTTCTCGAGAGCAGGGCTCTGAAACGAACCAACTGAATAGAGCGTACTCGTACGTGTGCACCTCTACTCCATTCTCTATGGGACTGCCGGAGGTAACCGAGTTATAGCAGTCCCAGAAATGGTTCTATTCACTGGTAGACGTAATCTCTTAGCCATGGGATTGGTGACAACTTCATCGGTGGGTGGGAGGTCTGACTTCTGGGACCCCTACCGATCTTGAGAACGGGGCTCTGAAATGTCCCGTGTGAATAAAGCATGGTTGTACGCGTGCACTTTTGCTCCATTCACTCTCTAAGGGAATGCTGGAGATAACCAGAGTCACTGCAGTCCCAGAAAGGGTTATTTTCATCTGTAAAAGTTATATCATAGTCATAGGATAGGTGACAACTTGATCGGGAGGTTGTTTGACTTCTGGGATCCCAAATGGTCTTGAGAACAGGGCTCTGAAATATCCCATCTGAATAGAGTGGGGGTCGGACATGCTTACCACCACTCCATTCATTCTCTATGAGACTGCTAGAGATAGCCGAGTACAGTTATTGGCTTTTTTCCTGGCAGTCCCATAGAGAATGAATGAAGCCTTGGTGAGCATGTCCGAACCCCGCTCCATTCAGACTGAAGACATTTCAGAGCTCTGGATCGGTGGGGGATCCACAAGTCTAACCCCCACTGATCTGCTTGTTATCACGTATACCATAGAGAAGTGAAAAGTTCTAAACATGGGAATAAACTTTTAAAGGGAATCTGTCACCATGAAAATGCCAACTAATCCGCAGGCACCATGTTATAGAGCAGGGGGAGCTTAGAAGATGGTATAATTTGGTGAGAAAAGATTCAGTATAAGCCACAGCCCCACTATCAGTATATGGTCAGTATTCAGTCAGTATTTTTTCTCAGGAGTGGGAGCCAAAACCAGGTGAGGAGCAATCAGAGAAGAGGTATAATAAAAACAAGTCACCAATTCTGCATTTATCACCCACTCCTGGTTTTGGTTCCCACTCCTGAGAAAAAATACTGACCATATACTGATTTGTGGGGCCGAGGCCTTACTTTTGTTTTCATCATTTAATCCCCTGCTCTTTCTACGCGGGCCTATTAGTGACTGACAGCTATATATGAATGCACACTGAGGCCTCTGTCACATGTCCTGATATTTGCAGTACTGGATAAAATAGTACTGGAGATGTGTGTGTCCGTATGTACCTGTGTGGCAACCGTGTGCCATCAGTGTAACACATACCGGCGCCTGGGAATCCGGGGTACAGTTCGCGCTGTTCCCTGGTGCCGGGTGCTGGAGGCAAGTCTCATCATTGTCCCCTGTTTGCGCTGAGATCAGCACGAGCAAGTGACAATGTTGAGAGTAGTATTCAGCTCCCGTTGTCTATAACAAGTCTAAAAATAAGAATAAAATAAAAAACACATTGTGCTCACCTTTACACGTAATTCCCATAAGTCATTGTCCCATGTAAACCAAAAATAAAAAAGAACACTATCCCTCACCTGTCCAAAGTTTAAATAATCTGTAGTGTCCCACACCATAATCCATCTGATCGACATTTCTTTATCAGCGTTTGTGGTGGCTTGAGGCGACCGCACATGCAGGGGAGCATGACTCGCTGCAGCAAGCAAGACTCTGAACTGCGCTGAGACCAGTGAGTGACAGGACACTGCTAAGTGAGATCAGCGCAGTTCAGGGGCCCGCTCGCTGCAGCGAGTCATTTTCTCCCCTGCTCCTCAGTGTGTGCGGTCGCCTCAAGCCACTGCAAACGCTGATGAAGAAATGTCGCACAGATGGATTACGGTGTGGGACACTGGATTATTTAAACAGGTGAGGGATATTGTGTTTTTTTTTATTTTTGGTTTGTTTACAGGGGACATAAAAAGCAAAGCCACACTAAGAAGAATTAAAATTCCCCCAAAAATGTAAGAAAAAACACAGCAAAAAAGGGCAGCAGTGTTTACCTGCCCAGATCTTCAGAACTAAATGCACTACCAGGGTGCAGCGAACCCACATAAAGATGGCGGCTACACAGGTGCAAAATACTGATGGGACAATCACTCACAACCTACCAGTTCATGGCCGGGGTGACAGCTTAGTATTTGAATTGCACACAGAAAGGCTTGTATAGGGAGCTGTTCACACTAGGGTAGTGCACAATATCCGGCTTACAGCCTATAAATTACGCCCATACTATTAGATTAGGCTTGCTGCCCGGTACTATTCAAGTGCACCCCATGGGAACAGACTCCCCATTTTACAATGCCCACACTGATGGGCCTGGCTGCACCCTGGAATAAAAATACATATATGGTATTAGTTGATATTTTGGCCAAAATACGTAAACTTGTAACCTGTGACAAGGGTCCTCATGCTTATGAGCCCTACTCTAAACATGAGGACCCTTGTCGCGGGAGACAGAGACAGCTGTCAGTCACTAATAGAAGATTCCAGAAAGAGCAGAGGAGTAAATGATGAAAACACAGTTTATACTGAATCTTTGCTCACCAAATTATACTCTATAACATGGTGCCTGCAGATTGGACAGTGTTTTCATGAACTCTGCAAATTAAACACATAATCCGTCTGTTCCACATTTAGATTTTGCTGTCCCGTGTGGACGCACACTCATGGGGATCGATTCATTAAGGTGTTTATTAAGGTTTTTATGTCAGAATTCTGCCGTAAATTAGTGTTAGTCGTAAGATTTTTGTGCAGCACGCACACCTTCCCTGGAGTGCTTTTATGTACAAGTTTTGCAACATTTTAGTGGAACATGCAATTTTTTTACTCTAAAAAGTCACAAAAAAAGTTAAGGAGCAAAATAAACATAACTTTTGTGTACAAAATTCATGAACTGTGTACACCATTTTGAAGAAATTGGTATAAAAAATATCAATGAATACTACAAGTAGAAAAAAGAAGAGACCTCACATACAAAAAAAGAAACGATGAGTCCGGTTATTTAGCTTTGCCCATACTGGACTGAGAAAATATACACCATGGGTGAGTTTCTGCAAGAAGCAACATTTGCAGAATTGTTTATATCTCATCCACATGACCAGTACTGTAATCTCCTGCGGGTTTTTTTTGTGCATGAATCGTCACAGAAAGTCCACAATATTTCCATCACGTAAGTTTTCGGTAATGGACGTTCCTTGGGAAAGAGAACTTGGATTCTAAAATCAGGATTTTTGATGACTTTATTTCATTCCTGAACAGACTGGAATTTGAGGAACCAAGGACCGTAGCCTCAGCACGTATGAGGGCTGTCAACGCAGCTTTCCCAAAGTGCTGATCGGCAGGAGTATAGGAAATATCATGCATCATCTAAAACAGGGGTGGGCAATTAATTTTCCCAAGGGGCCACATGAGAAACTGGCACTGCTTTTGAGGGCCGAACCAGTCGGCTGAACTTAAAGGGGTGGTCCGAAACCAAAGGTGAATTTCATACTAAACATTTATCTAAATAATGTAATTTTCTAATCTCCTTTTTTTATATACTTCAATTGAAAATTCCCTAATATACCCTCTCCAGTCTGACTTCCAGTCTTTTTTTTTTTAACCTCCAATGGCATTTTGTTTGGAATACTCACACAGGACGTCATAAGGTGGTAGAAGCTGTGGTCACTTCCGCAGCTTCTGCCCCCTCCATGAAATGAAGTGGCATCAATTATGTCTGTTTCAGAGGTTGGGCTAGTCCCTGCTCTACTGATAATGCATCGGTTATAAATTATGACCTATGGACAGTATGAGCTCCCGGCACTATATTCCTTTGAATGAACAGTGACAGTGCACTCCCTTGCTGGCTCTAAAGAGAAGTGATGAGCCAGCAAGAGAGTGCGCTGTCAGTGGAAATTGTAAGGACACCACGCAGCAAGCAGGGACTAACCCAGACTCCGAAACAGAGGTCACTGATGGTGCTTCGTTTAAATGTGAGGAAAGCAGCGTCAGTGATCGCATCCTTTTCCCCTTGATGACGTCCCATGTGAGTATCCCAAAATGCACTGGAATTCTCAACAAAACATCATTGGATGAGAAAAAACAAACAAGAAGTTAGAGTAGAGAGGAAACGGTAGGGAATTTTTAATTGAACTGTACTAGATAAGTGATTGGATTGAATTAAATAGACATTTAGTATGAAATTTACCTTCTGTTTTAGGCCGCCCCTTTAATTCTGCTCAATATTAATTTTATCGCTTTATAAAAAGAAGGTGATTATATGATTACGTTTACACGAGTGATGTCATTATTGTCATCCAGAAAGGCAGACTATTTTTATCATCTGTATTGTGATCCATTTTTATATATCAGAAGTGAATAAAATGTACAAAAACAAATACAGTTTCGTATGATTGTAATCGAAATGTATCTGTAAAAATCAGATGCCATACAGATGATTAATATGTGATTCAATTTTTTTTTTGCAAACTCTGACTTCAATAAGTGAGTGTTATCCGATACACAGAAGAAACTGGTGTGTGCTGTGATCTTTTTCACACGGATATTTGGTCTGTGTTAGGCCACGGCCCCACTATCAGTATTCAGTCAGTATTTTTTCTCAGGAGTGGGTGATAAATGCAGAACTGGTGACTTGTTTCTATTATATCTTCTATTATTCTTTGATTGTTCCTCACCTGGTTTTGGCTCCCACTCCTGAGAAAAAAATTCTGCCAAATACTGATAGTGGGGCCATGGACTTAAACTGTATTCTGAATAGCTCAATTGCAAAGCATTGCTACTAGTCCTGTCCGTGTGAAGTCAGGTTTATTTTATTTTTTTCACGAAAAGCACTAGGACCGAAAATACAGTTGTGTGAACACACCCTGATAATACTTGCTACAATAAAGTTTATCATAGCAAGCATTGGCAATTGATCAATCAATACATAAATTGGGAGCATGTGGAAAAAAAAAGTTGTTTGCCCACCCCTGTTCCACATGCATAGATCCACATCACATGTGGGGCAGGAGGTAACAGGCAGGTGGGGGGGATCTTTATTAAAGTCTATGGCTGTGATAAGTCACAGATCACAGCAGGGAGCATTGTGAGGAGCTTAACACTTACCTCACCTGCACAGGACATAGAACACAGCGCAATAACTCAAAAGCTCAGTGTAAAGGGTGAGGTAAGGGTTAACCCTCACTCAAAGGTGGAGAGGCAGCAGAGTATGTGGGGTGCAGTTTGGGGAGCACATAGAATATCCCAGGTGAGGAGGGGCACTTCACTGTTGGAGTCATTCACTAGGAATACAAATGTTCTCTCCGATCAGTCTGAGCTGCCAGGGGAAGACTCAGTAAGCTGCAGATAATTAGCTGCTCTCACTGAGTGTAAACTGCGGTCTGAGAAAGGAGGCAGTGCTGTGCTGTGAACTGATCAGCACAGTAGACACAATGTCAGCTCCTAGCTGTTATTTTACACCATGGGGCTCAACTTAGATGTCACTTGCCCACTATGTGCAGCAGATGGGTGTAGTAGTCCAAGTTTCCCTCTTCTTGAACACTCCTGACCTGAAGACATTACAGTAGCTCTGCTCTGCAAGCAAGGAACTGAGCATCCCCACATCCACCAATGAGAAGATGGCATCCACAGGGGGGCGGAGCTACAATCAGAATGCTGAGTCTGAGTAAGATAATAGCTCAGGCTTTCTCCTGCGTCTGGCTGACTGTGTCAGCGGGCCACACAGAAGCGGTCAAAGGGCCGGATGTGGCCCGCGGGCCACAGTTTGCCCAGGTCTGATCTAAAACATTAGCTACTGACGTTATTTGGAAAAACTGTGTGTAAATGTGAATGGAAGCCGTGACGGCAGCTATGGTGGTCTCGGCTGACAGATCTCAGCAGTTGGTAATTTTTCTAAGAATGGTTGACAAAAATTGTCCTTATGTGTATGGTCAGAACTATTTTTATAGGATTCATTGTGTGTGAGCTGCTCTGATTCTCCTGGGCATTGCTATGTAAAAGTCCTGGCAATGATAATATTCACTGTGTGCTTGTGATCGGACCTGTTCATACATATTCAAATCTGGGTTCCTGGTTTATCCCTATGTGACCTCCTCCTTCATAGCCTCAGTAACATGGTGTGTAATGCTGAAAAAAGTCACAAGTTCTTCCAGCTCAGTTGATTCTCCTGCAGTAAAGGAAAATCCCATCCATGAGGCAAAACCCATTGGCCCTGATTATAGATGAGCGGATTCAACGAATTCAGCAATTCTTGCAGATTTTATCAGGAAAGTCGATTTGGAGCAAATGTATCCTGCAAATCGAATTGAATGTCTCTTATTATCCTCCTCTGGGGTCTGGAGAAGCTCCATGGGCATAATAAGCGTCTGATGTTAAAAAAAGAACAAAACTAATATTTCTGCTTCTTACTATCCCACAAACAGTCCTTGGAGCCTTTTCTTACCGCCATCGCATACTGAAGCTCTGTGCATCTTTACAGTACGCAGGGACTTATGGCCATAACTAGGCCCTGAACATCTTTGTGCGGGAACATCCCTAGCCTAGTAGAGTCTGGAAGTCCCTGCCTAGAGCCCACATCGTGAACTCGTGACGTAGCTGCAACCTTATGACGCGCAAAGACGTCCTGACCTAGTCGCAGCAGGGTGTCCCGGGTCTAGAGCGTGTTGCACCTAGTCAGCGCCAAGGACAGGAAAGAACGAGCAGCGGAGGTGGCTGGTGATCTGTTATATTTTTTTCTATTTTTTTTTTTTTATAATCTTTTATCAGCCCTCTATGGTTAAGAAAATTGGTGGTGAACCGGCTGCCATTTTCCTGAAATCGCACAGAGCGAATTATAAAAAAAAAAAAAATCTGTATTCATTGGTGTTTTTGCACCAAATTCTTCAAACATGGCCCACACGGGTCATGAATTTGTTGTAAAATGTTCAGTATTTTTTTATTTTAACATTTTTAGCAACTCTTTAGTGCAAAAGTCACAGGTTTTGCAATATTGGTGCAAAAAAGGCTCCAAAATGGATGGCGTGTATAAAATGACTCCAGAGAGGGACACATTTCACAACTTTAAAATAAGTTGCAAATGATGTATAAGGTGAAAACATTTGGAAAAACACTAAACTTTGCCCAGAGTGACAAGCTGATAAAAAAAACATCACATATAAAACAGATTAAAAAAAGGCGCTGGTGGAAAGATGAATACGATGAAAATTAAAAAAAAAGGGGGAAAAGCACTAAAAACTCGACAAAACAAGCAGGCATAAATGCCATTATAATTTGTGCTCATTATTTCTTTGTTGGCTTGAGATGATAGATTGTTTCAGTAGATCTAATGTTTCTGGTGGACAGGGCTGTGGTCTTCCATCACTCTGACCCAGAATCTGATGAGTACTCTCTGATACTCGCATGAGAGAATCAACGGCTTTGTGGCCCCCAGCATAATAAAAAAAAATGCAAACCTTCCATTGACTTTTATGGAGCATGACCGTTGTGTCACAAGTTCTAAACTGCACAGAAGTTGTCGTCAGCTTGAAGTTTGGAAACTTTTATGTTACGGGACTGATCAAGTGACTCCTGTCTATGAGAAATAATAGTATATAGCAGCTGCATTTCATGGTGCAACAGAAGTTGTCATCCAATCAAAGGACGGATCTATTATTGAAACTTTTCAGATGCCGAGTCCTGGACATTTACCTAGTAGTTATCTCTACAAAGGCCACTATAAATGTAAGTTCTTAGATTGGCTAAGTATATTTAGAAAGAGGGAATAAGCTATTACTAGACATCTGGGACCGCTTCTCTCCCCGAGGAACATAGGATTTGGCATGCCCAAGCTTCGTTTCCTCTGACAGCAGTTTTCCCTGTACACGATATAACATTGCCGGCAGGACACTGAAACTTTTATGTCTTCCCTTATATTGGACTGCCAGCGGAGTTTCTTAGAAAACTAATTCACAATGCCAAGACTTTTACAATAAAGTTTGACATCATCTGTTAAAATAAATACCGTGTTTTTTAATTATACATATTGTTGAGAAAGCTGAGTGACAACCAGCAAGGCCTCATTCAGACATCAAGAAAACCAGAGTTTTGTCTGAGTGTCATCAGTTTTTCTCATGCGTGAAGAAAAAAAAATTATCCATCTTCTCCATTCTGACAATCTGTGAAAATCGGATCAAACTCAGATGTCATCCGAGTATGGTCCAATTTTTTCACTTAGGCCAAGGCCCCACTATCAGTATTCGGTCAGTATTCTTTTCTCAGGAGTGGGAGCCAAAACCAGGTGAGGAACAATCCGAGAAAAGGTATAATAGAGACAAGTCACCAATTCTGCATTTATCACCCACTCCTTGTTTTGGCTCCCACTCCTGAGAAAAAATACTGACCGAATACTGACCAAATACTGATAGTGGGGCCGTGGCCTTACTCATAGTCTTGCATTGACGATTTTAATCCGACCATTGAATCAAAATCGGACATGTCTTCAAAATTTTCTGCAGACCATTTCCAGATATGTGAATGGCCACATAAACTATCACAGGGATGAGTGCTGTTCCTGAAAACCATGGATAGCACGTGTAAGCAAAAATTGGATGTCAAGTCTGCCATTTACAGTTATATGAAAAAGTTTGGGCACCCCTATTAATCTTAAGCTTAATGTTTTATAAAAATTGGTGTTTTTTGCAACAGCTATTTCAGTTTGATATATGTAATAACTGTTGGACACAGTAATGTTTCTGCCTTGAAATGAGGTTTATTGTACTAACAGAAAATGTGCAATCTGCATTCAAACAAAATTTGACAGGTGCATAAGTATGGGTACCTCACCGGAAAAGTGACATTAATATTTAGTAGATCCTCCTTTTGCAAAAATAACAGCCTCTAGTCGCTTCCTGTAGCTTTTAATGAGTTCCTGTATGAAGGTATTTTTGACCATTCCTCTTTACAAAACAATTCCAGTTCAGTTAAGTTTGATGGTCGCCGAGCATGGACAGCCCTCTTCAAATGATCCCACAGATGTTCAATGATATTCAGGTCTGGGGACTGGGATGGCCATTCCAGAACATTGTAATTGTTCCTCTGCATGAATGCCTGAGTAGATTTGGAGCGGTGTTTTGGATCATTGTCTTGCTGAAAGATCCATCCCCTGCGTAACTTCAACTTTGTCACTGATTCTTGAACATTATTGTCAAGAATCTGCTGATACTGAGTGGAATCCATGCGTCCCTCAACTTTAACAAGATTCCCGATGCCGGCATTGGCCACACAGCCCCAAAGCATGATGGAACCTCCACCAAATTTTACTGTGGGTAGCAAGTGTTTTTCTTGGAATGCTGTGTTTTTTTGCCGCCATGCATAACACCTTTTTGTATGACCAAACAACTCAATCTTGGTTTAATCAGTCCACAGGACCTTCTTCCAAAAAGAAATTGGCTTCTCCAAATGTGCTTTTGCATACCTCAGCCGACTGTTTGTGGCGTGCTTGCAGAAACGGCTTCTTTCGCATCACTCTCCCATACAGCTTCTCCTTGTGCAAAGTGCGTTGTATATAGTTGACCGATGCACAGTGACACCATCTGCAGCAAGTTGATGCTGCAGCTCTCTGGAGGTGGTCTGAGGATTGTCCTTGACTGATCTCACCATTCTTCTTCTCTGCCTTTCTGATGTTTTTCTTGGCCTGCCACTTCTGGCCTTAACAAGAACTGTCCCTGTGTTCTTCGATTTCCTTACTATGTTCCTCACAGTGGAAACTTGACAGGTTAAATCTCCGAGACAGCTTTTTGTATCCTTCCCCTGAACAACTATGTTGAATAATCTTTGTTTTGAGATCATTTGACAGTTGTTTTGAGGAGCCCATGATGCCACTCTTCAGAGGAGATTCAAACAGGAGAACAACTTGCAAGTGGCCACTTTAAGTAGCTTTTCTCATGATTGCATACACCTGGCTATGAAGTTCGAAGCTCAATGAGGTCACAAAACCAAAAAAAGTACTTTTAGTAAGTCAGTAAAAAGTAGGTAGGATTATTTAAAACAAGAAAATGATAAGGGTGCCCATACTTATGCACCTGTCAAATTTTGTTTGAATGCAGATTGCACATTTTCTGTTAGTACGATAAACCTCATTTCAAGGCAGAAACATTACTGTGTCCAACAGTTATTACATATATCAAACTGAAATACTTGTTGCAAAAACACCAATTTTTATAAAACATTAAGCTTAAGATTAATAGGGGTGCCCAAACTTTTTCATATAACTGTATCCTTCCTACTGTCCTGCATGGCTACTTTGTTCTGTTGTGCAGTGATAATAGAGGGAGGAGATAACATCTAAGTAAGTGCAAACTGCTATAATAGCCAGAATAATTGACATTAGGCTGAATGGGCTTAGGGTTTATTCACTGCAGTCATGTCATGCTTTTGCTGCAAAAATAGCCCATCATTCAGAGGAGTGAAACTGTGACACCTGCATGTAGAAAGTAGTGTGATCGTCACCGGCTCCTTCTGACATGGGAAAGCCGAAGCCTCCCCAACCTTCTGTAAGACAATGCTGACATACATCTTGAACATCTGCTGATTTATAGGGCTGAGTGGACTCTTGGAAGTTCGGGTTCAACCGAACTTTAGTCCAAAGTTCAGTTCGGGTACCAGAACTCTACTTGAACCTGACCCCCACAGAAATTAATAGGGACCTGAACTTTGGAGCTGGAAAATCTCTATCTCTCTCTCTCTCCTCCCCAAACTGACTTCCAGGAGAGGCTAGTGTTTGAAGTTCAGCACTGGACACTGGGTGTCCTGCACGAACCCCAAACTTAACACTTCGGATCCGCTCATCTCTACTGATTTACCACCCAGCCTGTTCACAATCTGACTAATCTCCTGTATATGAATGTAAGAGCCATATATTTTGCTTCCACTTCCACCTAGCTTCATCCACCTTCTAGCAAAATGATAAAAAAAACATATTTTGTGGGTAAAGCTTCCTATAGTCATAGGATAACTGCTAAATATCTTCAAAGATCTGATCATGGTGTTTATTAATTTGTAAATCATGTATCTTTCCAATTCTTCCTGATTTGAGATTTCGCCCTCGTATATGAGTAAAGCACTGATAGTACGGAGTTTGTGTATTCTCTGCGTGTTGTGTCAGCAGCATAATTATATTTGTTACATTCTGTAGTATGTTTTAAGTAGCAGTGATCCCTCTTGATACCAGTCGGTGGATGTGGAGGCAGGAGGTGTTTTCCACAGGGATCCTCTGTTGGAAAGCATGTGAAGTCCCAGATTATAAAGGCTCAGGAAGCTCCCAGGTGTGCGCACAAAGCTGCACTGTCTTATTTTAGACTTTTGCTTTACAGATAATTTCATCTAATATATATATATATATATATATATATATATATATATATATATATATATAATAAAAAAAAAAAAAAAAAACTCGCCAGAGGAGAACAATTTTTAATCCACATATAAGCCAATATACAGCCACAGAGGTTAGTAGACACAATTCTTCACTGTGCCCTGGCCACTCCTAAACTTTGCTTGAACTTGAGTGAAAAAGGCCGTGTGGAAGCACGGACACCTTTCTGTTGAATTATACAAAGACTGTGGTGGTCTTGAATGGGTGACTTGAACCTTCTTCCAATAGGTGAGGGGCCGAGATAATGCCTTAAGTTCTTAAAGGGAACCTGTCAAAGATTCACGCTGCCCAACCCACTAGCAGAATGAATCAGACATTAGCTGCGATATTACAACCAGGTACGTCTTACTTTGAAATTGGCACTATGGGGCCGATACGCAAAAATTCTGGCATAAAACTCCTCAATACGTTGCAGTATATACTTTGCTCAACTCAGAAGTTGCTCAATAATATTGTGACATTTGATGTTTACACGCCAGTCCTGGCCAGCTATGCCAATATGGGTATAGAATGGACTATACGCCTGTCTGTCAAATTTGTGAAAAGTTATGCCAGTGGCATGACTTCAGAAATGTATCACAGTCCCCAAGTTATTCCTTTTATAGATCAAAAAACACCATGAGGTAAAGGGACACTTCCAAAGAAGCTGTGTGCAAAAGCTCATATTCCTTAATGAACCTGATATTACATGGGGGGAAACTCGTCGAGGCGCCAATATGGACACCAGAAACTTTTTCTTTTTATGAGGAAGTAATATGTATTAGTAACTATCAACTGCTGCTTTGTTTCTCGCTATGATATTATGGCTTGTTGATTATTCTTTGTTATCATTCTATCTAATAGCCTTTATCAAGTGTTAGGGATTAGTAGGGCTTAGCCGATGGTGAATGTTGGCACCATTTATGCAAATTTAGCATGCCAAGCTTCACTGCTTAGCTAGGGTCTTCTTCAAAATTTAGGGCCCAATAGGGACATTATATGTGTTCAGCCCCTTACTCTTTTTTTCTGTGTGTGTGGGGGGGATGAATCTTAAGTTAGAGGACTATGTTTATGACATGCTGATCCCTTTAAAGGCTTGCTCACACTGGCGTATTTAACACGGCCGAGTGCTATGTGATGTTTTATTGAATAGCACTCAGCCCAGTGTTACTATGGGGCAGTGCAGATCTGCGTTTATTTTCTCATGCTGATTTAGCATGCTGCAAGTGACTCTGATATTTGGCTCACACACATGCATACAAGTCTATGGGTGCGTGTGAAACATATCCGAGTGCAATCCGATGTCTACGCACAAACACATGGGAGGATAAGAAACTTTTTAATATATCTTACCAGAGAAATCTGCTTGTTTCTCCTCCTGGACTGATCATTCATTCTCAATTCATGGGTAAAATCTGTAATATCTATAGTCAATGAATACTAATTTTTACATTAGTGAGATAGGAGATGACAGTTGGTGCTTTTAAAATTCTACGGATGAGCGAGAGGCAAGACAGACATTCTAGGGAGGAGCGAGAGGCCGGCACAGACATTCTAGGGAGGAGCTAGAGGCCGGCACAGACATTCTAGGGAGGAGCTAAAGGCGGACACAGACATTCTAGGGAGGAGCTAGAGGCGGACACAGACATTCTAGGGAGGAGCTAGAGGCGGACACAGACATTCTAGGGAGGAGCTAGTGGCAGACGCATTCTAGGGAGGAGCTAGAGGCAGACGCATTCTAGGGAGGAGCTAGAGGCAGACGCATTCTAGGGAGGAGCTAGAGGCAGACGCATTCTAGGGAGGAGCTAGAGGCAGACGCATTCTAGGGAGGAGCTAGAGGCAGACGCATTCTAGGGAGGAGCTAGAGGCAGACGCATTCTAGGGAGGAGCTAGAGGCAGACGCATTCTAGGGAGGAGCTAGAGGCAGACGCATTCTAGGGAGGAGCTAGAGGCAGGCACAGACATTCTAGGGAGGAGCTAGAGGCAGGCACAGACATTCTAGGGAGGAGCTAGAGGCAGGCACAGACATTCTAGGGAGGAGCTAGAGGCAGGCACAGACATTCTAGGGAGGAGCTAGAGGCAGGCACAGACATTCTAGGGAGGAGCTAGAGGCAGACACAGACATTCTAGGGAGGAGCTAGAGGCAGACACAGACATTCTAGGGAGGAGCTAGAGGCAGACACAGACATTCTAGGGAGGAGCTAGAGGCAGACACAGACATTCTAGGGAGAAGCTAGAGGCAGGCACAGACATTCTAGGGAGGAGCTAGAGGCAGACAGACATTCTAGGGAGGAGCTAGAGGCAGACAGACATTCTAGGGAGGAGCTAGAGGCAGACACAGACATTCTAGGGAGGAGCTAGAGGCAGACACAGACATTCTAGGGAGGAGCTAGAGGCAGACACAGACATTCTAGGGAGGAGCTAGAGGCAGACACAGACATTCTAGGGAGGAGCTAGAGGCAGACACAGACATTCTAGGGAGGAGCTAGAGGCAGACACAGACATTCTAGGGAGGAGCTAGAGGCAGACACAGACATTCTAGGGAGGAGCTAGAGGCAGACACAGACATTCTAGGGAGGAGCTAGAGGCAGACACAGACATTCTAGGGAGGAGCTAGAGGCAGACACAGACATTCTAGGGAGGAGCTAGAGGCAGACACAGACATTCTAGGGAGGAGCTAGAGGCAGACACAGACATTCTAGGGAGGAGCTAGAGGCAGACACAGACATTCTAGGGAGGAGCTAGAGGCAGACACAGACATTCTAGGGAGGAGCTAGAGGCAGACACAGACATTCTAGGGAGGAGCTAGAGGCAGACACACATTCTAGGGAGGAGCTAGAGGCAGACACAGACACTCTGGAAGGAGCTAGAGGCAGACACAGACATTCTAGGGAGGAGCTAGAGGCAGACACAGACATTCTAGGGAGGAGCTAGAGGCAGACACAGACATTCTAGGGAGAAGCTAGAGGCAGGCACAGACATTCTAGGGAGGAGCTAGAGGCAGACAGACATTCTAGGGAGGAGCTAGAGGCAGACAGACATTCTAGGGAGGAGCTAGAGGCAGACACAGACATTCTAGGGAGGAGCTAGAGGCAGACACAGACATTCTAGGGAGGAGCTAGAGGCAGACACACATTCTAGGGAGGAGCTAGAGGCAGACACAGACATTCTAGGGAGGAGCTAGAGGCAGACACAGACATTCTAGGGAGGAGCTAGAGGCAGACACAGACATTCTAGGGAGGAGCTAGAGGCAGACACAGACATTCTAGGGAGGAGCTAGAGGCAGACACAGACATTCTAGGGAGGAGCTAGAGGCAGACACAGACATTCTAGGGAGGAGCTAGAGTCAGTCACAGACACTCTGGAAGGAGCTAGAGGCAGACACAGACATTCTAGGGAGGAGCTAGAGGCAGACACAGACATTCTAGGGAGGAGCTAGAGGCAGACACAGACATTCTAGGGAGGAGCTAGAGGCAGACACAGACATTCTAGGGAGGAGCTAGAGGCAGACACAGACATTCTAGGGAGGAGCTAGAGTCAGTCACAGACACTCTGGAAGGAGCTAGAGGCAGACACAGACTTTCTGCTGCAAGTTCTCCTGAAACAGTTACAGTTCTCCATAGAACTTTATAAGCACCAACTGTTATCTCCTATCTCAGAAATGGGAAAATTTGTATACACTGAACACACAGTTTATCAATGAGTTGAGAATGAATGATCAGAAAGAAGCAGATTTCTCTGATAGGATATATTAACCCCTTAATAACATCTGACGTACTAATACGCGTCTGTGCCCTGGGACTTAAGAGCCAGACCCGTATTAGTACATCATCGCGATCGCGCGCGCACACAGGCTGTGCGGGCGCGATCGCCGCCGGGTGTCAGCTGATTGTCACAGCTGACACCCGGTACTATGTGCAGGGAGCGGTCCTGCACCGCTCCCAGCACATTAACCCCCGCGATGCTGCGATCGAAGTCGATTGCGGCATTGCGGGGGCAAGGGGAGGTGATCGGCGATACTCACCTCCTCTTCCGGCTTCCAGCGCAGTCTGCAAAGGCTTCCCGGGTGTTGCCATGACGACCCGATGTCGTCATGACAACATCCGGGTCACCAGAGAGCAGGAAGATTGCTTGGACATGCGCAGTGCATCTCCAAGCAATCTTCACACTGTGCATTTCTGACAGCCTTCATGGCATAGGGATGGTGCTACATTCCTGTGCCATGCAGGCGATCAGAAAAAAAAAAGTGAAAGTCCCAGAGTGGGACAAAGTAATAAAGTGTATAAACTGTGTGAAAGTGGGGAAAAAAAAAAAAAAAAAAAGTGCAAAAATATTATAAAAAAATAAAAAAATTAATACACCAAAAATAAAAATATAATGTACCCATCAATAAATATTATTATAAAAAAAATAAAAAAAAAACAATAAAAGTACACATATTTGGTATCGCCGCGTCCGGAACAACCTGACCTATAAAACTGTCCCACTAGTTAACCCCTTCAGTGAACACGGTAAAAAAAAAAAAAAAAAACGAAGCAAAAAACAATGCTTTATCACCATACCGCCAAACAAAAAGTGGAATAACATGCGATCAAAAAGACGCATATAAATAAAAATGATACCGCTGAAAACGTCATCTCGTCCCGCAAAAAACAAGCTGCCATACAGCTCCATCAGCCGAAAAATAAAAAAGTTATAGCTCTCAGAATAAAGCGATACTAAAAAATATTTTTTTCTATAAAATAGCTTTTATTGTGTATAAGCGCCAAAACATAGAAAAATGATACAAATGTGGTACCGCTGTAAACGTACTGACCCGAAGAATAAAGCTACCTCATCAATTTTACCACACGCGGAACAGAATAAAAAAAAAAAAAAAAAACAATTCCTGAATTGTTGGTTTTTGTTTATTCTGCCTCCCAAAAATCGGAATAGAAAGCGATCAAAAAATGTCACGTGCCTGAAAATGGCACCAATAACAACGTCAAGTCATCCCGCAAAAAACGAGCCGTCACATGACTGTCTGCCAAAATCTGGAAAAATTATAGCTCTCAAAATATGGCGATGCAAAAACTAGATTTTGCAAAAAATGCGTCTTTTAGTGTGTGACAGCTGTCAGTCATAAAAACCCCATATGATTCTGGCATTGCTGTAATCACACCGACCCGAAGAATAAAGTCGTCTAATCACTTATACCGCACAAGGAACGGCGTCAAAAATAAACTCTTGGGTTAGGATTGGGCTAGGGTTAGGGCTGGGGCTGGGGCTAGGGTTGTGCTGGGGCTAAGGTTGTGCTGGGGCTAGGGTTGGGATTTTTTTCAAAAGTAAGAAAAAAAGATGACGATATGGCGACTAGTGTTGAGAGCAAGTGCTCGCTACTTGAGTTTGCATCGGGTGCTCTGGTATGCATTGAGTATCGTGGGTATTTGAGTGACATGCTCGAGTCTCTGCCCCATATGCTTCGCGGCCAAAAAACTTTACGGGGATTGCCTGCCATGCACGAGCGATCCCCGCATGTTTTTTTTTGGGTGTCTAATAACCGTGAAACATGCGGAGCAGGGACTCGAGCATGTCACTCGAGCACACGCTGTACATGGTGCATACCTGAGTACCCGATGCAAACTCAAGTAGCGAGCACTTGCGCTCAAGAATAATGACAACTTATTCAATATGATGACCTAATGTAAACAAATTCTGTGCCGTACCTCTGGGTTCAAAATGTTCACTATGCACCTTAATAAAATCCTTGAGGGGTATAGTTTCCAAAATGGGGTCACTTGTGGGGGAGCTCCAATGTTTGGGCACGCAGGGACTCTCTAAATGCAACATGGTATCCGCTAACAAATTGAATGGAAAATCGGCTCAAATTGTTAGCGGACACCACATTGCGTTTGGAGAGCCCCTCTGTGCCCAAACTTTGGAGCTCCCCCACAAGTGACCCCATTTTGGAAACTAGACCCCCCAAGGCACCTTTCTAGATGCATAGTGAGCACTTGGAACCCCCAGGTGCTTCACAAATTGATTCGTAATAATGAAAAAGTGAAGAAAAAAAACACTTTTTCATTTTTATGAATCAATTTGTGAAGCACCTGGGGTTCCAAGTGCTCACTATGAATCTAGATAGGTGCCTTGGGGGGTCTAGTTTCCAAAATGGGGTCACTTGTGGGGGAGCTCCAATGTTTGGGCACACAGGGACTCTCCAAATGCAACATGATATCCGCTAACAAATTGTCGGCTCAAATTGTTAGCGGATATCATGTTGCATTTGGAGAGTCCCTGTGTGCCCAAACATTGGAGCTCCCCCACAAGTGACCCCATTTTGGAAACTAGACCCCCCAAGGCACCTATCTAGATGCATAGTGAGCACTTGGAACCCCTAGGTGCTTCACAAATTGATTCTTAAAAATGAAAAAGTGTTTTTTTTTTCACTTTTTCATTTTTACGAATCAATTTGTGAAGCACCTGGGGGTTCCAAGTGCTCACTATGCATCTATAAAGGTGCCTTGGGGGGTCTAGTTTCCAAAATGGGGTCACTTGTGGGGTAGCTCCAAAGTTTGGGCACACAGGGACTCTCCAAACACAACATGGCGTCCGCTAATTATTCAAGCAAATTTTACAATCAAAAAGTCAAATGGCGCTCCTTCCCTTCCGAGCCCTACAGTGCACCCAAACAGTGTTTTTTCCCCAAATATTGGGTATCTGCGTGCCCAGGGGAAATTGCACAACAAATTTTGCGGTCCATTTTTTCTTGTTACCCCTGTGAAAATAAAAAAATTGGGTCTAAAGTAACATTTTTGTGAAAAAAGTTAAATGTTCATTTTTTTCTTCCACATTCAAAAAATTCCTATGAAGCACCTGAAGGGTTAATAAAGTTCTTGAATGTGGTTTTGAGCACCTTGAGGGGTGCAGTTTTTAGAATGGTGTCACTTTTGGGTATTTTCTGTCATAAAGACCTCTCAAAGTCACTTCAAATGTGATGTGGTCCCTAAAAAAATGGTTTTGTAAATTTTGTTGGAAAAATGAGAAATCGCTGGTCAACTTTTAACCCTTATAGCTCCCTAACCCAAAAAAATTTTGGTTCCAAAATTGTGCTGATGTAAAGTAGACATTGGCCCGGTCATTAACGTGCAAACCACCCGCGGGGCTTAAGGGGTTAAAGTTTCTTATTTTCACCTGTACTATTGAGCCATGAAAGAAAGATTAAAACGACAGTTAAGCTTTAAACATTTTCACATTGCCGCAGATGCAGGGGGATGAGGTTTCTCCGAGTAAAAATCAAATTTTCTTCTATTTTTATGATACATATACCTTTAAATTATCATTTCCACCACTGATTATTGAATGAACTACATTTATTTTTGCAGATCTGACTTCGATTGTGATGCTGCAAGAGCAAAGAAATTGTCAGACAAAAGTCAAGAACACAATGGTAATAAAATGTTATCACAGATAGTTCTGCAGCTGCTGTACATCAGCGTCCAGAAAAATGATTAAAAAGTCCTTGTGATCCTAAGGCCATGTTCACACGTTCAGTATTTGGTCAGTATTTTACATCAGTATTTGTAAGCCAAAACCAGGAGAGGGTGATACATACAGAAGTGGTGACGTTTTTCTATTATACTTTTCCTCCTATTGTTCCACTCCTGGTTTTGGCTTACAAATACTGAGGTAAAAAACTGACCAAATACTGAATGTGTGAACGTGACCTTACTGTCAGAATGATAATGCTGTATATTAGGGTATTCCTATCTGGTATATCGGTCTGAGGATGATGCTGGAAGCCGTGTCCTTAGCCAGTAACACAATATTTGGTGAGGAATATGCAACTCATTAGTGAAACATTGGGGTCATACGACTATTTTACCACTACTGTCCCAGGGTCACAAGTCGCTGTGGAGATCTCGCATAAAGCAGTAGTGGAGGGGAAACATACAAGAACGTCGATCACTTTACCAGCAAATCAGACTGACCGTTCGCTGATTCAGACTGAAAGTGAAATGTTTTGTTTTCAGTTTTCTACATTGTATGTGGCTGTCACATATTTATAAAGATCTTCTCACCTCTATCCTGTAAACTGCCTGCAAATCTTATGTGTCCCATCATATCATGCAGGTGTACAGTATGTGTCATCATGGATGATGGGAAAACTATTGGCTGACTGACTGATGTGTAAGCTCACAACACACTCAGAGTTTGCAGGTCCTCATAACACACACCTCAGATGCTGTAGAACATCATAGTACACACCTCATCTGCTGCAGAGCATCATAATAGACCTCAGCTGCTGCAGAGCATCATAATATACCTCAGCTGCTGCAGAACATCATAATACACCTCAGCTGCTGCAGAGCATCATAATACACCTCAGCTGCTGCAGGGCATCATAATACACACCTCAGCTGCTGCAGAGCATCATAATACACCTCAGCTGCTGCAGGGCATCATAATACACACCTCAGCTGCTGCAGAGCATCATAATACACCTCAGCTGCTGCAGAGCATCATAATACATACCTCAGTTTCTGCAGAGCATCATAATACGCATCAGCTGCTGCAGAGCATCATAATACACACCTCAGCTGCTGCAGAGCATCATAATACACCTCAACTGCTGCAGAGCATCATAATACACCTCAGCTGCTGCAGGGCATCATAATACATACCTCAGTTTCTGCAGAGCATCATAATATGCACCTCACCTGCTGCAGAACATCATAATACATATCTCAGCTGCTGCAGAACATCATAATACATACCTCAGCTGCTGCTGAAAGACACAATACACACCTCAGCGTCTATAAGCAGAACTTCTTTTTTTAGGAGCAATGCAGAGTCTTTTCCTCCATTTTCATAAAAAGGTGTGTATTATGATGTTCTGTAGCAGCTGAGGTATGTATTATGAGGTTCTGCAGCAGCTGAGGTATGTATTATAAGGTTCTGCAGCAGCTGAGGTGTAATATGAGGTTCTGCAACAGCTGAGGTGTATTATGATGTTCTGCAGCAGCTGAGGTGTGTATTATGATGTTCTGCAGCAGCTGAGGTGTAATATGAGGTTCTGCAGCAGAATGAGGTGTATTATGATGTTCAGCTGCTGAGGTTCTGCAGTTTTACCTCACAGAAAGAATCAGCTGTGATCTCCTGCTGTAATGTCTGTATTCTCTTTTGCTTCCTCCCCTGCCCAGGAGATGTGGTATGATCAGACCATGTTCCTGTACGGTCAGACACAGCCATTACACAGTACACAGCAGGGGCACATTTATAACATTATCTCAGCACAGGAACATTTTATTTAAACACATCCAATTGTGGAAATTATTATCATTCCAAGATCTATTGATTAAAATGAACTTTTGTTCATGGGAAAACCCCTCTAAATGAACAATGCATCCTGTAAAATAGTTACAGCACAGATTCACCTTCCAGATCGGTGCAGTTCCGGCCATGTCGGGGCTGTGTCTTCGGGCGCTCGTGTGACATTGTGACGTCATGTGAGTGCTGCAGCGAGTTAGCAGAGCTCACATGATAGAGCAACGTCACACGAGCGACCGAAGACTCAGCCCCGACATTGCTGATTGGCGCTGATCCAGGAGGTGAGTATATAACCTAACATGCACCAAATCTCTTATCCAAATCTGCTGTTGGGGACAGTCAGGGGGCTCCCACATCCACAAAACAATCAGCCAACCTTAAAGGGGATCCAGGACTTTTTTTTTTCCAATGGAGCTAACTACCTTCCTGTTCTGCCCTCCGACATCAGTCCCGCCTCAGGCTGCGAGTCTCCGGTTTTATTTGACCTCACATGGACTGAGCAGCTCTTTCTCTTCCGCTTTGCTCTGTCGATGGGGCGTTACTGCCGACATCATGTTGTTTGAATGGCACCTTCCCTTTAGTCCTGGATAACCCCTTTAAATGCAGGTCATGCCTTGGCTAAGGGATCCGACACAGGATGCGGGAATTGTGCAACACCACACTACTCTAAAATGCATCTGATTTTGAGACTGTTGATTAGGGGAGTGGGGATTTGACACATGTCCTCATCTACTGCACCATGTTCCTACTGTGGCTCATCCCTTTTTATTACATGCCGTTGATAAGGTTCCCTAATGGCAAATGTCGCATTGCTGCCCATTGGTGTTTGATACTTATGAGACATCCCCCTAAATTTACCTTCTCTCACCAGTTTTTTTCTACCCTATCTGAGAGCAGCATGATGTGGGGGCAGAGACCCTGATTACAGCGATGTGTCACTTACTGGGCTGCTTGCTGCAGTTTTGATAAAATCCCTGTTTTCTGTGCTGCAGATATCAGTTCTCTGAATGCTGAGCTGTGTATAACCCTACCCACACCACTGATTGGCTGCTTTCTCTGAACACTGTGCATAGGCAAAAAGTTGCCAATCAGTGGTGGGGGCGGGGTTATACAGAGCTCATGAATATGGAGGACTACATGGCAGCAGGTTTACTAGTCCTCAAGTGATAATGTAATGCTGATAAAAGTGTGATTAGGGGACCAAGCAGCTCAGTGAGTTACACATCGCTGGAATCAAGGTCTCTGTCTCTACACTACGCTTAACATAGATTAGGTGTCAAAAACCTGGTGACAGATTCCCTTTAAGGAACACACACACAATCCAATCGAAAGAAACCATGACAGTTATTTTATGTTTACGCCTTGCACCTTTAGTTTTCTACCCCATGTAGGATTATTGTTATGTAGTTTGATAAGTATTTTCTTCAGCTTGCACTGTATGATGATGCATCATTGTAGCCTCAGTTTACATGTTAAACATTGGCATTTGCCTTGGAACGTGTCCTACTAACATTATGTGCATCTTAGTCTTATCTTTAAGGAGAAGATATCAGAAAATAAATCATTGTTTAAATCAAGTTTTTGTGTTATTTGTATTTATTAAATCTTTTTGTCGAAGTTTTTTTTTCTTACTTACTTTATTAAAAAAAAAACATTGTAATCCCGCAATTTTCACACTGGCCACTGGGGATTTTTTTTAGACACCAACTTCCTCTCATTTCAAGGAAAAGCTTTCAGCAGGCTCCTTATCATCAGAGGCAGGATTACAGTGACAGGTAACACCTCTATACACAGCTGATAACACAGGATCCACCAATCACAATAGGCGATGTCACAGGTCCCCCTTCTTTCACAATGGCTTTAGCACATGCTCATTAGATGCTTCAGTACAAAAGATGGGACCGGGGTCTGATCATTGTGGATAATGTTTATCTAGATTTCCTGAAACAACAGGGAGTTACAGCCTAAAATAGCAATGCACCATAATATAGAGGAAGAGACTCTGATTCCAACAATGTAGCACTTATTGGGCCGCTTTCTGTAGTTTTGATAGAACCTTTGTTTTATCTGTTGTACATGTAGCAGATCTAAGGCTTATGGGGTGTGTAAAACCCCGCCCACACCCCTGATTGGCAGGTTGCTGAAAATGTACAGTGTATACAGGAAACAGCCAATCAGTGAAGGAGGCGGGATTACACATATTAACCTGACTGGCCTGCACGTGAGACCTAGTCCTGTAGTAATAATCTGCTGCTGAGAAAACACTGATTGTATTGAAACAACAGCACACAGCCTAATAAGTGACACATCACTGGAAACAGGCTATCATTTCCTACACCATGCTGCTCTCTCCGTTTTTTTGTTTTGCGCCAAGTTCTTTGAAACAGCGCATGAGGTTCATGAATTTTCGCGCAAAGTAGGAAACTGTCTTCACCTGCATGTTTCACAGTTTTTGCACAAAAACTTGCAAGTTTTGTAACGTGGTGCAAAAATTGCGCTAAAATAACTGGTGTATATAAAATCACTCCGAGAGCAGTGGGGGTGAGGTAAGGGGTGGGAAGTAGTGCATGCATTTGAGTAAAATTTTTTGCGCAATTGTTAAATCAGCCTAAAATATCTGGTAACGCCAACCCCCTGCCGACAATGTTGAATACAAAAAAAAAAAAAATAAACAGATATGAAATAAAAGCAAATTAATATAATAAGGTGCAACTGAAAAACAGACGAAACACCAAAAACTAAACACAAAAAATACGCAAATGCAAGAATGAATGGGTCCCATTGTATCCTATTAAAATATCTTATGTATAAAAAATAAAATTTGTCATTGCCTAAGGGAGGCAATGTATAAATTCTTCTACACGTGTATTTCGCACATGGTATTGATAATCTATCGAAGTGTTTGGGACTTTGGTGAACATTCAAATCCATTTTTTAGGGGTTTTTTGGGGTTCTACTGCCCCAGCTGTCCATGAGAATAGAGCGTAGGACTTGGCTGATTACAGCTCACAGTGTAGAGGAGAGGAGCGCAGCGACAGAGGGAATTTCAGAGGATCAGCCACATGTAAGTACAAAGGGGATTTTAAATAATGCTGCCGGAGCCGATCACCCAATCAGTCTGTGTGCAAACCCAGAGGTAAACTGCACCGAGGCTGTGGAGGAGGGCGGGCAGTAGCAGGTAGCATTACTGATTATTCCCAGGACGTGGGGGTAACTGAAAGGGCTGCCGTGTCTGTGCAGAAGAACTAGGAATGTAGTGAAGTATCTCTAGGTGTATCTTCAGGAACAGCCAAAAGTGCTGCCGTCAGGCCACCTGTAACCCTGATGGCAGCATAGAGTGACATCACCTGGATTTTCTACCTATTCTTTCTGAAAAAAGTAGTCACTTGGCTCATGGTTCCAGCCCACTGCAGAACAGGCGGAAACATGTCTCCTTCCTGGTCTTAAGCACAAGGGTTCTGGTTTCACATGGGACAAATTGTAAAGCAAAATCATCATGACCTTGCTGCAGTTGAGATCTAGACATGTGTGTAGTCAGTAATCTGCAACCATCGGACGCGAGTCCTGAGAACCGCCTCCAACCTCTTATTGTAATCTGCAACCATCGGACGCGAGTCCTGAGAACCGCCTCCAACCTCTTATTGTAATCTGCAACCATCGGACGCGAGTCCTGAGAACCGCCTCCAACCTCTTATTGTAATCTGCAACCATCGGACGCGAGTCCTGAGAACCGCCTCCAACCTCTTATTGTAATCTGCAACCATCGGACGCGAGTCCTGAGAACCGCCTCCAACCTCTTATTGTAATCTGCAACCATCGGACGCGAGTCCTGAGAACCGCCTCCAACCTCTTATTGTAATCTGCAACCATCGGACGCGAGTCCTGAGAACCGCCTCCAACCTCTTATTGTAATCTGCAACCATCGGACGCGAGTCCTGAGAACCGCCTCCAACCTCTTATTGTAATCTGCAACCATCAGACGCGAGTCCTGAGAACCGCCTCCAACCTCTTCTTTTGATTTGCCTTTTTGGCGCGATGTCTACACTGCGAGGTGGGGTGTCACACCAGGCCGGTAATCAAAGGAGCCGTGGATGCCAGGTGGTAGGAAGCGGTTCTCAGGGCTCGCGTACAACGTTTGCAGATCAGAGAACTGGCCACTGGATCAGCCCCCGCAAATCAATTAGCGCCAGTTCTAGTGAGTATGTGTAATTTTACAAATATACAGGTCTACATAAATGGCCCTGGTACTCGTTACATGGAAAACCGCTTTGCCGTAACTTGTGATATTTACTGGTAGTTTATTTTTTTTTTATTGGCGTCATGATAAAATAAAAAAAAAAAAAAACTTTTAGTTGTGTCTTGTGTTTGAGTTCTTTTTTTTTTTCTAATAAAATCTTATAATTAGTAGTAATAATAATAATAATCTTTATTTTCTTATATCTCTTCCATATTACGCAGCATGCTAACCATCTGCCCGACCGCTACTGTAATTCCAGGGCAAGTGTCACACTATCAAAAACATACATTTTTCAGACTATAAGATGCACTTTTTCCTCCAAGTTTTGGGGGGAAATGGGGTTGCGTCTTATAGATCGAATGTAGCTTACCACGGGGGCGGTGGAAGCAGGAGTCGGGCGATTCTGCAGTCCGAAAAATACAGTAACTTGTCTACAACTTGACTATTTTAGAGTTGCGATTTTGTTGTAGAAAAAAAAATTGCCAAGCGGCACAAGAGTCACAGTCGCATGTAACTTGCATTGAAGTTTATAGTAAGTGAGTCAGCTGTGACCTGCGACCCAAAATCCAACACATATGGAAACATTTGCGACTCTGTATCACTGGAGGTCACAAAGCGACACCATAAAAAAATCATTAGTTGTGATGTCGCGGTGTGGCACTGCGATCTGAGTGTCGCCCGACAAATGTCGACATGTAGCCCTGACCTAACTTAGTCACATGTTAAAATTAAGCTGCGTCAGACCCTGTATAGCGTCCTATCAGCCTCTACCATAGACCATCTGTGTGGTGCCATCTGGTGACACCATGGTCTCCTCTATATGTAATTCTTCCAGGGAAGAATAGCTCAGTAATCCACTATGGGAACATAGCACAAGTTCCTTTCCTACGGGCCTACAGTAGTATAATATCTGTGAATACCCATCCTAGGTGGGTGACAACACCAATAATATGGCCTATTATAAATTTTCCTATTTTGGTGACTTTCATTGGCCAACACAATGGATCCACCCTGTGGAGCAAATGCAAGGCTCACTCATTTCAGTCTTGTTTTGTAAATGAGACATTGGTCCATTTGACTTGCCTATGACTGTTTTCCCTTTTTTTTTGGGGGGGTGGGGGGGCATTTTCTTTGTTTGCCCTCTACTTTGATGGTATATTGCATTCTCCACTCAAATGTCTGTCAATTTCCCTTGCAAAAGGTCTTATTGTATCTGCATCCTACCACCTCCCGCTGCTCATCTGCCGTCCCTCCCCCACAAAAGACATAGGATTCTACCTCCCCCCACCCAAATCATACCTTGCCTGTCAGCCTATTCATACTTATAGGGTTTTGCTGTTACTTCGCAGTCATAGAAAAGGAAAAGAAATCTACTCGTAAGGAATCAAAAATAAAACGGTAGTCTGAACCATTCCACTGTTACTTTTATTAGGCTATGTGCCCACAATGCAGAAATGCTCCGGATTTTTCCTGAGCGTTTCTGCATCTCCCTGGCAGAAAAAACGCATGCGGATTGTACATGCGTTTTCCTGCCAGGGACATGTGGATGTGAAGCGTTCTTCACTTGCATTTCCGCATGTGGGTTGACAAGTGCTTTCCAAGCGATTTTAGCATCACTTGGAAAGTGCTTGACAACTTGGTCACATTATATAAATCCATGCACCCGGCATGGATTTATATAGTGTGACCGAAAGAATGGTAAAAATTAATATTAAGGACCTGCCGACGTCAGTGGTCGCGTGACCCGTCACATGACTAAATGACATCAGCGCAGGTACTTTAGTCCAATGCGAGCTGCCGGCAAGCCGAGACAAGGACACCGGGGGCAATCAGAAGGTAAGTATAATATTTATTTTTTATTTTATTCTTTTTTTTTTTTTTTTTTTCACAGGTACTATGGTACACGGGTCCGGAGGAGTGTCACGTCTTCTCCAAACCCGGGTACCATCCGCACATTGAAACGCATGGATTCTGCATGTACAGATGCAGTGATGCGGATTGCATGTGTTCCAATGCAAGTCAATGGCGGCGAAAACGCCACACTTCCGCAAAATAATTGGTATTGCTGCGGATTTTTCCGCAATGATAATCCGCAGCGGAAATCTCCGCAGCATGTGCACAGCACATGCGGATTATCATTGGGGAACATGGCAGGCCTTCTACCAAGCGTTTTTTTAAGCGTTTCTGCAGCGGAATTGCCACTGCGGAAACGCTTAAAAAACGCATAGTGGGCACACAGCCTAACAGCGGTCTCGTCTTTAGAACGCTCACTCTTCTGGTTTTGTGAAATTCAGGATTATTTTGTCGGTTTGTGGTGGTCTAACTCACGTTAGATCGATGTGCCTGATGGTGACTTATACGATATGTTTATGGATGTTTTCTTCATAAATTTCAATTGCATGGAGGTTTTTTTTGCAAGTCCAAGATCGGATCAAATTTAGAAAAGAATAAAACTTTCCATCATGGTCGGAAGAATAGAAGGAACAAGGCAAAGAGGAAGACCAGCAACCCGATGGTTGATACTATCAAGATAACAATGGTGAAGATCCTGGTGGACCTATCTAGGCTTGCACAAGATCAATCTTCCAACACCGTTCATCCATCAAGTCTCCATGGCTCGAGATCAGGCCAAAGTCTGTTAAAAAAACCCAAACTTTCCTTAACACCTCTGCACTTTTAGGGATCCTGTTATTTGCTAAAAGGCTCTCATTCTTGATCATTGGTCCATCACAGCAACCCGGCCACAAATGATAGATCGCTATTGGTCAATCACAACGATCAGGTCGCAAATGATCGATCGCTCTTTTCTTTCGTCAGTCGATCGCATCTTTTGTGTTGACCTAAAAGTAATTTCCCTGTGTAAAAAGATGTGCTGCAAATAATGTATCGACCTAATGATCTTAAGAATGACCTTATGGCTGAGGCTACACGGCGACTTTGGCCTCGACACCTGTCGACACTTGGAGCTGCTGCCCAATTCAAGAGAATGGCAAGTCATAACAATCTCGTTGGATTTATTCGACTTGCTGGTTGTAGTCGCAGTACCCTCGGGGGCAAGATGCAACCCCATTCACTTGTTTTGCGCTGCGATGTAGGAACGGCACCTAGCGAGCCTTGGTCGAAAGCCGCTGTGTAGATAGCTGATCGACATGTTATATCGTCAATCAGCGCTCGTTAGGAGCAGAAATCTGCCATTGAAAATGAGCCAAAAGAAAGTATCTCTTGCCCTATGGAGGACCCAACACACCTTGTATTCCAGTTGATACCATGTAATGCCCTACTTCTCTTGTAGTGGCACTATCAAGGAATTAAAAACTTGCTACTGGATTCTCCTACAAAAAAAACTTTGATCTGCTTATTTTCAGTGGGAGATTCTTTTATTAAAACAATGCGGTGTAATATAAATCATAAAGCATTTCCCTGTGACAGAGTGTGATCCATCCATGATTATATATTTTCATCACTGTGAAATTAGTGGGCATCTCAATAAAACACAAATGCCAATAATTCGCTTGAGCATAGGTTGTTCTCCAAATATGATATATACCTGAATATACAGATCGCATATACTCACATATCGTGATCATATTGTTTTATTTTCTATCTAAAAAAAAAAAAAATTAGCACAGAATCTAAGCTGAAATTCCCATTCCGTGTGGCTTCTGACTCTGCAGCAGGTCAATTTACGTTGTGGATTGCTTCTCAAGGTTTCACCCCTTTCAGTGAGCGGGGTGAAATCCGCAGCAAAATTTGGATGTAACGTATAGATTTTGTTGCTGATTTATCACAGATTTTCTCATAGAATCGCAGCAAAATCTGAGCCAGATTTTATGTCCCCTAAAGAGAGAAGTCAGCCCAACTGTATGTAGATGACAATGAGGAAATAAATGATTTATTATTGTGTAGCATTATATTACTTTGTAAAGAAAGTTATTCTAATGTATAGAGTAGGTAACAGGAATGCACTGTTCTCAATGTACATCCAGTGAGCGTTGTTCCATGTCTTCACCACCAGATGGTGCTGCTGGTTCCGGGTCTCTGTTAAGATGGTAGTGCCCCGAAATGGGAAAACTAAGCAAAAATAAAGTCTGAGATAAGAGATAAGCAAATTGTTTAGGGGGCATTGGGTGAATTAGTTCACCAGGTTTGAGATACACTATTAGTGAATTTCGGGAGTAATAACAATCGTTTCTTCTATTATAGCCTATCGGCTTGCAAATTTACAGATCAGAAGAAACGATTCTCTAGGATTTATGGTTCATCCTTATGATGAACATCTGTGCGCTGCTATTATCTTCAGGAAATGCACCGATAGGATGAAGCTTGGTTTACATGAGCAGATTTTAGCCCTAGAATGGACGATTGACAATATGACAAGTCATATAAAGGCCCTTTACATGAGAAACTTTGTATATTCTCACATCCTTTGTTTACACAACGATGATCATTAACGATCCAATCATCCAGTGAATGAGCGTTTTGCACTTATGTTGGCTGATTGATGGTATGTTTACACTGACCAGTGGTCGAGAATGACCTGACCGTTCTTATAAAAGTTCAAAGGGGCCTTAAAGGGGTTGTCCAGTCTAAAACTACAAGTCTGCAGTCACTCTATGTAACTGTAGACTTGTGAATCCTCACTTCACTCTGCAAGGATTCTCCGGTTTTAGCATCGGGAATGGTGGTCATGTGACTGCATGTATGCGCTATGCATACTCCCAGCCACAATCCAACTAGACTGATTCTGGCCTCATTCAATATACTTTCATTGAGCGAGGCCGCACCCATCTAGTCGGATTGTGGCCGGGAATATGCATAGCGTATACATGCGTCACATGACCGCCATTCCCGGTGCTTACATCAGAAAATACTCACAGCGCACATGAAAACTAATGAATATTTCAAAGTAAATGAGACCACTGGAGTCAGCGTCTCTGCTTTATCTATTGACTGATTTCCCATGTTTAGCATAAAAAAATATTTAAACAATAATTCATTTTCTGATTACACATTCCCTTTAAAGGAAAGCCATCATCAGAAAATGATACCTTAAATTAGGTTTTAGTGTTGTGTATTTTTCTTTTTCTTTTACATTTTCAATTTTTTTAAAATTTTATATCACCATCTTTATTAAAAAAAAATATTGATCTTGCAATTTTCTCACTGGCCAGTAGGCCTATTTTAGACTTCCTGTTCTTTACTGAAGACTTGTCAAAAGTCTCATTATCATCGATCAGGCAATGACACCATTGCACACAGCTGATAACACGGGATCCACCAATCACAATAGGCGATGTCACAGCTCACCTCCTCCCTTCACGATGACCAATGCACACGCATTTCTGCATCGTGGGCACATAGCCTAAGACATATTTTCAGTTGTTTCACACTTTTTTGTTAAGTATATAATTCCACATGTGTTAATTCATAGTTTTGATGCCTTCAGTGTGAATGTACAATTTTCATAGTCAAGAAAATACAGAAAAATCTTTAAATGAGAAGGTGTGTCCAAACTTTTGGTCTGTACTGTACATGTGTTGTTTCCTGAAACAACAGGAAGTTAAGAGTCTTAAAAAGGCAAGAATTTGTAAGGTAGAAACATGTAAGAGGACTATAATGGGTATACTGGTGTGGTACTATGATTACAGAAGCAGGCGTATTATTTTGGTACTGTAGTAGCATTAACTAGTCTGTGGGCTGTGATTGACACAGTCCTGGTTCATCAAAGTGTTAACGCCAGATTTCTGACGCAAGACTTTGAAGAGTTGCAAATTTTTGTTTCATTTTTTCCATTAGAACAACCCTTGTCCGAACAAATTGTTAGGGCACATGAGCGTCATTATAACGTGATTCTGTCAATGGTCGCCTGGTAGCTTTAAAAATTACTATCACAGACAGGCGTATCACCACTTGGCCTTCACCCTTTAACCCTGTACAGGAATCTGAACTTACACAGTGGCCCTGAGCTGAACCCACGGAGTCAGCTGCTGGCCGGTGGTGCAGGCTGGCAGGAATGGTAAGGAAGCCAGGTCAGAACCAGGAGTGACCAGTTAAGGTACAAAATCCTAAGTCAGAAGAGTAGTCAGGGAATGAGCCAAGGACTTTAACAGGAAAGGACTAAAACAACAGGAGCTGACATCTAGCTCTATAATCCAGGAAAGTGAAACTATATCTAGCAGCTTCCAGCAGTAAGCTGGAGTTTTAGTAGGGTGTGGTGGTGTCTTATTGGCCACATAAAGGAGTTGTTTACTCCAGCTGGATGGCACACTCACCCATACTGCCAGACTGAACAGCACTACAGGTCCCAGCCACCCAAGGTTTAGTGGTTGGACAAATCCTGATCCGCCCAAAACTTTTGGTCCCAACGTCTTTACCAGTGCCACCCGCTGTATGAATACAGCGACGCCTGGTGACAGTAGAGGACATCACAGATCCCAGTGGAGACATGACAGCATTATTCATTGCAGTAATAAAAAAAGGTGAAAGTATACCTTTTACTACTCACACAAGGACATTTCTGGAGCGAGATGGTGTAATGTGCGAGTCTGGCATTAGTGCTGCAGGCCTGGCCTCTGTGTATAGAAATTAGAACATACGGTGTACGCCATTCATGTTCTGGACTAGACAAATCTAATAATTACATCTGCTTCAACCAGAAATAATTTCAGTCATCATCTCAATTACCAAGCCACGAGGTTACTGGAAATATCATTTTCTAGCAGATATTAGGATCCATGTACTCTGTTTTGTGCAGGCAGCGAGGCGCGGGATCCCATTTAGTGCTTTTAGCATACATTAGTCACTCAGGCCGCGGCTCCACGTCTGGTCTTATACAATATTACTAACCCAAAAAGCGACGTGGGGATGATTGTGAATCCTAAGGCCGAGTACCTGAATAGAGGGCTGGGGTGATCACCAACATTTATTGTAGTGGTCATTATAAATAGCAAAATATGCGGCTCAGTACTGGTGGATTTACATGCAGATGTCGCTGGGTTCCGGGTGAATCCCATCTTGTGGACGTCACATTTGCAGCAGAACGAAACATCAACAGGGTCCATTGGGCACCAACTGAATGCATCACTAACGATGATAAGGCATTACATGCGGATTACAAATGATGAAAAAAAAATGTGATTAAATGACAAACGAACAGTTTATTATTTGATTTGCTGACCTGTTTGTTCACAGGAACGTTTGCACTATCATCTGCCCACGGCACTCAAGGGATTTTAGTTGGTGCAATTTATGTTGAGAACTGTTTCTGTGTAAGGTTTAATCTGCAAGGAAAATAAGTCACATTTACTGACTACAGCCTCAGGCCGTTGTGGGGTATTATGGTGGGTGGTCTTCAGCCGTATCACTAATAGGGTTCGAGGGTCATAACAACCGTTTTCTCCGCATCCGAGATATACAGTCCGATTATTGTGATCAGACTTTGATAAGAGTGGCATCGGTTTTTCGTTGTGAAGAGAAAAAAAAAGTTTCACTACCCTCTCGATTCTGCCAGTCCGTGAAAATCAGATGTCCTCTATCCAATTTTTTCTCTGAGCCATAGACTTGCATTGCGGATTTTGATCCAACACTTGGATCAAAATTGGACATGTCTCCGATTTTTTTCTGTGGACCACTCGGCTCAGAAGAAAAAAATTGGACATCTACACAGCCCCATAGAATATCATAGGTACAAGTGCTATCAATCAAAACCACAGATAGCTCTCTTAGACCACAGCCCCACTATCAGTATTCGGTCAGTATTTTTTCTCAGGAGTGGGAGTCAAAACCAGGAGTGGGTGATAAATGCAGAATTGGTGACTTGTTTCTATTATACCTTTTCTCTGATTGTTCCTCACCTGGTTTTGGCTCCCACTCCTGAGAAAAAATAAAACACAGTGTTTTAAATGTTAGATGAGCCAAGACTTAAGGCCCCCCCATAAAGATTAGACTAACGTCTGACGTTCAGTATTTGGTCAGTATTTTACATCAGTATTTGTAACCCAAAACCAGGAGAGGAACAATCAGGAAAAGTATAATAGAAACACGTCACCACTTCTGTATTTATCACCCACTCCTGGTTTTGGCTTACAAATACTGATGTAAAATACTGACCAAATTCTGAACATGTGAACGTGGCCTTACCGGTGGGATTGGTCGACAATCTTATGCTGTCTGGGGAGAGAAAGATCCGGTATGACTGATTTCGGACTGTCAATCCTTTTTTTTTCCTCCCTGAAATAAGCCATCACCAGAGGAGTATGACAGCGGCTCTCTCACAGAAAACACAAACTAAGCCGGGCACTCCTGGATGCAGGAAGTGTAGCTGTTGGCCAGAACCATCTTTGAGCTGACAGCTACCTGTTGTGTATGGGTGAACCTTAGGAAACCATTGATCCCAATGTTCTCACTGCAATAGATAACAGGAAGCTGGGGAATTCCATTCTGTCTTACACAATACCCAGAGACAGGTAGGTTTTATTCTTCTTTCCACATTGGTGTATATTTACACTTTGCAGATTCGCTGTAAACAACTTTGTTACTGCCTAGTTCATCTAAATTAGGTTGTAAAAAATAATGTGCTTGACACTAAATCAACAACAGGACCAATGTACGGAGCAAATTATCAGTTGCAGAAAATACTGTATCTCCACAAATCTTCAGAGCAGGATCTGTTTGGATGCTTTGGGCATAAATCATGTTGGCTGCTCTACTGGATTGTTCAGGGATCTACAGAAAGAGGATATAAAGCATGAATTTCTGCCTTAGATATGAAGTTGTATGTGTTGTGATCTACGTGTGGCATCCTCATCAAATTCTGAACATGTGAACAAGGGCTAAGTCTTCTGAAAAGACTGCTGGCAGACACCACAGAGGGAAGCTTGCTAAATGAGTTATTATATTGATCTCACCGACTTCAGGATCTTCTTGTACCACCAAAACATGTTTGCGTTATGACTTAAAGCGGAACTTTCACTGCATTTTTTAATTTGCACTGACTCCCTTCTCCAATTGCCGCTGCTCCACTGATTCTAGAATAGTTTTTCTTTTTCTTCTGTGGCCCTCTGTTAAAAGGTTATGCCCCATCAGAAATAAATAATTTTCACTTCAACTAACTGGGCGTGTACCATAGAACTTCTTTGTGGGCGTGGCTGTGTTTTGATTGGCCAGCATCAGAGGAGAAAAAGTAAACACCCACAGAGAAGTTCTGTGATACACGCCCAGTTAGTTTAAGGAAAAATTTGCATCTTTACTTCCTAGGGGTGTAACTTTGGAACAGAGGGGCACAGAAGTAAAAGAAAACCGGTTCCAGAATCAGTGGAACAGCGGCAATTGAAAGAGGTGCAAAGTTTAATTGCAAAAAATCCAGTGAAAGGTCCTCTCTAACAAGACCACAGAAGAGGTCCTGTGGTACATGGCGCTAGCATCGGACCTTTAACTCTGTATATTTGGCCTCAATTGATTGGACTTTCCAACTTATCTTTTTAGAACAAAATTTACGATTTAGCAGGTACATTACCCTGATGAAGGAAGCCAGTGCCATTTCTTTAAAGGGATGTACTTGGCTGAAATATTTATGTAGGTGGAACATGTCAAAGTAACAGCCGCTGAAATCTCAAGAGTCAAGGTTTTCCAGCAGGCATGCGCACCCCACCTAATGAATACATCTGACAAGTGGCATTCGCCTCCGTGGATGCCTCGCCTCTAATCTTACTCCGGTCAGGACTTGAATAAGATTTGTGGCATAAGGAACGCCAGCAAACCACACTCCCTGTCCCACCCCAGTTCAGACCACTTTGTCAGAGCTGGGCGAGAATGGCTTGAGAATGCCAAAAGTCATAAAATTTTAGCGCAATCATGTGTTGCCCCAAAAATTTGCGACTTTTCAAAGCTTTTTACTCCAGAATTCTGGTTTAAGAGCTTTGATGAATAGAGCCTTAAAGTTTTTGCTCAGTTTCTGCTCCAAAAATTCTACAAAAATACTCTGTGTGGACAAACCCTTACAGAGATTTAGAAAAAATCCTAAATAAAAACGCACCGCGTACGCATTGTTTAAACATCCCCTGATGGTATGGCAGATCAGTGTTAAGTAAGGAAAATGCACGTGAGATAATCTGATAGATGTGAATATTTTGACCTTTTATGTATAGTGATAATATCTGAGGCTTGATAAGGGAAAGAACGACTGACTTGCCACATTTTATGCTCCTGTCCATTTGAATTCTCTTTGTAGATTATTGAGTTTACATGCACATAGTCGATGGTAATCCTGTACATTCAGGAGAAAGATAAGAACTTCAAACAAAATCTTGGTGGCTGAGAAATTACATTATTCCATCCATGAGTGTGGGAAATTAATTTGCCCCTGGCTTTTTATTGCACGGAGAGCTTTTACAATGAATTGCCATTTGCAAACTATTAAAAAACGTTTTTATGGCATGGATTTTTAAAATCAGAGGAACAGTAGTGCCAATCAAATTTTCACAATGTTTAGGGTTATTGATATTTTCCAGATTTTTTTTAAGATGTAAAAAGCTAAAATGTGGCTGAATTGTAGTGTCCCTACCTAGAAGCCGATCGGCGGTTGTATAATGGCCTGTTTAGACAGGTTGACCGCACTTCCATGGGCATTGAATGATCCCATGTCCTGTTTACACAGGAGGATGTGCTGCCAAGAGCCATGATGTTTAAGAAAGCTTGAAAATCATCTCACCTGACAATCTAGCGTTTTGCTCATTCGTTGGGTGATTGCCGACCTGTTTAGACAGGGTGATAATGATGTAATCGTTTCTGATTATCAACCTGTATAAATGGGCCCTAACAGTCATAGTGCTGGTACCAATTGTGATTCTTCTGAACCTAAACTAAATAAGTGCTGATGAGCACCAACACTATTAACATATTAAATTAAGTTCCCTTAACGATATGACCCCCATACACCTTGATACTCCCCCATACCTAGGAGCGTTCGTTCTGTCGAAGGCTCCTGTGTTCTCTATGAGAGAGCCGCAGCCAGATATCTCTGCTTGCAGCTTATCTTATCTCCCCCGACAATTATTTGCCTGGGTGCCCCCATACACAATCGACTGTCTACCGAACCCGTTGATATCTGGTCGATAGGGAATTCTGACCCCAATTCATCAAGACTGGTACTTTTCATGCCAGTCTTGATAAAGAGGGCACAGGAGTAAGATGTGCCAAATTCACTTCTTCTATGCCCCACTGCAAGAAATGTACACCAATCAGGACTGGAGTACATTTCTGCCATAATTTAAGATTAATTTATTGGTCATGTCCCCTCAATCTAAACTAGCGGGTAGTGGTGCATCTGTGTCAGTGATCTACAGAAGCCTCGAAATGGCTCTTCAGTTTCAGTGGAATTTTTGCATCAAATAATATCCTGTGAAATTTTGATTTTACCGCAAGAAAAAATAGATTTTACACTGGGATTAAGATGTTTACATCTAATAAAGTATGGCAAGTAATCACGCCGTTCCGCTTTATGACAAACCAGATAGTTTTTCTAAAATGTCTCAGACTGAGAAATGTGGCATGTGCAACAAATGGTTCTATCTTATGGCACTTATGGCCAGAGTCAGGGATGTGAATCGGTAGGGAGCTAAATACAGAAACTGGTTCAGTTGTTTTACATACTGAAGGCAGCACTCGGGGACTGTGGGAAATTGGCAGTACACAGGGTGTGACAGACTGCCCGCCTACAGATTCAGAACCCAACAGATTCAGAACCCAACAGATTCGGAACCCAAGCAGGAAGTGAAGGCAAGCAATGGGGACACGAGAATAATGAAAAATTAGATCTCTGCACACAAAAAATAAGTCCATTTGGATTGATATATGTTTCCAGTACGTGTTTCGGGTTTCAAATTGTGAAAATGCCTCCATATATAAAATCTACTAAAGGAGAGACTATCTCCAAAATAAGGAACAATCAGCATAAGGCTGCATTCACACCTTCGTGTGAAATATCCTA
The DNA here is from genome assembly GCF_046119375.1 of Phyllobates terribilis. Classification (NCBI taxonomy): domain Eukaryota; kingdom Metazoa; phylum Chordata; class Amphibia; order Anura; family Dendrobatidae; genus Phyllobates; species Phyllobates terribilis. Next base: position 241,235,881 of record NW_027362772.1, read on the forward strand.
GGGCTGTCCGTTTTTTCTCAGACGGCATACGAATTCAGAGTTTCATCAAGCCATACACATAGGTTTTAAAAATGGATCTATGTGTCAGGTCCCATTCGCATTCATTTCTCGCAACAGACTGGATATAAAACGGATGACACACAGAACACATACTTTTTTACGTCAATATTCTGTCAAAATTTCTTCCACTTTTCACTGATTAAAAGTCAATGGATAAACAAAAGTTCAGTCCACCTGCTTCAGTGAAAAAAAACGGATGAGAAAAAACAGTTGCAAAACAGATGACATAAGAGAAAATTGTCCATTTTACACAGAGTAAAAGTAGACACACAAATGTGTGAACGTAGCCTAATCCAGTATCTACCTGCCCTCTGGTTTAGCCTTTTATTCCACACAGTTAAAAAAAAAAAAAAAGACTGCAGTTTTTGGTGCAGGTTTTTGAGCCAAACCAGGAGTGGATCCCGCAGGAATGAGAAATATAAGTTCTAATAATATAATTCAATTTTATTCTGGCTATGGCTAAGAAAAATGCATTATAAAATGCTCAAAATATGCCGTGCATTTTAAAATTATTGATGGACATTTACCTAAAGATTATTCTCAAGTTGTCTCTTCAGCAGCTCACAACTCTGCAGTCTCCATACTTTCTGGTGGGCCGAGCACTCCTCCTTGAATGACAGTTCTGGAGAGTAGCAGGGCTGTAGTATTAGTAGACCTATAAAGCTCAGCACACGTTATGCTGTAACACATTAAGTTATCAGTGGTTTATCCTGAGTCTACACTGATATCACTATATTTATAAATAGAGATAATGGGCCATCTAAACCAGCATATATCTTTATACACTGAGAGTCGTGATGCTGGGTGCAGGGGATTGTGATTCTACAGGATTTATAATAGCAGCTTGACAGGAGCTGAGAAGGAGGGACAGGGAGGTGAGCAGCTAACTGCTATATAGAAATGGGCTTGAGAGTGCTGATTGGCATATTATGATATAACTACTCTCCTGGAATGTAACTACTGCACACACAGGGCTGTGGGTAGTCACTAATGACCAAGCTCCATGGAAACAAGCTGTACACTATGTAAGATAAAAGCTCTCATATCAGTAGAACCACAGCAGGTAAAAAAACATGTTAATTGCAAACTTGCTTATGTTCTTGCTGTCTAACTAATTAAAGCAATTTAATAACTTGAGAATAACTCTTAAAGGACTCATTCAGACAAGCAAATCAGTCGACGCCATGGACTGCACATGCAGAGCACATGGATCCATTATAACCAGTGTGTTAGCACACATGGTTGAATTGCAGCATACACTAGTCTGTTTAATGGACCAGAACAATGCATGCAATGAAAAAGACTGCTCCAGCTCCCGTACGCAATGCAGATGAGCACATGGCGCCAGTCATGTCTGCAATTCGCATTTCAATATGGCTGTTTGAACTCAGCTTAAGTCTGGAGCTTTTACAGTAGTGAAAATAAAAAAAAGCTCAGGACTAAAATGCATGAAATTTAAAGGCATTTAATAATACCTGTTATATTTCTGTATGCCCATGTGCTGGCTGAGCAATTCTATGCCAGACGCATCTTTTACGCAATGAAATTTGCAGCAGTATTTGCCATTATGGATTTCCTATGCAGAAATTATATGGGAACATACCCAGAGGGTCCTTGTACACAGGCTACACAGACTCCGATAAACCATATACTATAGGAAGTCAATAGAATTTTTGTATACCATCATTTTATGTAAGGCAAGGTTCACACAACCATATTTTGGTCCGAGTGCTGTCCATGAAAAAAAACTGACCTTATAATAATAATAATTTTTATTTATATAGCACCAACATATTCCGCAGCACTTTACAATTAGGCTAGGACATATACAGACATTACATGGACCCAAATGTTATTCAATATAGCTGTTCAGATGATCGTCTGTTCTTTTTCACGGGACGAACGTCCATTTGAAAAAAAATCGCAGTATGCACTAATCTCTTCTGAATTTTGGATAAGACTTTCCTATCCAAGTCTATGGTTATGGGAAAAAAAATCGGATCCAATATGGATCAACTGTATAGCGTCCGATTTATATGGCTACAATTTAATTATTAATGTAGGAAACTGGTTTTGGTCTTGTACATTTTAATAACTACTGCAATATCGTCTGTATTATTGGATGATTTTTTTAAACCCTTGTGCGAACTCAGCCTTAGGCCTCATTCACACATCCGGTTTTCGCATACGTAGTGCTATCCATGGTTTTCATGGATAGCATTCGTACCTGTTATAGTCTAGTCTTTTTTGTGTGGAAAATCACGGAGACATGTCTGATTTTGATCCAAGGGTCAGATCAAAATCTACAATGCAAGTCTATGAGTCTAGGAAAAAATCCACCGCACCAGGATGACATCCGAATACAGTCCGATTTTCATGGACTGACAGAATAGAGAAGGTGGCAAATTTTTATTTTTCCATGTACGAGAAAATCAGATGAGCCTCGAACCACACTCTGATCAGAATAATGTATGTTTTTCTCATACGTGGAAAAATCAGATGTGTGAATGAGACCTTACAGAGAACCCTTGTACAAATGTTCACTCAGGTGATCATGGCCCCATGGATATCAGCACTAGTCACAGCTAGTTATGAAGGTCTTGAGACTTGTTCCGCTGCTTCCTAATTACTAAGGTTTCTATACAGCATTCACACTTCCCGAAAACATAATTTTGGTGTTTTGTATGTGTAAGCACTGACATTTTCATCACCGAAATTCACAGGTCATGCTGTAGCGTTAGCTTTTAAGAGCTGAATCAGAAGGCAACCAGTCCAGGATGTGAGAGGAGGGAGTGGTCTGTGCTCTTCTCCTCCTGCCAGTAACATGCAGCCAGTGAGAGCTGTGATCTCTCCCCTCCAGTCTGTGACAGCCCAGTCTGCTCCAGGTCACAAGCTTCTGTGCTTTCTGCGTTGGTGAGAGGAGATAAACATGGACATATTCAATAAGATTTTCAAGTCAAGCAACAAAAACAGGCCTGGCTCCTCTGATCAGGTAATGTACTGATGGCTGCAGAATGGGATGTCTGACAACCTGCTGAAATCTGAGCAAGCAGGAAACAGTCTAGGGGGCAAAAGTGATCAAGGGGAACTGCAACGTCAGAATTTTGTAACTTATTTTACAGGCAAAGAATATATTCTAGCCATCTACAAGTTGTGGGTGTGTACGCGTTTAACGATCAAACCACTGATTGCTTCTTATGCAGATAGCGTCATGCCAGCGTGTATTTTCTCATCCGAGAAAATCGATCCGATTATGCTAATCATTCTCTGATCAGAGTTTGATCTGATTCTCTCAAATGAGAAGATGGAAAAACAAATTCTCCATTGTCAGTCCGTGCTGTCATCCGAGTGCAATCCGATGTTTTCCACTGACTCATTGACTTGCATGGTCGAGTGCAATCCGAATATCAGATCAAACTCATGCGATTTTTTTTTTTTTTCCTCGGTCCGCGGGAAAAATCAGACATGTGCACAGCCCCATAGAATAACATTGATCCGAGAGCGATCCAATGTTTTGTCGGATCGCATTTGGAAAATACCGTCATGTGCACTGGCAAGTCTCCAAAAAAATCAGAAAGCACTCCGTGCCAAAATAAAGAAAATAATGGACTAAAATGTTCTAATAAAGGCCATTATCATTTTTAGATTTTTCTGTGTTTTTGGAGTATTTCTACCTAATATTGTTTCATTTATTAATATAACACCATCACCTCCCTCGCTACTTTATTCATTTAATAAAGGGGGAAGACTCCATCAATGCCCAAATACAACATATAGACATAACAGATACAGGTAACAAATACCGGATGACAGGATAATATCATGTGCTTGTATTCCTGTATATTGATAACTATGGGTCCATTGTGGAACCAATTTTTGTGTTTTTGCCAGCCATAACTTTTTAACTTTTTCATTGGTGTAGCTGTGTGAGGGTTTGTTTTATGCTGGAGAAATGTTATTTTTTTCCGCACTATTTGGGGGGTACATATTTTATTTTATTAATTTATTTTACTTGCTTATATAGGACCATTAATTACACGGCGCTTTACCGACATCATCATCACTGTCCCCATTGGAGCTCCTAATCTAAATTCCCTATCAGTATGTCTTTGGATAAAACACTGTATAATTTAAAGAGAACCTGACAGGGGGTTCATGCTGCTCGAATCATGGGCAACATTAATCAGAAATTGGCTGTTATGGCATCTGTGTAGCTTTTATATCCTTTGTAAAGCGAGCCGTGGACTATGCGACTCAGATGACTAGTCGGAGGCAGATCTACAATGGCTTCTCTCCATCCTGCTTAAGTGCTCAACCTAAACTGACAGGTCTCTTCCTAAACACTCACTAAGGCTAGGGTCACAACAGCGTATAAAACATCAGTCCGATTTTGATCCTGAAAAGTGGGGCGATTATTTTTTTTTCTCACTTGTCATCCGTGTGCTGTCTGTATACAATCCGTTTTTTTCTCAGCAGCTATTAATCATTTACAGGACAATTACAGTTTCCCATCTTACAGAATTGTAATGTATCCGTAAAAATCGTATGCCATGCTGATGGTCCGTATGGCATACGATTTTTTTCTTGCACTGTACCGATTTCGGAGTGAAATTGTAGAATGCCGAATTCAGCTGAGAAAAACTACGCAGATCTGCTCTGCCTCATTGAATAACATTGGTCCGAGTGCAATACCTTTTTTTTTTTATTGGATTGCACTCGTCCGATTTATACGTGAGCAAGCCCTAAGAGAGTGGGGCTGGGAAAAGCCGCCTTGAACCAATCCCCGCAATAACACAACCAGAGTCTGATTCATTCTTCCTATGGTTTGGCTGGCATGAATCTACTGTCAGGCTCACTTTAAGAAGGACCCTTAACCAGTTTTAGTACGCTAAACTGGACACAATGGAAAAGTGTAGAGCTGAATAAAACGTCGTTTTACATGTCTCATCTCCGTTACGGAGCGATTAGCTTGTAAAGTTTATATACTAATTTCCCCTTCAACCACGTAGAGCCATCTGTCAGTCAACGTGCCGGGGTGTGGCTACAGCCGCTGCCCACTGTGTACGCAGGCAGGACTGGAGCCGCTCCTGGCACGCCTCTATGACTAAAAGATGGCGGCTCCCGAGAGGAGGAAAGTCCATATTCTCCCGGTAGCCGTACTTTCAGTATGGCAGCCTGACATCTCTCTCTCTCTGTAACTGTTATGTTCTGCTACCAGAGCTAAGGAAAGAGAGGAGATCTGTCCCTACGATAGAACTCAGCTTGATCCCTACGATGTAACAGGGGACCTGATCCTGCGATCAGACCTGCTAAAGTCCTAAGCTAGTCTGTACGGAGACCTATAGATGTGGGGAAGGAATCCCTACAAGTACTAAGGACTGGGAGGAAAATGGAACACCTCCTAACAGAAATAGTAGCAGACAGACGAACAAACAAAATATAAAGAACACAGAGGTCCGTAGACCAAGCAAACTAACAGAGTAGATACAGAGCACAGGCTAGCTAGAAAGTAGTTATACAATGAAGTCCAGCAAAGCCAGAAGGGCGGAGCAGGATTAAATAGGCCAACAAGGTCATGTGACCAGCAAAGGAAAAAACCTAAGAGCAAGGTTCTAACAGTACCCCCCCTTCTAAGAGGATCCTCCGGATCCCCTAGGACCAGGCTTATCAGGAAATCTCCTGTGAAACGCTCTGATAAGTCTGGACGCGGAAACATCATCTGACCTCACCCAAGAGTTATCCTCGGGTCCGAAACCTTTCCAGGCCACAAGATACTGCATACTACCTCTATACCGTCTAGAGTTAAGGATGCGAGAAATTTCATATTCCCCGTCCTCCACCACCGGAGGAACAGAGGCAGAGGCGTCACCATCCGACACAACAGCTTTTTTTAACAGAGAGACATGAAATACCGGATTAATTCTCCAGGAGGTAGGAACCTCCAACCTAACAGCAGATTGGTTGACAACCTGAAGCACTTTAAAGGGCCCTACAAACTTGGGACCCAATTTCTTAGAAGGAATCCTCAACCGCAGATTCCTAGAGGACAACCAGACCATGTCACCAACAGCGAACAAAACCTCCTGTCGTTTCCTATCAAAGTAGTCTTTAGATTTTCTGTTGGCCTCCTGAAGATTACCACGCACATCCGTCCAAACTCTCTCCAAATCACCGGAAAAATTCTCCTCCTCAGGCACGGCAGATCCCAACTTGGAGAACGACCCAAACGACGAATGTCTCCCAGAACAACAAAAAAAAGGCGAACAACCAGCAGAAGAAGATGTATGATTGTTCAGAGCAAATTCAGCAAGTGGCAGAAACTCAGACCACCCCTCTTGATTGTCTGCCACAAAACAACGCAAGAACTGCTCAACATCCTGGTTTTTCCTTTCTGTCTGGCCATTAGATTCAGGATGATATCCGGACGAGAACGACAAATGAACTCCCAACCTGTCACAAAAGGCACGCCAAAAACGAGCCACGAACTGAGGACCCCTATCAGAAACAATGTCAGTAGGAACGCCATGAAGTCTGACAATTTCCTTGACAAAGGCCTTAGCGAGAGTTTTAGCGCAGGGCAGTTTGACGAAGGGAACCAAGTGACACATCTTGCTAAAACGGTCCACGACCACCCAGATGACAGTAAAACCCTCAGAGGGGGGAAGGTCAGTTATAAAGTCCATAGCCAAATGTGTCCAAGGAGCACTGGGAACCTCCAAAGGACAAAGCAACCCCGCAGCAGGAGTATGTGAGGACTTAGATCTAGCACATATAGTACATTGACGCACCCACTTAATGACTTCCTTCTGCCATCCAGGCCACCAAAAACTGCGACCCACCAGTCTCTTGGTCTCAGAGATTCCGGGATGACCTGCCAACCGAGATTCGTGACACTCAACAAACAAATCTCTCCTAAAGGTCCCAGGCACAAACAACCTCCCATGAGGAGTGTTAGATGGGGCATTCTCCTGAGCTTTAAGAATCTCATCTTCCAAAACGGAGTCTAAAGCAGCTATCACAACACCTTCTTGTAAAATGTTTTCCTCTTTCTCAGCACCGACTATGGGAGAAAAACTGCGAGACAAGGCATCCGCCTTAACATTCTTAGTACCAGGGATGTAAGTAACGGAGAAATTAAACCGCGAGAAAAACAGTGCCCACCTAGCCTGACGGGCATTCAGGCGCTTGGCAGCATCAAGATATATCAGATTTTTATGATCCGTAAGAACCTGAACGGGAAATTCCGCACCTTCCAAGAAGTGGCGCCAGTGTTCAAATGCGAGTTTAATAGCCAATAATTCCCGATTACCAATATCGTAATTCAGTTCAGTCTCCGAAATTTTTTTTGAAAAAAAGGCACAGGGATGTAATCCATCCCCGTTATCCTGAGACAATACTGCGCCAACCCCCACAGAGGAAGCATCAACCTCAACCAAAAACGGCTTAGTCACATCAGGCTGCATAAGGATGGGAGCAGAGGTGAACCTCTCCTTGAGATACACAAAAGCTTCAATGGCCTCAGAAGACCACTGAACCGCATCAGCACCTTTCCTGGTGAGATCGGTCAGAGGTTTGACAATACTAGAAAAATTTTTTATGAATTTTCTGTAATAATTGGCGAAACCTAAAAACCTCTGTATCGATTTCAAACCAATAGGCCTAGGCCATTCCTGTACAGCTTGAACTTTAACCGGGTCCATCTCAAAACCTTCGCTGGAGATAATGTAGCCCAAAAAACTAATTCTCTGTACAGCGAACTCACATTTCTCCAGCTTAGCAAAAAGCGAATTGTCCATTAATAACTGTAATACCTCACGTACGCTCCGCCAATGAGACTCCAGATCCGGCGAATAAATCAAAATGTCATCCAAATACACAACCACATTTTTGCCGATCAAAGGTCTAAGGATGTCATTAATAAGATTCTGAAAAAATGCAGGAGCATTAGTAAGACCAAAAGGCATAACCAGATTCTCAAAATGACCCACAGGAGTGTTAAAAGCAGTCTTCCATTCGTCACCCTCCTTCATGCGCAACAGATTGTTTGCCCCCTTAAGGTCAATTTTAGAGAACCACTTGGCCCCCATTAACTGGTTAAACAGATCAGGAATCAATGGCAGTGGGTAAGGATTGCGTACAGTAATTTTGTTAATCTCACGAAAATCCAGACAAGGACGTAAACCGCCGTCCTTTTTTTTTACAAAAAAAAATCCAACCGCCACAGGAGACTTAGAGGGCCTAATGTGACCGGCGGCCAAACTTGTCTGTATGTATTCCTCCAAAGCCTTCCTCTCAGGAATAGTAAGGTTAAATAAACGACTTTTAGGAAGAGTCGCTCCAGGGACAAATTCAATAGAACAATCATAGTCTCTATGGGGAGGCAAAACCTGCGATTCCTTCTCAGAAAAAACTCTCCAAAAATCCTGAATAGGAACAGGCAATTCTCCCCTATCCAAAGCTGCAATACGCCCGTTACAACACTTGTCATAACATTTATGGCTCCAGGATTTAATTTCACTGGTAGACCAATCCAGTACAGGATTGTGAAATTTTAACCAGGGCAATCCCAATATTACTGGAGAAGGCAAGTTATTCAAAACTACCAAATCCAATTTCTCATGGTGAACACCATTAATAGTGAGAGGAAATTCACAGACCTTGAGAGTAATATTCTTCAAAGGGGAACCATCCACAGAAACCACAGCAATGGGGGATGATAAAGGTTCGGGTTTTAAATTGAGTCTTTCCAAGAATCCCCCATCAATTACATTCAGAGTAGACCCACAATCAACAAACACCCGAAATTCCATTAATTTTTCCTGAGCAATCGTGGAAGCAGCTAAAAATATACCCTTGGAATTTAAACAGGCAATACGGGCATGACTGACCATTTTTTTTTCTTTCTTCATACGAAGCTCACAGCCTTTAATCAAATGACCAGATTTTCCGCAATAGAAACACAAGCCTTCAGAAAATCGACGGTCTTTTTCTTGAGAGCGAGGTGCCACCGATCCAATCTCCATCGGTTCACCACTGTTAGTACACACATTCTCATAACCAGAAACTGACATAGCAGAGGATTTGCTCTCATTAACCCTTGCACGCAGTCTCCTATCCACCCGTATAGCTAATTGCATAGCCTGTTGCAAATCTTCAGGTGTAGGATAAGCAATTAGCAGGTCTTTAACCCTTTCATTGAGCCCAGCAAGAAATTGACTTTTCAGAGCAGAATCGTTCCACCCTGTTTGAGTAGACCAACGACGGAAATGAGTACAATATTTTTCCACATTACCTGATCCCTGTCTCAAACGTCTTAACTCAGTCTCAGCTGATGCGACACGGTCAGGATCATCATATAATAGCCCCAAAGCAGAAAAAAAACTATCCACTGATCTGAAGCATGTATCACTAGGTTGCAAAGAAAAGGCCCACTCCTGAGGCTCTTTACGCAAAAGTGACATTATGAACCCTATGCTCTGGGATTCATCCCCAGAGGACTTGGGTCTCAAACGAAAATACAATAAGCAAGCATTTTTAAATGAAAAAAATTCTCGGTGTTCACCAAAAAATAAATCCGGCAAACATACCTTAGGCTCCAAGAAATGTGCTCCAGGACAGTTACTCACGTGCTGACGGAACTCGGCCACCTCCAGAGAGAGTCCCTGCAGGCGATGAGCCAAATCCTGAACCGACACCATGATGGAACAGGAAAATCTTTCCTTAGAGAATTTGCAGGCTGGACTTACTGTTATGTTCTGCTACCAGAGCTAAGGAAAGAGAGGAGATCTGTCCCTACGATAGAACTCAGCTTGATCCCTACGATGTAACAGGGGACCTGATCCTGCGATCAGACCTGCTAAAGTCCTAAGCTAGTCTGTATGGAGACCTATAGATGTGGGGAAGGAATCCCTACAAGTACTAAGGACTGGGAGGAAAATGGGACACCTCCTAACAGAAATAGTAGCAGACAGACGAACAAACAAAATATAAAGAACACAGAGGTCCGTAGACCAAGCAAACTAACAGAGTAGATACAGAGCACAGGCTAGCTAGAAAGTAGTTATACAATGAAGTCCAGCAAAGCCAGAAGGGAGGAGCAGGATTAAATAGGCCAACAAGGTCATGTGACCAGCAAAGGAAAAAACCTAAGAGCAAGGTTCTAACAGTAACGCTATTAACCTGCAAATTAACCCTATATCTGCAGGTTAATAGCGCTATCCAACATGACAGGTTCCCTTTAAGTAAGTATTAGGACAGTCATCTGAATTGGTTACGCACATGCAGTCTGCCCCTATACACATTAGACCAAAGTCGAACGGTAAGTTTGAGGAGAAAGGATCATGGGGATCTCAAAATGATGTATTAAAGCTCAAATTAGTTCCAAGCTAACAACGGTATACAGATAGCATAAATTAAGGTCCCAGTGGAGCCATCGCATTGAAAGTAGGGATCTGAATCAGAGATATTATTATTACTTACTTTTAAAGCACCTTTAATTCCAGGGTGATGTTCATGTGGAGAGGGGTTACATATACAGTACAGACCAAAAGTTTGGACACACCTTCTCATTTAAAGATTTTTCTGTATTTTCATGACTTTGAAAATTGTACATTCACACTGAAGGCATCAAAACTATGAATTGACACATGTGGAATTATATACTTAACAAAAAAGTGTGAAACAACTGAAAATATGTCTTATATTCTAGGTTCTTCAAAGTAGCCACCTTTTGCTTTGATGACTGCTTTGCACACTCTTGGCATTCTCTTGATGAGCTTCAAGAGGTAGTCACCGGAAATGGTTTTCACTTCACAGGTGTGCCCTGTCAGGTTTAATAAGTGGGATTTCTTGCCTTATCAATGCGTTTGGGACCATCAGTTGTGTTGTGCAGAAGTCAGGTGGATACACAGCTGATAGTCCTATTGAATAGACTGTTAGAATTTGTATTATGGCAAGAAAAAAGCAGCTAAGTAAAGAAAAATGAGTGGCCATCTGTAACATCCCTGGCGGCGTGCTGGCATGGCTTACCACCTCCCACCATGCAAGACCGCCGTCTTACCTATCAGTCCGGGCTGCACACTTTGCTCCAGTACCTGCTGTGTGCGCATGTCTCTTGTCTGATTGCTTAGGGCGGCGGCGCGGTTACTGCCTGATTCTTATAGTTACTGTGTGCGCACTCCTAATGCGTCCCCAGCCTATTGTTGTGAGTCACTGGATACTTAAACCCCCTCCACCCAGTAGGAGGGGCCTGAGCAACACTTTCTTTCAGTGTGTTCTGTGCAGCTGAGTTCCCAGGTCCTGTCCTGTATCTTGTCTGTTTCTGCCGCCCTGGGGGCTGTATACCCAGGCCTGTTACCTGTATCTGTGACTTCTAGTCTGTTCCGCCACCCTGGGGGCTGTATACCCAGGCCTGTTACCTGTATCTGTGACTTGTAGTCTTTCCGCCACCCTGGGGGCTGAGTTCCCAGGCTCATTCCTGTATCTTGTTCCTGTCTGAACAGTGTCCTAGCCCGTTACTTGTTTGTCTCTATGTCCGTATCTTCCCTTTTCCTGCAGTGTCTGAACCTGCACCTAACTCCAACTCGTTGTCTCTGTGTTACGCTCACGCCCGGACTGACTGGCGTGAGCGTGATTAGTGATCCCACTGTACCATGAACTGAGGAGTGCCTGGAAGGGCGTAACTAAGTATCAACCCGATCTGACCAAGGTCGCACGGCTGCTTAGTCAACTCCATGGACCAAGGAGGAACCGAGCAGAGGGACCAGGTGCGACTCCAGGTCAGACCCCGGTCACAGTTGTTGACCCACACCGGAGAATGCAGAAACAGGCAGGTTAGACTGCCATACAGGCAGGTGGGTATTGGCAAGTATGGCTGGTATGCAGACAGGTGGGTACTGGCAAGTACGGCTGGTATGCAGACAGGTGGGCACTGGCAAGCACGGCTGGTATGCAGACAGGTGGGCACTGGTAAGCACGGCTGGTATGCAGACAGGTATGCACTGGCAAGCACGGCTGGTATGCAGACAGGGAGATACTGGCAAGCACGGCTGGAGTGCAGACCGGGAGGTACTAGCAGGTTGGAGCGCAGGCTGGATAGGGTCCAGTACAGACTGGGAGACAGGTACAGAGCCGTAGATGCGGTAGACAAGCAGAGTAAAGCGAAACCGCCGGAGCGGAGGACAAGGCAGAGCAGATATGAACTGCTGGTGAGGTGAGCAAGCAGAGCGGAGCGAAAACCGCAGGTGCGGTGGGCAAGGCAGAGCAGAGCGGAACCGCCGGAGAGGTAGACAAGGCAGAGCAGAGAGAAACCGCAGGTGCGGTGGACAAGGCAGAGCAGAGCGGAACCGCCGGAGCGGTGGGCAAGGCAGAGCAGAGCGGAACCGCCGGAGCGGTGGGCAAGGCAGAGCAGAGCGGAACCGCCGGAGCGGTGGGCAAGGCAGAGCATAGAGAAGCCGCCGGAGCGGTGGGCAAGTCAGAACGGAGAGAAACTGCCGGAGCGGTGGGTAAGGCAGAGCAGGGTGAAGCAGCCGGAGCGGTGGGCAAGTCAGAGCAGAGAGAAACCGCCGGAGCGGTGGGTAAGGCTGAGCAGAGGGAAGCCGCCGGAGCGGTGAGCAAGTCAGAGCAGAGAGAAACCGCCGGAGCAGTGGGTAAGGCAGAGCAGAGGGAAACCGCTGGAGCGGTGGGCAAGTCAGAGCAGGGAGAAACTGCCGGAGCAATGGGTAAGGCAGAGCAGAAGGAAACCGCCGGAGCGGTGGGCAAGTCACAGCAGAGAGAAACAGCCAGAGCGGTGGGCAAGGCAGAGAGGACAGGGCTCTGTTCACATGGAACAGACTGGAAAATACAGGAAGATACGGAGGGAGGAAAAAGGGACAAGCAGAACCAGATACACACAAGGTACTTCCTATGAAGTAGCGAGTGGACACAAAACTCACAAACACAATTACAGAGACAACGAGTTGGAGTTAGGTGCAGGTTCAGATACTGCAGGAAAAGGGAAGGTACGGACATAGAGATAAACAGGTAACAGGCTAGGATACAGTTCAGACAGGAACTGCTACTGCAATGAGATACAAAAACGAGCCTGGGAATACAGCCCCCAGAGTGGCGAAAACAGACTAGAAGTCACAGGTAACAGGCCTGGGAATACAGCCCCCAGAGTAGCGGAAACAGACTAGAAGTCAGAGATAACAGGTCTGGGAATGCAGCCCCCAGAGTGGCAGAAACAGACTAGAAGTCAGAGATGACAGGACCTGACAATACAGTTGTAAAGATGAACTGAGTGAAGGTGTTGCTCAGGCACCTCCTACTGGGTGGAGGGGGTTTAAATATCCAGTGACTCACACCAATAGGCTGGAGACGCATTAGGGGTGCGCCCACAGCAGCTATAAGAATCAGGAAGTAACCGGGCCGCCGCCCTAAGCAGTCAGTCAAGAGGCATGCACACAGCATGAACTGGAGCAAGATTAGCAGGCTGGACTGACAGGTAAGATTGCGGTCTTGCATAGTGGGAGGTGGTGCACTATGCAAGCACGCCGCCAGGAATGTTACACTCTGTACTTCTGTTTGTGAGTTTAGTGTCCACTCGCTACTTCATTGTAAGTACCTTGTGTGTATCTGCTCTGCTTGTCTACCTGCGGGTTTTGCTCTGCTTTGCTTGTATACCGCACCTGTGGGTTTTGCTCTGCTCTGCTTGTCTACCGCACTTGCGGGTTTTGCTCTGCTCTCCTTGTCTACCGCACCTGCGGGTTTTGCTCTGCTCTGCTTGTCTACCGCACCTGCGGGTTTTGCTCTGCTCTGCTTGTCTACCGCACCTGCGGGTTTTGCTCTGCTTGTCTACCGCACCTGTGGGTTTTGCTCTGCTCTGCTTGTCTACCGCACCTGTGGGTTTTGCTCTGCTTGTCTACCGCACCTGCGGGTTTTGCTCTGCTCTGCTTGTCTGCTGCACCTGCGGGTTTTGCTCTGCTCTCCTTGTCTACCGCACCTGCGGGTTTTGCTCCTGTATCCCAGTCTGTACTGGTCCCTATCCTGCCTGCGTTCCTGCCTGCCAGTACCCACCTGTCTGTATACCAGCCGTGCATGCCAGTACCCACCTGTCTGCATACCAGCCGTGCCTGCCAGTACCCACCTGTCTGCATACTAGCCGTGCCTGCCAGTACCCACCTGTCTGCATACCAGCCGTGCCTGCCAGTACCCACCTGTATGCATACCAGCCTAACCTGCCTGTTCCTGCATTCCCTGGTGTGGGTCAACAGCTGTGACCGGGGTCTGACCTGCAGTAGCACCTGGTCCCTCTGCTCGGTTCCTCCCTATTTCACGGAGTTGACTGAGCCGCCGTGCGACCTTGCTTGGGCCGAGTTGATACTTAGTCACGCCCCTCCAGGCACTCCTCGGTTCATGGTCCAGTGGGATCACTAACCACGCTCATGCCAGTCAGTCCGGGCGTGTGCGCAACAGTTTGCTCCGGCCATGGTCCCCGTTGAGCCCCATGGCCCTTCGCTCTCTGAGACATTTGAATTCTAGTCTGGTGAATACGTGCACCAGGGAAAAAAATTTTCTCAAGCTGAGGTCCAGGCGATTTACACACCAGCCCAAATGGAGCTATCAGCACTCGTTCCTGCGGATCCACCACGGTACTACAGGGATCCAAAACAAAGCCGTGCGTTTGTGGAGCAATGTATGCTGCATTTCAAATTCTATGCTCACTATTTTTCCACTGATCGGGTTAAAGTAGCATTTATGATGTCCTACTTAGCGGGTGTTGCCTTGAATTGGATCACCCCCCTATGGGAAGCATGAGATCCTATAGTCTCTGACCTGCAGGCCTTCCTGGTGGCCTTTCTAATGGTCTTCAATGACCCTAACCCTGAGGCTTCTGCTAAAGCTTCCCTTTCCAATATCCTGGAGCAGTCCCGATGGGTGATGCGTGTAGGTAGCCCACCAGCTCTCCAGCCTGAAGAGACTGCTGCTCACACAGAATCCACACAGGATGACAATGCTCCACAGAATACTTCTCTTCCCAACTTCAAGAGGCAGTCCAGACGTGCAAGGCGTAGAGGTAAACCGTCACGCCAGGTTCTGTCCTCCCAAAGACCTCCTGTTCCCCAGCCTGTAGAGGCAGCTACCTGCACAGAATCCATGAAGGATGACCATGTTCGTCAGGCAAAGCAGAGGCTGGAACTCAGTCACAAAATCGGATTACGGTCCCGCTGCGGTTGTTTGGGACACCCTGATAGTCTTTGTCCAGCGAAGGTTGGAGAATCCCAAGACACTAGGCCTGTAGGAGAGGCTGTCCTTGGCGTTAATGTTTCCTCTCCACAGATGACCGTGACTGTCTCCGTGGCAAGTGAAGGCCTCAGATTAACCGGAAGTTTCGGGCGTAAAGCCTTAAAGAGTCTGTGTCTGATTCCCGTCCGACAACTCCAGAATCCGGTTTGGGCATTGTCAGCGGAAGTTCGAGCCCTACTCAGAAACAGTCAAAATATGTCTGTACAAATTAAGCTCCAGATTGGAGCATTACACATGAAGAAGTTCACATTCCAGGTGCTGTCTGGTTTACCCACGGGTCGTGTAGAGCCGAGAGATCTAGTGCCCGCTCAGGTCTGGAGATCCTGCATGGTGTTTCCTGGGGGACTGCTGAGGTACAAGGGGTGTCCAGTCCCCATATCTTCAGGACAGTCAGCAGTGTCTTCTTCTTCACCAGATCTGCTAGTCGCTGACTCGCTGTGCGCTGAAGTCTCCAAAGGAAGGGAAGCAGAGGCATTGTCCCCACACAGTCTCGACGATTGTACCAATGATCTGGCTTCAGGTACTGCCCCGCCTCGCAGACGTGTCATCTCAGAAACCAGACTGAAGTTGGTCCCTAAGCAAGGATCTTCCATCTCTAATAAATCTGACAATAAGTCCATCAAGGCGGTGGCTACCTCCAAGTCTCTGCTCCCCTCCAACCAGGCGGAGGACTTCCAGTTGTCTCCTGAATCCTCCGGGGTGCTACCTGATAACAAATGGATAGAGACTTTTCTGCACCCTGTACCTGGTACTTCGCCCACTTCATCCAGTAAGCTTGGCAAAGTGTACGTCAAGGCGGTGGTTACCCCCGAGTCTCTGCACCCCTCCAACCCGATGGAGGATCTCCAGTTGTCCCGTGAATCCTTTGGGGTGCTACCCGATATTAACAAATGGAGAGAGACTTTCCTGTGTCCTGTTCCTGGTACTGCACTCATTTCATCTGTTGCTGAGGATGGCTCAATGGGAGGAAGCATCCTAGACACCAAGATGGTGAGACCAGTTTCGTTCCCTCAAGTGGACAGAAAAGGTAATCTTCTTGAAGAGAAGGATCAGCCTCCAAATTCTCTGCAGAAAATCCTTGCAGGCTTGAAGAAAAGGGGGCTAAAGGGGGGGTACTGTAACATCCCTGGCGGCGTGCTGGCATGGCTTACCACCTCCCACCATGCAAGACCGCCATCTTACCTATCAGTCCGGCCTGCATACTTTGCTCCAGTACCTGCTGTGTGCATGTCTCTTGTCTGATTGCTTAGGGCGGCGGCGCGGTTACTGCCTGATTCTCATAGTTACTGTGTGCGCACTCCTAATGCGTCCCCAGCCTATTGTTGTGAATGACTGGATACTTAAACCCCCTCCACCCAGTAGGAGGGGCCTGAGCAACACTTTCTTTCAGTGTGTTCTGTGCAACTGAGTTGCCAGGTCCTGTCCTGTATCTTGTCTGTTTCCGCCACCCTGGGGGCTGTATACCCAGGCCTGTTACCTGTATCTGTGACTTGTAGTCTTTCCGCCACCCTGGGGGCTGAGTTCCCAGGCTCGTTCCTGTATCTTGTTCCTGTCTGAACAGTATCCTAGCCCATTACTTGTTTGTCTCTATGTCCGTATCTTCCCTTTTCTTGCAGTGTCTGAACCTGCACCTAACTCCAACTCGTTGTCTCTGCCCTGCTTGTCTACCGAACTTGCGGGTTTTGCTCTGCTCTGCTTGTCTACCGCACTTGCGGGTTTTGCTCTGCTCTGCTTGTCTACCGAACTTGCTGGTTTTGCTCTGCTCTGCTTGTCTACCGCACCTGTGGGTTTTGCTCTGCTCTGCTTGTCTACCGCACCTGCGGGTTTTGCTCTGCTCTGCTTGTATACCGCACCTGCAGGTTTTGCTCTGCTCTGCTTGTCTACCGCACCTGCGGGTTTTGCTCCTGTATCCCAGTCTGTACTGGTCCCTATCTTGCCTGCGTTTCTACCTGCCAGTACCTACCTGTCTGTATACCAGCCGTGCATGCCAGTACCCACCTGTCTGCATACCAGCCATGCCTGCCAGTACCCACCTGTCTGCATACCAGCCGTGCCTGCCAGTACCCACCTGTCTGCATACCAGCCATGCCTGCCAGTACCCACCTGTCTGCATACCAGCCGTGCCTGCCAGTACCCACCTGTCTGCATACCAGCCATGCCTGCCAGTACCCACCTGTCAGTATGCCAGCCTAACCTGCCTGTTCCTGCATTCCCCGGTGTGGGTCAACAGCTGTGACCGGGGTCTGACCTGGAGTAGCACCTGGTCCCAATGCTCGGTTCCTCCCTGGTTCACGGAGTCGACTGAGCCACCGTTCGACCTTGGTCGGACCAGGTTGATACTTAGTCACGCCCCTCCAGGCACTCCTCGGTTCATGGTCCAGTGGGATCACTAACCACGCTCACGCCAGTCAGTCCGGGCGTGTGCGCAACACCATCATTACTTTAAGAAATGAAGGTCAGTCAGTCCGAAAAATTGGGCAAACATTGAAAGTGTCCCCAAGTGCAGTTGCAAAAACCATCAAGCGCTACAAAGAAACTGGCTCACATGAGGACCGCCCCAGGAAAGGCAGACCAAGAGTCACCTCTGCTTCTGAGGATAAGTTTTTCCGAGTCACCAGCCTCAGAAATCGCAGGTTAACAGCAGCTCAGATTAGAGATCAGGTCAATGCCACACAGAGTTCTAGCAGCAGACACTTCTCTACAACAACTGTTAAGAGGAGACTTTGTGCAGCAGGCCTTCATGGTAAAATAGCTGCTAGGAAACCACTGCCAAGGACAGGCAACAAGCAGAAGAGACAAGTTTGGGCTAAAGAACACAAGGAATGGACATTAGAGCAGTGGAAATCTGTGCTTTGGTCTGATGAATCCAAATTTGAGATCTTTGGTTCCAACCACCGTGTCTTTGTGCGACGCAGAAAAGGTGAACGGATGGACTCTACATGCCTAGTTCCCACTGTGAAGCATGGAGGAGGAGGTGTGATAGTGTGGGGGTGCTTTGCTGGTGACACTGTTGGGGATTTATTCAAAATTGAAGGCATACTGAACCAGCATGGCTACCACAGCATCTTGCAGCGGCATGCTATTCCATCCAGTTTGCATTTAGTTGGACCATCATTTTTTTTTTCAACAGGATAATGACCCCAAACTCACCTCCAGGCTGTGTAAGGGCTATTTGACCAAGTAGGAGAGTGATGGGGTGCTAAGCCAGATGACCTGCCCTCCACAGTCACCAGACCTGAACCCAGTCGAGATGGTTTGGGGTGAGCTGGACCGCAGAGTAAAGGCAAAAGGGCCAACAGGTGCTAAGCATCTCTGGGAACTCCTTCAAGATTGTTGGAAGACCATTTCCGGTGACTACCTCTTGAAGCTCATCAAGAGAATGCCAAGAGTGTGCAAAGCAGTCATCAAAGCAAAAGGTGGCTACTTTGAAGAACCTAGAATATAAGACATATTTTCAGTTGTTTCACACTTTTTTGTTAAGTATATAATTCCACATGTGTTAATTCATAGTTTTGATGCCTTCAGTGTGAATGTACAATTTTCATAGTCATGAAAATACAGACAAATCTTTAAATGAGAAGGTGTGTCCAAACTTTTGGTCTGTACTGTACCGCCTCATAGAATCTGATTAAAATAGTTTGACAGGACAGATCTCTCATAAAAACATGTTGATGTTGGGTCATGAGGTTATTCTTATTGATACTGTATATTCAAGGATAGCATCTCTTTGAAAACCCTCAAAAATGTTTTCCACAGTAGAGGTTAAACTTACTGGCCTTTAATTTTCAGACTCAGTTTTTGTCCACTTTTTTGAAATTTGGCACCACTACTGGAACTAGACTACAAAGAAATATATGAACACATATAATAAACCACCAGGTTGTTTTTTTTTTCTTTCTTTTTCTACCAAGTGGTCATTGTAAGGTGCCCATACATGAGACAGCTATTAGCGGAACACCTGTCTCCCGTGATTCCCTTACACACATGAACTCTGTCAGCGTTGGCCACTAAGAACAGTTATCACCTATCCACACATGAATTTTCAGGAGAGAATTGGGCTAGACCCTCACTCGAGTGGGTGCCTGCAATTGAGACTGAGCAGGACAGAGCAGTTTGCAGTGTATTATAATACATGTAGGCTGCAGAACAGAAATGGGTAAACATTTTTAATGAAAACCAATTTATGAAACATGTGATGAAAGCCGGCCGGTGGGTGCAGCTCTCTGGCGCCCCCTTACCTCTCAGGTCAGTCAAGGTACTGCACCTAGAGAAAGTAGTGCCAGGTAGCTGCAACCAGCGCAGGGAACACGGTAGTGTGTTATCCCTTCAACGTCACTACACAGCACAACTCGCTAGCGCCCTCTTAGCCTCAGGTCAGTCAAGGAACTGCACCTAGGATAAGCGGTCGCCAGAGAGACTGTCCTGTAACCTACTGGGTATCGGGGCCCTCTGTAGTGAGGGCGGTATATATATCTTCCTTGGCCGCGCCAGGAATATATATATCTGAACCTCCGACCGTCACTACCAGCCTTCCCCAATCCCCAGTTGGTATGCTGCCACCAGTCCCTATTTTAGATATACGCCCAGTCCGTGAATGGGCCTATATCGGGTCAGGAACCAACCCTGGGTAGCGTTTTGGCTTGAGCCGAGCTCACACGGACGTGCGTTCGTTATGCAGAATAAAAGGCAGGCCCACAATTACTTGAGGTAATTGATTATAATAATACACTAGATACACGATATACAACTAAATATACACAGGTATAAGGTCAGGCTAAACTATACAACAATGGAATACAACACACAGAATCACCACAGCATATCAGTTACCGGTTTCTTGATTTTCTTGTGACGCAGGGAGAGGATTCTGCGGTCGCAGGCACGGTTCTTTGTTACAGGCTGAGGCCTACCACCGCATGGTCAAACTGCTCCTCCCCTTGGTGGCCTCAGCTGGTGCTCAGATGTTCAGCACCCCACTCTTGGGTCAAGACTGACTTGTCTCTTGTCTGTCCTGCTATCTTACCTGCCCCGTCCCGCCCACTGCTGGTGAGGTCAGCTGGCTCAGTCTCCACCCTCAGGTCTAACTTCGATCAGAAGCCCAAATTCTAAGGAACCCAATAACTTCTTCTGGGATGGTCTCAGGATACCCCCAGGGGTTCCCACGGATTCGGGCCGCCGTAACCGACCTTTTGATATCAATTACGATACCATACGGTCCTCAGAAATGGCTCCGCGCTATATCTTGGCTTCCAGAGCACGTACAAACGTCTACCGCGGAGGCTTGTGTGCGCAATGGCTCCGGGACGCCGTGATATTTTTTTATTGGCCCATCCCACGCAACATGCGTGTACTTTTCATGTTTCTATATCTTATGCCTCCATGCTTGTGACAGACAAAGAAACTAGTCCTATGGGACAAATGGTCAGGTACAGATAGACGAAGCACCCCCCCCTGCTGGCTGTGTTTCCTCTCGAAGTCTTTGAAGCTCCTAGCATTCAAGTGTTAAGTAGGCTTCTTATCTTACAGGAGCCTGGATGGGGGGAAACTATCTAGTTGACGTTTTAACAGAAGGTCCCAAGGGTGGGGGCTGCTGAAGTGTGGCCATCCCTGGATATGATTTATCATTACCAAGATGGCGGCTACAGGTTCATCACACCTCCCCCTATACGAGGGCGCGAGGGGGTAGCACATTCCTGTGTTCCCCCGTGCGTCCTTCTGCACCCTCCCCTTGCCGGGATAACCCGTCAGCGTTACCGTGGTCACGGCCTCTTCTGTGGCGAATGGAGAAGTGGTACTGCTGGAGAGCGAGGCTCCAGCGTAGCAACCTGCCATTCGACCCAGAGACCGTGTGTAACCAGCTGAGGGGGTTGTGGTCCGTCTCCACGGTGAAATGGCTCCCGTACAAGTAGGGCTGCAGACGCTGCAGGGCCCATACAATTGCCAGGCATTCTTTTTCCACCGTGGAGTAAGCCACCTCCCGGGGCAGTAGCTTCCTGCTCAGGTACAAGACAGGATGTTCCTGGCCTGTCGTGTTGACCTGACTTAGCACAGCACCGAGGCCAAAGTCACTGGCGTCGGTCTGTACCACAAACGGCCGGTCGAAGTCGGCAGCTTGCAGTACAGGGGAGCTACTTAGGGCGGCCTTGAGTGCCCCGAAAGCTGTCTCGCAGGCGACTGTCCAGTCGACTGCGACGGGCAGCTTCTTCTTGGTGAGGTCCGTCAGGGGCTTGGCCAGGGTGCTATAGTGTGGGACGAACCTCCTATAGTACCCGGCGGTCCCCAAGAAGGACATCACCTGCTTTTTGGTCCTAGGAGTGGGCCAGGATGCGATGGCATCCACTTTCCCAGGTTCTGGCTTCAGAACCCCCCCGCCTACCCGGTGACCCAGGTAGAGGACCTCACTCATGCCCAGCTGGCACTTTTCCGGCTTGATGGTCAAGCCTGCCCGGTGGATCCGACCGAGCACCTGCCGCAGGTGCTCTAGGTGATCCTCCCAAGTGGGACTGAAGACTGCAATATCGTCCAAGTACGCAGCCGCGTACCCTTCAAGTCCCTCAAGCAGCGTATTGACCATCCGCTGAAAAGTGGCAGGGGCATTCTTCATGCCGAATGGCATCACTGTGGACTCGTACAGTCCAAAAGGGGTGATAAAGGCAGAGCGTTCCCTTGCCGCGGGGGTCAGAGGAATCTGCCAGTACCCCCGGCTCAGATCCATGATGGTCAGGTACTTAGCCCCGGCCATCCGATCGAGCAGGTCATCGATGCGTGGTATGGGGAACGCATCGGTGGCCGTTACAGCGTTGAGCCCCCGGTAGTCCACGCAGAACCGTGTAGTTCGGTCCTTCTTTGGTACGAGGACTACAGGCGAGGCCCACGCGCTGCTGGATGCCTGGATCACCCCCAGCTTCAGCATCTCGTCTATCTCTTGGCGCATGTTTCCCTGCACCTCGAAAGAGACCCGATATGCTGAACGCCGGATCGGCGGGTGATCGCCAGTGTCCACGTCGTGGACAGCCATCTCAGTCCTTCCGGGCAGGCTGCTGAACAGCCCCCGGAAGGGGTGCAGGGTGGTCCCCAGCTGGGACCGTTGGTCCTCCGTGAGCTGGTGGCCAACCCCCACATCCTCGATGGACCCACCCGCCTTGGCTTGGGTGAGCAGATCCAGGAGGGTTTCTACCTCTCCTTCCTCGGGAAGGTTGCACACTGGGTGGGCAGTCGCTTCCCGCTCATGATGAGCCTTCATCATGTTCACGTGGAAGGCCTTCCTCCTTCCACGGGCGTGATCCAGGGTGACCAGATAGGTGACGGCATTGAGTTTCTGGTGCACGAAGTAGGGACCTTCCCAGGCTGCCTGAAGCTTGTTCTGTGGTACGGGGACCAGTACCCACACCTTTTGACCCACCTGGTAGGTCCTCTCACAAGCATTCTGGTCGTACCACCGCTTCTGGTCGGCCTGGGCCTGGGCCATATTGTCCTGCACCAGCTTTGCCAAGGCCATCATCCTGTCCCGGTGGCGCACGACATACTCGATGACCGACACCTCGGGGGTGGCCAAATCCCCTTCCCATGCTTCCTTCACCAGAGCCAGGGGGCCCCGTACCCGTCGCCCGTACAGGAGCTCAAAGGGGGAGAACCCCGTTGAGGCCTGCGGAACCTCCCGGTAAGCAAATAGGAGGTGTGGGAGGTAACGCTCCCAGTCTCTCCCGTGGGAGTCGACCAACATCTTAAGCATCTGCTTTAAGGTGCCATTGAACCGCTCACACAGGCCATTAGTCTGTGGGTGATACGGGCTGGCCACCAGATGTTGCACCTGCATTTGCTTACAGAGGGACTCCATCAGCCGCGACATGAACTGGGTCCCTCGGTCGGTGAGCATTTCTTGGGGGAAACCCACTCTGGAGAAGATCTCCAGTAAGGCGGTAGCCACCTTGTCGGCCCGAATGGACGACAAAGCTACCGCTTCCGGGTACCGGGTGGCATAGTCCACTACCGTGAGTATGAAGCATTTCCCGGAGTGGCTGGGAGTGGACAGAGGTCCAATAAGATCCACAGCGACCCTCGAGAAAGGCTCTTCGATGATTGGCAGAGTTACCAGTGGGGCTTTGGGGCGCGGCCCCGCCTTCCCCACCCTCTGACAGGTGTCACACGAACGGCAGTAGGCACCCACCGCGGCTCCCATCCCAGGCCAGTAGAAATGCTGAGCTATCCTGGCCTTGGTTTTAGCGATCCCTAGGTGTCCGGCCATCGGAATCTCGTGTGCGATCCGCAACAATTCCGCCCTGAACGGATAGGGTACCACTAACTGTCGGTCCCTGGGCCACGCCTCCGGTGAACCCTGCTGGACCGTTACCCGGTACAGCCGTCCCTGGTCCCAGACCACCCGCTCGCAGTCTGACTCCATGGGAGGCTGTGCCGCCTGTTCCTTGAGAGCTTTCAGGCTGTCGTCTGCTTCCAACGCAGCCTGAAATTCCTGACTTGATGTGGCCAGAATCGACGAAACTGCCACATCCTCCGTCAGCCCCTCCGGGCATGTCACCTGGCCGCTGTCTGACCCGGCAGACACTTGGTCAGAAGTGGGGAAGCCGTCGGACCTCTGCAAGGCTCCTTGGGCTCCGGCGCTCCCACTCCTGGTGACAGCGGCTATGACCGCTGTGACCGTGGGTAGTGCCCGCTTCCCCTCTGTTTCTGACCAAGCCGCCCGATCAGGCAGGCTTCCTAGGCCTTTGGACATCTCGGATGTGGGGAACTCCTGCCCTGGGGTCTTACCTGGCGGCTCCTCTCTTGGGACACCCCCACCCCCCATGGCCTGTTCCTCCCCCTGCAGTGGGCCTATACTCAGCAGCCTGGATACCCCTGGGAGCCCTACACTGCCGGTAGCTGCCCCCCTCTCCATCCCTGAGCTTCCCTCTACAGAATCCTGCCCGCCCCCTCCCTCACCGGAGGACAAGAGGTCACGGCACGCCGGCTGAGCACCTCTGCGGGCATCCCCACACTCCCCACCTGCTTTCACTAACCCTGTTTGTGTTGTGTCTGTGCAGGTGTTACCCTCAGGTTTCACTCCCTCCTCCTCAGCAGGACACACACTACATACAACATGGTTGGCATTAGCAGCAGACAAATCAATACACTCTTGGGGGGCCGAACTTGGGGGTTCAGAGGGTACATACTGCGATACTAGACGCCCCAAGTCGGTCCCTAATAAAACATTTGCGGGAATATTTGGCGTTACTCCCACCTCCCGCATCCCCCTTCCGGCACCCCAGTCCAAATACACCATGGCAACGGGAAGTGCCGGCTCCACGCCTCCAACCCCGGAGACGGAAAGAGTCTTTCCTGGTACCAAGTCCTGGGGGGACACCACCTCAGGCCGTACCAGTGTTCGTTCAGCGCCCGTGTCCCGCAGTCCCATGACCGCAGAACGGCCTATGGTGACGGGTTGGATGTTGTCCAGGGACCTACCACCACCCCCTCCCACACACAAAACATTGGGCGCTCTCTGGGACTGGGATGGGGTCTTTTGGCGCTGGGGACACTCAGCCCTAAAGTGTCCTGGTTTGTTGCATAGATGACAACGTCTTACGTCTGGTCCTTGCCTGGAGAGGGCAACAGGGGGATACACCCCTTGTGTTCTAGGGGCCGGGGAAACAGGGGCATGACTGGGCTTACCCCCTCTCCAGGTGCTGCTGGCAGACTTCTTCAGCTCAGGCGCCCTGTTATTGGCATACTCGTCTGCCAGGGCGGCTGTAGCAGAAGCCCCTGTTGGTTTTCGGTCACGGAGGAACTGTCGGAGGTCCTCTGGGCAGTTCCACAAGAACTGCTCCGTGACGAACAGTTCCTGGACCTCCTGGCGGGTAGTAAGCGCTAGACCCGAGGTCCAGTGCTCTGCGGCTCTCAACAGCGCCCGCATATGATCGGTCCAGGTGTCCTTGGGGCCACGCAGCAGGCTCCGGAACTTCTGGCGGTACGACTCGGGAGTGAGGTTGTACTGCCGGATCAGGGCCCGCTTGATGCAGTCGTAGTTCTGTACCTCCCCGGCAGGTAAGTCCCCCAAGGCATCCAGGGACTTACCCCTCAAACGGGGGGTCAGGTATCTGGCCCACTGATCCCGGGCCAGATGGTGCTGAAGACAGGTCCGTTCAAATGCCACCAGAAAGGAGTCCAGGTCCCCATCCTTCTCCAGTAGAGGGAAGTCCTCAGCTCGGACTTTGGACGACTTGGTCTCCTGATGGGTTGGTTGCTCTAGCGGAAGCCCCCGCTGGGCCAGGTCCAGTTGGTGCTGGCGCTCCGCAGCTCGCTCTGCACGCTCCGCAACCTCCCGGCGCTCTGCAGCTTCACGCTCCGCAGCCTCCCGGCGCTCTGCAGCTTCACGCTCCGCAGCCTCCCGGCGCTCTGCAGCTTCACGCTCCGCAGCCCGCTCCGCAGCCCGCTCCGCAGCCCGCTCTGCACGCTCCTCCTCCGCTGCCTTCTCTGATGCTGCCAGGAGGGTTTTGTAGACGGCATCGCCATGAGACTGGAGACTTGCCATAGCCGCTTGTAAAAGGGCTTGTGATCTGGACAGGCTGGGCTGGGTAGGTGGTGGGCAGCCCACTGCGGGACCGTATACTGGGGACTGGCTCCCTGAGGTGCCCGGGCTGGACTCCTCCTCGCCATGAGTAACAATGTCCTCCCCTCCTGCCACACGGACCGTAGCATTAGCCTCTTGCAGGGTCTTGCTCCTGGTGCCGTCTGCCATCTTGGTAACCGACACCGCTGCAACCCTGAGTTTGCACACACCTTGTTATACTTTTAGCCTGACCGTCTAACGTTGGGCTGACCTTAAGACTCCAGCAGTGGAAGTTACCACTGGCAGTCTTTAGTGCCTGGGAGTAGGGGTCCCACAACACTATTATTCTGCAATCCCACCGCTCTGCCACCAATGTGATGAAAGCCGGCCGGTGGGTGCAGCTCTCTGGCGCCCCCTTACCTCTCAGGTCAGTCAAGGTACTGCACCTAGAGAAAGTAGTGCCAGGTAGCTGCAACCAGCGCAGGGAACACGGTAGTGTGTTATCCCTTCAACGTCACTACACAGCACAACTCGCTAGCGCCCTCTTAGCCTCAGGTCAGTCAAGGAACTGCACCTAGGATAAGCGGTCGCCAGAGAGACTGTCCTGTAACCTACTGGGTATCGGGGCCCTCTGTAGTGAGGGCGGTATATATATCTTCCTTGGCCGCGCCAGGAATATATATATCTGAACCTCCGACCGTCACTACCAGCCTTCCCCAATCCCCAGTTGGTATGCTGCCACCAGTCCCTATTTTAGATATACGCCCAGTCCGTGAATGGGCCTATATCGGGTCAGGAACCAACCCTGGGTAGCGTTTTGGCTTGAGCCGAGCTCACACGGACGTGCGTTCGTTATGCAGAATAAAAGGCAGGCCCACAATTACTTGAGGTAATTGATTATAATAATACACTAGATACACGATATACAACTAAATATACACAGGTATAAGGTCAGGCTAAACTATACAACAATGGAATACAACACACAGAATCACCACAGCATATCAGTTACCGGTTTCTTGATTTTCTTGTGACGCAGGGAGAGGATTCTGCGGTCGCAGGCACGGTTCTTTGTTACAGGCTGAGGCCTACCACCGCATGGTCAAACTGCTCCTCCCCTTGGTGGCCTCAGCTGGTGCTCAGATGTTCAGCACCCCACTCTTGGGTCAAGACTGACTTGTCTCTTGTCTGTCCTGCTATCTTACCTGCCCCGTCCCGCCCACTGCTGGTGAGGTCAGCTGGCTCAGTCTCCACCCTCAGGTCTAACTTCGATCAGAAGCCCAAATTCTAAGGAACCCAATAACTTCTTCTGGGATGGTCTCAGGATACCCCCAGGGGTTCCCACGGATTCGGGCCGCCGTAACCGACCTTTTGATATCAATTACGATACCATACGGTCCTCAGAAATGGCTCCGCGCTATATCTTGGCTTCCAGAGCACGTACAAACGTCTACCGCGGAGGCTTGTGTGCGCAATGGCTCCGGGACGCCGTGATATTTTTTTATTGGCCCATCCCACGCAACATGCGTGTACTTTTCATGTTTCTATATCTTATGCCTCCATGCTTGTGACAGACAAAGAAACTAGTCCTATGGGACAAATGGTCAGGTACAGATAGACGAAGCACCCCCCCCTGCTGGCTGTGTTTCCTCTCGAAGTCTTTGAAGCTCCTAGCATTCAAGTGTTAAGTAGGCTTCTTATCTTACAGGAGCCTGGATGGGGGGAAACTATCTAGTTGACGTTTTAACAGAAGGTCCCAAGGGTGGGGGCTGCTGAAGTGTGGCCATCCCTGGATATGATTTATCATTACCAAGATGGCGGCTACAGGTTCATCACAAAACATTTATATGGGACAATACTTACAATGCACTAAAAATATGAAACATGTCCATAGACCAAAGTGTTACTACTTGCAAAATCTTCAAGCCATGATCTGGTAGGAGAGAATGTTGTGTATACTGGAGATACAAGCTCTGTCCATGTAAAATACAAAATATTTTAAGAATGCGTTGTAATTGACGCGCCCCCTGGGCCGTGGGGTACTCGGCAGCCGGGCCTCTGTGGATGCCGGTGGGGGATATCACGGTGGCTGGCCCGGTCCGTGACCCAGGGCGGTCAGTAAAAAGGGGGATTTCTATTTATATGGGGTTTTTGGAATAGTGTTCGTGACGCCACCTGTGGAATGTGGCTAAAGGGAGCCGCCGCTGCGGAGCAGTCCTCTGGAGCTGGTGTTACGGCAGCAGGGATAGTGTGGCTCTCCACAGGTAGAGCTAGCTCCAGGGCAGTGTAGGTAGTGTGGGTTGCGCTGGGCGCTGTAGTGCGGGGAGGGAAGATGGCGCGGATGAAAGGATGGACGGAGGCAGTACGATGCAGTCATCCGAGTCTTTACTCACAGTTCTTATGACAGTTCCACTGGTGCACTGTACAGGTGTCAGCCTTCCACGTCGCGCTGCGTTCACCAGGCAGGGGTTCAGCACTTCCTCAGGCATATTAGGAGTACCTGACAGAACCCCACTCTCTTGTGTTCCTAGCTAGACCGTCTTCGTGCTGGGTCTTTCTTCCTCCTGCCCTGCGCTTCCCACTCTCAATCCCGCTCGGGTGCTCTGAAGTCCCTCCTGTCACGTTGGAGTTCCCGGACCTGCTTGACCCTCACGGGGATTAGAATGAGGCTTCGGCAACTGACTATATAAGCCAGAAGCCTTCTTTTTTCCCAGCCGAGACGTAGAGTAACACGGCTGGACCAGGGGTCGGTCCCCTTCTTGCGGCCTACGATCCCTCTGTCTTCTGAAAGATTCGGGGCGTACGGGTGCCGTCCTGCACTCGCCGTACCCCCTAGGATCCCTTCTGTGGATCGGAGCCCACTCCTCTGCTCCCCACCTGGGCCTCTAGGACTGGGCCCTACTTGTGGAGCAGAGCTCCTAAAAAGACTCTGCTTCCTGACTGTTCTCCACTGACTAACCTTCTGTTCTCCAGCCACCCTAAGATGGCTTCCCTTTATATACTTCACTCTATAATGCTCCCCTAAACTGCTTCCTCCACCCACACCCACTACTGGTTCCCCCTACCTTTGGGTTCCCCCCACTCCAGCCAGGGTCAGGGCTCAGCAGCTGCGCACATGCATGTTGCCCTTCCATCCGGCCTGGAGCAGGGTAGTGTTGGATGCAGGTGTTGGGGTTCTGGTCATCACTCCCTCCTTACCTGAGAGAAGGGGATACCACACCTCTGGGTGAGGTGCAGTACCTCTGTGGCATCTGAACCCTCAGGGGTGCCACATAACCTGCCAAACCCCTTTAAGAATATGACCTTCTTGCCGTTCCCTTAACCCTTTTCACTGGCTGTGTTTTTTTTTTGCTTCCCTTGAATATGCAGGTTTGCTTTTGTAGAAATGCGTATTTTTCTTGCTGCTAGAAATTAGCATGGAACAAAGGGTTGTTTCTGGGTCAACTCTTTCTTCAATTCTAGGTCAATGACCGTTTTCATCTGTGCTTTGGCAATTCTCCTACTTCTTTTATAATGTAGTCTTTCATTTTCACTTGTCATCTTAAAATTGCAGTTTGTAAAACTTCTAAAATGATTTCCAACTTGAAAATAAAAATGAATTACAAGAATACCCTAGCGAATAGTCATACAAACTGAGCTATTTTACTCATTGACTACCTTTTTAAGCAAGCTGGATTCTCTATGTTTTTTGGGGGGAGAGAACTAAACCTCACTTAGGGTTCATACACACAACCGATTTTCTCGGACGAGTTCTATTTGTAGTTTTCACAGATGGCATTCGTATCTATGATATTCTATGGGGCTGTGCACATATCCAATTTTTTCCTCGAACTGAGTAGTCCTCGGAAAAAAACAGAAACATATCAGATTTTGATCTGAGGGTCGGATCAAAATTGGCAATGCAAGTCATCCGAGTGTCGTTAGATTTTCACGGACTGACAGCATGGAGAAAATGGAGAAATTTTTTTTTCTATCCACGTCCGAGAAAAACTGATCAAACTCTGATGAAAGAGTTTGACCAGACTCTGATCATCATAGTTTGAACTCATAGAAGAAAAAAGCGATCAGAAAGACCCAAACGAATATTTATCAGTATAAAAAATAACTTTTATTACATAAGATAGAATTAAAAATGCAAAAAATGCATATGTGACAGAAGTGGTGCAGATACATACACTATAAAAAATCCATCATGGTGTAGGACTGACGAGGTCCATTCTGTGAGAACCACAATAGCTCTAAGGTAATGTGTACTGTAATTGCGTAACCCACATTACCATAATACAGTCCCAATCAGAATATATGTATTGTAGGAGTCCAGGAAGTTAGTACTAATATCTGTCATTGCCAGTGCATTAGATAATCACCATAGAATTAAATATCTAGCTAGCCACAAGGGGTAGACATGGGGAAAATTGAATGGTTGTAACATACCTGGCGGCGTCCTTGCATAGTGGTCCATCTCCCAGTGTGCAAGAGCGCGCACTTGATCTCCAGTCCAGTCTGCTAGCCTGGCTTCCCTCCATGCTGTTTGCTTGCCTCTGTTTCTGCTGCTTAAGGGCGGCGCCCGATCACTTCCTGTTTCTTGTACCTGCTGCGGGCACACCCCTTGTGCGTCCTCAGCCTATTGCTGCCTGTCATCTGGTATTTAACCCAGCTCCTCCCAAGAAACCCTGCCTGAGCATTGTGTTTCATTCAGTGTGCTCTTTCACTCTGAATGTGCCAGGTCCCTTTCTGTGTTTGCTTGCCTGCCTTTCCTGGAGGCTGTATTTCCAGGCCTGTCTGAACTCGCTCCTAGCCTGTTCCTTCCGCCCTCTAGGGGCTGCATACCTAGACCCGCTCCTGTATCTCGTCTGTCCTGTCTGAGCACGCTCCTAGCCTGTTCCTTCCGCCTTCTAGGGGCTGCATACCTAGACCCGCTCCTGTATCTTGCTACTGTGTCTGTTCTTGTCTGTATACTCTTCTAGCCTGTTTCCTTTTTTTCTCTATGTCCGTACCTTTCCTTTCTCTGCAGAGTCTGTACTCGTACCTAACTCCTACTCGTTGTCCCTGTACTCCCGTTTGTGAGTTTGTGGTCCACTCGCTACTTCACTGCAAGTACCCTGTGGGTATCTGGTTCTGCCTTTCCCTTCCTGTCTGTTCCGTGTGAACAGAGCCCTGTCCCCCCTGCTCTGCCTTGCTCACCGCTCCGGCGGTTCTTGCCTGCTCTGCCTTGCTCACCGCTCCGGCGGTTCTAGCCTGCTCTGCCTTTGCTCACCGCTCCGGCGGTTCTGGCCTGCTCTGACCCTTTGCTCACTGCTCCGGCAGTCTTCCTCCGCTCTGACCCTTTGCTCGCTGCTCCAGCAGTCTCGCTCTGCTCTGACCCTTTGCTCGCTGCTCCGGCAGTCTCGCGCTGCTCCGGCAGTCTCGCTCTGCTCTGACCCTTTGCTCGCTGCTCCGGCAGTCTCGCTCTGCTCTGACCCTTTGCTCGCTGCTCCAGCAGTCTCGCTCTGCTCCGACCCTTTGCTCGCTGCTCCGGCAGTCTCGCTCTGCTCCGACCCTTTGCTCGCCTGCTCCAGCAGTCTCGCTCTGCTCTGACCCTTTGCTCGCTGCTCTGGCAGTCTCGCTCTGCTCTGACCCTTTGCTCGCTGCTCCGGCAGTCTCGCTCTGCTCTGACCCTTTGCTCGCTGCTCCGGCAGTCTCGCTCTGCTCTGACCCTTTGCTCGCTGCTCCGGCAGTCTCGCTCTGCTCTGACCCTTTGCTCGCTGCTCCGGCAGTCTTGCTCTGCTCTGACCCTTTGTTCGCTGCTCCGGCAGTCTCGCTCTGCTCTGACCCTTTGCTCGCTGCTCCGGCATTCTCGCTCTGCTTTGACCCTTTGCTCGCTGCTCCGACAGTCTCGCTCTGCTATGACCCTTTGCTCGACTGCTCCGGCAGTCTCGCTCTGCTCTGACCCTTTGCTCGCCTGCTCTGGCAGTCTCGCTCTGCTCTGACCCTTTGCTCGCTGCTCCGGCAGTCTCGCTGTGCTCTGACCCTTTGCTCGCTGCTCCGGCAGTCTCGCTCTGCTCTGACCCTTTGCTCGCTGCTCCGGCAGTCTCGCTCTGCTCTGACCCTTTGCTCGCTGCTCCGGCAGTCTCGCTCTGCTCTGACCCTTTGCTCGCTGCTCCGGCAGTCTCGTTCTGCTCTGACCCTTTGCTCGCTGCTCCGGCAGTCTCGCTCTGCTCTGACCCTTTGCTCGCTGCTCCGGCAGTCTCGCTCTGCTCTGACCCTTTGCTCGCTGCTCCGGCAGTCTCGCTCTGCTCTGACCCTTTTCTCACTGCTCCGACAGTCTCGCTCTGCTCCGACCCTTTGCTCGCTGCTTCGGCAGCCTTGTCCTGCTCTTCTCTCGCTCACCGCTCCAGGCGGCCTTGTCCTGCTCTTCTCTCGCTCACTGCTCCAGGCGGTCTCGTCTTGTTCTGCTCTTGCTCGCCTCTCTGGGCGGCCTCACTCTGCTGGTTGTCCACCGCGTCTGCGGTTCTGTTCATGAGTCCCTGTCTGAACTGGGTCCTATCCACTCTGTGCTCCAACCTGTCATACCAGCCAGTACCTCCCTGCCTGCATACCAGTCATGCTCGCCAGCATCCACCCGTCTGTATTCCAGCCGTGTCTGCCTATACCCACCAGTCGGTGTGCCAGCCTAACCTGCCTGTTCCAGTATTCCCCTGTGTGGGTCAACAGCCGTGTCCGGGGTCTGACCTGGAGTAGCACCTGGTCCCTCTGCCCGGTTCCTCCCTGGTGCACTGGCGTTGTATGCCGTCGTGCGACCTTGGTCGGATCGGGCAGATACTTAGTTACGCCCCTCCAGGCACTCTCCGGTTCATGGCACAGTGGAATTACTAAACACGCACACGCCAGTCAGTCCGGGCGTGTGCATTACAATGGTTCATACCTGGACTCGGGACAGTATGGTGTGGGAGCTCACAGACGGACTGCGCGTCCACCCCAATGCGCGTTTCGGCGCTACCTTCTTCAGGCTCTACCTTAGAGCTATTGTGGTTCTCACAAAATGGACCTCGTCGGTCCTACACCATGATGGATTTTTTATAGTGTATGTATCTGCACCACTTCTATCAAATATGCATTTTTTGCATTTTTAATTCTATCTTATGTAATAAAAGTTATTTTTTATACTGATAAATATTCGTTTGGGTCTTTCTGATCGCTTTGTTCTTCTATGAGTTCCCTGTGTCTGGCGATTTACCCTCATTAGTATCCTCAGGTGTGAGTCATTTTGTCTCATTTAATATATAATATGCACCAGTTGAGAAATATAGATATCATCACAGTTTGACCAGACTCTGATCATCACAGTTTGACCAGACTCTGATCATCACAGTAAATGTTTGTGGGACCCGAATTTAAAAGCCAGTTTTTCCCAAATTTAGCAAAATTGCAGGCTATAACATGCCCATATCCCTTTCACAAGATATTGTCTGTTGTGGAAGACCAGCTGTGTAATATACAACTCGAGTATTTCTAGAAGGGGCAAGGCACCTGAATTGGAAGAAGGGTAGCAGCAAGGTGGTTGAAGCTTAGGAGCACCACAGGAACTCGGGGTCCGGATTTTTTTTTCTAATGAAACATTTTAACCTGCACCCTAGAATTCCAGTGGTTAAAGGGTTTACCATAAAGTAGTGACAAAGACCCTAATCCCACTCACTTATCGGATATCTTTGCAGTGATTATCATAAAGTCTTAGTCTGTCAACTGCAGCATGCACAGAACTGAAATAATAAAACATACTGCATTTTTCTGACCACTTTGCATTGTAGCAATATGTGTACAGGGTGGGCCATTTATATGGATACACCTA
Organism: Phyllobates terribilis; assembly: GCF_046119375.1. Taxonomy (NCBI): domain Eukaryota; kingdom Metazoa; phylum Chordata; class Amphibia; order Anura; family Dendrobatidae; genus Phyllobates; species Phyllobates terribilis. Next base: position 241,269,597 of record NW_027362772.1, read on the forward strand.
AATTAAATGGGAATGGTTGGTGATCTCAACTTCCTGTTTGTGCCACATTAGTATATGGGAGGGGGAAAACTTTCCAGATGGGTGGTGACAATGGAGGCCATTTTGAAGTTGGCCATTTTGGATCCAATTTTATTTTTCAATGGGAAAGGGTCATGTGACACATCAAACTCATTGAGAATTTCATAAGAAAAACAATGGTGTGCTTGGTTTTAACGTAGCTTTATTCTTTCATGAGTTTTTTACAAGTTTATGACCACTTATAAAATGTTCAAAGTGCTGCCCATTGTGTTGGATTGTCAATGCAACCCTCTTCTCCCACTCTTGACACACTGATAGCAACACCGCAGAAGATATGCTAGCACAGGCTTCCAGTATCCATTGTTTTCCAGCTTCTCCCTCCAGGGTGAGGGGGGTCGCTTGCCCCTGTAGGAGGCCAGAGGCGGAGGCTTGTTCTTGGCGTCCGTCCATGCTGGCTGCCGGGTGCGGTCTGTCTAGACTGGTTAAGACCACACCCTGTCTCCATTCCTTCTCTCCTCCTCCTCTCCTCTTTCGGGGGCGATCCCATGGCAATCTGTTGTCGGTCACTCTTTGCGACATCCTCCCTGCCTTGATGGACACATCTATGCGGACAGTCACTGTTGCAAGGGGCAGGGTGTGCTTTTGGCGCCATTCTGGGACCCCGCCCATGATGGGAGGTTCCATATTGTAACGGGTCTGGGAGGTGGAACCTCTGAGCAACTATACAAGGGGGCAGTCCTTGTAAGGAAGCGGGTGGCTCCCAGGGAAGGCGGGCAGGTAGTCACGGCTAGTGACGGGGACAGTCTCTGGGTAGAAGGGCAGGAGGTCACGGCAAGTGACGGGGACAGTCTCTTGACAGGCGGGTGGTCACGGCAAGTGATGGCAGAGCCTCCAGGTAGGCTAGCAGGCAGGTAGCAGGTGGACGCTCCCAGGTGAGCGGGCAAGAGTCTCTGGACAGGCAGGTGGTCACAGCACGTGACGGCGGAGCCTCCAGGTAGGCTAGCAGGCAGGTAGCTGGTGAGCGCTCCCAGGTGAGCGGGCAAGAGTCTCTGGACAGGCAGGTGGTCACAGCACGTGACGGCGGAGCCTCCAGGTAGGCTAGCAGACAGGTAGTAGGTGAGCGCTCCCAGGTGAGCGGGCAAGAGTCTCTGGACAGGCAGGTGGTCACAGCACGTGACGGCGGAGCCTCCAGGTAGGCTAGCAGACAGGTAGTAGGTGAGCGCTCCCAGGTGAGCGAGCAGGCTGGTCCATAGACAGACTGACAGGTGTCGGAAGGCAGACCGTCAGACCGAAGGCTTGCAAGCAGGTAAGCGGATATCAGGCAGGTATCAAGCAGGAATATGGCAGGTGACTGGCAGGTAACAGGCAGGAATCTGGCGGGTGACTGGCAGGTAACAAGCAGGAATCTGGCAGGTAACTGGTAACGGGACCTGAGGGCTGAAGCAGAGTGAAGGCTTTGCAACAACATTGCTCGGGCACCTCCATACTGGAGGAGGTGCCTTATATATGGGAGGTCCTCCGGCAATTGGCCGGGGACTCCTTAGGACGGCGCGCGCGGTCCCTTTAAGAGAGGGGGAGCGCTCGCGCGCGCGCCCTAAGCACACTGCCGGGGAAGGAGCGCGTGCCGGAAGCTTCGGGGAGAGAAGCGCTGGAGGACGCCGCGCCAGGAGCGGGGAGGTGAGAGGGACGGCGTCTCTGCCTAGTATGGGGCAGAGACGCCGATGCTACACATATTGTTGTCTTTTTTAATGAAAACCAATTTATGAAACATTTATATGGGACAATACTTACAATGCACTAAAAATATGAAACATGTCCATAGACCAAAGTGTTACTACTTGCAAAATCTTCAAGCCATGATCTGGTAGGAGAGAATGTTGTGTATACTGGAGATACAAGCTCTGTCCATGTAAAATACAAAATATTTTAAGAATGCATTGTAACTGACGGGCCGTGGGGTACTCGGCAGCCGGAGCTCTGTGGATGCCGGTGGGGGATATCACGGTGGCTGGCCCGGTCCGTGACCCAGGGCGGTCATTAAAAATGGGGATTTCTATTTATACGGGGTATTTGGAATAGTGTTCGTGACGCCACCTGTGGAATGTGGCTAAAGGGAGCCGCCGTTGCGGAGCAGTCCTCTGGAGCTGGTGTTACGGCAGCAGGGATGGTGTGGCTCTCCACAGGTAGAGCTGGCTCCAGGGCAGTGTAGGTAGTGTGGGTTGCGCTGGGGGTTGTAGTGCGGGGAGGGAAGATGGCGCGGATGAAAGGATGGACTGAGGCAGTACGGTGCAGTCATCCGAGTCTTTACTCACAGTTCTTATGACAGTTCCATTGGTGCACTGTATGGGTGACAGCCTCCCACGTCGCGCTGCGTTCACCAGGCAGGGGTTCAGCACTTCCTCAGGCAGATTAGGAGTACCTGACAGAACCCCACTTTCTTGTGTTCCTAGCTAGACCGTCTTCACGCTGGGTCTTTCTCCCTCCTGCCCTGCGCTTCCCACTCTCAATCCCGCTCGGGTGCTCTGAAGTCCCTCCTGTCACGTTGGAGTTCCCGGACCTGCTTGACCCTCACGGGGATTAGAATGAGGCTTCGGCAACTGACTATATAAGCCAGAAGCCTCCGGTTTTCCCAGCCGGGACTTAGAGTAACACGGCTGGACCAGGGGCCGATCCCCTTCTTGCATCTGAAACAACGGATACTCGTGCTAGCATTTCTTCTGCGGTGTTGCTGTCAGTGTGTCAAGAGTGGCTGAAGAGGGTTGCATTGACAATCCAACACAATGGGCAGCACTTTGAGCACATTTTATAAGTGGTCATAAACTTGGAAAAAACTCATGAAATAATAAAGTTACGTTAAAACCAAGCACACCATTGTTTTTCTTATGAAATTCTCAGTAAGTTTGATGCGTCACATGACCCTCTTCCCTTTGAAAAAAATAAAGTTGGATGCAAAATGGCTGACTTCAAAATGGCTGCCATGGTCACCACCCATCTGAAAAAGTTTTCCCCCTCCCATATACTAATGTGCCACAAACAGGAAGTTGATATCACCAACCATTCCCATTTAATTTAGGTGTATCCATATAAATGGCCCACCCTGTACATATATAATTATCGGAGTGGAGCAATAGCGCACTGGCTTCAGAGTTGGGATGTCATGCCGCCGTCTTCATGGGCAACATAGTCTAGTCGTGCCCTTGATCGTATTTCCTCCACTGTTCCCCATGGACTGATGGAACCAGCCAAGACCTTATTGAAACATTAATAAAAGATAAAACATGGCAGCCAACATGTACAAACACAAATTAGGATTTCATAAGAAATCTCCCATCTCTTATCTAACTATGTAACTTTGTAAAAGAAGTTATTAGACTTTCTTGCAACTGAGTATCGATGTCTGTGTGAATACTAAGGCCTCATTCAGACGTCCGTGTTATTCACATATGCAAAAATAAAAAAAATGGTATCAGTGTCATCAGCAAGAAAATATCTGCCCACAGGCTGTCCCTATCTGTCTCTCTCTGTCTGTCTGCATGATGAAGAACATACTTGTGCTTTGGTGTGGCCTGTGGGCAAGTCTTTTCTTGCTTATCTGGCCTAGAGCACCAAGGAAACATCCTGCCTACAGTCCTGCCCCGGGGCACGGGCATATCATTAACTAAAAACTGCAAACACTGATTACACAAGAACAACAAGACAGATTTCTTCACTTCAGGTATCATTTTAATCAGTGCAGCAGTCCCAACATGACAATGCCTGTAGTTTACTTAGCAAAATCTTGCTCACAGTTTCCCTTTAAGAAGAAAGCGGTGAAGATGAGAGGAACACATGACTACCGGATATTTACATATTGGTTTGTTTGTAGTCTGTAACCATGGAAACATAAAGTTTTGCAAAGGAACTATCGATAGAAAGAAATAACAAAAAAGCTAGAAGTAAAGACATTTTAAATCTATTGGAGCAATAAGTGATTGCAGAGGTAATGCACGCAGTCCGATGCTCCAGAGAACATAGAAACATTTACATTAACTTATGAGGGCAAGAAAATGCCTTATACACTGTTCTTATGTAGTGGTGGACTGTCTGATAATATAACTAACGCAGAATTATGTCTCTTTAATTCAGAATCCCAAAATGGCGGAAAACTTGCTTGACTTTGATACGGTAAGTGTAAAATCACAGTTGTATGTGTTTGTCTTAGCTGTGAAAAGTAATGTTCTTGCCTTAGTGATTCCTTACAAAAAAAAATCCACCACAAAATACAGTGCTATATGTCAATGTTTTTTTTAGAAAGATTTTTAAAAACTTCTGCTGGGGTAGCCATATTGAAAGCATACAACTCCTTCCTGTATTGTGTGCATAGACAGTTGAACATGGTCTTTGCTTTATGCATACCTGCCAACGTCTGTGCATGTCCTCCATAAAAGACACTAAAGGCCCCCATACACATTAGACTAATGTTGGCCAAACCCGCCGATACTGACTGGTTCGACTGGTAGTCCAATGTGAATGGTGGTGCCGACCTCAATCATGGTCGGGAGAGATATCGATTGTGCATGTTTAATTTAGGATTGGCGATCACAATGCTCTCCTAAAGATAAACTGCCGGTCATCGTGTCAACCGACGGCTTTCTTATGAAGAACGCAGGAGCTCTCGACCAAACAAGCGATCCGGTGGATGGGAGAGTTGGCTGTCAGCCGAGCGATCAGCCAAAGCATCTTTTGGCCAACAGCCATCTAATGTGTATGGCCAGAAATTATGTGCTGACGCCCCCCTTGTTTGGGTCATTCCCCATCATGTCCCTTCACTCCTCTTCCCCTCCATGCTTATTCTAGCCTTTCTAAGTTCTAGAAACCTTCCAGAGCCTCTGATGTCTGGGTGGTTTTGAAATATCACTGTGGTGTCCTGGACATTTGCCCACTCCAAGGTTGCCTTTTTTTCTGGGAGCCTTCTGCAGCAGATAATGGTCAGAAAATTAGCATCCAGAAGCAATGGAGGACATCTCTCTCTCCTGGAGACTCCAGGTCCTCATAAACATTAGACTAATGTTGGCCGAACCCGCCGATTCTGACGGGTTCGGTTGGTAGTCTAATGTGTATTGAGGCACCAGCCTCACTCACGGTCGGTAGAGATGTCGATGGCACATGTATAATTTGGGACCATAATCTTCTCCTAGAGATAAACCGCGCCGGCCAACCTGTCAGGCGGTTTTCTTACGAAGAACGTAGGTGCTCTCGACTGAACAAGTGCCCACCCCCTATGTATGGGAGAGACGACTTTCGGCTGAACGAGCCTTCTGTAACAGATAATGGTCAGAAAATTGTCATCCAGAAGCCTTGGAGGAAAACTCTCTCTCCTGGAGACAAAAGGTCCTCCTCATACACATCAGACTAATCTGCCTAACTCCAGGGACTAGAGTAGCATTTTTGACTTACAAAACACCAGCACTTTTGTTGAATTTGACGTTCAGGCGTAGCAACGTGCTTCAAACTGGTGTGAAACCGTCGAAAGTGAATCTTTGTTATAAATCAAAAACGTACACAAAACAAATAAAAGCATTAAAAAATGGCCACATTGCGCCAGAACCTGTTTCCTAGGTCAAAATCTGGCATTGAGATACCACCCATCTGATTGGCATGATCACCAATAGAGCCATGTGAATGTCATGGATGTGTAAAATAGCTATAGATAGACCCTAAAGTGATGTCAAATAGTATTCAATAATGAAGAAAAGCTCAATACACATGTACAGGTAATAATATAGAAATAATGCCGTGCTGTGTGTAATAAAGTGCCATGTGCGTAGTCACCCGGGCACTTTATTGTACAGTCTGACGACACTTGTCTTATATGTTTTACATGCATTCTGGTTTGCGCTCCATCTATATTCAGGTGGTGACTAGTGTTGAGCGATACCTTCCGATATCAGGAAATATCGTATCGGATTGGATCGGGCCGATACCCAAAAAGTATCGGATATCGCCGATTCCGATACCGGAAACCAATGCAAGTCAATGGGACACAAATATCGGAATGAAAATAAACCCTTTCTTTCCTTGTAGGTTAATTCTACATGAAGTAAAACAACTAAGAATAATGTAGAATGACATGAAAAGCCGGCAATTCATCAGCGGCATTCACCGGTACCCGACAATTTACAACAGAAAGAATAGAGCTTCACACATAGATTAGGTAGATAGAACCATGTCAGTCACATATATATGAAGTACAGTGACAATGTTGCTTACTGTACTTGTCATTTAGTGTAAAGGATTTATTTAAAAAAATATTAGTGTTTTCGTGCACCGTCTCTTTAAGAAAGCCGGCCGGCAATTCAGCATCTGTACCCGACAATTTATAATAGACAGAATAGAGCTTCACACATAGATTAGATAGATAGAAACATGTCAGTCACATATATATGAAGTACAGTGACAGTGTTGCTTACTGTACTTGTCAATTAGTGTAAAGGATTTATTTAAAAAAATATTAGTGTTTTCGTGCACCGTCTCTTTAAGAAAGCCGGCCGGCAATTCAGCATCTGTACCCGACAATTTATAATAGACAGAATAGAGCTTCACACATAGATTAGATAGATAGAAACATGTCAGTCACATATATATGAAGTACAGTGACAGTGTTGATTACTGTACTTGTCATTTAGTGTTAAAATAAAGGATTTATTTTAAAAAAAAATGGCGTGGGGTTCCCCTTAATTTTAGGCTCTAGCGGAGGTTAAGCAGACAGCTGGGGCAAATGTTTGAAGCCTGGGAAGGGGGTAATACCCACGGAGCTTCCCAGGCTACTAATATCAGCCCCCAGCTGAATACCTAGCCTTTACTAGCTATTAAAATGGGGGAACCCCCCAAAAAAAATAACGTGGGGTCCCCCCTAATTTAATAGCTAGCACAGGCTAGGCAGACAGCTGGGGGCTGATATTAATAGCCCAGGAAGGGTGCCATGAATATTGGCCCCCTCCCAGGCTAGAAACACCAGCCGTCAGCCGCCCCAGAAATGGCGCATCCATAGGATGCGCCAATTCTGGCACTTAGCCTCGCTCTTCCCACTGCCCTGTAGCGGTGGCAGTGGGGTAATAGGGCTGGGGTTGATGTCAGCTTATAATGCCAGATGACATCAAGCCCAGGTTAGTAATGGAGAGGCGTCTATAAGACACCCCCATTACTAACCCCATAGTCAAAGTTAAAGAAAAACACAAACACCCAGAATAAAGTCCTTTAATTGAAATAAACACACAATTCTTTATTGTTCTAAATTAAACCATACTTACCATCACGCCCATTCCAGCTGAAGCCAACGATCTCCTGCAATAAAAGAAAAATAATAAAGCAACATCATCCTTACCTTTCAATGGTTCCCAGGACAGCTCCAGCTCTGCTACATCGAGATGACAGGATGGACCGCAGGAGAAAACTGCCATCCAGCCTCTCATCCCGCAGACACTGAGAAGCGCAGGCATGCTTGCCCTCCTCAGTGTCTCTCTGTGACGTCATCCAGATGAGCCGAGTTCATGTCCAATGAACTCAGCTCACCTCATGCACGTCACTGACAGCGTGGGAAAATTCTCCTGCACTCAGCGCTTCAGCGTGAGAATTCTCCCACGCTGTCAGTGACATACATGAGGTGAGGTCATGTCCAATGAGCTCAGCTCACCTCATGCACGTCACTGACAGCGTGGGAAAATTCTCACGCTGAAGTGCTGAGTGCAGGAGAATTTTCCCACGCTGTCAGTGACGTACATGAGGTGAGCTGAGTTCATTGGACATGACCTCGGCTCATCTGGATGCCGTCACAGCCAGACACTGAGGAGTGGAAGTATGCCTGCGCTTCTCAGTGTCTGCGGGATGACAGGATGGATGGCAGCGTTCTGCTGCGGTCCAGCCTGTCATCTCGATGTAGCAGAGCTGAAGCTGTCGTGGGAGCCATGGAAAGGTAAGGATGAGGTTGCTTTATTATTTTACTTTTATTGCAGGAGATCGTTGGCTTCAGCTGGAATGGGCGTGATGGTAAGTATGGTTTAATTTAGAACAATAAAGAATTGTGTGTTTATTTCAATTAAAGGACTTTATTCTGGGTGTTGTGTTTTTTTAAATACTTTACTAGAAATTCATGGTGGTCATGTCTAATATTGGCGTGACCCCATGAATTTCGGGCTTAGGGCCAGCTGATAATGCCAAGCTGGCCTTAACCCCTTTATTACCCAGTGAGCCACCGCACCAGGGCCCTGGATGAGTTGGGTACAGCGCCAGAAGATGGCGCTTCTATGAACGCGCCATTTTCTGGGGCGGCTGCGGACTGCAATTTGCAGCGGGGGGTGGCCCAGAAAGCTTGGGTCTCCCTGCGCTGCGGATTCCAGCCCCCAGCTGCCTAGTTGTATCTGGCTGGGCACAAAAATAGGGCGAAGCCCCACGCATTTTTTTTTTTAATTATTTCATGAAATTCATGGAATAATTAAGAAAAAAAGGGCTTCCCTATATTGTTGTGTCCGGCTAGGTACAAATAGGCAGCTGGTGGTTGGGGGCAGCCCGTTCCTGCCTGCTGTACCTGACTGGACACAAATATAGGGCGAAGCCCCACATAATTTTTTTTTAATTATTTCATGAATTTCCTGAAATAATTAAAAAAAAATTGACGTGGGGCTTTGCACTATATTTGTGTCCAGCCAGGTACAGCAGGCAGGAACGGGCTGCCCCCAACCACCAGCTGCCTATTTGTACCTGGTTGGACACAACAATATAGGGAAGCCCTTTTTTTCTTAATTATTCCATGAATTTCATGAAATAATTAAAAAAAAAAAACGTGGAGCTTCTCCCTATTTTTGTGTCCAGCCAGGTACAACTAGACAGCTGGGGGATGGAATCTGCAGCGCAGGGAGGCCCAAGCTTTCTGCCCCCCCGCTGAAAATTGCAGTCTGCAGCCGCCCCGGAAAATGGAGCGTTCATAGAAGCTGGATGCTGTACCTGGCTGGCATACAAAAATATGGCGAAGCCCACGTCAAAAGTTTTGGGAAAAATTAATTAAAAAATAAATAATAATTTAGGGACTGCATCTTTATTAACTCCTAAATGTCATTTAGTGTTAAAATAAAGGATTTATTTAAAAAAAAAATGGCGTGGGATCCCCCATAATTTTAGTCTCTAGCGGAGGTTAAGCAGACGGCTGGGGCAGATGTTTGAAGCCTGGGAAGGGGGTAAAACCCACGGAGCTTCCCAGGCTACTAATATCAGCCCCCAGCTGAATACCTAGCCTTTACTAGCTATTAAAATGGGGGACCCCCCCAAAAAAATGACGTGGGGTCCCCCCTATTTTAATAGCTAGCAAAGGCTAGGTAGACAGCTGGGGGCTGATATTAATAGCCCAGGAAGGGTGCCATGAATATTGGCCCCCTCCCAGGCTAGAAACACCAGCCGTCAGCCGCCCCAGAAATGGCGCATCCATAGGATGCGCCAATTCTGGCACTTAGCCTCGCTCTTCCACGCTGCCCTGGTGCGGTGGCAGGGGGTAATAGTGGTGGGGTTCATGTCAGCGCCAGCTGCCATGAAGCCCAGGTTAGTAATGATGGGCGTCTATAAGACACCCCCATTACTAACCTACAAAGTGTTAAAAAGAAAAAACACACACTACACCAAGAAAAAAATAATTTATTTGAAATAAAACACACAATTTTATTTAATTCTTAGTTTACGAAAAATAATAGTTACCTGTCCACGTTCCTGCGCTGATCTCCCATGCACAGCTGTCACATCTGGAGATGGTGACAGCTGTCATGGCTGCTGTAAGCTCACGCTGCCGGGAACACGTCTGCTCCCGGCAGCGGGAGCCACTGACTGAGGTCACCGGAGTGCATTCAGGCAGCGCAGCTCCGGAGACCTCCTTTACGGCACTGCGGTACCGTGGGAATTTCTCACGATACAGCAGGGCCGGTAAAGGAGCTAACCGGAGCAGCGCTGCCTGAACTCCGGTGAACCCTTACGGCCCCGTCATTCTAGCGGCGGCAGCGGTTCAGAGCGGTCACATTCTATGTGGCTGCTCTGAACTGGAGATCTTCGTGGGACACTCGTGGACTACTACGGAGGGGTAAGGATAAGGTTGTGGTTTATTATTTTATATTTTATTACAGGAGATCGATGGCTTCGGGGAATTAGGTGTCTAGGTGAGTATAGGTGTAGTTTTTTATTTTTTACTTTATTTTAGGTGGCGATCGGCGGGGACAGGTAATGTATGAACTAATTTATTGTAGGCAACCACTGGCCACCAATGACATGTATTTAACATTTATTGGGGACACAGTAGGGCAATTTATATAGCAGGATCAGGCTGATGGGAACTACTGCTCCCATCCAGCTGATCCTGCTGGCACGAGTGGACGGGGGACAGACATAGGCCGATGGGAGTAGTAGTGTCACATCGGCCTATGTCTGCCTGCACGCACAGACACCGCGCACACCCGCACAAACATCGCACAGACACCGCGCACACACACCCCGCACACATCGCACAGACACCGCACACACCCGCACAAACATCGCACACACACCCCGCACACACACCCCGCACACACACTAATCATGACGGGTCTGGGAGGTGAGGCTGACCTGTGCGGCCGTGGGAAAGTTCAAGTGAGTTCATGCAATGCAGTCAAGCATGAACTCACATGAACCCTCTGAGGGCACCGCGGCGACTTCAAATGAACAGCTGATCAGCATCACCTGATACCTCAGCTGTTCATTTGAAATAACCGGCGGGAAAGCGCAGCACAGAACGGGAAAGCCGGCGGTGAAGTCTTTTCACTGCCGGCTTCCCCGCCCGGGTCCTTCGCTCCTTGGTGCTGCGCTCCCCGCCCGGTCCTAATTTACGATTGGGATTGGAGGTGGCGAGGGGAGCGGAGGATCGGGGTGGGAGGCTGCGGGGAAGCAGTATGGGGCTGTGTGATTGTTTAAAAGCCGGCGGCTTTTTACCGCGCGCCGGCTTTTAAACAATCAGGAGAATTCTCCCCCGCTGGGATGGCATTCTGATGACAGGCTGGATCGCGCTGCCATCCAACTTGTCATCCTTCACAGACACTGCAGAGCGCAGGCATTATGGGAACTTCCGATTCCGGTATCCGATATTGTAAAAGTATCGGAATTAAGTATCGGAATTCCGATACCGCGAATATCGGCCGATACCCGATATTACAGTATCGGAATGCTCAACACTAGTGGTGACCACTACTTTGAGATTTTTTTGTTTTTTTGATGTGAACAAGATATTTCATTGTATTATTACAATAATTGTACCGCACGGTTTGGTGTGTGACTGCGTTATTTACCTCCTCCAATAATGGAAATGTTTTTTTTTTCCTTTTCCAGCCGAGACCTGATGAAGGAGACGTGAAATGTGTAACAGTCCTGGTAGTAGGAGCTGGAAGTCGTGGGATGTGCTATACTTACTACGCTGTAAACTTCCCCAAGAGAATGAAGGTACAACCAATGGGGCTGCAGTGGTGGACTATGCCTTATATACCTATGAGAACTGCTTTGTTGCTGTTTATTTTCTTTAGTTGCCATTTGTAATCTTTATAAATCCACTCTTTTAAGCTGGCTGTACATTTAGGGATTTCAGCTGACCGCTTCCTTAAAGGGAATCTGTCAGCAGATTTTTGTTACATAATCTGAGAGCAGCATAATGTAGGGGCAGAGACCCTGATTCCAGTGGTGTGTCACTTATTGGGCTGCTTACTGTAGTTTTCATAAAATCACTGTTTTATCAGCAGAGATTATCACTAGAGGACTAGTAAACCTGATGCCATTTAGCCCAACTCCGCCCCCAACACTTATTGGCAGTTTTCTGTCTATGTACAGGTTAAACAGAAAGCAGCCAATCATTGGTGTGGGCGGGGCTATGCAGATTTCAGCATACAGAGAGCTGGTAGCAGCAGAGAGAACTGTGATGTTATCAAAACTGCAGCAAGCAGCCCAGTAAGTGACACATCGTTGGAATCAGGGTCTGTGCACCTAGATCATGCTGATCTCATATACAGTAGTAAAAACCTGGTGACACATTCCCTTTTAATAATATTTTGTTCATAGTTGGTATGTAAAGGTTGTAGTTTAGGATAACCACTGATCGATCTGTGGTCTGGTTTGGACTTCATTGATGGGTAATATCCTCTTAACTACAGCAACTAAATTTTTTTTCAGATCAACTTTTCGACAGATATCTGCCTTTGATCATGAAATGCACCAATAGTCAAAGGAAAATTATATGAAACTGCCTTTTACAACATCCAGAATTGTTTGAAGAAGCTTAAAGGGGTTTTCCCACAATGGACATTTATCACCAAAACACACAGGATGGGTAATAGATGACTGATCGCTGGAGGCCACATTACTGGGACCCCAAATGATGGCTTGTATAAAGGTTTAGCGCCCAATAGACCACCCCATCCATTCAAGCTCCTCCTCACTGCAATAATGAGGAGGGGTTTGAATGGATGGGTTGTCTATAGGGTTTCACGGAAACTGCAAAGTACAGTGCTCGGCTGTCTCTGGTGATCCTATAGGCTTTTGATAGAGCGAAACCCCCATGTTCAATCACCACTTCTCACCACCCTCATATCCTAAAAAGAAGCCGTTCTTGTGATCTGTAGAAGTCCCAATAGTGAGGCCCCTAGGGGTCAAATTATCTCCTATCCTGTGATTAATGACTGATCCTCACTGTATTATTTGCATCTTAGTTGTCATGGCTGCTACAGGCTCCCCCGTATACACTAGATTAATGTTGGTTTAACCTGCTGTATTCAGGATTTACATGGTCTAGCACACAGCTCTCCGGAGGGTCGTCAATATATTCGGCAATGACGCCATCAGTTGGTGAGGAAAATCCCCACCCTCGTTACTTACCTGATGTCTGTACACTTTTTTATTAATATCGTCAGTAGTCAGCAAAAATCTAATATGCTCAAGAACCTACAGTCAGTCGGCTGATGGGGTGAACAAGGGATGGGCATGTCGGATTTCAAACATGCTTGATCCTATTGTTCAGCCAGAAGATGATCTTGTCTCTCTCTGAAAAAAACATGCATGCTCAGATGTGCTGAGTACACATATTTACTGTTGGGTCAGATTGTTACAGGCAAGGTCTTAGTCGACAGCTGTCGTATGTACATTGCCAAACGTACAGGGCTATCCCCAAAATTGTAAGTTATCTCCTTTCTATAGGATAGGACATAACTACTGATCACTAGTGGTCTGATCATTGGGAGCCCGAGTGATCCTCAGAACATGACTCTAAATCACGGGAACCAAGCTCTTCGCCCTCTATCTTGAATGAAGCAGACTTGTGCATGGTCAACCTCTGCATCATTCATCGTCTAGGGGACTGCCAAATCTAGCGCTCCACTAATATAGCGCTCCGTTACTTCCAGCAGTCCCATAGACAATGAATGGAGTTGAGGTCAAGCATGCGTAACTCCGGTCTCTATTCAAGACAGGGCTCTTTAGAACAGCCCGGTTTTCGGGATCTGTGGTCCTAGGGATAATTTTAAGATTTTAGGAATACCCTTTTAAGTTGACCATATATGTAACATGTCTATCGGCAAATTTTGATGGGACCAGTTGACCACCTAAATTGTATGGGAGCCTCCCAACTCTACTCTGACAGCCAATATTGGGGTAGCATGTTGGACTTCAACAGCCTGAGACTTTTTTTTTTCTTGGGGAGATCATCCACCATTAGAGTAGTCTAGCAGTGACCTAGTAGCCACTCATATCGGCGGGTTTGTCCAACAGTCAAATATGTATGGGGAACCGGCCGACTGATGGTCGAGAGAGATGTTGATTGGGCATGGCCAATTTCGGACTGCGGATCGCATTGTTCTCTCTGAGATAAGCCACCGGTCGACTTGTCAGGCAGCGGCTTTCTCATAGAAAACACAGGAGTGCTCGGACGAATGAGTACTTCTGTGTATGGGAGAGTCAGAGCTTCGTTCAGCCGACAGCCATCTAATTTATATGGCCAGCCTTTGGCCAAGTGAAACATGGATATGTATGGTGGGATCGGGAGAGAGCACTGCAGCTGCTAACAGATATGTATGAGTGTGTATGGTTGGTCTTAGTTTGTAACCCCAACTGCTTTTCACTGCAAAAGATGAGTCCCGAACACCACTCTGTAGTCTGTGCAAACTTGGTGCAACTGTCACGGGTGTATCAAGTGTGACAGACAGTTGCTCTGGATCCGGCTGTAGAAAGTCACCGCGCTTGGCATTGCTGACGCCTTCTTGATCCTCTCATCTCTGTAGTGTAGTGATATCCTTCTTTTAGGACCCAGCAGCGACCTCCATATTCTGCTGCTAATTGACACACCCTTGCTTGGTAGTTAAAATTTCTCAATGTCTCCAGAGAGTCGCCGGCGATAGCTCTATGTTCCTCTGTCCATGCCTGGAGTACTAGTAGTCTGCTAGTTTCTTCTTGGACTTCTCTTGGAGGACAGTTGGCGTTATCTCTCTGGTGTCTTTGCAAGATAAGTGTATCCCCTTAGTTTGTTTACCTTGTTGTCTTTAGTTACAGTGGGGCCTGACTAGTGTTCACCCCATCCCCTCTCTACCTAGGGCCTAGCTCTAGGAACATTAAGGGATTAGGTTCCCTGCACAGCGATAGGTGCGGAACCTATATAGGGATGATAGGGTCATCAGGGTGATATTAGATCTGCCTAGGGGGTTTCCACTCCCCCCTTTCCCTAGTTGTTGGGCTACCCTCCGCCTCTTCCCGTCGTTGTACACTTGTTCCTTCCCTCACCTTGCATGACAGCAACCCTCTACGAGGTTGAAGCAATACAGAGAAATACAGGAACCAGGGCACCAAATGTCCTCCTTTTCACAACATTTCGGCCTCGCAGGGCCTTTATCAAGCATATCTCGCTTTTTCTATGGCTTGATAAAGGTCCTGCACTGCCGAAATGTTGTGATTTTTCTGCACTAATTAAGTTACCAAAAGGAGGATGTCTGGTGCCCTGGCTCCTGGAGTTTTCTTCTTTTCACTCCAGCTCTACTGGATCAGATTGGCTCCTATGTGTAAGCACAAGCCCACCACAAATTCAGCAGGGCCTTAGTTCAGGGATTGCTGTAACTCCCTTTAATACCAGATGCATATATTCATATACTGGAAAGCGACTTCTGCATTTGTGGACGGAAAGATTTACTTGACTGTGTGAGAGAATTTTTTGAAGCCCGCAAGAGGAGAAGGTGAATAAATATCCTTTAGGAAGGTGGGGGGGGCATGTCTGTGTTTATATTAGTGGGGAGACGGTGCCCCTCCTAGTTTAGCTATTCCTTTGGTGGAGGGCACATGAGGACTCAGTCTGCCATTTTACAAGACTTAATGGTTATATATTGAAAATCCCACAAGAATTGTTGGCAACTTTCCCAGTCACTACTTAAAGGAGCACATTATGCATTCACTGAATGTTGTAGTTTTTTTTTAATCTATATAATTTACTCCGATAAATTCTTCATTTATAGATTTTCCCAAACAAATGCTATGAGCAGCTCGGCTCCTTAATAACTGGGATCCAGCACTAATAGACAGAGCAAAGATACTGTAGGCAGGCTGGGAGCAGAATCCGAAGGGAAGGGAAAGGGTTAATAGAAAAGCATTTCATAAAACCTGATTCTCAGCGATATTTGTGCTGCAGACCATTGTGCACCATGTACAGCACAAAAGTAGCCAGATGTCACGCGTTGTCGTAATGAGCCGCTGCTGCCTTCATACATAATGTGCACTGAAAAAGTCATCCAAAAGAAACATAACGATATTAACTACAGTGGTGCCTGAAAGTTTATGAACCCTTCAGAATTTTATTTTCATATTTCTGCATAAATTTGGCCTAAAACAACATCCAATTTTCACCCATGCCCTAAAAGTAGATGAAGAATAACAAAGCAAACGAGTCAAAAATATTAGACTTTGTCATTTTTTTTTTTTATTAAGGAAAATTATCCAATATCAGATCTGGGAAAGACAAAAGTACGAGAACTTTTAGGATTAATAGATAATTTGAAATGGGAAATTAAAGACTGGTGTTTTCAATCAATGGGATGACAATCAGGTGTGAGTGGTCGACCTGTTTTATTTAACAGGGGTCTAGCAAAGTCTGATCTTCACAACACATGTTTTTGGACGTGTATCATGGCTCAAAGAAAGAGATTTCTGAGGACCCCAAAAGAAGAATTGGGCAAAAACATGTGAATCTGTAGGATTTAAAGGTAAAAATTAGAGACTGGTGTTTTCAATCAATGGAATGACAATCAGGTGTGAGTGGTCGACCTGTTTTATTTAACAGGGGTCTAGCAAAATCTGGTCTTCACAACACAAGTTTTTGGACTTGTATCATGGCTCAAAGAAAAAGAGATTTCTGAGGTTCTCAGAAGAAGAGATGTTGATGCTCATCTTATCCAACTGAAATTGACGACTTTGACCCGTAATCTAATGTGTATGGTGGTCTTAATGATTGGTTGGATCATAGATTAGAGCAGAGCAACCCCCAGAGAACCGCTACAGAGATTCTGTCCTGTTTTGGTGATAGCTAATGAAGACGGTTAGAGGGAGAGATTTGTCGTTAACGGGGGCTCAATGAATGGTTGTAGACCATGGGACTTGTGACTTGTCCAAAATGGATGCTCCTCTCGTCCATCTACAGAAGTTTGGTATATTTTTGGGAATGTTGATATTGGATATGGCTATGACTAGCTTTGAGTCTCATTTAGATGGGTTGATATTCAGAACAGTCGTTCTCAATTATCGACCCATGTAAATCGATTGGCAAAATACTAGTTCACCGGGAGTGATGATTTTTTAAATGATCGTTATTGGCAGCACATTGCCCTGTGTAGACATGTGCTGCCGAGAACACGATGTTCTATGAACATTAATAATCGTTTTGTGTGCATAGAACGTTCTTCGCCAGTGTAAACAGACAATTAAATGACCGACGATTACTTATAACCGATCAGCTGTCGTTTAATGGCCGCGGTCGGCTCTTCTAAATATGCGATCACTCTGTCCTTTATGCCTTTGTAGGCGTCTCTGGATGATTTTCATTTTTTAAAACCAGAAAGAGGAATTATGAGCAGAGCCAGAGACAACCCAATATTTAAATGGCCACCAACTTCCCCTTGCTATTGATTTGAATAGGGGGAATGTGCAGTACCTGGCCATGGCCACTATACACTTGATGGAGCTGCGTAGCTCCGGAACTGAACAGCTCTGGTTGCAGCAAACACTGGGAACAGCTGATTGGCGGGGGTGCCGCGTGCCGCACCCCCACCAATCAGATATTGATGGCATACTCTAAGGATAAGCCATCAGTGTTAAAGTCCCGGAAAACCCCTTTAAATTTTTTATGAATCAGATATCATTGAGCCTTGTGACATATGATAGCATGTTGCAGACATATAATTTAATATCTCCATTCTGCAGCACAGACTGAGCACAGAGCGGTGCAGAACCACAGGGATTTCCATGATATAAGATATGTCATGATGACGTAAACGGTTTGTAGTGAAGGGACTTAAAGGAGTTGGACTTTATTTCTGTAAATCATATTGTATTATACTTTTAAAATAATCTCAGAAACATGAGATTTATTTATTTATTTTTTTTACTAAAAAATTTTTTTTTTTGCAATTGAGGTTCATGAACAATTTTGCTCCGTTTACCTTTTACAGCTTCCATGTTGCACTGTCTATTGCTGGCTTCGGAGTGAGTTAACTGAGAACCCGTCAGTGAGCTCGCTCTGTGTCTTATGACTACATCAAAGTTGATTGTGCGGGGAAACAAAGAGTCTATAAAATCCAAATTGCGCAAAATGTTTAATGAAAAATGATTTTTAGCCCCAAATATATGCATTTAAGTAAGAAAACAAATTGTCCCCAGAGGTGAACAACCCCAGCTCTTTATATAAGATATGTAATAGAGGTTCTGCGGATCTTTTTATGGTTTCATCGTTGCCATATGGGCAGTTTTATACAAGTCCAGGAATTAAAGGGGAATCCCGGCTCCATGCACTTTTGCATCGAGATGTGTGCAGGGCTGATGGCGATCCATCTATGTGGACCTCTCCTATTGTAGTGAACAGAGCAGCTGCACGACCCATGCCGACGACCCCGCAGATATCTGTAGACGTGACGTCTTTGGCCCTGCTCACCTCCCAATGCGGAAGTGAAGGGAGGCAGAATACTCCTTTAAAAGGATTGTCCAGTCACAGTAGATGTAGAGCAATGCAGTCGTATGAAACTCAGCAAGAATCTTGCATGGGTCCTATTCTAATTAACGGGACCTGTGCATGATACTCGCTGGGCATCATACAGTGGCCTCTGATACTGTTCCTCAAAGGCCACAGCCCCACTATCAGTATTTGGTCAGTATTTTTTCTCAGGAGTGGGAGCCAAAACCAGGAGTGGGTGATAAATGCAGAATTGGTGACTTGTTTCTATTATACCTTTTCTCTGATTGTTCCTCACCTGGTTTTGGCTCCCACTCCCGAGAAAAAATACTGACCGAATACTGACCAAATACTGATAGTGGGACCATGGTCTTAGTGTGCAGTTGCGTCTCCCCTCTCCAGATGTCAGATCAGGCAGGAGAGGATTCTCACTTAAGACATGACTCAGAGTTTACAGAGAACTTATATTTTCCGAAAATGATGTTTGTGGTTGCTCTTGTTTCCTAATGGTCAAGAAAATGAATCGTGTTTATACTGGGCTAAAAATAATCGGTGTTCTAGTGAAAAAAAACTCATGTATTTCCTCTCCACCGAGTAGATAATAAATGTTCCATCGGTGAGGTCCAAATTCTGTGAATATCCCCTCCCCATGCTGCCAGGTGAATGAATATGGCGGGGGAGTTTATATTATGCGGCAGTTGCGCATGTGCACTTCCACTCTATTCAGAGACTATAGGACTGATGAAAACAGCCCAACACAAAAGCAGGGTATCCCTAAAGGCACCATGGCAGTGTTGTCCCCCCCCCCCTCCCCTAAGGGCACCATGGCAGTGTTCCCCCTAAAGGCACCATAGCGAGGTCCCCCTAAGGCACTATGGCAGTGTCCCCCCCCCAAAGGTACCATGGCAGTGTCCCACCCCCCTAAAGGCACCATGGCAGTGTCCCCCCTAAAGGCACCGTAGCGAGGTCCACCTAATGGCACCATGGCAGTGTCCCCCCCCAAAGGCACCATGGCAGTGTCCCCCCCCAAAGGCACCACGGCAGTGTCCCCCCCTAAAGGCACCATGGCAGTGTCCCCCCTAAAGGCACCATGGCAGTGTCCCCCCTAAAGGTACCAAAGCGAGGTCCCCCTAAAGGCACCATAGTGGGGTCCCCCTAAAGGCACTATTGCAGTGTCCTCCGCTAAAGGCACCATTGCAGTGTCCCGTCCCCCCCCAAAGCACCATTGCAGTGTCCCCCTCCAAAAGGCACCATGGCAGTGTCCCCCCTCAAGGGACCATAGCAAGGTCCCCCTAAAGGCACCATGGTAGTGTCGCCCCCCCCAAAGGCACGATGGCAGTGTCCCCCCCCAAAGGCACGATGGCAGTGTCCCTCCCCAAGGGCACGATGGCAGGGTCCCCCCTAGAGGCACCATAGCAGTGTTTCCCTCTAAAGACACCATGGCTGTGTCCCCCTAAAGGCACCAAAGAAGGGCACGTGACCACGCGGAGGTGCAGAGGACTATGTGTGCTGCTGCAAAGTAGTGGCACTCTGCGTGTGTGATCGTGTACACCGGCTGGCTCTGCGGTCTCGTGACACAGATAACATGTCATCGTGCAACATTGTGTGCAGAGACTGTCTGCACAGGAACATAGAGGATACCATTTTATTCCTATGTTATTAAAAAAAAAGTCAGTAAAAAAATAAATAAAATATGTAAAATAAATATACAATATTAATCTAAAATAAATAATTCATATAAAATAAATAAAATATATAAATATAAATGAGAAAGGAATCTTCTAGCAGCTCTTATGTGTCATAGTAAATATGAGATAGGAGTCGTAGATATAACATAGTATCATATAACCCCTGTTTTCATTGGTGGTATAAAAGTGTATTTTTGCAGTCAGCATTAGAAAAAAAATCAATCCATTGGACCTTTTTACTTCATTCCATTGGTGGGGTGCCGGTTTTGGGTTTATTTTGCCCATAAGTCATAGATGTTGTTGGTTTCGGAATGGTGGCCAAGCTATAAGCCCCACGACATACAGGCGTCACTAAGCCTTGATCATTTACTCCTGTAGTAATATCTGAGACCACAGAAAAGTGACGTTGAGACATTACCGAGTTAACTCTTAGTCTATCCCTTACCTAGAATTAACACTTATTTTCTACATGTGATGGTGGCACATTACATCTATTATTGTTCTCCCTGGCCTCCTGGCTAGTATTCGGTAGTACCCCCCACTCACCGGATTATTCTTTAGATTATTGTAGTACATGTTGATGTAAAAGTGTCATATGTTTGATGCAGATCTGTGGTTTCCAAGCTGCGAATGTTTCATCCTACGACATCCCCAGTCGTCCACTATTAGTGACCTTAGATCTTCGGGGTGCATCGTCATGTCTGCGCAATCAGTGCTTTGTGACGTGACCCATCAAATTATTGTTATCTAGTGCCGCTGCACTGTCTAATTCAGCCACAATGGACAATTTTCCTCTGACTTTTCTAGTTTACAAGGTGTTTTTACCCACTGAGCCGACACTCAGATGTTATGGGAGTTTTCGACATACTCGGACTCACCCTGTCTATGATCACAGTCGCTCAGATCACATTTCTTCCCTATACGAGTGTGTGAATCTTTTTATACTTTACACATCTACATACATAGTAATATTCCCAAAATATAACTAAAATAATAATAAAACAAACCAATTAAACATCAGATGCAATTTTTAATAGGATTTCATTAGTTTATGGCTTTTTTTTTTTAATGCCAATTCTAACATTGAACATCCACCCTATATATTAACCTCTTCCTGCCTGCGACACGTACAAAATAACATCTATTCAAATTGGCTCCCAAAAGACATTTATTAACGCAGCACACGTAATAAAAGGATTAGAAAAGGTTGCAAGTTTATATAAAATACATTCATTGTCCAAGAAAATGAATAGATAAAATCACCTTTTTGAAAACACGTGGATCAATACCATTCAAGTCCAGAGAAAGCAGAATTGTTCTCTTTTAAGTCTTGAGAAGAGTAAAAAAAATAAAATAAAAATAAATAAAAATGAAATAAATAATAATAGAAAAATAAATCAAAAATAATAAATAAATCAAAAATAATAAATAAAATATATATATATATATAATAATCTCTCAAAAATATATAATAATGAAAAAAAAAAAATAATAATGTCTGTTTTCCTTTAAAAAAAAATAAATTAAAAAATAATTAAATAAAAAGAAATATCGCAAAAAAATAAAATATTAATGTCTTCTGCAAAAATTGCACCTTGCTCCTCTCAAGGTATCGTGCGCTGTAGCCCCTTGATTTTTCTGCTGTGCTTTCTTGAATACGTGCCCCTCGCCTGAGCGGTTATGGATGCTGCTTCTTCTGTGCCTCCAGCTAGTGGGAGGGATATTAAGCTCTTTCCGAGTCGTCTCGTTACTTAAACATTTACTAGCTGGAAAAGAGAAAAAAAAAATCTTCGTTGGTTTCTGGGCAGGGACCCAAAAAACTAAAATGATTTATGTGCTACAAGGTTATTTTCTGATGATTAGAACAGCTTCTTCCTGGTTACCTTGTAGAAAAGAACAGGGCAGGGGTGATTTAGTAGGAGATAAGTCTAAAAATAAAAAATTCAGGGACTTTTCTGGTTGGAACCAGTCTGAGTCTGCAGCCAATCTCTCCTCGCTGGACTTTTTTTTTTTTCTTTTTATAAAAGAAACAATGAGTATATCTGGCAAAGAGAAGAATACTGGGGCGTAACTGCGGCATCAATCACTGAGAATAAAAATAACACTATAGGCAGAGACCTAGTGGAAAAAGAAAAAAAAAGGACATTTTAGAGGGCGCTTTTTTTTTTAGTTTCTTTTTTTTGCTTTCCTTTTTTTAACATGTAAGATATGTCGTACACAACATAAGACTTTTTAAAAGCTGAGATGTAAAGTACAAGAGCTCCCTCGTCCGAGCTTGTGCAGAACCGCATGGTTTGTCTGATTTATAGGATATAGTGAACACGTCTGCAAGGTTTTGTGTGTGGGGTTTTGCCTGTAGAGCCCTTGAAATGTCTCCAAATGTGAAATTTAACACAGCGGGACGCAGCCATTTTATGGCCAGAAAGTGGGCGCTTTGTGCTATACAAAAATAGTTTGTAGAAGTGTTGATGTGAATATTTTTTTTGTTTAAGTTTATAGGGCACTGACAATAGAAACCTTTATAGAGCCACTCTAAAGATTTCATATCATTCAGCCATCATCTATCTTTCCCGATTCCCCGATTTACATGCACGCACGGCTCAGTTGAGCGCGCATGTGTTCTAAATGGGGAGAGGGGAGTCAGCTGTTGCCAGATACCTCAAATGACAGCTTATCATGCATCTTCCTTCTCTTTCTCAATATCATCTGGGAGAAATTATGAGGCCCCCTACTCAAAAAGTAAAGTTTCTATCTTTTAAGTGTTTTCTCTTCTTTCCTTGGGATTGGAGGTCATCTTTATCTGTGAATTGCTGCTGTTTAAAGTGTATGTGGTGTGTTGTATAAAGCCACATAGAATTAAAGGGGTGGTCCCCTTACAGAGAGCTTTCATAGGCTGCAGTAAATATAAAAAAAACAAAACCCTGACCCCTCCTAGTAATATTGTCCCCCATGCTAGGCCCCTTCCTGGAATAATGTTCCTTTTCCTGGGCCCCTTCCTGTTATGATGTCCCTCATCCTATAACAATGTCGCCCATCCTGGATCCTGGTCCCTTTCCTGGTATAATGACTCAAATCATGGGCCCGTACCTGGTGTAATGTCCTCCATCCTGGGTCCCTACCTTGTATAATGATGCCTATTCTGGGCCTCATCCTGGTATAATGACTCAAATCATGGGCCCCTTCCTGGTGTAATATCCTCCATCCTGGGTCCCTACCTTGTATAATGACGCCTATTCTGGGCCTCATCCTGGTATAATGACTCAAATCATGGGCCCCTTCCTGGTGTAATATCCTCCATCCTGGGTGCCTATCTTGTATAATGACGCCTATTCTGGGCCTCATCCTGGTATAATGACTCAAATCATGGGCCCCTTCCTGGTGTAATATCCTCCATCCTGGGTCCCTACCTTGTATAATGACGCCTATTCTGGGCCTCATCCTGGTATAATGACCCACATCCTGGGCCCCTTCCTTGTATAATGACCCACATCCTGGGCCCCTTCCTTATATAATGTCCTCCTTCCTGCTATAATGTCGGTTCTGCTGCCCTTTTTCAACACATAAAAAAAATAAACGATTATTCTTACCTTCCTCTGCTCCCACGACATGTGGCGTCGTCTTCTATAGCCTGCAGCATGACGTCACTGCCTTGCACTACTCGTGACGGGCACACTGACATGAGACTCCAGCCTCTGATTGGCCGGCAACGTGTACTGCAGTGCATAGAGCCATTGGTCTCTGCACTGCAATACACTTCAGCTAAATGTGCGTCCTTCCATATGAAATAGGCACTGTCATCGGTGGGCCCCCTTCACGCATGGGCCTGGTCATGGTCACACCCTTTGTGACCGTAATATTTGCGCCCTTGGTTCCAGCGCTTTGTCTCCACAGCTGCAACTGTATCTGTTGTTCGTCTGCAACCCTGATGTCACGTCTACAGCATTTCAGACAATACTTGAGCTCAGCGAGAGTACAGACGTGCTGTCTGCTCATCTGTACTCCCTGGTAGTCAGACCAGGGTTCTTTGGATTTCCTCAGCTGGTGGCATCTTGAGTGACTCTGGCCTTTTACAAGGTACCCTAGTAACTTGGCCTCACGCAATGTCTTGATGTCGTGAGGACACTGTTAACACCAGAGGTGCCCATGATGCCGGCATTTGAGTGCCGGCTAAGATTTGTTCTCATGACCCTAGTCTGACTGCCAAGGAGCACCGACATAGACTTTGGAGCCGGGTCCTACAAATCTTTACTTCATCTGTAATCATCACCTAAGGCCTTCCTCTACTCCTGGATAAAGAAACAATGTTGATTGATTTAGACACTGCCTAAAAAATCCAATTAGGAAACCTGATGGACTCCCTAAATGAGTTTAACCCATCACAATAAATAGCGTTGTCGTAAACAGGTGAAGGAGCATGATTCACTATTTACAATGTTCCCATTCATCAACCGTGAGGGTCTTAGAAGCCACTAACCTTACAGTTACAAGCTGTTTTATTGACCTGGATGGTTATGCTATGGACTGTCGATGAAAACCCCTTTTAATAAAGGAGGACGCCTTGTTCATCACAAGGGTTTACCTGTAACCAAACAAATACAGGATTTTAGGGTGTCTATAAGTAAGGACTAGATTCCAACCAATTTGTTCATTTTTCCCAGGGCAGTTAAAGGTGTGAAAGCCGAGCTCTGATCGCCTGCTTTGGGCAGAAAGACCCGAATATATGACCGGCTCTTGTATTGTTGTACTCGCTGCTCTTACTATATCACATATCCTTGAACTGTTCATAAAGTCAACAAGCGGAAGCTAAAAAGAGGAAGCGATAAGTTCCTTTGGTTTAACGGACGTGTTTGTGAGAGTGATCAGTAGTGAATGTACAGCAAGCTTGAAGGTTTCATCACTACAAAACAGATGTCCTGTATATACAGTATAGTATACATTATTCAGGAGACACTACTTATTAGATTATTGTTCTTAAAGGGGGTCCTTTTACCCTTTTATGTAGTCGTAATATATAAGGCCCCCGTAAGGCTCGGCCTGCAGTGGTCGACCCTCTAGAGCAAGGATGTCAAACGTAAACACACAGATGGCTAAAATGAAAAACGTGGACAAAGTCATGGTGGGCCAAGTAGTGTATAGTATAATGGCCCCACATAGTCCTCCATGCAGAATAATGGGCCTCACATAGTCGTCCATACAGAATAATAGTCCTCCATACAGTATTATGGCCCCACATAGTTCTCCATACAGTATTATGGGCCCCACATAGTCCTCCATACAGTATTATGGGCCCCACATAGTCTTCCATACAGTATTATGGGCACCACACAGTCCTTCATACAGAATAATGGGCCCCACATAGTCCTTCATACAGAATAATGGGTCCCACATAGTCCTCCATACAGTATAATGGTCCCCACATAGTCCTCCATACAGAATAATGGGCTCCACATAGTCCTTCATACAGAATAATGGGTCCCACATAGTCCTCTGACGCGCCCCTGGGCCTGTGTCGCGCTGCGTTGCGCACGCGGGAGCTTACCCGGAGCCGGATCTGTTGAGGGTTGTAGTCTCGTGGCGGTGACCCGGTCCGTGCCCAGGGAGTCAAACTGAGCAGCGATGTATCAGCGGTAGATGTTGGACGACTACGCCACCCATTGAGTACAGCTAAGGAGCTGCTGCTGCAGGGCAGACCGCTGAGGCCGGTGGTAGGATTGTGCAGCGTGATAGTATAACCCCCAACGGGAGGGGTATGGCCACAGGGCAGCCGACGTGGATGATGGGGGTAGCAGGAATCACTCAGAGATGATGCGGTGTAGTTCAGGGTCTTTACTGGTGATAAAGATAGACCCTCCCGGAGTACTGGCTAGCGATCGGGGCCTGGTCAGTCCTTGAGCAGATGGGATCTCCCCTGGCCAGGCGGAGTTGTAGGCCTCCCAAACTGACTGTACTCTTCTGGCTACCTTGCTAGAGGCGGGTATAAGTAGCCCACGTCCCTGAGTGTACCGTGTGGTGCTCACCCGTATGGCCGGTGACTCGGGGCCTTCTAGTGGCGTCCGCTCCACGACGGCGGTGCTGGTCCCACGCGTGTGGCCGTGCCTTCGGGTTTCTTGGCCAGAGGACCTGAAATCCCCTGCCGGGCGGTTTCTGCTGCTGGGTAAAGATTAGTCCCCACAGCCTCGGACTCCGGGTCCGGTGATAGCTTCTCAGTCAGGGCGAGCTCTGCAGCTGCCAGCCCCTGACTCCTTATAGCACTGCTCCCACAGAGCTCCTGATGTTCTTTTCCTATATCTGCTTCTCTTCTCTGTGTCTACTTCTTCTCTACTCACTAACCCTGCCTCAGCCCTATGTTTATATAGGGGAAGTTCTTCCCCTCCCAGGACTGGGCAGGAGGTGTGGCATGCATAGGATCCCTGACCAAGAGACCTCCCACCTGCTCTCAGACATAACATCGCTGTTACTGTGGAAACCAGACCCCTGGGGTGCCACATTCCCCCCTAGTGAAATTTAGTACTCCGGGACTAGACATATTTTAGAAAAACATAACAAGATATAACAATAACAATACAATAAAGAAACACATAAAGGTGGTCACGGCATGTCCGTAACCGGGTGCAGTCTTTGAAGAAAGCAAGGTGTCCATTTCACCAAAACAGGGAGACGTAACCAGGTAGGGGTCTGTCCTGCCCCGAGTCCTTAACAGTCTTTAGTCCGTCCTGGGTTACGCTCCAACTATGTACACAGGATTCCCGGTAAATCCACCAAAGACTCCTATAAACAACTAGAAACACATAATTATACACAAGCAACAAGAAAAACAGGTAACCACAAATAAAACAATTTATACACTTCAAATCCTCCAACGTGCGGGTAACTGGCCTCTAGTGGCCCTAGTGGACCTACGGAGCTGACTGTCTGGCCCTGAACTACAGGGTGTAGGAGCTGTCAAGGGTAAATTGGGCAGCTGTCTACGGGCCCTTTGGCTCACTAGGGATATGGCAGGCTCACTGCAAGCAGAGGGTTGATCCTCCTGATCTGCTGGTGTGGGGTCTTCTGCCTCCTGGACCGGCTGTTCTTCCAGCTCTACCTGTTGCTCCGTAGGTGCTTGGGATGCTGGTTGGAGGAAGGTGAGTACGGGTACCACAACTGCACCATTGACTTGAGTCCAAGACGGAGGGAAGTCTCCGAGCACAGTACTAACCATATCTTCCCTTTCCTCTACGGGTCGATGGTCTTCTTGTTCCTCTTCAGGGTTCCGTAGCTGTTCAGGACACTTCTTCAGGTGATCCCGGGATACAATGGCTGTGGTCTCCCCTCCGTCTTTACTGATGGTACAGACCTTCGGGTTCTCGTGGCTTGAGGGCAGTACGGTGTACGGGTCCATCTCCCACTGGTCGTCCAACTTGTGGAGCCGTCTTTTCCTCTTCAAGACCTGCTCTCCGGGCACCAGGGGAACAGCGGGAGCATACTGGTTGTAAGTTTTCTCTTGTCTCTCCCTAGCCTGACAGAGACTTCGCTCCACGCTCTCCTGTACTTTCCGGTACTGCTGCTGCCTCTCTGTGTCCCAGTCTGCTTCTGGTGAAGTGTCCTCGGGTGTCAGGACTCCCATTTCCAGGTCAACAGGTAACTTACCAGGTCTCGCCCTCATTAGGTAAGCCGGGGTACAGTTGGTGGAACCTACCGGGATGTGGTTGTATAGGTCCACCAGATCGGGCAGCTTCTCAGGCCACAGACTGCGTTCTTCCAGGGGCAACGTTTTCAGAAGATCCATTACCACCTGGTTCATTTTCTCACAAAGTCCATTAGTTTGCGGATGACAGGGTGTCGTCCTTATCTTCCGGCAGCCATACAGATTGCAGAATTCCTGGAAGACCTCCGCTTCAAAGGCAGGTCCCTGGTCCGTCAGCACTTGGTCCGGGTACCCGTGTGGACGGCAGAAGTGCTGCTGGAAGGCTCTAGCTGCTGTTTGAGCCGTTAAGTCCTTGACGGGGACGACAACCAAGAACCGGGAGTAATGATCCACGATGGTTAACGCGTAGACGTAGCCACTTCTGCTTGGGGTCAGTTTTACATGATCCAAGGCTACCAGTTCCAACGGCTGCCGGGTGACGATGGACTGCAGGGGAGTCTTCTGGCTGGCACGGTCCTTCCTCCTCAGGTTGCACGGGCCACAGTCTCTGCACCACCTCTCGATGGTTCCCCTCATGCCTACCCAATGGAACCGCCCGCGCAGCAGGAACTCCAGCTTCTTCCATCCGAAATGCCCAGCTCCATCGTGGTACGCCTCCATCACCATGGCTGTGTCTCGTCGTGGCACCACTACTTGCCAGATTAGTTCATGCGTCCGGGAGTTAACCATCCTGTGGCACAACTTCCCCTTGTAAAGGAACAGTCTACTCTTTTCTGCCCACAGTTGCTTGGCTTCCTCCGGAGCGTCTGGGTCAAGGCGAGCCTCTGGCCGAGTCAGCATCTCCTTCACCAGCCGGACGGCAGGGTCACTGTCTTGCGTTTCCGCCCAGTTGTAGTGAGGTAAGGGGTTAAGCGTAGCGCCTTGCTTACTCCCTACCCGATGGGAATACTGGATAGTCCCATGACGGTGAAACGCGGGGAGTTCGACTTCTTCCAGTCCCTCTGGATCTTCTCCTACGTCCGGTAGGTTTGGCATCCTGGACAGGGCGTCCGCGTTGGTATTGGAGCGTCCTGCCCGGTATTTGATGGTGAACTCGTAGTTGGACAGGCGGGCCATCCATCTCTGCTCTAGGGCACCGAGTCTTGCCGTGTCCAGGTGTGTCAACGGGTTGTTTTCCGTGTACACGACGAACCGGGAGGAAGCGAGGTAGTGCTTAAAGCGTTCGGTGACTGCCCACACCACTGCCAGGAACTCTAGCTTAAATGAGCTGTAATTCTCAGGGTTTCTTTCGGTGGGTCGCAGTTTTCGGCTGGCGTAAGCGATTACTCGCTCTTTCCCCTGCTGGATCTGGGACAGCACGGCTCCTAGCCCGATGTTACTTGCGTCGGTGTAGAGGATAAAGGGCTGGCTGTAATCCGGTTACGCCAGGATTTCATCCCCCGTGAGGGCCATCTTCAGCTGGCGGAAGGACTCTTCCAACTTCTCCCATCTGAAGGGCGGCTTCTGGTTCTTGGCCTTCCGGGACTGGTCTATCAGGAGGTCCTGCATAGGAGCTGCCTTTTTGGTGAAACCGGGGATGAACCTGCGGTAGTAGCCTACCAACCCGAGGAACTGCCGCACTTCCTTTACACTGGAGGGACTTGGCCATTCCTTAATTGCGGTGATCTTATCAGGGTCGGGAGCCACTCCGTCAGCGCTCACCACGTGTCCCAGGTACTGCACCTTTGGTTTTAGGAGGTGACACTTGGAGGGTTTTACCTTTAGGCCGTAGTTTGCCAGAGCTTCGAACACTTCCGCCAGGTGTTTCAGGTGGTCCTCATAAGTCTTGGAATATACGATGACATCGTCCAGGTACAACAGGACCGTCTCGAAGTTTCTGTGGCCCAGACAGCACTCCATTAATCGTTGAAAGGTTCCTGGTGCGTTACAGAGTCCGAACGGCATGCAGGTAAACTCGCTAAGTCCCATCGGGGTGGTGAATGCGGTCTTCTCCCGGTCCGCCTCTGCTACAGGAACCTGCCAGTACCCGCTAGTGAGATCCAAGGTAGAGAAGAAGTTAGCAGATCTTAAAGCAGCCAAAGACTCCTCTATCCTTGGTAAGGGGTACGCATCCTTGTGTGTGATACGGTTGATTTTCCGGTAATCTACACACATCCTCATGGTGTTGTCTTTCTTTCTGACTAAGACTAGTGGAGCTGCCCAGGGGCTACAGCTATCCCTGATCACCCCAGCCTCCTTCATGTCCCTAAGCATCCCCTTGGCGTGTTGGTAGTGTGCAGGGGGTACGGGTCGATACCTCTCTTTTATGGGAAGATGGTCTCCCGTGGGGATGTGGTGTTCTACCCCCTTGACTCGCCCGAAGTCTAACGGGTGTTTACTAAACACTCTCTCGTACTCTTGAACCACCCGATAGACTCCCTGTCTCTGGTGTGAGGGAGTGGAGTCAGTACCCAAATGTAGTTGCTGACACCAGTCCTCCATTGTTTCCTTAGAGCCGTTACCTTCCTCCGGGGAAGATGGAGGCAAGGGTTCTACAGACTGTATGGAATTTTGATTGATGGTATACAATTTGGCTAGCGTGGCATACCGGGGCAGGTACACTTCCCTCTTCCCGATATTTA
Organism: Phyllobates terribilis; assembly: GCF_046119375.1. Classification (NCBI taxonomy): domain Eukaryota; kingdom Metazoa; phylum Chordata; class Amphibia; order Anura; family Dendrobatidae; genus Phyllobates; species Phyllobates terribilis. The sequence goes on from NW_027362772.1 coordinate 241,299,771, forward strand.
TTATGCGAACGGGCACCCTCCCATGGCGTACATTGACCACCCCCCGTGCTGTCAAAATGGTGGGCCTACTGTCTGAGTAAACTGGTTCTACCATTGCCTGGTAATCTCTACCTCTCAGACCAATAGCTGCCCGGCACCAAATCATCATTTCACTTTTTGGGGGCATGGCAATAGGGAAAGGGTCACACATTCTTACGCTACCAATCTCACCACCGGAGAGTTCTATCTGTTGCCGTCGCATCAGTGCCCGGATCTCTTTCTGGAGCACTCGCTGCTGGCCGGAGCTGGCGTTCTTGGCAACCTGCTGTAAAAGGAAAATCACCTCTGCAAGACAATTTTCAATTACATTAGTTCCTAGAGTTATCTTTGGGTGACTCTCGTGCTTGTCAATGTCTACAATGATCAGTCCCTGTGCCGCCAGTTCAACTCTACCGATTTTAATGGTCACCTTTTTAAATCCAATCTGTGGCACGGGCTGACCATTGCTGGCGATGATACTCAAATCGTCGTCAGGGTAGCGGGTGATATCCGAGTCATTCCAGTACTGCTTGAAGAGCACGTACGGGATAGTGGTAACCTGTGACCCGGTGTCCAGTAGGGCACTCATGGGGATGCCATCCAGTACCACAGGCAAGACTGGACGTCCTCCCACATATTTGTCGCGCCAGTTCGATGGGCCTGATGATCTTTTTCCTGGGGTTTGGCCCTCTACCCCAGGTTGTGCCAGTTTAAAGGACAGTACCTTGCCATATGTCCGGGTTGATTGCAGCGGCGGCAGATGGGTTGTCCGTCCTCGTTGTATCGGTCGCTGGGTCTTCCTCTGGCCGGTGGGGTCCTCCTTGGTCGACGCCACGGGATGTCCTCCGGTCCGGATGCCAGCTGGATCTTCCCTGGAGTGGAAACCTGTAAAGACTGCACAGTTCGGGTTAGCGCGGCAACGCTTTTAGCTAGCTCTTGGACCTGATGGTGCAGGTCTGGAGCCGGGTCATTGTTCAAAGCCTGCGCATCAGCTCCCACAGGCCCTGCCGACAAGGGTGCCGCCTCCTGGTGGTAAGTGGTAGTGGGGCGTCTGTGGGTCACAACGCCACCTGGTGCCGGTTCTCGGAGCACCCGGATGGCTCTGTCCTTGAACTGTGCAAATCCCAGATGAGGGTCCTGTAAGGCCATTGCCCGCAACTGGGTTCGGTGGGCATTGCAATATAAACCCTCTATAAATTGTTCAGTCAACAGCCTGTCCTCGTCTCCCACGCCGTCAGGGTCGGTCTGCTTAATGGCTCTCAGGGCCTCTTGTAGGTTCAGGGCATAGTCCCTTATACTCTCGTGTGCTCGCTGCTTGCACCCGTAGAATCTAAGCTTGATCTCGGCTGAGGTACGGGTATCAAAGGTGTCCCTCAGCCGGGTTAGTATCCCTGCAACAGTCCTCCCCCCAGGTGGCCAGGACTTTACCTCCCTTTGGGCTGCCCCGGTTAATTGGGCCCCCAGGATGCTCACTTTTTGCTCTTCTGTGAGGGGATACACCTGGAAGAGGCTATCCAGCTTTTCTCTAAAGTCATGCAGGGTATGTGACTCCCCTGAGTACTGGGGTAGCCAGGCCGCTCCCGGGATATAGGGCATGGTGAAAGGCATGACTGCAGCAGCGGTGGCGCTGGCGGGGGTTGAGGCAGTGAAGCTCTCCTCCGTATCCGACATCTTCCTCCCCCCTAGTGGACCGTGGCCTACCTTGCGATGATTCTCTTCCGTAGGCCGCGGCTCCGCAGTGGATCGTCAGGGTTGAGGACCTTCCGTCGCGCTCCTGTGACGTCGGCGTCTGCTGGGCTCCTTCCAGGACCTTACGCAACGTCCGGACGTGAGGCGGGGCTTCAGTTCTCGTGCGCTTTCGGAGTCCACGCCCCTCTTCTTCCCGCGCGGCGTCTTCAAGATGGCGTCCAACGGCGGGAAAACTCCACGGATGGCGGGAAGAAGGCAGAAGATGGCGCCGGATGGCGGGAAAACTTCGCGGATGGCGGGAAGAAGGTAGAAGATGGCGCTGGATGGCGGGAAACCTCCACGGATGGCGGGAATCTTCACCACTGGTAAGTTTGAACAGTCTTTTTCAGGCACGCAGTACCCGGTGGTTGCGGGCACGAAATCCTGCCGACTACGCCAAAAGTTGACGCGCCCCTGGGCCTGTGTCGCGCTGCGTTGCGCACGCGGGAGCTTACCCGGAGCCGGATCTGTTGAGGGTTGTAGTCTCGTGGCGGTGACCCGGTCCGTGCCCAGGGAGTCAAACTGAGCCGCGATGTATCAGCGGTAGATGTTGGACGACTACGCCACCCGTTGAGTACAGCTAAGGAGCTGCTGCTGCAGGGCAGACCGCTGAGGCCGGTGGTAGGATTGTGCAGCGTGATAGTATAACCCCCAACGGGAGGGGTATGGCCTCAGGGCAGCCGACGTGGATGATGGGGGTAGCAGGAATCACTCAGAGATGATGCGGTGTAGTTCAGGGTCTTTACTGGTGATAAAGATAGACCCTCCCGGAGTACTGGCTAGCGATCGGGGCCTGGTCAGTCCTTGAGCAGATGGGATCTCCCCTGGCCAGGCGGAGTTGTAGGCCTCCCAAACTGACTGTACTCTTCTGGCTACCTTGCTAGAGGCGGGTATAAGTAGCCCACGTCCCTGAGTGTACCGTGTGGTGCTCACCCGTATGGCTGGTGAATAGGGGCCTTCTAGTGGCGTCCGCTCCACGACGGCGGTGCTGGTCCCACGCGTGTGGCCGTGCCTTCGGGTTTCTTGGCCAGAGGACCTGAAATCCCCTGCCGGGCGGTTTCTGCTGCTGGGTAAAGATTAGTCCCCACAGCCTCGGACTCCGGGTCCGGTGATAGCTTCTCAGTCAGGGCGAGCTCTGTAGCTGCCAGCCCCTGACTCCTTATAGCACTGCTCCCACAGAGCTCCTGATGTTCTTTTCCTATATCTGCTTCTCTTCTCTGTCTCTACTTCTTCTCTACTCACTAACCCTGCCTCAGCCCTAGGTTTATATAGGGGAAGTTCTTCCCCTCCCAGGACTGGGCAGGAGGTGTGGCATGCATAGGATCCCTGACCAAGAGACCTCCCACCTGCTCTCAGACATAACATTGCTGTTACTGTGGAAACCAGACCCCTGGGGTGCCACACCTCCATACAGTATAATGGTTCCCACATAGTCCTCCATATAGTATAAGGCTGCGTGCCCACGTTGCAGATTACAAGCGTTTTTGATGCGGAATTTCCGCAGAGGAAACGCTTGTAAAACGCTTGTTAAGCCGCACCCCATGGTCCCCAATGAGAATCCGCAAGTTCTATGCCCATGCTACGGATTTTTCCGCAGCGTTTATGCTGCGTTCAAAAATCCGCAGCATGTTCATTAATTTTGCGTTTCCGCATGCGGAATTGCCTTATTTAATGCATGAAAAAACGCAAGGCCATTCCGCATGTCGAAAACACATGAAAAACGCGCGATAAGCGCTTGCGGAATTCCGCATGCGTTTTTCCGGGAGAGGACATGCGGAAATGAAGCAGAAATTTTCTGCTTCATTTCCGCAACGTGGGCACATAGCCTGATGGGCCCCACATAGTCGTCCATACAGAATAATGGCCCTCCAGAGTCCTCCATACAGTATTATGGGCCCCACATAGTCCTCCATACAGTATTATGGGTCCCACATAGTCCCCCATACAGTATTATAGGCCCCACATAGTCGTCCATTCAGAATTATGGGCCCCACATAGTCCTCCATACAGAATAATGGGCCCCACGTAGTCCTTCATACAGAATAATGGGCCCCACATAGTCCTCCATACAGAATAATGGGCCCCACATAGTCCTCCATACAGAATAATGGGCCCCACATAGTCCTCCATACAGAATAATGGGCCCCATATAGTCCTCCATACAGTATAATGGGCCCACATAGGGGTGGTGGTTCTAGTGTTGCGGACCAAATATAACCACCCCGCGGGCCAGATTTGGCCCACGGGCCAGAGTTTGAAATGTATGATCTAGTGTGTATGGAGACTCCCAACATTTGGAATTTCAATGCCTGATCCTTTTGTTTTTAGTGGAGCTATTCTGCTACCAAGGGCTTTCTCCTCTCTCCCCATTGAAAACACATGGACACTCAGCCAAGCTGTGCACTTTGGCGTATGTGGGAATTGGGAATGTTACCTGTGTGCAAACGGGTGTGTATAGTCTCACTCTGTGAATCACCACCAGTCATCCCCTCCACCTAATACAGCCATAATTTTTCATCAATTTCCTAATTAATTATCTCTGATTACTTTTCTTCTATGAGGTTTCTGAAATTTCACTCAACATTTAAATTTTGTTGCCGGTAACAATTACCAAATTATTAGATTTTCTTGGATTATCAAACGGTTATTATATTTATTGACATTAGACTTTTTCTTCCGTAGATTGTCGGCGTTGCAGATCCTCGATCATGTACCAAAGAAACCCTCAAGATGATGCATCATATCGATGATGATAAATTTTTCGATGGTCTGTATACATGGGTTTTATTTCGGTGAAATGGTAGTGCCCTAATGTCAGTATACACATTGTGCACCGCTGGAGCTCCTTGTTTGTGTGATCTTTCTTTTTGATCTAAGGCACATTGCGCCCCGAGGCAGAAAGCAACCATGATAGCTGTGGATTAGGATTGCCCCACTAATGGCACCATGGTCAAACTTCATTTTAATTGCCCAGCATCCAGATATACTGTGGCTGCCATATTTCTTCTTACATATATTGTCTAGGGCTGTATTCACACAAATGTTATGTCTTCCGTTGACCTAAGACAGCCATGATGGATTAGTTTTCAAATGACTCTTGGCAAATTTTTCAGATTTCACTGACTTGTCATAGAAAGGATATAAATGAGCTTGAAAGGGTACAAAGGAGGGCAACAAAATTAATAAAGGAAATGGAGGGACTGCAATACCCAGAGAGGTTGGCAAAACTAGGACTATTCAGCTTGGAAAAGAGAAGGTTGAGGGGGGACATAATAAATGTGTACAAATATGTTAGGGACAGTATAGAGATCTTGCCCGGGATTTGTTCAAAAGTAGGGATATTACGGTAACAAGAGGGCATTCACCAAGACTGGAAGAGAAAAGGTTTCAGCACCAGCATAGGAAGGGGTTCTTTACGGTAAGAGCAGTGAGAATATGGAATTCACTGAGTGAGGAGACGGTAATGTCGGATTCACTACACCAGTTCAAGCGGGGACTGGATGCATTTCTAGATACCAGGCAGATTTCAGCGTATACTTAAAAATAAAATAAAATAGTAGGTTGATACAGGGATTTATTCTGACTGGTTTCAGAGTCGGGAGGGAATTTTTCCTCAGGTGAAGATTGGCTAAATCATTTGGGGTTTTTGCCCTCCTCTGGATCAACTTTAGCAATTACAGAACTAACAGGTCGAACTTGATGGACGCAAGTCTTTATTCGGCTTTACAAACTATGTTTACAATTTGCCAGAGCCTAGTGCAGTCACCCTGTGGTCCCACATCCTTTAAACCCAAGGCTCTATGCCCGATGGATCTTTGCGACAACATTTCCGCTTCAGATTTCAGGGGAACTGACTGGGAGACCCCCATTATGATGTCCTAAAACCCTTGAAGGTCATATAGATGGTGGCTTTCTTAATTGGACAACCACACTCTGCTCAGGTTCATACGGCTGTAACAATAAATGGGACAGTCACGGTGGCAAATTGCCCACACGATTGGCTCTGCGTGCTACTCCATGTCCTCATCCATATTGCGGATGGGTGCAGGAGCTGCCTTCTATTTCTGGTCTGTAAAAGGGCTAGAATAGCATGTGCTGCATTTTTTTTCCATCTGGACCAACGATCAATAAGGAAAATCACTGCACTATCACATTAGTTATAAGTGGTCTGTGTGCTGTCCATGTGTGGTCCGTCGCCCACATGAACCCTTTGGCCAGTTTCACACATCCAACATTCGCAGTGCAAAGACACAAGCCTGTTGAGTAGAGATGAGCAAACCTGTAAATTTTGGGGTTCGTACTGGACATTTAGTGTCCGCTGCTGAACTCCGAAAACAGACTTCTCCTGAAAGACTGTTTTACAGTTCTGGAGTCTGGACAGGGGGGAGAGATTTTCCAGCTCCAAAGTTTGGGTCCTCATTGGGTTCGGTTTCAGGTTCAAGTTCAGGTATAATTCTGGTACCCTAACCAAACTTTGGATTAAAGTTTGATCGGGTACCAGAACCTGAACCTGAACTTTTATTGGTCCGCTCATCCCTACTTTTTAGTTTGGGTCAAAAGAACCTTGGCCGTTCCGGACATCGCGTATGTGTGAAACCAGTCTTAGATTGTATTATCTCCTCCTGGTAGTTTTTGCACAATATTTCTAGAGCATTTTCGGCTTATGGCTTAGACTGTAAGTTTACTCTATAGATTAGTTGACTGTAAAATATTTTGGACTAAAATGGATCAAAGGGTTAAACTAATTAATGTTTTTTTTTTTTTTTGCAGACTGGAGACAAGCTGCAGAACTTGAGAAATTTGCAGAAGCGGTGATAATCGCAACCCCGGACAGACTGCATAAGGTATATGTTCAGAAATGTAGAGTCCCTTATGAGTCATGATGCTACAGCAGGTGCGAGGAGGAGGCTGTAATGAGGTCCCTGCACTCTTTGCCGCATCCCTCACTGGGTGCACCATGAGCATCTGCTCTAGGCCAAATTCTCTTTCATATCTCCCTTCTCCCATGGTGACCTTAATACATCTCTTGTTGTGAAATGCCAACCAGATGGCACACAAATGTATTCGACAACCCCCAACCCTGCACCTGCAGTGCAGACCCCATAGCAGCCATTGTGATTCCAGAGCTGCCGTCACATGCACCAGTTTTGTGTGTTGGGATTTGATTGCATTTTACAGTCGTGTTGTAGTGATGTTCCTGTAAATCTTCTTGCGTTACTTCATCCATGTAACAATATATTATATACATTATTATACATTTTTGTAAGTGTTTTAAAATGTTAACAAAAGGCAATTTTTTTTTATCTTCCACTATAATAGAAAAATGAATTAGCTGGTTATCATTTGCATGCTGCTGTGTAATCATAATGAGCATCTGTAAAGAAAATTACATGGTTTTGTCATCATACATACATTTGTCTGTGGCTTTGTCATCATACATGCATTTACACTAATTGGATGCAGTGTGACATGCTCAGCCTTAAAGGGGTTGTCTGGCCTTGGGGTACAAGTCTGCAGTCAATCTATGTGACTGCAGACTTTTGAATCCGCACCGTGTACTGTAACGATTCTCTAGTGCAGGCGCCGGGAGTGGGTGGTCATGTGATTGATAGTTTGTGACTTGCAACACTCCGACTAGATGCGTCCGACATCGCTTAATACACTTTTATTGAGCGGGACCGCACATGTCTAGTCGGCACGTGATCGCATGTATGCAAATCAAATACTTGTGGGCACACGCCCGCTGCCGGCACTAAAGCATCCTCACAGCACGCAGTGTGGATTCACAAAAGTCGGCAGTCACATAAAGTGAGTGCAGACTTATAGCTTAAGACCGGACAACCCGTTTAAGATTTCGTTCGAACAATGAGTTTTTGGTGTGTTTTTTGATGATACATATTTTCTCAGCGCAAAAAACACAGTGTCTTAGGGTATGTTCACACATGTTTTTGCTGCTAAAAAATGCAGCGTTTAACTGTACCAGCAAAGTCAGTGAGATCTCTAAAATCTCATGCACCCGTTGCTTATATTTTTCCTGGCAGGTTTGATATCTGCAGCGTGTCAATTTTTTCAGCGGTTTTGTAGCAGTTTTCACTCCTTTTGAAATGAATGAGAAAAAAATGCATTCAAAATGTGCATATTTTAGGCACTGTTTTTCCTGCCAACACTCCGGTATTTGCAGCACTCATCGTGGAAACGAAATGGGCTTACATCAGGGATGTCAAACTCAAATATAGAAAGGGCCAATATAAAAAACTTGGACAAAGTCGCAGGCCAACCCTGATATCTATTAACAGCCCTCCACACAGTATAATGGGCCCCACATAGTCCTCCATACTGTATAATGGGCCCCGCATAGTTTTCCATACAGTATAATGGGCCCCACATAGTCCTGCATACTGTATAATGGGCCCCACATAGTTTTCCATACAGTATAATGGGCCCCAAATAGTCCTCCATTCAGTTTAATGGCCCCCATATAGACCTCCATACAGTATAATGGGCCCCACATAGTCCTCCGTACAGAATAATGGTCTCCACATAGTCCTCCATTCAGTATAATGTGCCACACCTAGTCCTCTATTCAGTATAATGTGCCCCACATAGTCCTCCGTTCAGTATAATGTGCCCCACCTAGTCCTCCATTCAGTATAATGTGCTCCACCTAGTCCTCCGTTCAGTATAATGTGCCCCACATAGTCCTCCGTTCAGTATAATGTGCCCCACATAGTCCTCCGTTCAGTATAATGGGCCCCACATAGTCCTCCGTACAGTATAATGGGCCCCACATAGTCCTCCGTACAGAATAATGGTCTCCACATAGTCCTCCATTCAGTATAATGTGCCCCACCTAGTCCTCCATTCAGTATAATGTGCCCCACCTAGTCCTCCATTCAGTATAATGTGCCCCACCTAGTCCTCCAAACAGTATAATGTGCCCCGCATAGTCCTCCGTTCAGTATAATGGGCCCCACATAGTCCTCCATACAGAATAATGGGCCCCACATAGTCCTCCATACAGTATAATGGGCCCCACATAGTCCTCCATACAGAATAATGGGCCCCACATAGTCATCCATACAGAATAATGGGCCCCACATAGTCCTCCATACAGTATAATGGCCCCACATAGTCCTTCATACAGTATAATGGCCCCACATAGTCCTCCATACAGAATAATGGCCCCACATAGTACTCTATACAGAATAATGGGCCCCATATAGCCTTCCATACAGAATAATGGGCCCCACATAGTCCTCCACACAGAATAATGGGCCCCACATAGTCCTCCATACAAAATAATGGGCCCCACATAGTCCTCCATACAGAATAATGGGCCCCACATAGTCCTCCATACAGAATAATGGGCCCCACATAGTTCTCCATACAGAATTGTGGGCCCCACATAGTCCTCCATACAGAATAATGGGCCCCACAAAGTCCTCCATACAGAATAATGGCCCCACACAGTCCTCCATACAGTATAATGGCCCCACATAGTCCTCCATACAGTATAATGGCCCCACATAGTGCTCCATACAGAATAATGGGTCCCACATAGTCCTCCATACAGAATAATGGCCCAACATAGTCTTCTATACAAAATAATGGGACCCACATAGTCTTGCATACAGAATAATGGGCCCCACATAGTCCTCCATACAGAATAATGGGCCCCACCTAGTCCTCCATTCAGTATAATGTGCCCCACCTAGTCCTCCAAACAGTATAATGTGCCCCGCATAGTCCTCCGTTCAGTATAATGGGCCCCACATAGTCCTCCATACAGAATAATGGGCCCCACATAGTCCTCCATACAGTATAATGGGCCCCACATAGTCCTCCATACAGAATAATGGGCCCCACATAGTCCTCCATACAGAATAATGGGCCCCACATAGTCCTCCATACAGTATAATGGCCCCACATAGTCCTTCATACAGTATAATGGCCCCACATAGTCCTCCATACAGAATAATGGCCCCACATAGTACTCTATACAGAATAATGGGCCCCATATAGTCTTCCATACAGAATAATGGGCCCCACATAGTCCTCCACACAGAATAATGGGCCCCACATAGTCCTCCATACAAAATAATGGGCCCCACATAGTCCTCCATACAGAATAATGGGCTCCACATAGTTCTCCATACAGAATAATGGGCCCCACATAGTTCTCCATACAGAATAATGGGCCCCACATAGTCCTCCATACAGAATAATGGGCCCCACAAAGTCCTCCATACAGTATAATGGCCCCACATAGTCCTCCATACAGTATAATGGCCCCACATAGTGCTCCATACAGAATAATGGGTCCCACATAGTCCTCCATACAGAATAATGGGACCCACATAGTCTTCCATACAGTATAATGGCCCCACATAGTGCTCCATACAGAATAATGGGCCCCACATAGTCCTCCATACAGAATAATGGGCCCCACATAGTCCTCCATACAGAATAATGAGCCCCACATAGTCCTCCATACAGAATAATGGGTCCCACAAAGTCCTCCATACAGAATAATGGGCCCACACAGTCCTCCATACAGTATAATGCCCCCACATAGTACTCCATACAGAATAATGGCCCCACATAGTCCTCCATACAGAATAATGGCCCCACTTAGTCTTCCATTCAGTATAATGGGAACCACATAGTCCTCCATTCAGTATAATGGGCACCACATAGTCCTCCATGCAGTATAATGGGCACCACATAGTCCTTCATTCAGTATAATGGGTACCACATAGTCCTCCATACAGAATAATGGGCCCTACATAGTCCTCCATACAGAATAATGGGCGCCACATACAGTACAGACCAAAAGTTTGGACACACCTTCTCATTTAAATATTTTTCTGTATTTTTATGACTTTGAAAATTGTACATTCACACTGAAGGCATCAAAACTATGAATTAACACATGTGGAATTATATACTTAACAAAAAAAGTGTGAAACAGCTGAAAATATGTCTTATATTCTAGGTTCTTCAAAGTAGCCACCTTTTGCTTTGATGACTGCTTTGCACACTCTTGGCATTCTCTTGATGAGCTTCAAGAGGTAGTCACCGGAAATGGTTTTCACTTCACAGGTGTGCCCTGTCAGGTTTAATAAGTGGGATTTCTTACCTTATAAATGGGGTTGGGACCATCAGTTGTGTTGTGCAGAAGTCAGGTGGATACACAGCTGGTAGTCCTACTGAATAGACTGTTAGAATTTGTATTATGGCAAGAAAAAAGCAGCTAAGTAAAGAAAAACGAGTGGCCATCATTACTTTAAGAAATTAAGGTCAGTCAATCCGAAAAATTGGGCAAACTTTGAAAGTGTCCCCAAGTGCAGTTGCAAAAACCATCAAGCTCTACAAAGAAACTGGCTCACATGAGGACCACCCCAGGAAAGGAAGACCAAGAGTCACCTCTGCTTCTGAGGATAAGTTTATCCGAGTAACCAGCCTCAGAAATCGCAGGTTAACAGCAGCTCAGATTAGAGACCAGGTCAATGCCACACAGAGTTCTAGCAGCAGACACATCTCTACAACAACTGTTAAGAGGAGACTTTGTGCAGCAGGCCTTTATGGTAAAATAGCTGCTAGGAAACCACTGCTAAGGACAGGCAACAAGCAGAAGAGACTTGTTTGGGCTAAAGAACACAAGGAATGGACATTAGACCAGTGGAAATCTGTGCTTTGGTCTGATGAGTGCAAATTTGAGATCTTTGGTTCCAACCACCGTGTCTTTGTGCGACGCAGAAAAGGTGAACGGATGGACTCTACATGCCTGGTTCCCACCGTGAAGCATGGAGGAGGAGGTGTGATGGTGTGGGGGTGCTTTGCTGGTGACACTGTTGGGGATTTATTCAAAATTGAAGGCATACTGAACCAGCATGGCTACCACAGCATCTTGCAGCGGCATGCTATTCCATCCGGTTTGCTTTTTGTTGGACCATCATTTATTTTTCAACAGGACAATGACCCCAAACACACCTCCAGACTGTGTAAGGGCTATTTGACCAAGATGGAGAGTGATGGGGTGCTACGCCAGATGACCTGGCCTCCACAGTCACCAGACCAGAACCCAATCGAGATGGTTTGGGGTGAGCTGGACCGCAGAGTGAAGGCAAAAGGGCCAACAAGTGCTAAGCATCTCTGGGAACTCCTTCAAGATTGTTGGAAGACCATTTCCGGTGACTACCTCTTGAAGCTCATCAAGAGAATGCCAAGAGTGTGCAAAGCAGTCTTCAAAGCAAAAGGTGGCTACTTTGAAGAACCTAGAATATAAGACATATTTTCAGTTGTTTCACACTTTTTTGTTAAGTATATAATTCCACATGTGTTAATTCATAGTTTTGATGCCTTCAGTGTGAATGTGCAATTTTCATAGTGATGAAAATAAAGAAAAATCTTTAAATGAGAAGGTGTGTCCAAACTTTTGGTCTGTACTGCAGTTCTCCATACAGAATAATGGGCCCCACATAGTCCTCCATACAGAATAATGGGCCCACATAGTGCTCCATATAGTATAATGGGCCCCACATAGTCCTCCGTACAGAATAATGGGCCCCACAAAGTCCTCCATGCAGAATAATGGCCCCACACAGTCCTCCATACAGTATAATGGCCCCACATAGTCCTCCATACAGTATAATGGCCCCACATAGTGCTCCATACAGAATAATGGGTCCCACATAGTCCTCTTTACAGAATAATGGGACCCACATAGTCTTCCATACAGAATAATGGGCCCCACATAGTCCTCCATACAGAATAATGGGCCCCACATAGTCCTCCATACAGAATAATGGGCCTCACATAGTCCTCCATACAGAATAATGGGCCCCACATAGTCCTCCATACAGAATAATGGGCCCCACATAGTCCTCCATACAGAATAATGAGCCCCACATAGCCCTCCATACAGAATAATGGGCCCCTTAAAGTCCTCCATGCAGAATAATGGCCCCACACAGTCCTCCATACAGTATAATGGCCCCACATAGTCCTCCATACAGAATAATGGGCCCCACAAAGTCCTCCATGCAGAATAATGGCCCCACACAGTCCTCCATACAGTATAATGGCCCCACATAGTCCTCCATACAGTATAATGGCCCCACATAGTGCTCCATACAGAATAATGGGTCCCACATAGTCCTCCATACAGAATAATGGCCCCACATAGTCTTCCATACAGAATAATGGGCCCCACATAGTCTTCCATACAGAATAATGGGCCCCACATAGTCCTCCATACAGAATAATGGGCCCCACATAGTCCTCCATATAGAATAATGGGCCCCACATAGTCCTCCATACAGAATAATGGGCCCCACATAGTCCTCCATACAGAATAATGGGCCCCACATAGTCCTCCATACAGAATAATGGGCCCCACATAGTCCTCCATACAGAATAATGGGCCCCACATAGTCCTCCATACAGAATAATGGGCCCCACATAGTCCTCCATACAGAATAATGAGCCCCACATAGCCCTCCATACAGAATAATGGGCCCCACAAAGTCCTCCATACAGAATAATAGGCCCATACAGTCCTCCATACAGTATAATGCCCCCACATAGTCCTCCATACAGTATAATGCCCCCACATAGTACTCCATACAGAATAATGGCCCCACATAGTCCTCCATACAGAATAATGGCCCCACTTAGTCTTCCATTCAGTATAATGGGAACCACATAGTCCTCCATTCAGTATAATGGGCACCACATAGTCCTTCATTCAGTATAATGGGCACCACATAGTCCTCCATACAGAATAATGGGCACCACATAGTCCTCCATACAGAATAATGGGCCCTACATAGTTCTCCATACAGAATAATGGGCCCTACATAGTCCTCCATACAGAATAATGGGCGCCACATAGTTCTCCATACAGAATAATGGGCCCCACATAGGTCTCCATACAGAATAATGGGCCCTACATAGTCCTCCATGCAGAATAATGGGCTCCACATAGCCCTCCATACAGAATAATGGGCCCCACATAGTCCTCCATACAGAATAATGGGCGCCACATAGTTCTCCATACAGAATAATGGGCCCCACATAGGTCTCCATACAGAATAATGGGCCCTACATAGTCCTCCATGCAGAATAATGGGCTCCACATAGCCCTCCATACAGAATAATGGGCCCTACATAGTCCTCCATGCAGAATAATGGGCTCCACATAGCCCTCCATACAGAATAATGGGCCCCACATAGTCCTCCATACGGAATAATGGGCTCCACATAGTCCACCATACAGAATAATGGTGGTTCCGGCATCACAGGCCAAATATAATCACCCTGCGGCCAGATTTGACCCGCGGGCCAGAGTTTAACATGTGCGGCTTACTTTGATGATCTTTTCCGAAGGTAAGCCATCATTCTGTGGTCAGTGGGTGTTTTACCCATGGGACCATCACTGGCATGGGTCTGTTCTGCAGTACCAGACACAGATATACGCAGTGAAGGACCCTGGTTTTCCAGCAAGCGCCATCTTTACTACTTCGTTCTATACTAATAATAGGCTTTTGATGTAAAAACTCTGAAAACCCCTGTGACATCTAAAGAGAGGTTATCCATTGAGGTTTATGGCCGTTGTGTCCTCAGCCGTTGCTGGCATTAATTTGCCAGGGCTCTTCTCCAATGCCTGGGCCCTTTCTTTTACAGATTGGGAGACCTTCTCTTTAAAGAGACCACACATAAGCAATGTCCTGACATTGATAGACCTAGATATTATACCTGTCTCTAACATATGCCCCTGTGCTTTGTACAGATCTTTAGATTTACCTCTCTAAATTGTCTGTTCTTAGGAACCAGCAATAGCATTTGCCAAGAAAGGATATCATATTCTTCTGGAAAAACCCATGGCTGTAAGTGATTACATGTAATATTTACAAATAGTGTGTATTATTTTTTTTAGAGGCAGATGGTGGCTGAATCACAGCCATCATCTGTCGGGATGTTAGGGTGAACACTTTGGTATGTTCACTCGTTGCCTGCTCCTGGCCTAATGGATATGATCAAGTGCATGCAAGAAAGAATAACATCAGACACACACACAGTCGGATGTAAGCTCTCCTTGATCAGCTATGGCACAGCTCCAAGTGTCTTTATTCAACCCGAACATAGACTTATATAAACACTGTATGTGGGCTCGGTTAGCCCAGAATGTGAATAACCAGATGTATTGATTGGTTAGTCCATGTGGGCGTGGTCCATGAGGTCATCAGGGGGCGTGATCCATGAGGTCATCAGGGGGCGTGGTCCATGAGGTCGTCAGGGGGCGTGGTCCATGAGGTCATCAGGGGGCGTGGTCCATGAGGTCATCAGGGGGCATAGTCCATGAGGTCATCAGGGGGCGTAGTCCATGAGGTCATCAGGGGGCATAGTCCATGAGTTCATCAAGGTGGGTTAGTCTTTCTATAGAATGCAGCTTCCTCCCAGAACAGAGCATGGTGTGATGAAACAGGAAATGGCAGCCATCTTTTGATCTAAACAACCTTATGTATGGTGAAATAATACACTTTTTGGGTCTTTTCTCTCAATCTCCTATGTCTTTAGGTTAATTAAGTATTTGAGCCTATAGCTCTCCTCAACAGGGAAATATACAGGCTCAGCTCCTGAGCCCGCATCAAAGATGGGGACATATTGTTACAGTCAGTGTCGGGAAGGGATGAAAGGGGTCATCCCAGACTCTGATACTTATGACCTAGATGTCTTTCACTGTTCATTTTTTTTCATCAATAAAGAAAAATAAATGTTGAGCTTTCATGCTGGATTTCAGTAATTTTGGATCTATCCTTGGCATAGGCTATCATTAGCAGGTCAGTGGGTGTCCAACATACAACAACCCCATGATCAGCTAGTTAGCAGGTCCTGCGGTGGCCGTAGTTAACAGTGTAGGAAGCCAAGACACCACAGCTTCATGCAGTGTCATGGCCGGTCTACAGCTCAAATCCCATTCACTGTTTACCTCCAGGCACCTCGGGTCCAGCTAACAGCTGATTGTTGGGGGTGCCGGATGCTGGACCCCCACTAACCTGATAGTGATGGCGGATCCCAAAGATACGTCATGAGTATCTAAAGGTTCTTCATACACGTTAGATAAAATTCACCTGAACCCCCTGATTTTGGCAGGACCAAACCGCTATTTGATGTGTATGTGAACCTCCCGACATCATCTGTCTAGAGAGAAGGATCAGGCATTTGGATTTTCTGCATCTGATCCTTTTGTTTCCAGGGGAGATAAGTCGCTGCCAGAGCTGTCTGGTAGCGACTTTCTCCTCTCTCCCCATTGAAAACACATGAGTGCTCACCCAGTAGTCGGAAGAGATAACTGTCTGCTGAACGGCTGTTCTGCTAATAGCTATATCGTGTATGGCTGTCCTTATCCATGGGATAAGGGATAAGTTCCTGATCTATGGGGGTCCGAAAAGTCCTGTGTGAATGGAGCAGTGGTAGATCATGCAAACTTCTGCTCCATTCATTCTTATGGGCGTGCCGAAGACCCGCTGAACGCAGTACTCGCCTGTCCCCAGCAGTCCCATTACGAATGAATGGATCAGCAGTGCACATGATCATCCACATATCAAGAGACGTGTCTGTGGTTCTCTTGATAGGTGGGAGGCTCCGCAGTCGAACCCCCTGCGATCGGGAAGTTATCCCCTATCCTATGGATAGGGGATAACTTCCAAACTTAAGAATACCCCTTTTAAGTCCTTGTCAGCCTCTTTAATATAAGAAAAGGAAACTTAAATTTCCTGACATATGTTATGAAAGTTTTTGGACAATTTCCGATGCCTCAGGTGGCTAGTACCTCCGTAGATACTGCATTCAATGTGTCATACCGGTGACTCGCTCAGTTTGGAAGTGCCGTCCTACTCACTGCATGCTCTGCTCTGCTCCTCCCAGTGTCAAACCATCTTGCTGAGCTGTCTCACGCAAACACTTCCAGCACTGCTACATTCTCCTGTTTCTGGAGAGTCTCCACCTGGCTATCGGGAGGCGCGGCCAGACTCTGCAGGAATTTAAAACCACTGTTTCCTGCAGAGTTTTACTTCTCCGGCCTATCCCCTCCCAGCAGTGAATATATTAGGCAACTCCTTCCTCCACACCTTGCCTGAACTTGGGTTCTAGATTCAGTTTGTCTCTAGTTTCCTGTCAAGGTGCTTTATTGTTTTGTCTCTCTTATTACTGACCTGACTTATTTACTCGTTCTTTCTGATCTCTCCGCTCCTGACCCCAGCTTTTTATTTTGAACCTGTGCTGTCCTGCCATCTTAGGACTTTCCCACCATATCTCTGTCTTCGTGCTCTGTGCCTCGTATTTTGCATTTGACCCGTTGGTCCGCTTCTGCAGGTCTGTGGACTGGCCTGGAGTGGCACCTGGTGACAACCCTATCGGCCAAAGCCTATCCTCACCATCATAGCCGCTAGTGAAAACCAGGTAGTCGCTTAGTTATGCCCCTCCAGGGTAAGCCCGGCCAGTGGTGCAGTGGGTCCACACCCACCGCCGTCACCCAATGGAGCATTTCACACTTATCCTCTGTTGGATTTGTACAGATCTAGACAAGAAAACCCCTCTGTGTGCCACAGTAGGGGATCAGAGACATATAGGGTGCAGTACAGGAGGTATGTACAGTAGCCCCAATGCAGACACTTGCAAAATAGAGCCGTAATACTGTCGGGTGCATCAGTACCAGCCATCACCGGCAATCCTCATTGTAACACAACTTGTAAAAGTCGTTCTGCAGCTTTTTGTTGTGGGTGAAATTTTCACTAATTAACTAAATACAACAAACAACAGATGGGTGATTAATGTTGTGCATCGCTGCGCGCTCAGTATACAGCAGAGCTGTTGTAGTCGCCGTCTATATATCCAGATTGAACAAGTAAAATTATACTGAAAGAGCCTCATCATGCAAAATCAATAAAATCTGATTTATACACCTTCCTCTTTTTACGAAAAGGGTAGAAGCTGAGTGTAGGTAATAATTGTTCGTAAAGGGCATCTCCACCAAAAATGGATTATTGATTCCATTTTACTTCATCTACCTGTATCACTGGTTTAAAGAAGAAACAAGCAAAAGCCCCTCTTTATATACGTTTAGTATGTGCAGATGCTACAGGTCCGACGCCTGCAGTTTTTTTTCTGCCCTATGATAACATAAGAAAGAGTAGAGGAGAAGCGGCACATCCATATTCCTTAAAATCACTCTTCTTTATTGAATGTTCATAATGAAATTACATGTTAAAATATTCGGCATAATGAGTTCACTGACGCGTTTTTGGCAACACTAGTCTTAGTGTGACTTTTTTCTGTGCAGTTGAGCCTCATTCAGACTTCCTGTTTTTTCACAGATTGCTCACGTTACTCTTTGTAGTCTATGGTGCTATTCACATGTCTGTGGTTTTTTGAAGACTGTATGTGCACAAAATAATCATGGAGACATGTCAGTTTTTGATCTGAGTCATGGATCAAAATTACGCGTACAAGTCCGTGAAAATCATGGACAGCACACGGATGGCGTCAGTGTACAGTCCGTGTGCTGTAGGGTAGGAGAAACTTTGTCAACTATTATTTTACTCTGACGCCTCATTGGGGGATACAGGACCATGGGTGTTATGCTGCTGGCCACTAGGAGGCGACACTATGCATAATCTGAAAAAGATTAACCGTGGCTCCTCCTCTGCAGTATACACCCCTGGACGGCATCAGCCTTCTCCAGTTTTTGCTTTTTACCCAGCAGCCAGCACACTACGGCTGAATCCAGGGACCCCAGCCCTGCTGCGGGCTCCTGTCGTGGCCGGGGGGAGTGCAGGCAGAACACAACAGAGGCACAGGCCTCCCTGCGCCCTGTTTCTGCGGCAGCACCAGCTCTACGGTGCCTCAGGGGGACTCTTCACAGGGCCCCCCCTTCCTCTTATACCCCACCGCTATCCTGCCTTTAAATCCGGGGGAGTCCTGTTCAGATCCAGCCCCCTTCCAGACTTCCGCGCCGGCCTGCAGTCCTTTTGGGCATCAGGCATCTAATTTAGGCCGCGGCTTCGGCCTAAATTAGATGCCTAGGCCGAAGCCGCCACCTCCTCTCCCCGGCCCGCCCCCCGGATGACAAATATGACACTCTACAGTGTCATAGAGGGGGCGGATCGAGACTGAAAGGGCGCGATTTCACACAGTTCTGCCGCCCTTTTCAGCTCTCCGCCCCCCTTCTTTCTTAACTTTACTCTGGCGGCCATTATCTGCTGCAGGATAAGGGAAGACCAGCCAGTCTCCGGGGGGCACAGGACTGTGGATCTTCGGCGCTGGACCTAGGAGCACACCGGTGGGATAAGATCACAGCTGGAGTTCTTCCTCGGCTGTGAGTCCAGGCTCATCTGCATAGCCACCCCTTTAGGGCCCTCTGCATAGCCACCCCAGTGCACTATGCCGGGCTCAAGGTCCAAGAGAACCAGGCAGGACTGCTATTATGCACTCTGTACAGCCTGCAGCAATACTCTCCCAAGTGGCAGCACGTACTCGCACTGCGAGAACTGCATCCAGACTACTGTGCCAGAGCCCCAAGAAGCCCCTGCCAATGCTTCGGTGTCTAATGCCACGCCGGAATGGGTCACTCAGATGTCGCAATCTATGACGCAGTCTATAGATAACCTAACCTCCACACTGCTTCAGGCTCTGCAGAGTCATGCCTTGGCTATGAACGCTACCCAGCAAAGGGAAGGCTCGACTCAGGGACATGACGACCCGGGCACATCCACGTCTAGGTCAGGACACAAGCGGACCCACAGGTGACGTTCATCTGCGTCATCCCCTTCTAGGGAAAGACACCGTTGTTCCAGGTCATCTAGACCAGAGGTCCCCAACCGCCGGTCCGCGGACCAGGACCGGGCCGTTGGGGTTTTTCAGCCGGTCCGCGGCGCCGCTGACAGCTAGCTCTGCGGCCCTGCGCCTGGTCAGAGCTCGCTCTGTGTGGATTTATAATGTTTTCTGCCATAGCCGTGACAGCTCGCAGCTCCCGGCAGAGAACATTATGCAGGACGGGGTGGGGCGTCGGGCGGGTCTTAGTGACGCAGCCCTCCACAGCACAGCATGGTACTTGTTGTACGTCACGGGGCGGGTCTTAGTGACGCGGCCCTCCTGCACAGCATGGTGTGTTCCTGACGGGGTGGGGCGGCAGGCTCTCCTCACTGACACGCCCCCGGCAGAACATGTTATGTGGGGCGTGCTGGGGCAGCAGACTGGCTTCAGTGACGCGGCTCCCGGTACCGGTGTTCAGTGTGTAGCGCTGCTAAGCAGCAGCGCTGTATACACTGACGCTCAATGTACAATGCTGCTACTTAGCAGCGCTGTACACCGAGGTCCCGCCAGCATCCTCCCCATACAGCGCTGTCTGGTGCATATAGCAGTGCTAGTAGCAGTGCTGTACACTGAAACTCAATGTACAGTGCTGCTACTCGCAGAATGTGCTCAGGCAGGAGCAGGGACAAGCAGGTCATGTGTGTCCAGCGCTCCTTCCCCTCCTGCTAGCTGCGAGTTGGAGGGGGAGGGGCTCTGGATGCTAATGGGCAGCTAGATATGACGTCAGGTGTCCCACCCTTATGACTCCTGTAGCTGTGTTCTGGTGTCGTGCGGCCCAGCAGCAGATTTTCTGGTTAAAGTGAAAAAAGCAAATAACAGTGAAAATTCATAGCAGCAGTGGCTGTGTCCAGTAGCAGCAGTAGTGGTCATCATCATCAGTGCCCGTCTCCAGTAGCAGCAGTAGTGGTGGTCATCATCATCAGTGCCCGTCTCCAGTAGCAATAGCCATCTTTCTGTGTTAGGGGCCCACTACGCCTTCACCTCTAACCCTTGTAAAATGAGTAAAAAACAAACATCACTGAAGAGCTTCTTTGAAAAGGAAGAAAGACCCAATGAGACAGATGAAGACTCCATGACTGCTAAAAAAAAGAAAGCTGCATTTAAAAGAAAATACAATGAGTCCTACTTAAATTATGGGTTCATCGCAACTGGCGATTCACATGCCCCAAGCCCACTCTGTCTGATATGTGGCGACCGGCTATCCAACGAGGCCATGAAGCCTTCAAAACTGGTTCGCCACTTACAGACCAAGCACCCTGCATCAAAAGACAAGCCTTTGGAGTTTTTTGAAAGAAAAAAACGCGAACACGAAGGACAGAAGCAATTATTGAAGGCCACCACATCAACAAATGTGTCTGCTCTGAGAGCATCATTCTTAGTGACTAACCGCATTGCCAAGGCTAAGAAGCCCTTCACTATTGGTGAAGAGTTGATCCTGCCTGCCGCTAAGGACATTTGCCAGGAACTTTTAGGAGAGGCTGCGGTTAAAAAAGTGGCACAGGTTCCTCTTTCAGCGAGCACTGTCAGTAGACGAATTAATGAAATAGCAGAAGACATCGAGGTACAATTGTTGGAGAGGATTAATGCGTCACCATGGTACGCAATCCAGGTTGACGAGTCTACTGACGTTGACAACAAGGCAATGATGCTGGTTTATGTACGATATATTTTTCAGGAGGATGTGCATGAGGATATGTTATGTGCATTATTGTTGCCAGCCAACACCACAGGTGCAGAACTATTCAAGTCTTTGGATGATTACATATCAGGAAACCTAAACTGGTCATTTTGTGTCGGTATATGCACAGACGGAGCAGCTGCCATGACTGGACGGCTTTCTGGTTTAACTACCCGGGTCAAAGAGGTTGCGTCTGAATGCGACTCTACGCACTGTGTCATCCATAGAGAAATGCTGGCAAGCCGAAAAATGTCACCTGAACTTAACAGCGTTTTGCAAGATGTGATTAAAGTTATTAATCACATAAAAGCACATGCCCTTAACTCACGTCTGTTCGAGCAGCTCTGTGAGGAGATGGACGCGGAGCACAAACGTCTTCTCCTACACACAGAAGTCAGATGGCTTTCTAAAGGTAGAGCACTGGCCAGAGTTTTTGAGTTACGAGACCCGCTTTATAGATTTCTTTTAGAAAAAGAATCGCCACTTGCAGCACATTTCAGTAGTAAGGAATGGGTCACAAAACTTGCTTACTTATGTGACATATTCAACTTTTTGAACGAACTTAATCTGTCACTTCAGGGGAGAATGACAACTGCCTTCAAGTTGGCAGATAAAGTTGCTGCATTTAAAGCCAAACTGGAAGTGTGGGGACGGCGAGTGAGAACAGGGATATTTGACATGTTTCAAACATTAGCAGGAATTTTGGAAGAGACCGAGCCTGAGCCTTCATTCTCCCAGCTGGTGCATGATCACCTATCTCAGCTTTCAGAAGAGTTTGAGCGCTATTTTCCGACCACAAAAGACCCACGAACTAGGAAGGAATGGATTCGCAACCCATTTGTGAACAAGCCAGGTGAATCGACCTTGTCCGTGCTTGAAGAAGACCAACTGCTTGAGATTGCAAATGATGGTAGCCTTAAAAGTATGTTTGAGACTTCAAATCTCCCAACATTCTGGATTAAAGTCCAGGCTGAATATCCTGGGATCGCCACCAAAGCACTGAAAACTCTGCTTCCTTTTCCAACATCCTATCTTTGTGAAACTGGGTTTTCTGCCATGACAACAGCAAAAACGAGATTACGGAGTAGACTGGACATAAGGAACACACTTCGGGTTTCACTGTCTCCCATCACCCCTAGATGGGACCGTCTTGTTGCAGGAAAACAAGCTCAGTGCTCCCACTGATCCAGGGAAACAAGCCTGATGCTCCCACTCATTCTGAACCTATGGTAAGTTGAATCACATTCTCATTATAAATTTCATAATTATATGATAAGTATGCACTAAGCTCCACCCCTCCATAACCCCACCCCCATATGACCAAAGCCCCGCCCCCACCCCCACCGGGCCATGGAAAACTGGTCTTGCTTAAAGCCGGTCCCTGGTGCAAAAAAGGTTGGGGACCTCTGATCTAGACCGTCCCCTACCAGGGACAGACAATGCAGTTCTCCGCAGCGATCCCCGACCAGAGAAGGCCTCCACCCTGGTTCACCCAGCAGGAGACGCCTTAGCGATACACAGGATTCGGAAGGCATCTGTGATTCCGAACTCAGACAAGGAAACTGAAGGGTCTCTGATCCCAATCCCCCCTAGCAATACAGCGCTAGTTGAGGACGTAATCTCGTCCATCCATCGGGTGCTGGACATTTCTGATCCGCCCCCGGAGGCACCACAAGACAAGATTTCCTTTGAAGGACTTCTGAAGCCTCCTAATGTCTTCTTTGACGACCCAGAGTTTAAGTCGATCCTTAAAAAGCAGTTCTCACAGCCTGAGAAGAAGTTTATCAATCGCAAATATCTGGAGGCGCGGTACCCCTTCCCACAAGAGACCACCAAGGAATGGACAGATCCACCCGAAGTGGATCCCCCAGTCTCTAGGCTAGCAGCACAGTCACTCCTTTCACTGCCAGATAGCTCAACCCTCGGACACAGCAGACCGGCAGGTAGAACTCATGGCTCGTTCAATTTTCGAGGCCGCAGGGGCCTCCCTGGCTCCCGCGTTCGCTTCAGTTTGGGCTGCCAAGGCCATCCTGGCTTGGGCCCAAAATTTACAAGCTGGCCTCCAAGTATCTGCTTCTGAGCTGTCGGACCAAGCGGTTCAAATAGCAGTTGTAGCAGATTACATGCTTCATGCAGCTCTGGATTCTGCAAGGGGTGCAGCGGGGATAGCATCAAATGCCATCACGATTCTGCGTATCCTCTGGCTGTGGGAATGGAAAGCAGACGCAGCCTCAAAGAAGTCCCTCACGCACCTCCCGTACCTCAGTGGTCGACTTTTTGGTGAACAGTTGGACACGATGATATCCAACGCTACCAGGAGTAGGAGTACCTCTCTCCCCCAACTGAAACCCAAACGCACTTACAAGAAGCGTAACCAGACTCGATTCCGATCCTTTCGGAACTCTTCGGGCTGGTCCGTCTCGTGGTCAGCACAAGATAGCAACCGCTCCCTACGCAGGGACAACTCGCGGTTGACACAATAGTCAGACAAGACCTGGCAGTCAAAAGCAGGCCAGTCAAAGTTCAAAGGAGGAAAATCTCAGACTTCTTCCTCATCATGACTCACGGACTCCGGAAGACACCCTACCTGTAGGCGGCCGACTTTTACTCTTTCATCAAGTCTGGTTGCCTATTACAGAAGACAGGTGGGTCAGGGAACTAGTGTCTTCGGGATACAAGATAGAGTTCACTTCCAACCCACCAAACAGACTCTTTCTTTCTGTTTTCCCAAAATCGCCAGCCAAGGCTTGTGCCTTCCGCCAAGCGGTCTTCTCGCTTCTTCAAGCAGGAGTCATAGTACCGGTCCCCACGGCCGAGCACTTCCGAGGGTTCTACTCCAATTTATTCGTAGTCCCCAAGAAAGGAGGCGGCGTACGGCCCATACTGGACCTAAAACAGCTCAACAAATATGTACGGGTATGTCACTTCCGCATGGAGTCCCTTCAGTCCATCATTGCGTCCATGGAAAAGGGACATACAAGACGCATACCTGCATATACCAATTGCACCCACCCATCAGAGATTTCTCAGGTTTGCAATCGACCAGGACCACTACCAGTTCGTGGCTCTCCCATTCGGACTCGCCACGGCTCCCAGAGTGTTTACCAAAGTCATGACAGCCACCATGGATGTCCTGCACTCCAGAGGCATAGTAGTCGTTCCATACCTGGACGATCTCCTTATCAAGGCTCCCACCTTCAAGGACTGCGAGCTCAGCGTCTCAATCACAATCGACACTCTGAGTCGCCTGGGCTGGTTAGTCAACCTACAAAAGTTATCACCAACTACGAGTCAGTCTCTGACCTTCCTGGGAATGCTATTCAACACCTTCAGGGGTCTAGTGCTCCTTCCCAAGGACAAGGCACTGCCTCTCCGTCTAGGAGTTCACACTCTCCTCAGCAAACCCCCTCGATCTCTCCGGTTTGCCATGAGAGTCCTCGGCAGGATGGTGGCGGCAATAGAAGCGGTCCCATTTGCCCAGCTTCACCTCAGGCCTCTACAACTAGCCATCCTCAAGTCATGGGACAGGAACCCTTTTTCTCTCGACAGGGAGTTCCAGCTGACGTCGTCAACCAGGAGGTCCCTGCACTGGTGGCTCAAGCCAACCTCACTAACAAAGGGGAAATCCTTTCTCACGGGTCAATGGAAGGTTCTGACCACCGACGCGAGCCTGACGGGTTGAGGTGCGGTGCACCTACACTACAGAGCACAGGGCAAGTGGTCCTCAGCGGAAGCGACCATGCCCATCAACATCTTGGAAATTCGTGCCATCCTCCTGGCATTGAGAGCCTTCCATCACTTACTAGCAGCCTCTCACATCAGAGTACAGTCGGACAATGCCACAGCTGTGGCATATGTGAATCACCAGGGGGGGACCCGCAGTGCCTAGGCGATGCGAGAAGTGACACACATTCTCCACTGGGCGGAAGACACAGGTTCGGTTCTCTCTGCGGTCCACATTCCGGGTGTGGACAACTGGGAAGCCGACTTCCTCAGCCGGCAAGAAATGGACTCGGGAGAGTGGTCTCTCCATCCCGAAGTTTTTCGACAGATCTGCCATCGCTGGGGGACTCCAGACGTGGACCTTATGGCATCCCACTTCAATGCCAAGGTCTCCAACTTCATGGCCAGAACTCACGACCCACTTGCGCTAGGAGTGGGCGCCCTGGTTCAGGACTGGACCCAGTTCCATCTCCTGTACATTTTTCCACCTCTCCCCCTGATATCCAGAGTGGTGAGGAAGATCAAGCAAGAGGGAGTTCCAACCATCCTAATCGCACCGGACTGGCCCAGACGTACATCGTACGCCGACATCGTACAGCTCACAGCAGACGTCCACTGGCGTCTCCCTGACCGCCCGGATCTTCTGTCACAAGGCCCGTTCTACCACCAGAACTCAGGGGCCCTCAATTTGATGGCGTGGCCATTGAGACCTGGTTACTAACCCAGTCAGGGTTCTCGCCGGACGTCATTGGAACCATGATCAGGGCACGGAAGCCAACCTCTGCTAAGATTTATTACCGTACCTGGAAAGCCTTCTTTACCTGGTGCGAATCTCGTGGCCAGACCCCATTCCCTTATTCCCTTCCCAGGGTACTTGGGTTTCTCCAATCGGGTCTGGAGGCCAGACTGTCCCTGGCCTCCCTTAAGAGCCAGGTGTCAGCTCTCTCAGTGCTTTTTCAGAGGTGCATTGCTAACAAGCCGCAAGTAAGGACATTTCTTCAGGGGGTTTCCCGATTGGTTCCCCCCTACAGACGACCACTAGAAACGTGGGACCTCAACCTGGTGCTGACAGCATTGCAAGAAACACCCTTTGAACCCCTTAGGGAAATCCCACTCCTCCTTCTATCCCAGAAAGTGGTTTTTCTAGTGGCAATCACCTCGCTACGCAGGGTGTCTGAACTGACAGCACTCTCCTGCAGACGGCCCTTCCTGGCTTTTTACCAGGACAAGGTAGTTCTCCGTACGGTCCCATCCTTCCTTCCGAAGGTTGTGTCCAACTTCCACCTCAATGAGGAAATTTCACTGCCATCCCTCTGTCCGGTCCCGGTTCATAGAGTGGAGAAGGCTCTGCATACGCTTGACCTTGTCAGAGCATTGCATATCTATGTGTCTAGGACTGCACCCTTCCGGAAGTCTGATTCTCTTTTCCTTCTTTGGGAAGGCGGCCGCAAGGGTCTGCCAGCCTCTAAGGCTACCCTTGCCAGGTGGATCAAATCCACCATACAAGAGGCCTACCGCCTCAAAAATTCTCCTCTTCCAGCAGGTATTACGGCACACTCTACACGTGCGGTAGGGGCCTCCTGGGCCATTCGGCACCAGGCTTCGGCACAAATGTGTAAGGCCGCCACCTGGACTAGCCTACACACGTTTACCAAACACTGCAGGGTTCATACCCAGTCCTCAGCAGACGCGAGCCTGGGTAGACGTGTTCTGCAGGCAGCGGTACCCCAATTGTAGGGGCCCGTCTACACAATATTCGTCCATTGCTTCCCACCCAGGGACTGCTTTGGGACGTCCCATGGTCCTGTGTCCCCCAATGAGGCGACAGAGTAAAGGATATTTTTGTGTACTCACCGTAAAATCTCTTTCTCTTAGCCTCTAATTGGGGGACACTGTCGCCAGTTCCGGGCCGTTATTATGTTGAGTTCTCATATTGTTTTTTTGAGCTAAGAGAAAGAGATTTTACGGTGAGTACATAAAAATCTCCTTTTTTCATGCATGAAAATTACTGATAAAAAACTGATGGTAAAAACTGACCAAACACTGCTGACACTCGGGCACTTTTTTGAGTACTTATTTCTAAATGAAGCCTTTCCGGTCACGTTGGTCATGCAGTCCGATCTGTGGATAGCACAGAATAGAGGATAAGAGGAGCGGAATGATATATAGGTGGTAGGTCAGGGTGGTCACACAGACCCAGGGTGTTGGCACAGTCGGCTGCTCGGCATGTGGGAGAGCGAGGACTTGGACACGCTGGAAACTGTAGGACCAAGAGAACAGACTAGAAAGAGGATTATGTCACAGAGACATGCTGGGCAACCTAGAGAACTCGACGTGAAGCACAGCAAATAGCAGCGGCAATAGGGGAAAGAAGCCGAGCCTGGCCTAGCCTGGACAGATGTGTAACAATAGGTTGGAAAGATTCAGTCTAACTTGTAATTTATTAGTTGAAATCCCTGGTGTTTGTATGTAGGAGTCCAGTGGGCGGTCCTATTAGTGATTGACAGCAATCTCTGCATGCTCATACAGGGAAGACTGGCAATCACAAAGTTTTGTTAATGCTTTGATGCCAAAAGTACTGAGTGGTATCTGTAGCCACCAGCAGCTAAAGAGCTACATCTTTCTTCCACGCCATGGGTTGGGAAACTCAACCAGTGATGTATATGTTCTGCATATTGGGATATGTTGGGGTAGAAAAAAATCCAAAGAAAAAGTGGACTTGTAGAGACAGTGCCACAAATGTTAGTTTTCAACTCCAAGTACCACCTGGCATGCCTAAGGGGCGTTTGCTGTGTTCCCTAATACGCGTGTGCAAGACTCTTCACACTATCATTAGGCACTAGGGGTCCCTCATGTCTTGTCCTGGGTTTTCTAATTGCCTATATTATATAACATATAATGCCTTTACACCTTCAGTTTTCTTTCCTGTGTCTTATTAGGTTACCCCTGAAGACTGTCGTGAAATTGTCCATACTTGCAAAGAGAATGGCGTCATCCTTGCTGTGGGACATGTCATGCGATATCATCCTGTTTCGAGGAAAACAAAGGTAACTTAATTTCCATTACTTTGACATTAGTTTACATTTATTAAAATATTTTTTGGGGCAAAAATTTTTTAAAAAGTTTTACCAGAATTCTGTACAATATTTTGCAACATTTATCCTCAAATTTCATTAAATTTGCAACGTGGCCGTGGTCTCCATGCCGCTGTATGATGAGGCTATGTTTATTAAAAGAAGGGAAAATGGCAAAAATTTAGGACACAGATCTCTGCTGCTCTAAGTCACTCAAGGCCTCAATATACATGGGATTAAAGTCGATTGTACCCTTTGGTTTTGGCGGAACCATCTGATGTGTTTGGGGACCCCGACTCTCCGATGACAGATGGTGTTGGGAAAGAGAAGGTTTGGGAAGTTGGAATTTCAACACCCGATTCTTTTGCTTTTGTCTGGCATTGGCTTTCGTCTGTCTGTCTTTGCAAGCTCAACTGAACATGTATATGGTGGCATCTTAAAGGGCTTGTCCAGCACTGTTATATATTTTTTTTACTATGGGTTTAAAAATGAACGGACAGGTAGTTTCTAACAGAGGCAACTACCTGCCTGCTCTACTCAGCTCCGACTCAGAGCAGTCACCGACCGCTCCACATCAACAGAGCAGATCTTCTTCTTCCGGGCTGCGCTGTTGACAGGGTGAGACTGCCGGGGTAATGCTGATTGATGGCCGGCTCCCCATAGTTAGGCAGCAGGGAGCCGGATGTCAGTCAGCATGACGTTGGTAGTCATGCCCAATCAACAGAACAGAGCGGAAGAGAAGACACTGCTCTGTCAATGTGACGTCGACAGAAGCCGCTGAATCGCTGGCAGAAGTGGTCTATGTGGTTCCGGCAGAGATCAGCCCCAGGCACACCACGCAGGTAGTTAGCTACTACCTGCCTGATAGTTCTTAGGCCCATAGTAAAAAATGATATAGTCCTGGTTAGCCCCTTTAAGAGCTA
Organism: Phyllobates terribilis; assembly: GCF_046119375.1. NCBI lineage: Eukaryota > Metazoa > Chordata > Amphibia > Anura > Dendrobatidae > Phyllobates > Phyllobates terribilis. The sequence continues at coordinate 241,328,792 of NW_027362772.1, forward strand.
GCTGTCTGCAGAATGAACATTTGACTGGCGGCTGTCTCATGGAGATGGTCATCTTAAATGAATGAATTATATGTACTGCAGAGTCTGAATTTCCAGGGTATGCCTTATTTGAAGCTGGGGCTACACAGTGATTTTGGCCGTGACACCTGTTGCCCTACAAAACTTCACAAGGTGTAGCTACTACATCGCAACGCCATACAAGTGAATGGGGTCATATTGCGACCCCTGAGGGTACTGCAACAGCGACAAGCAAATCACAAATTTTTTGCAACTAGTTTATTGCAATCGCAGTACAGTCAGTGTCGCAAGGCGAACCCATTCACTTGTATTGCCTTAACCTGTAGCAGCAGGTGTCGCGGCCAAAGCCGTCATGTAGCCCCCGCCTGATTCTTGCAAAACCCCCTCAGGCCCTGCACTTTAACACCGTGTGGGGCATATTCACATAGTGCAGTCATCCATGGTTTGGCCACGATGTGAGAATACCACCCAACAGCTTTGCCTGAAGTGCTGCTTACACGGATGCATGGTTTGTTACAGGAGAGGTCTGCGATAACCGTCCTGTAACGGTCCCTGCCCCTGAGGGATCATCACATCACCAGGACAGAGTTTTTATCTTCAATCATCAGAAATCAGGGATCTTGATCGGTCCGCACGAACCCCAAGAGGTCTGGCTGCTCAGTCCCTCCAAATAGGATTTCACTTTGGAAAATACATGCATAAGAGAGAATTTTTACAGAAGGTCCCGCCTTGTTGTAACGCGGGTGAATTGATGCATATTAATGCTGGCTCTTTGTAGGAAGCCGCTTGTATTATTTACTGGGTGGTTATTTTGTTTGGATCCTCCGTGACTTTCGAGCTGGTGCTCGGGCTATTAAAGTGTGATCTTTCCTCCTTGACTGTTGAGCTTTGCAGCTTAATTATGTTCCCTGTTAATAAATACCGGGCCATCAGTTAGCGATCTGTAGATAGTTGTCATGTAGCCGGTAAATATACAACCCCAAATAAGATAACGGCTGCCGTAATAGGTGTGAGCACACTATGAGCTGGGTGCATTGTCAGGCCTGATATCAGGGTTTGGTCAGGAGTGGTTTGTAAGATGCGACCTGTATATTTAAGACTTCCTTCGATTGTCCCTACTTCTTACTAAAGTCTATTCCAGAGTAAGGGCTAGATGGATTAAATTACACAGTTTTGTTCGCATTTTGTTACCATGGAGACGCATAGATTTTCATAGCGGCTGTTGTAACTGGAAATTATATACTTATTGGTGATCCCTTTTTTGTACACAAACGTGGCCTTTAAAGGTAGAGGTTTCTCAATGTATTTTTTTTCTATAGAATGTCTGATAGGTGACACTAATTTAGATTTCGTTTCACTTAGATGAACCGAATGGTGGCATGAAATGACCACCAATTAGTAAATATTTCCCTATCGTTGGTGGTTTAAAGAGGTTGTCCACTACTTTAACATTGAAGGCTTATACTTAAAATGGGTCATCAATGTCTGATCGGAGGGGGTGCAACACCCGGTACCCCGCCAATCAGCTGTTCTCTGTGCCAGCGGCGTCCGGAAGTGCTCAGGTACGGAGCTACCATCCCCTGATGAAGGAACAAAGCGCTTATTCGTCGGGTGAAATGATCTTTTGGTTTGCACAAAATGTCATTATTCTTGGCAGCACTTTGTCTTGTGTAAGCAGGATCTGGGCTGCCGAGAACAATGGCAGGCAAAAGCACTGAACGATCTGTCACTGATCGTTCAGTGCACATCTGAAGCTGGGTCGGCATATGTAAACAGGTTTTTAAATAACCGCCAATTTGTAAATGTTTTTCTGTTCAGCAGTTGTTTAATGATGCAAAATCGTCTAGTGTATATGGGCTTTTGGTTTCTCCTGCAGGGAGTTTTAGCTTTTAGTCGAGGATTCCCCACAGATTTCAGCTGATCATGGGGGATGGTCCAAGGTCTATGCAGGTGCACACTTTGTAATAAGGTGATTATCAAGGAACCCCTAGTCCTAAAGTTTCCCCCCATACACATAAAACCTTTGTGTACCAAACCCGCTGATATCAATTGGTTCGGCTGACGGTCTAATTTGTATGGGGGCGCCAACTGATCATCGAGAGAGATGTCGATCAGACATGTCCACTTTCAAACCGCCGATCCCTTTGTTCTCCTGGAGATAAGCTGCCATCAGCCTCCAAAGAAGTTTGGCGACAGCTCTCACGTAGAGAGCACAGGAATGGTCGGCCAAGCTAGCACTCCTGTATATAGAAGAACTGATCAAGATAGCTGCCACCGATCGCTTTGTTCTTCTGGAAATAAGCCATCAGCCACAAAACATGTCTGGCGACGGCTCACGCGTAGATAACGCAGGAACGGTCAACCATGCTAGCACTCCTGTATGTAAAAGAGCTGGTCGAGATAGCTGCTGGCCGAACGATTGGCCAAAGCATTGTTCAGCCGACAGTCATCTGATGTGTCTGGTCAGCTTAACTAGCCTACTAATGGACATTAAAAAGGTGGACTGCAGGGTCAGACTACACAATGTTTGCTTGTAGTCTGTTACCATGGAGACACTTAAGTTTTTGATTTTAGAGTGAACAGTATTTTACCGTCTTTCTCTTTTACATAAGTTACAAATCTTTATGATCATGTCAATCTGGGTGATAATTGCTAAGTACACACCTGCTTTTTTTGGTCTAATAAAGGACTGGCTTCTTATTCCCTAGTGATACATGTATTGAGGGCTGATAAGGCGACATATTCCAGTATAGCAATTTAGAAGAATAATATTTAGATAGAGGATTTTACATCCCAGTTTGTCTCCAAGGTGAAACGTCCTCATTATAAAAGATGATCTAGAAACGCTGATTGTTGGTAGCATCTCTGTAGACCTCATTAATCCTTTTTATTCCCATTTTTAGGAGTTATTAGATTCGGGTATTATCGGAGACATCGTACACATTCAGCACATGGAACCTGTGAGTATTTCACCGTTGACTAATTAAAATGATATTAAAGGAAATTTTCAGCAGTCATTATGTATAATGAATGCAATAGCTACTGTCCCATTCATTTGTTTCAGAAACCTCTGTAACAAATCAGCCATGTGTGAATTCACTTCAAAGGCTTTATTCCTATTCTCAGTTTTCTCCCCCACCCCACAGTTCCAATTTATGATTTTTGACCAAAGTCAGCCTATGCGAAATGGGACCTAGAATAGTTTCCAAATTTTTGATCATCTTCCTCAGTCATATGATTTGCATTATACTGCATTATGGGCATCAATTGGTTTATGTGGGCAAATGTTATCCAGATTGAATATTATGTACCTACAGCTACTATGTACCATCCATGCATTTCATGGTGTCATCAGGGGATATGTATTGCCATTTGTGGCTTTAAGTGATACCAGCTTACCACTGAGAGGTTAGAAAGGCTGGACCCATAAATATGTGATAATTAGTGGCAAACACGAGCAGTTCTGACAGTATTCTACAATTATTAGTAGTTACTTTCTTTCATTCCAGAGACAGACTGACTACAATCTGTGTAACTTTTGATCCACCATGTTGTCGTTTTCAGGTGGTATTCACAATACTCTGAAGCTTACAATATATGTTAAAAGAGGGTCCAGCATTGGGTTCATTTACTTCTTTTTATCTTATAGAAAGGCTACTTTACTTGTTAATGTTATTTAATAAAATTGCACTAAGTTTCAGTCAGAAATCTTCATTGCTTCATTCATTCTCAGACCTCTGATACGTAGTTGGTAGTTTTCTCCAAGTTTCAAATTTTTCTCTTGTGGGAGTATCACTCCCTGTAGTATAGGCTGGATGGGATTCTTGGTTAACTAGGGTGCTGATTAGTGATGAGCGCAAGTGCCTGACATACATGTACAATCCCCGCATGTTTTGTGGTTAATAGCTGCGAAACATGCGGGTGCGGAGACTCGAACATGCCACTCCGTGCATACCCAAGCACCCTCGTCATACTCAAGTAATGAGCACTTGCCCTCATCACTAGTGCTGATGTCTTCATTAGCTCATATATCAGCACAGCTTCTATGCTGCACTCATTTCCTCTTCATGCACTTTCCTTCCTTCTTTGCTATAGTCAGTTTTTTTTGCCCTACCTGAGACAGCACATGCTTTCTCCTCTCTCTGCTGCAGATCTGTGTACAACTCCATCCCCTTCTCTGCTGCTATGTTTCACACTGAGATAAGGGAACAGAGAGCAGTAACAGCTGTCAGAACAAAATAAGAGGTTTGATTGATTTGTAACATTTTTGCACAGCAGTCAGCTAGATAAAAGACTTATAGACAAAATTGTAGAGATATTTTTTAATGAAGACTATTTAGAAAGTTGTTTACATTTTCTGAGTAGTAGCGCCCCTCTTGTCTAAGGTTATTTATGGTATTGCAGCTCAATTTGGCAGAGCATGCAATTTCAGACACAACACAACCCATGCACAAGATTGCTGCTCGCGTACTGAATCTTTTTTTCAGTGATTTCATATGTCCCTTTAATTATCATTTACCAGCTTTGTGCATGGTTGGAAAGTTCCACATCGTGTCTATGAACAACGTTCCCAACACTTTACTTAAGTGAAAGCTTTCTGTGCTGCCTGTTGGAAATATGTGTAATCATGTGAACATTCAATGATCTTGGATTCTAGGGAAACTCCACACTTGTACTTTGTAAAAAATGCTAGGTCTGTATTATCTATCGTTTGTACATCATTATTTTGTTTTCCTTGTAATTGACGTGTGAAGATTGGATACTGGCATTTTGCTCATTCATACGTTCGAGGGAACTGGAGGAACGAAGAAGAGAGTACGTTTTCTCTGCTAGCCAAGTCCTGCCATGACATTGATCTGATATGTTACTGGATGGGAGATCGAAGGTATAGCTTTGTCGTATCTATATTATGTGAAGATCAATTAATGATTCGTTCTCCTACTTTTATTTTCATACCATATGATATGAAATATATATCAATATATCTCTGCATGAATCCCTGTCTTCTCCTTTGCTCCGTTAGACCCTGCAGTAGACATGACACAAGGTGTGACTTATGTCAAGAAGGAATGGGGTTTTCTATTCATAGATATTTATATTGAACCCCACACAGAACCACTTGTTCATAGTGTGGTCAGTCAGTCTCATGGAAAAACTGATAAGTTCTGCATGTTTTACGTGCAGATTTTGGTCCAGATCTGCCATGGATTCCACTTTATGCATTAAAATACGTGATATCTGCAACAAATGGAGCAGTGATCCACATTCTCCACCACCGCTCCATTTAGACGAGGCTTTGCAGACCACCACCCCCGTATGATTAGTAGGGATCCCGTTAGTTGGACCCTCAGTAATCAACATGTTATTACTGATCTTATGGTAGGCAATAGTGTTGAGCGAGTATGTTCTGTTAACCCTTTCGCCGAGTATGCTCGGCTGAGCTCCGAGTATTTATAGCTGCTCGGTGATATGGTTAAATCGCTCCCGTGTGCATGATTTGCGACTGTTTGACAGTTTTATTACATGGGAGGAATGTCTATTTCTTACACATTCCTCACATGTAATAAAGCTGTCAAACAGTCGCAAATCATGCACACGGGAGCGAATCAACCATATCACCGAGCAGCTGTAAATACTCGGAGCTCGGCCCGAGCATACTCGGCGAAAGGGTTAATAGAACATACTCGCTCAACACTAGTGGGCAACAATTTAAAAACCTGGTACATGCCTTTTCACCTCTCCGCCCAGGACCATTTATTGGACCTTCTCAAGGTCACCCAATAACTTCTAAAGTAAGCGTCTACTTGATGTAATAAAAAAGACAAACCTTTCCTTCCTTCCAGATGTGTGAAGGTGTCTTCTTTTGGAACTCTGTCCCACTTTACGAAAGAAAACAAGGTATGTTTAAATCAAGAAATGTAATAATTTGGGTTAAAAGGGTATTCCAGCCTGTTATATCACCTATCCAGCTTATGGGGGGGATAAATACTACATTACCAGTATGACTGGTGGGACACCCATAGATCAGCAAAAAGGCACTCGGCGGGCCTTATTTTTCCTGGCTGCAGGACCATGATAGAAAGAGGTGGAATGGAGTGTTGCTTGGACACGTGCCCTGGTTCTCCATTCGAAGCCTATGGCTCTGAACCAAACCCTGCACTTCGCTGTTTCCGGCCGTGCCATAGACTCTGAATGGCGCATGCTTGACCACTGCTCCACACAAACGCCTCCAAGCCGCAGTCTTCTGAGTCTCCATCACTTTTAAGACCTGATTCTTTCAAGTCTTGAAATTATTTATTGCACACGGTTTATATATTTTTATGTAGGGCCTTCAAGGCTTTCAGCTTGATCTTGAGCCATTTAATGGATGAACTATCTGTAGAAAGATGGATCTTGTGCGAGCCTAGATAGGTCCACAAGGGTCATCTCCATCAAGTTACTGGTCTTCCTCTTCACCTTGTTCCTTCTATTCTTCCGACCATGCTGTCCTTCTCCAGTGATTGCTTCCTTCTCCAGCACAGTTTATATTTAATACATCAGAATCACAAATGATGTTTATTATTTTATTTTTTTTTTTATGTAGCCCGAGGGCGCCAGCAGCCGCTGCTTAGACTGTTCCGTGGAAGAAACTTGCCCCTATTCGGCACAGAAAGTTTATCTGAATAAAGCTGCCCGGGTGAGTACTTCTTAGTCATGTATCCTACCTTTCATCACTAATCTACCTGTATATTGTATACTTGTATACACTCCCTGACAGAAGTTATGTCGCTTATCCATGTTATGTAAATAAAAGCTTATAACCTGACGTTAAATTCATCCATTGGTTTTATAAATTACTCTTTTGAAAGCTGAAACCCTCCCAAATTTGGTTTAGGTTAAGAATATAAATTAGCATCAATGCTGAAATATTGATCATTTAATGAACACAGAATGGTCAGATTTTGGCAAGACAAAAGTTTTGTCGCCCACAGAAAGTAATGTGATATTCAAACAAATAATTATCTTAAAATACAAATATATGTTGCTTAACATTGGTGAATGAAGTTGTGGTGCTATTAGAGTCATATTTAATATTTTGTGTGACTTCCATGAGCTTGAAGGACTGCATCCATGCGGTTCAACAATGATTCATACAATATATTAATGAAGTCATCAGGAATAGCAGAGAATGCAGTCTTCCATGCCTCTCAGAGGTCATCTAGATTCTTTGGTTTTGTCTTCCAAGCTTCCGCTTTCATCCTACCCCAAACATGCTCAATGATGTTCATGTCTGGTGACTGGGCTGGACAGTCCTTGAGCACCTTCATCTTTTTTGCTTGGAGGAACTTTGTTGTAGAGATGGATGTATGAGATGGAGCACCATCCTGCTGCAGAATTTGACCCCTTTTATGATTTGGAATGTAAGAGGTAGCTAATACTTCTTGATATTTAAGGCTATTGATATTGCCTTCTACCTTTCAAATGTTTCGCACACCCCCATACTGAATGTAACCCCAGACCATGATCTTTCCACCACCAAATGTAACTGTTTTCTGGGTGTATTTTGGATCCATACGGGCTCCAGTAGGTCTCCTGCAGTATCTGCGGCGGCTGTGGTGTAATTCTACTGAAGATTCATCAGAGAAATCCACCTTCTGCCACTTTTCCAGTGTCCATCTGTTTAGCAGGCTGTGGGACTTTGCAAATGCTTTTTATTTGCCTTCTGTTTAGTGCTGGCTTCTGGGCACTGATTCGACCATGGAGGCCTTTTCGAGACAGAATCCTACAAACTGTTCTAGTTGACACAGGGACTTGAGGTGACCAGGCCTGTTGGAGCTCTGCTGCTGTGGAAGAGGGGCTTGCTTTGGATTTTCTAACCAACAAACGTTCCTCCTGAGCAGTTGTCTTGCGGGGTCTGCCGAACCTGGGCTTGTCTAACATCTCCAGTCTCTTCAGATCTTTTTTAAATTCTTTGTACTTGATGCTGAGACACATTAAAGGTGCCAGCCACCTCTGCGGTGGATCTGGTCTTCAGCATCTTGATAATCAAGGCTTTGTTCGCAGGGTGGATTTTTGGCATGTTGTCAGAGCTCAAGTTGCAGTTCAAGTGAAGGTCTGGGGTGCTGGGTTTCTTTTTATACATACCCACTAATTAACCGGATTGGGTGCATTAAATGACCAGTGGACAAAACTTTTGTCTTGCCAAAATCTGACCATTCTGTGTTCATGAAATGAACAATATTTCAGCATTGATGCCAATTTATTTTCTTAAACTAAACCAAATTTGGGAGGGTTTCAGCTTTCAAAAGAGTAATTTATAAAACTAATGGATGAAATTAACGTCAGGTTATAAGCTTTTATTTACATAACATGGATAAGCGACATAACTTCGGTCAGGGAGTGTATTACATATACATTGAAGCTGCAGTGGACACAGACAGAAGAGGCCCCTGTACAAGAACAATATATGGGCCATTTGCAGTTTAATATCTCATCATAATGCACAATCCCACCGGCTTTGGAGGTACTAGTGGCTCCCTTACCTCTCGGGCCCCTGGTTGCACCAATGGTATGTTCACGCCGGCACTGAATGTTGCATATATGAACACAACAAACTGTATGCAAAGTCACCCATTACCTTCCTATCCTTGATAATCGACTTTTTTTTTAGTAAAGGGATGGTATCCACTGTAACATACCTGGCGGCGTCCTTGCATAGTGGTCCATCTCCCACTGTGCAAGAGCGCGCACTTGATCTCCTGTCCAGAATGTCTCTCTGGCTTCCCTCCATGCTGTCTGTTTGTGTCTGTTTCTGCTGCTTTATGGCGGCGCCCGATCACTTCCTGCTTTTTGTACCTGCTGTGGGTCACACCCCTTGTGCGTCCTCAGCCTATTGCTGTCTGTCACCTGGTATATAGCCCAGCTGCGGCAATCAATCCCTGCCTGAGCATAGTGTTTCATTCAGTGTGTGCTTGCACTCTGAAGGTGCCAGGTCCCGTTCTTTGTCTCCTGCCTTGCGGTATCAGTTCCCGCGTCTGAACTGAGTCCTGTCTATGTCTCCTGCCTTGCGGTATCAGTTCCCGCGTCTGAACTGAGTCCTGTCTTTGTCTCCTGCCTTGCGGTATCAGTTCCCGTGTCTGAGCTGAGTCCTGTCTATGTCTCCTGCCTTGCGGTATCAGTTCCCGTGTCTGAGCTGAGTCCTGTCTGTCTCCTGCCTTGCGGTATCAGTTCCCGTGTCTGAGCTGAGTCCTGTCTAGGTCTCCTGCCTTGCGGTATCAGTTCCCGTGTCTGAACTGAGTCCTGTCTATGTCTCCTGCCTTGCGGTATCAGTTCCCGTGTCTGAACTGAGTCCTGTCTATATCTCCTGCCTTACGGTATCAGTTCCCGTGTCTGAACTGAGTCCTGTCTGTGTTCTCTTGTCTGCCTATCCTGGAGGCTGTATTTCCAGGCCTGTCTGAACACGCTCCTAGCCTGTTCCTCCCGCCTTCTAGGGGCCGATTACCTAGACCTGTTCCTGTATCTTGTCTGTCCTGTCTGAACACGCTCCTTGCCTGTTTGTCCCGCCTCTCTGGGGGCCGTATTCCCAGACCCGCTCCTGTCTCCCGCTGCAGTGTCGGTCTCCTCCGTACACTCAGTTCCAGTCTGAACTCTTTCCTATCCTTTACCTGTTTTGCCTCTATGTCCGCTCCCTTCCTTTTTCTGCAGAGTCTGAACTCGTACCTAACTCCTGCTTGTTGTCTCTGTACTCCCGTTTGTGAGTTTGTGGTCCACTCGCTACTTCACTGCAAGTATCCTGTGGGTATCTGGCTCTGCCTTTCTCTTCCTGTCTGTTCCGTGTGAACAGAGCCCTGTCCCCCCTGCTCCTTCTCCTTTGTTCACCGCTCTGGCGGTTCTAGCCTGCTCTGACTCCTTTTGCTCGCTGCTCCGGCAGTCTCGCTCCACTCTTATCCTTTTGCTCGCTGCTCCGGCAGTCTCGCTCCGCTCTTATCCTTTTGCTCGCTGCTCCGGCAGTCTCGCTCCGCTCTTATCCTTTTGCTCACTGCTCCGGCAGTCTTGCTCCACTCTTGCTCACCGCTCCAGGCGGCCTCGTCCTGCTTTACTCTTGCTCACTGCTCCGGCAGTCTCGCTCAGCTCTGACCCTTTGTTCACCGCTCCAGGCGGCCTCGTCCTGCTTTACTCTTGCTCACTGCTCCGGCAGTCTCGCTCAGCTCTGACCCTTTGTTCACCGCTCCTGGCGGCCTTGTCCTGCTCTACTCTTGCTCACCGCTCCAGGCGGCCTTGTCCTGCCCTGTTCTCGCTCACCTCTCTGGGCGGCCTCACTCTGCTGTGTTTGTCCGCCACATCTGTGGTTCTGTTCCTGAGTCCCAGTGTGTACTGGGTCCTATCCCGCCAGTGTTCCTACCTGCTAGTGCTTCCCTGTCTGCACTCTAGCTGTGCTTGCCTGTACCCCCCTGCCTGCTTACCCGCCTGCCTGCATACCAGTCGTGCCTGCCTATACCCACCAGTCTGTGTGCCAGCCTACCAGTCTGTTCCTGTATTCCCCTGTGTGGGTCAACAGCCATGTCCGGGGTCTGTCCTGGAGTAGCACCTGGTCCCTCTGCTCGGTTCCTCCTTGGTGCACTGGCGTCGTATGCCGTCGTGCGACCCTGGTCGGATCGGGTGAATACCTAGTTACGCCCCTCCAGGCATTCACTCTCCGGCACGGTCCAGTGGAATCACTACAATCACACGCACACGCCGCTCAGCCCGGGCGTGTGCATTACAGCATGCTCAGGCCATGGTTCCCGTTGAGCCCCACGGCCTTCGCTCTCTGAGAAGTTTTCCAGTGAATACATGCATTAAAATAAATAAATACATTTTTTTTTCCTTAGCTGAGTTCCAGGCGAATTACGCACCCGTCCAGAAGGATCTATCAGCTCTCGTTCCTGCGGATCCGCCACGTTACTATGGGGATCCAAGACAGTGTCGTGCATTTGCGGAGCAATGCATGCTACACTTTAAGGCCTACCCTCTCTATTTTCCTTCCGATTGGGCTAAAGTGGCCTTTATGATTGACTACCTAGCGGGTGATGCCTTGAAATGGGTCACCCCCCTATGGGAAGCATGGGATCCTGTCGTCCTTGACCTGCAGGCCTTCCTGGTGGCCTTTCGTATGGTCTTCGAGGACCCTAACCCTGAAGCCCCTGCTGAAGCTTCACTTCCCAATATCCCGGAGCAGCCCCGACGGGTAATGTGTGTGGGTAGCGCAATAGTCCTCCAGCCCAATGAGACTACTGCCCATCCAGAATCCTCACAGGGTGACTACGCTTTCCGGAATACTTCTCCCAACCTCAAGAGGCAGTCCAGACGTGCTAGACGTAGAGGCAAGCCGTCACGCCAGGGTCTGTCCTCCCTGAGACCTCCTGACCCCAACCTTGAAGTCCCTACTGAAGCTTCATCTCCCTGTATCCCGGAGAAGCCCCAACGGGTAATGTGCGTGGGTAGTGCACCAGTTCTCCTGCCCGAAGAGACTTCTGCCCATCCAGACTCCACACAGGAGAACTTCCTGCACCCGGCATCAGATGCTTCACCCACTTTAACCGGTGTGCATGTCCAAGGATGCTCCAAAGCTGTGGTTATCTCAGAGTCTGTGCACCTCTACTACCTGGTGGAGGACCCCCTGTTGCCTCCTGAATCCTCCGGGATACCACTCGATGACAAATGGAGAGAGACTTCTCTACACCCGGTACTCGATACTTTGTCCGCTTCGTCCTGTGAGCCTGACAATGGGTACCCCAAAGTGGTAGTTACCCCCGAGTCTCTACACCCCTCCGACCAGGCGGAGGACCTCCAGTTGTCTCCTGAACCCTTCGGGGTGCTACCTGGTAGCGAAAGGACAGAGACTCTCCTATACTCTGTACCTGATACCTCGCTCGCTTCGTCCACTGAGTCCAACCTAGTGTACTCTGAAGCAGAGGTTACCCATGAGTCTCTACACCCCTCTGACCAGGCGGAGGACCTCCAGTTGTCTCCAGAACCCTTCGGGGTGCCACCTGGTGGTGAATGGACAGAGACTTTCCTATATCCTGGATCTGATACCTCGCTTGCTTCGTCCAGTGAGTCCGACCTAGTGTACTCTGAACCAGAGGTTACCCGTGAGTCTCTACACCCCTCTGACCAGGCGGAGGACCGCCAGTTGTCTCCAGAACCCTTTGGGGTGCCACCTGGTGGTGAATGGACAGAGACTTTCCTATACTCGGTACCCGATACCTCGCCTGCTTCGTCCAGTGAGTCCGACCTAGTGTATTCTGAAGCAGATGTTTTCTCCGAGCCTCTGCACTCTTCTGACCCGGCGGAGGACCTCCAGTTGTTTCCTGAATCCTCCGGGGTACCACCTGATAACAAAGAGACAGTGACTTTTCCTCATCCTGTACCTGATAACCCGTCTATTTCTTCCTGTGAGTTTGACAAGATGTACCTCGAAGCAGAGATTACCCCCAAGTCTCTGCTCCCCTCCAACCCGGTGGAGGACTTCCAGTTGTCTCCTGTACCCTCTGGGGTGCCACCTGAAAATATGTGGAGAGAGACTTCCTTGTGTGCTGTTCCTGGTACTCCACCCGTTTCGTCTGTTGCTGAGGATGGCTGGATAGGAGGTAGCATCCTAGCTAACCAGATGAGATCAGTTTTTCCTGTGGACAGTGGAAGTGATCTATTCGAAGTGAAGAATTGGCCCTCGAATTCCCTGCGGAAGATTCTGGCAGGCCTGAAGAAGAGGGGGCGTAAGGGGGGGGGTACTGTAACATACCTGGCGGCGTCCTTGCATAGTGGTCCATCTCCCACTGTGCAAGAGCGCGCACTTGATCTCCTGTCCAGAATGTCTCTCTGGCTTCCCTCCATGCTGTCTGTTTGTGTCTGTTTCTGCTGCTTTATGGCGGCGCCCGATCACTTCCTGCTTTTTGTACCTGCTGTGGGTCACACCCCTTGTGCGTCCTCAGCCTATTGCTGTCTGTCACCTGGTATATAGCCCAGCTGCGGCAATCAATCCCTGCCTGAGCATAGTGTTTCATTCAGTGTGTGCTTGCACTCTGAAGGTGCCAGGTCCCGTTCTTTGTCTCCTGCCTTGCGGTATCAGTTCCCGCGTCTGAACTGAGTCCTGTCTATGTCTCCTGCCTTGCGGTATCAGTTCCCGCGTCTGAACTGAGTCCTGTCTTTGTCTCCTGCCTTGCGGTATCAGTTCCCGTGTCTGAGCTGAGTCCTGTCTATGTCTCCTGCCTTGCGGTATCAGTTCCCGTGTCTGAGCTGAGTCCTGTCTATGTCTCCTGCCTTGCGGTATCAGTTCCCGTGTCTGAACTGAGTCCTGTCTATGTCTCCTGCCTTGCGGTATCAGTTCCCGTGTCTGAACTGAGTCCTGTCTATATCTCCTGCCTTACGGTATCAGTTCCCGTGTCTGAACTGAGTCCTGTCTGTGTTCTCTTGTCTGCCTATCCTGGAGGCTGTATTTCCAGGCCTGTCTGAACACGCTCCTAGCCTGTTCCTCCCGCCTTCTAGGGGCCGATTACCTAGACCTGTTCCTGTATCTTGTCTGTCCTGTCTGAACACGCTCCTTGCCTGTTTGTCTCGCCTCTCTGGGGGCCGTATTCCCAGACCCGCTCCTGTCTCCCGCTGCAGTGTCGGTCTCCTCCGTACACTCAGTTCCAGTCTGAACTCTTTCCTATCCTTTACCTGTTTTGCCTCTATGTCCGCTCCCTTCCTTTTTCTGCAGAGTCTGAACTCGTACCTAACTCCTGCTTGTTGTCTCTGTACTCCCGTTTGTGAGTTTGTGGTCCACTCGCTACTTCACTGCAAGTATCCTGTGGGTATCTGGCTCTGCCTTTCTCTTCCTGTCTGTTCCGTGTGAACAGAGCCCTGTCCCCCCTGCTCCTTCTCCTTTGTTCACCGCTCTGGCGGTTCTAGCCTGCTCTGACTCCTTTTGCTCGCTGCTCCGGCAGTCTCGCTCCGCTCTTATCCTTTTGCTCGCTGCTCCGGCAGTCTCGCTCCGCTCTTATCCTTTTGCTCGCTGCTCCGGCAGTCTCGCTCCGCTCTTATCCTTTTGCTCACTGCTCCGGCAGTCTTGCTCCACTCTTGCTCACCGCTCCAGGCGGCCTCGTCCTGCTTTACTCTTGCTCACTGCTCCGGCAGTCTCGCTCAGCTCTGACCCTTTGTTCACCGCTCCAGGCGGCCTCGTCCTGCTCTACTCTTGCTCACCGCTCCAGGCGGCCTTGTCCTGCCCTGTTCTCGCTCACCTCTCTGGGCGGCCTCACTCTGCTGTGTTTGTCCGCCACATCTGTGGTTCTGTTCCTGAGTCCCAGTGTGTACTGGGTCCTATCCCGCCAGTGTTCCTACCTGCTAGTGCTTCCCTGTCTGCACTCTAGCTGTGCTTGCCTGTACCCCCCTGCCTGCTTACCCGCCTGCCTGCATACCAGTCGTGCCTGCCTATACCCACCAGTCTGTGTGCCAGCCTACCAGTCTGTTCCTGTATTCCCCTGTGTGGGTCAACAGCCATGTCCGGGGTCTGTCCTGGAGTAGCACCTGGTCCCTCTGCTCGGTTCCTCCTTGGTGCACTGGCGTCGTATGCCGTCGTGCGACCCTGGTCGGATCGGGTGAATACCTAGTTACGCCCCTCCAGGCATTCACTCTCCGGCACGGTCCAGTGGAATCACTACAATCACACGCACACGCCGCTCAGCCCGGGCGTGTGCATTACATCCACTACATCATACAGATAATTAGATGTCCAAATGTGCTGCAAAACTGTGTGATGGGTTCTGAGAAAGGGGCTCTATTCTCTATCTCTATATCTGTAAAAATCCCATCTATCAAAATATAACATTAATCAACCCGATCCGTAAACGCCTTGAAAAGAAAGAAAATCGAAACAACAGAATTGCACCAACGCCAAAAAATGCTATAAGAAGCCATCAAAACCTATCTAATCCCAAAATCTTATCCAGAAAAGCATCAGCCTAGGAAGCAAAAAAAAAGCATTTTTTTGGTAATTTCACTGCACTTTAGAATTTTTTTTTTATCTGTTAGCACATTGTATAGTCAAAATGAATGGTGCTTTTCAAAACGACCACTCGTCCTGCAAAAACACAGGCCCTCATGTGTCTGTGTAGATAAAAAATAAAAAAGTTATGACTCTTGGACAAAACAAAAGAATAGAAAAACATTTTTTTCTGCTAAATGTATATATTTTTTTAATTTGGCAATGTTTTTTTTACATATTACATTCTTTATTAAACATCATTAATTGAAATCTTGCAAATTAATTAATAGAAATCTTCAAACTGGCCCTTTTTTTTTAGACTTGTACTATCTGCTGTTTCAGAAAATGCACATGTATATTAGCCACCATGAACAGTCTGACCCTATCTTTTGTATTGAGGCATCTAATGAGCGTGTGGAAATATCCTTGTGAAGGGAGGGGGAGCAGGTAAATTGTGACATTGACTATTGTGATTGGTGGATCCTGTGTTATCAGCTGTGTATAGAGGAGTTACCTGTCATTGTAATCCTGCCTCTGATGATAAGGAGTCTGCTGAAAACTCTTCCTGAGAGGACAGGAATTAGAGTCTAAAAAAGCCCCCAGTGGCCAGTGTGAAAATTGCAAGATTACTAATTTTGTTATTAACAATTTAAGGAGTTTCCTAATTGATTTTTCATGCTTGATCTGGTGATCAAATTCCAGACTAAAACATGTTCAGTGCATGAATGTGACACCCATTATTTGATAATCCAGAAAGTGTGGAATTTGTAGGCACGAACGCTTCGTAGTTCTGTGACCTGCGCTCTAGCTCATGGGCTACAATTAGTCCGTGGACCATTCATGTGGAGTCCGTTGGGCATTTGGAACGAAAAATGGTCGATGGAACTAAAAATGGTTGTCGGGATGAGGCTTCACTCTTATATATGAGCGTATGGACTTTCTGGTTAACCAGCTGATAATCCGGAATATTTGATAATCCGATATCAGGTCCAAGGGCTGCCAGATTAAAGGAATTATGTGTCTAAAGAGAAAAAAAAAGCCAACCACTAGAAATGTAGGAAAGGAAGATGGTAGCTGCACGTATAACCTCACGTAACCTACATCTGCCATCGTGGGGCCACCAGGAGCAGAGTCTGTGCAGGGGACAATATTCAAGCGCCGGCTATTAAGTAATCCATTGTTCCTAGGTGGCTGCTTAGAAGATTGCCATCTGCTCCTTACAGCCATGCCAAACTTCCTGCATACGTCTAGTAGGCAGAAAGGAGCACAAGTGAATGTGGAAGCAAAAAGAAAAAGAGAGAGAGTCTGGTATGACCGGATACAAAAGGCCGGTGTCGTCTGCCGGGAGCCAGCGCAGGACACTTACCATACATCTGCTATGCGGACTGCACCTCCCTTTATTTCATTCTCTTTGTAAATCAGTAAATCTGACATCTGTTCGGATTGTGTGATGCGAAGACACATAGATAATTGTGCTCACTGCGCCGATCCTGATACCTCTGCTCATGGGTCTTCTGAGAATATTGCAGTCATATTTTCATATGATGGCGGTACATGATGGGTTGTGAGAAGAACATGCTGCCATCAAGGGGGGCTGCTGATATTTGCTGGTCCAACTATCCCCTGCTTTCACATAGTCCTCCTCTTTTTCATGTTTTGGGGCAGGATAGGTGTCGTGTAGTCAAATGCCTGGAAGATCTACATTGTACAATGCTTAGAAGGGTTATTCAGGGTTAGGCTGACACAGTGCCACTCCTATCCATGGGCTGTGACTGCTGTTACAGCTTACCTCCATTCACTTCACAACTTCAATACCAGACAAAATCCTTACACAAGAAAAAGTATATACGGATAGATAGATAGATAGATAGATAGATAGATAGATAGAATCATGTATTATACCCCAGAGCTGCACTCACTATTCTGCTGGTGCACTCACTGTGTACATACATTACATTACTGATCCTGAGTTACATCCTGTATTATACCCCAGAGCTTCACTCACTATTCTGCTGGTGCACTCACTGTGTACATACATTACATTACTGATCCTGAGTTACATCCTGTATTATACCCCAGAGCTGCACTCACTATTCTGCTGGTGCACTCACTGTGTACATACATTACATTACTGATCCTGAGTTACATCCTGTATTATACTCCAGAGCTGCACTCACTATTCTGCTGGTGCAGTCACTGTGTACATAACATTACATTACTTATCCTGTACTGATCCTGAGTTACATCCTGTAGATCTTTTATTATAAAAATGAAAAACATCAGAATAATAATAGCAGAAACATAACAAAATTGATAACCAGAAAATAAACAATGTAATGAACTGGTCCAGCCACTCCCTCTCCCCTCACACACATATTATACATATATACACAATAATAGCTACTTATACTACAGACTTCTGGTCCGGTTACCAAAGAAAATAATAACCACAAACAATAAATAAAATAAACGTAAACAATAGCTGACAAATATATACAAACTTTTTTTTAAAATTAATATAAAATAAATACTAACTATACAAATATACACAATACTAAACAAAACACCCCACACTCAAGCCCACCATTCCCAACCCCGGCACTGACCTGAGAGCTGGTCCTGCGTCTCATGCCTATATCCAACGTCCATAGGCCAGATCAGGCAGTGCCAGTTTTTCACCCAAATAACCAGTGTCCCTCAAGATGAACCCACCTCCCCCCTTTTCCCACCACCCAACCTAACACCTACACCCAAACCCATATATACAATATATACAGAACAAACAATACAATAACAAACAATACAATAACCACAACTGACAAAGCCCAAGTTCGGCGCCTGCAGCCCTACATCACTGTCTACTGATCAAAGCAAAACAAAAATCTATGGTGTCAGCAGCAGTCCACCACCAGGAAAGGAGATGACCAGACTAGGGCACACTAAAAGAAAAGCCCCTCCAGAGGAGAGCGGCCCTTCGTGTACCCAGTCTCTCATACTCCAGAGAACGCACCTTCACCAGGTCATCGAGTATGGTCCTAAACACATCGTCCACTGGGAGGATTTTCCGTTGTGTCGATGCTAAGCACCGTGCGTTCCACGTGTGATACCTAACCACTGCGCTAACTAGAAATAAGGTGCAGCGGTCCCAACCACCCAGGTCCCCGAATGCTCCATAGGCCCATTCCGCATAAGAGAGACCGGCCAGCCAATGGAGGCGCCCACCCAGTTGTACACCTCTGTGTTAAAGGGACAACGAAGCAGGAAGTGGTCCATGCTTTCAAGCATGGTACCACAATGCTCCCGAGGACAGTTCCTGTCCTCAGAGCTCCTACACTTCAGATTGTCCCTCACACACAGTTTCCCATGGAAGCAGCGCCAAGCCAAGTCCCAAAACTTCGAGGGGATCCTGATAGAATTCAAAAGATGCCTTCTCACCCCAAGATCCAGACTTGGGCAATCCCTGAGCGCCAGAGGCCTCTGAAAATGGGTCAACAGAACCCTTTTGTCAAGGATCGCCCTTGGCAGAGTCCTGACCTCCCACATTCCCAGACCCCACGTGCGAATTACCTTCAGAACCACGGTAGCGTAAGCCGGGAGATGTCCATGCGGTGTGCGTAGATCCTTCACTTGCCCTCCTGTCTTCCATTCCTGGAAGAAAGGCTGAAACCATCCCCTACAGGAGAATACCCACGGAGGAGCCCTCTCTTTCCAGAGGTTTGCAATATTGATCTTAATGAAGGTATTCACAAGGAATACCACAGGGTTGACCGTACCCAACCCTCCTAGTCTCCTCGTACGGTAAGTAACCTCCCTCTTGACCAGGTTCAGTCTATTCCCCCATAACAGTTGGAAGAACAAACTGTAGACCCGAGTCCAGAGAGGCTCCGGCAAGATGCACACACTGCCCAGATAGATCAGCAAAGGGAGCAGGTAAGTTTTGATCAGGTTTATCCTTTCCCTTAGGGTCAAAGACCAACCCTTCCATTGGTTCACCTTCTGAGTGGCGATCTCCAGCCTGCTGTCCCAATTTTGTTTGGGGTAATCCCCCTGGCCAAATTCGATGCCAAGAACTTTTGCAGAGACTTTGGGTCCTGGAAGGGTGTCCGGGAGATCAAAACCAGGATCTCCTCCTCCCAACCAGAGACTCTCACACTTATCCCGGTTGATCTTGTACCCGGATGCCTCCGAGTAGCGATTTACCTCTGACATCAGCCATTGTGCCTCCCCATCAGAGGAAACAAAAACGGTAACGTCATCGGCATACACCACCACTCTCAGAGTGGCTTCCGGTGCTGCCTGGCCCATCCCGATCCCAGCCAACGGTCCACGCTCCACCCTCCTAAGAAGCGGGTCAATCGCAAAAACACGTACAGCAGCGGGCTCAAGGGACAACCCTGGCGAACACCACACCCAACCTCAAAAGAGCTGCCAATCCAACCTTTCGCATGCGGGAAACTCTCTGCCCCAGCGTACAAGGTCTTAAGCCAATCAACAACGCCCCCCCAGCAGGCCATACCTCAGAAGGACAGACCAGAGGTACTCATAATTAACCCGATCAAACGCTTTTGCCTGGTCCAATGACAGCATGTACCCATTCCAGTGGCCAGCCCTACCCTGCTCCACCGCCTCTCGGACACAGAGTACAGCACTAATTGTACTGCGGCCCGGAACAGAGCAATGCTGGGCTCCCGAAAGGAGTCGGGGCACAAATTTCACCAGCCGATTAAACAGCACCTTTGCCAAAACCTTCCTGTCTGCATTGAGAAGCGCTGTGGGACGCCAATTCTCAATGCAAGATGAGTCCTTACCCGTTGACAAGATGATCAGGGCAGACCTCCTCATTGACTTTGGCAGAGTGCCCGAGGAAAGACACTCATTGAATACCTCAGTCAAGAGGGGAACCAAGGCGTCCTTAAAGGTCTTATAGAATTCAGATGTTAAGCCATCTGGACCGGGAGATTTCTTTAGGGCAAGCCCTTCAATCGCCAACTTAACTTCCTCTTCCCTGATCATCTCTGTCAAAACGCCAAGAGAGGGGTCTACCCCTGATTCGGGGACGACTTCTGCCAGAAAAGCCGACATCTCATCCCAATCCAGATCCCTCTTCCCCAAGAGGTGCGAGTAGAAGGATCTGACGACCTCCAGGATCCCTGATCCCGCAGTGTCAACCAGTCCTGTAACAACTTTACTATTCACTGACATCTTGCAGTTTCTGTAAGGGTCGGGCGAGCGGTACTTCCCATAATCCCTCTCAAAAACCAAAGATGCGTGTCTATCATACTGACACCTCATTAGCAAAGATTTCACTCTGGAGATCTCCTCGCGGCTACCTCCAGTTGAGACAAGATGCTCGAGTTTCCTCCTCAGTCCCTGATACAGGCGGTACCTGTCCAGGCTCCTGAGGCTCGAGAGCTGGCGGAAGAATCTCGCCACCCTTTTCTTAAACATCTCCCACCACTCTGACTTACTACTACAGAGATCCTGTAAGGGTACCTGGCTCTGAAGAAAATCCTCAAAGGACTGTCTTATCTCCACTTCTTCCAAGAGAGACGAATTGAGCCTCCAAAAGCCTCTTCCCATCCGGAGGGTCTCTGTAACATTCAGGGAAAACAAAATCAAACAGTGATCGGAGAACTCCACCTCAACAACAGATACTGCTGAAGAGACGGCTTCCTCCTTTAAATAAAACCTGTCTATCCTGGACCTACAGTTACCTCTATGATAGGTGAACCCCTCGTGGCCTGGGGTGTGCCGGATGTGGACATCCACCAGGCAAGCCTCACTAGCTATACTATTAAGGGCGACGCTATCATAAGTCAGCTTGTCTCTGGAACCTCCTCTATCCCGGGGCCTCGTGACAGTGTTGAAGTCCCCTCCAAAAACGACCTGCCGACTCGTAAAAAGGTAGGGCTTGATCCTCATAAAGAGACACTTCCAGTCCCACTTAGATTGGGGACCATAGATGTTAATGAGCCGAAGCTCCTGTCCCTTCATGAGGACATCTAATATCAGGCACCTCCCCATTTCTAACTCAATAACCCGTTGGCATTCTACCGGTGCGGTAAAAAGGACCGCCACTCCGCCATACGGCTCGGCCGCAAGAGACCAGTAGGAGGGCCCGAGTCTCCACTACCTCTTAGCTATAAACACCTCTGCCATATTTGGCAGCCTGGTCTCTTGCAAAAAGAAAATGTCAGCTTCAACCCGGCTGAGAAAATCAAAGGCCGCAAATGTAGCCATATTTGACTTAATGCTGGCGACATTAATGGACGCCAGCGTCAACGGAGTAGGTACCGCCATCATTGGTGATTGAGTTAGATGGCTTTCTTCTTCCCACTCCCCTTATCCTCTGCCTCAGAGGAGGAATCCTTCCCCCTCTTTAATGACACAGAGGTGTCCATTCCCACATTTTTCCATCTTTTTTCTTCCTTGTCTCCGGACTCTGGGCCAGTCCCTCCCCCTAAGGACCTTGCATCCCCAGAAGAAGGAGACTCGGCGCCCCCTGTAAGCTCCGCCGAAGCCGGAACCTCACCCTCAGCCTCCTCTTCTGAGGAAGAGATGTTATCAAGGGCTTGGAACCGGTTAGAAAGACCAACTAGAGGGGAGTCAGTTTTACCTTCCTTAGGTACCTTGGTCAGAGCAGGAGAAGATGTTTTTTCTCCCTTCTTTCTCTTCTTTTTCGTGCCGAGCTTACGCTTGTCCTCTAGCCACTGCTTATTATCCTCATCCATACTTTCATAATGGGAGGATTCTGAGGCAGAGGCAGTTTCCTCCCTGTGGATCCTCCTGACCTCCTCATCCAACTCATCATCCCTTGGGGCTTCAGCAGCAACACTGGCATCCAGGACAGGGGCCGCCCCAGTATCCTGTGGCTCGCCTCGCTCCCACTCCTGTATGCGCTTGTCTAGACGTCTCAGCTGGGCAGGCGTCTTTTTATTGCTTTTCTTCCCTGGCTCCTCAGCTCCCCCACCCCTGCTAGTCCCCTCCCCAGCAGAATCGGCCTCACGGCTTTCTCCCACCGGGGTCTCGACTACATTAGCGAAGGAGCGAGGACAACGGCTGAATGGGTGACCTAACTCACCACACAGGTGGCACCTAATCTCCACACAAGAGGCAGCAAGATGGCCGACACCCCCACACAACGCACATTTCTGCACAGTGCAGTTTGCACTGAAGTGTGTGGTGTCGCCGCACCTGTGAGTAAGCTTCGGTTGCCCCTGGTAGAAGACCAGGATACGATCCCTACCCAGGAAGGCAGACGATGGAATGTGGGCAACCGTACCACCTGAACGCTTAAGTTTTACCATAAACGTCCAGGCCCCTGACCAGATACCAAACTCGTCGCGGTTTTTCTTTGGCATCTCCACCACCTCTCCATACCGACCAAGCCACGTCATGATGTCATAGCAAGAAAGCGACTCGTTACGAGTCATCACGGTCACTTTCTTGATCTGGTTTTGGCGAGACACTGCCTGAACGGCAAAGTCTCGCCAGCCGGGCTCATTTTTTGCCAGCTCATAATTCGCCCAGAAGAGCTCAAGCCCCTCCGGCCGAACAAAGCTGATATCAAACTCAGGCGTGGAATAGGGATGTATCAAGGCTTAGATGTCAATCGCCTTGAAGCCCATCCTCAGCAGGAGCTCCACAACTTTAGACCTTGGAGGACATGCATCACTGCCCCTCCACCGAAGACTGACCACATTCCTACGCACACTGCCTGGCCCGGCTGTTGGTAGGGACCACACTGTATCCCCCCCTTTTTGCTCTCGGAAGGCCCCGAGGCCATGCCTCTCTATCCAGAAGGATAGATCAACCTCTCGACCCTCTACCATTAGTGATCTCTCCCTCTTCTTTAGAGCCTCCAGAAGGCGCCGTTGCAACATGCCGTCCCCAAAGCCCGGAGACAAGGAGGATGCCCTATTTGCCCCGGAGGTGACACTGGCATAACTCTGGACAGGTGTTGCCACCCCCGGGGGGGCAACCGGACCAGTGACCACATCAGCCCGAACAGCAACACCATTACCCACCTCCATCTCACCCTCCACCAAACCAGCAACCACACCACTAGACAATGAATTAGCCTCATTCACCCCCACCATCACATTCATTCCTGCTGGACCAGTAACAATGGCGGATGACATTTTGACCTCTGCATCAGGCACAAGGGGCTCAGTCACCTCCATAGAACTGGAGGCGACCTCACCCCCGGTCTTATGTGTGCCCTCCACATCATTGGTCGGTAATTTCCGCTGTTTGGCATTCGGAATAATGTGCCGCTGATCTTTAGATGCTGTTAGGCGCCGCTGATCTTTAGCATCAGGATCTTCCGGACCAGCGACGCCAACACAAAATAGCACTTTCGTGGGAGGACCGGAACGCTCAGCCCCGACAGCCCCCTCACACTGCCGTCGCTTCTCAACTAAGTGATCAGCGGCAACAGCATTCAGAGGCGCCGAGGCTACCGGAGCTGCCCCCGACACCGGGCTGCTCCCCCCTCCCACTGAGGAGCGCACCACAGCATCGTGGCCTGATGGAACGCCCGCCGCCGGGCCGCCCTCACTGTCCAGCCTCTCGGCTGATGCACCTCCTGCTACGTCCCCACTACTACAATCAGAGACGGAGCTCTGCGCCTCACTACCGCGCTCTGTAATCTCCCCGCGCCTTTGCACCGGATCCACAGCAGAACCCGGGCTGGGCTTGGCAACGGGGCTTATACAGCGAGCTGAGCCTGCCGCCGACTCAGGGGGTACAGGGAGGGGGGCATATACGTATCTTACCGCCTCCTGCAGCTTTGGCTTGGTCTTCTTTGCCTTTTTGTGGCCCCTAGGTGCCTCTTCTGGTAGATCGTCACCAAGATGGAAGTTTTGGAGGCACACTGGGGACTCCAGGAGCTTAATCTCTGCCATTAGCGCCCCTCCCTGGCCGCTGCTGTCACTGTCCTCCCCAGAGCCGGCAGAACTGCGACCGGATGTCACTGTCGCCTGTCCTGCAGGGAGCTCGCTGCACGTGGCCTGCGGGTGACTTTGCAGGCTGCCAGGTGGGGCTTCCTGCTGGTCATCATCACTCTCATCATCCACCTGGCTCTCAGGCTGCAGCCCCATCTGCCTTTGCTCTCTGGTATCAGCCATTTCTCTAAAGCGGTCTTCATTTATTAGTTTTTCTTTGAAATGACCACTCTGCTCCCTGATGTCAGCTTTCCTCAGTTCCAGCAGGTGAATCTCGCTGGTCAGTCGCTTTACCTCGGCCTGGAGTTTAGCCTTGCTCTGTTTGGAGGCCCCCGCAGCTTTGGCGCTTGTGCAGCGCAGCTCCTCCCGGAGCCTCCTGATGAGCTTACTGGCATCTTCATACTCACGGAGGCGGATCATGACCCGGGAGGCATAGGTGGACACAGACTCCCGGGGTCCCTGCAGCGCCCAACTTCCCTCAGGGAGGTCGGCCTCACCTCCATGAGCACTCCGCTTTCCTCCGGAAGGAGCACCATCTTGCACGCCGCTGTCAGGCTTTACCTCCATGCTGGAAGCCTTGCGGCTTCTAGGGGTCTCCACAATCCCGGGAGGAGTAGGAGCCACATTGCTGCGACTCCTGGTGCAGCGTCTCACCCCCGAGTCCTCTGATGTGCAGGCCGGTTGCTGGTTTCTTCTGCCCCCCGCCGGCCTGGTTCGGGAAGCAGAAGCCTGGGACTTGGCTCCTTCACTCATCCCAGAAACCAGCTCTCCCTCCGGGAAAGAGAGAGAGTAGGTCCCCAGGTGGAGAGGTGTTGGTTCTCAGAGATCAGGAGCTCACAGCAGGATCTGCAGCCACCACACCCGTAATCACCACACTGACTAGCAGCTGATCAGAGCTGCACCCAGTATGCTGCTGGTGCAGTCACTGTGTACATACATTACATTACTTATCCTGTACTGATCCTGAGTTACATCCGATATTATGCTCCAGAGCTGCATTCACTATTCTGCTGGTGCACTCACTGTGTACAGTTATTACATTACTTATCCTGTTCTGATCCTGAGTTACATCCTGTATTATGCTCCAGATCTGCACTCACTATTCTGCTGGTGCAGTCACTGTGTACATACATTACATTACTGATCCTGTACTGATCCTGAGTTACATCCTGTATTATACTCCAGAGCTGCACTCACTATTCTGCTGATAGAGTCACTGTGTACATACATTACATTACTTATCCTGTACTGATCATGAGTTACATCCTGTATTATACTCCAGAGCTGCACTCGCTATTCTTCTGGTTCAGTCACTGTGTACATACATTACATTACTGATCCTGTACTGATCCTGAGTTACATCCTGTATTATACTCCAGAGCTGCACTCACTATTCTGCTGGTGGATTCACTGTGTACATACATTACATTACTGATCCTGCACTGATCCTGAGTTACATCCTGTATTATACTCCAGAGCTGCACTCACTAGTCTTCTGGTGCAGTCACTGTGTACATACATTACATTACTTATCCTGTACTGATCCTGAGTTACATCCTGTATTATACTCCAGAGCAGCACTCATTATTCTGCTGGTGGAGTCACTGTGTACATACATTACATTACTGATTCTGTACTGATCCTGAGTTACATCCTGTATTATACTTCAGAGCTGCACTCACTATTCTGCTGGTGGATTCACTGTGTACATACATTACATTACTGATCCTGTACTGATCCTGAGTTACATCCTGTATTATACTCCAGAGCAGCACTCATTATTCTGCTGGTGGAGTCACTGTGTACATACATTACATTACTGATTCTGTACTGATCCTGAGTTACATCCTGTATTATACTTCAGAGCTGCACTCACTATTCTGCTGGTGCAGTCACTGTGTACATACATTACATTATAGATCCTGAGTTACATCCTGTATTATACTCCAGAGCTGCACTCACTATTCTGCTGGTGGATTCACTGTGTACATACATTACATTACTGATCCTGCACTGATCCTGAGTTACATCCTGTATTATACTCCAGAGCTGCACTCACTAGTCTTCTGGTGCAGTCACTGTGTACATACATTACATTACTTATCCTGTACTGATCCTGAGTTACATCCTGTATTATACTCCAGAGCAGCACTCATTATTCTGCTGGTGGAGTCACTGTGTACATACATTACATTACTGATTCTGTACTGATCCTGAGTTACATCCTGTATTATACTTCAGAGCTGCACTCACTATTCTGCTGGTGCAGTCACTGTGTACATACATTACATTATAGATCCTGAGTTACATCCTGTATTATACTCCAGAGCTGCACTCACTATTCTGCTGGTGCTGTCACTGTGTACATAACATTACATTACTGATCCTGTACTGATCCTGAGTTACATCCTGTATTATACTCCAGAGCTGCGCTCATTTTTCTGCTAGTGCAGTCACTGTGTACATACATTACATTACTTATCCTGTACTGATCCTGAGTTACATCCTGTATTATACTCCAGAGCTGCACTCACTATTCTGCTGATAGAGTCACTGTGTACATACATTACATTACTCATCCTGTACTGATCCTGAGTTACATCCTGTATTATACTCCAGAGCTGCACTCACTATTCTGCTGGTGCAGTCACTGTGTACATACATTACATTACTGATCCTGAGTTACATCCTGTATTATACTCCAGAGCTGCACTCACTAGTCTTCTGGTGCAGTCACTGTGTACATACATTACATTACTTATCCTGTACTGATCCTGAGTTACATCCGATATTATGCTCCAGAGCTGCATTCACTATTCTGCTGGTGCACTCACTGTGTACATACAATTACATTACTTATCCTGTACTGATCCTGAGTTACATCCTGTATTATACTCCAGAGCAGCACTCATTATTCTGCTGGTGGAGTCACTGTGTACATACATTACATTACTGATTCTGTACTGATCCTGAGTTACATCCTGTATTATACTTCAGAGCTGCACTCACTATTCTGCTGGTGCAGTCACTGTGTACATACATTACATTATAGATCCTGAGTTACATCCTGTATTATACTCCAGAGCTGCACTCACTATTCTGCTGGTGCTGTCACTGTGTACATAACATTACATTACTGATCCTGTACTGATCCTGAGTTACATCCTGTATTATACTCCAGAGCTGCGCTCATTTTTCTGCTAGTGCAGTCACTGTGTACATACATTACATTACTTATCCTGTACTAATCCTGAGTTACATCCTGTATTATACTCCAGAGCTGCACTCACTATTCTGCTGATAGAGTCACTGTGTACATACATTACATTACTCATCCTGTACTGATCCTGAGTTACATCCTGTATTATACTCCAGAGCTGCACTCACTATTCTGCTGGTGCAGTCACTGTGTACATACATTACATTACTGATCCTGAGTTACATCCTGTATTATACTCCAGAGCTGCACTCACTAGTCTTCTGGTGCAGTCACTGTGTACATACATTACATTACTTATCCTGTACTGATCCTGAGTTACATCCTGTATTATACTCCAGGGCTGCACTCACTATTCTCCTGGTGGAGTCACTGTGTACATACATTACATTACTGATCCTGTACTGATCCTGAGTTACATCCTGTATTATACTCCAGAGCTGCACTCACTATTCTTCTGGTGCAGTCACTGTGTACATACATTACATTACTGATCCTGTACTGATCCTGAGTTACATCCAGTATTATACTCCAGAGCTGCACTCACTATTCTGCTGGTGCAGTCACTGTGTACATACATTACATTACTTATCCTGTACTGATCCTGAGTTACATCCTGTATTATACTCCAGAGCTGCACTCACTATTCTGCTGGTGCAGTCACTGTGTACATACATTACATTACTGATCCTGAGTTACATCCTGTATTATACTCCAGAGCTGCACTCACTATTCTGCTGGTGCAGTCACTGTGTACATACATTACATTGCTTATTTTGTACCGATCCTGATCCAGAGCTGCACTTATATTTCTGCTGGTTGTCATTGGAAACAGTCAGACAGTTTGACATCAGACACCCTAATAGCTGGTCCCCTACAATGTTGGAAAGTCAGTTTTTCCTATATAACATTCTTATTCTTTATATTTCCTGATGATGTGTTGTTCTTAGTCCTCCATAGATTGCAGCCATAAATCCTGTACTGCTCACTGGTGGTAAATGGGTGGTCCGGTATAAAGCCTCAGTCAGGCGTCTGTCAATAAACCGCGATGCATGGACCGGCCGCAGGTTCCTGACCAGAACCCAGCAGCCTCATATGTGCCTGTTAGGCTGTCATGTTCGGGTCCGGAGGCCGGCGATCAATCCGTGCATCCGGACCGCGTTTCACACATCTGAATGAACTATTATTAAATTCACAGAAAACCACATTTTGGGGAATCTTAATAATTAATCACAGTGATCTCCCACCCTTTGTCCCAATCGGAACACGATATTTATGGAAAGTGAACTCCATCATAAATATAATTCCTACAAACAACAACCGGAGTCATACACTTCTAAAATCATGAAATTTATTAAATAAACATAAATACACATACCACAATTAGATTATTTAAAAATACATAGAGGTGTAATCAGAGAGACTCAAATAATAGTCCCTGTAGGGTGAGCAGCAACACAAATTAGACAGCAAGTCACTTAAAAATATATTTATATATTTAAGCATATGCACATGTATTTAATAACTAGCCATGTACAGCATTACTCCCAGAAATATCTCCATATATGCAATATGCTATTTATACAGCCACACATCAAGTTAATCCTTGCACTAAGCATAGGAAACAAGAATCATGCGGCGATTATGTACATGAAATTTCAATATAGTGACTTACCCATCACGATGGTGATACTCACACCCGGTAGGCACCCTTGGCGTTTTGCGTTAGCTTTGTCAACAAGGAGGTACTAACCCCGTTATGCTGTGCCACTTTTTTATAGTGAAGCTATCGTGAACTGGTCTCAATTGCGCATGCGCATCGCCCTATAGCCACGGAAGAAGAAATCCACTTCCGGCATTCACGTAGCGCGCACGTCATAGGGAAATCCCTCATTGACGTCACTGACATGCGCACCAACTATACTGAAGCCGTCAATCAATTCCCCCCGTGAGATCGTGAGGCGCATGCGCTGACTAGTCACCGGTACCCAGTGCAATTTACTCCATAGGAGGGGGAGAAAAGATGTTACATATCCATAAATAAGCATAATCCTGGTAAGATATTACACCCTATCTAAACATTTTTCAATTAATAGTAACACTATTTTTTATCCGGATATAACAGGACTATAATGCTTATTAATCAATCAGGGTCATATCACATACCAATTTAATGGGAATTCTGAATGAAGCTTTATAGAAAGCAGGGCAGCATTCATCTAAAGCGCCAACCCTGTCCATGGCTTGTGCATGGTATTGTAGCTCTATTCTTTTCAAGTGAATGGGGCTAAGCTGCAATACTCCACACGGCCTGCAGACAGGTGGGGCGCTGTTTGAGAAAGAACCAGTCATCTTTTTAAATTGTTGGACTACCCCTTAAATGATGACATATATGTTCATTTTACTATTTCTAACTGTCTTTATGGTCTTTGGAAAAGAACAGAGCTGCAGTAAAGCCCGGCTCGCTGCAGATGGGAGGGATGTGATGTAATGAGCATTCATGCTTGTTTTAATAGGTTGAGATTTGAGGGATTTGTCTTTTTTTCCTACATGGGTCTTCATGTTTATGCTGTGACTAAAAATTGTAGTTTTATATACAATGTGAACTTCCTATATTGATTATCAGGATTTTTTTTCTACATTTTTTCACGTAATACTTTTTTATGCATTTGTTTTGGTTCTCAGGGAAACTTTGGCTGGCCCATATCTGTTGTATGTAGCAATGGGGTCCACGATATTGAATCGCTGACTGACGCTTTAAAAACCGGCCCTTACGGAAGATGTGTCTACGACTGTGACAATGATGTTGTCAGCAACCAGGTAAATAAAGGGATAATGGGAAATGCGGAAAACAGAATCAAAGGGCACCTGACAGCTGATATGTGCCCCCCGATGCACAGGCCGCATGTGTCAGGTGCTGCCTGCTTTATTTCAGCCATGCATGTTTGACTAAAGAGCTGCCGCGTTTCAGTGAAAAGTTACTTTAAGAGCTGGCCAGGGTCCACTTGGAGACTAGTTTGATAGGCGGGTCCCCGGTGGCTTCTTCCCGCCCGCTACCAATGGATCGGGTAGGATGTATTCACTGTCAGGTTCCTTTTAAGCCCCTCATACTTTGAAAAGCTGTTGGCTGAACCATCCTTAGGGCCAGGAGATATCTCGCCCGACTTTCCCGCTTGCTCTCCTTCAGGGCGGCCCCTGAAGAAGTGGCATGAAACGCGCGTCAGGGTAGTGGGACACCTGACCTTGCTGTACACATTACACCTGTAGCTAACCTTGCTAATTTATATACAGGTAACAGTATCCTTACGTGTTTGTTGTATTTCTCTACCGTAATGTATATCAGTGATAATTATGGAATGAATAAGACATACTAAGATTTGTGCAAAAATATATAGGTTTAGTCCTGACAGTTGATATATGAAATTCCTGTCTTGCGCCCCTGTGTATTGAGGAATCAATTTTTTATAAACTGTTTTTAAATGTTTTTCAATAAAGTATTATGTTTTTACTATATAGAGTGGTCACTTGATATATCCGACCAGTAAATACTCGGATGTGGATATATATTGATATGCATGTATCAGGTGCTGCCTGCTTTAGCATGTTTGACTAAAGCGCTGCCGCGTTTCAGAGAAAAACCTGCTTTAAGAGCCGGCCAGGGACCATTTGGAGACTACTCGGACAGGCGGGTCCCCGGTGGTTTCTCCCAGTCCGCTGACAATGGATCGGGCAGCATGTATTAACTGTCAGGTTCCTTTTAAGTCCTTCATACACTTTGGAAAGCTGTTGGCTGAACCATCCTTGGGACCGGGAGATATCTCGCCCCACTTTCCCACTTGCTCTCCTTCAGGGCACCCTAATGTATATCAATGATACCTATGGAATGAATAAGAGATACTAAGATTTGTGCAAAAATATATAGGTTTAGTCCTGACAGTTGATATATGAAATTCCTGTCTTGTGCATCAAAAGAATAGACAGTCTGAAAATCGGACATGCCGAATCCTTATCTCACTGACATCACCTTTCGGAGAAGAGTTGGGGTCCCTTGTACAAATTAGACTGTTGGCTGAACCCTTCAATATCGGTGGGTTCGATCCATGATAGTCTAATGTGTATGGGGTCTTTAGGTCTTATACATACGGCCGGATTACTGCTTTGTGCACAAATGTAATAAGGGTGCATGGGGGGTTTCTACTGCACCAGTGATTTCATACAGAAGCACATGTGAGTTGTCGAAATTTATCATGTCAGACAAATAATAAAGCAGGTCATACACATTAGACATATTACGGCCGATATCGACAAGTTTGGCTAACTGTCTGCTACGTATGTGGGAGCTGGCTGAATGATCGTCGGGTGAGATGTCGATGATACATGTCCGATTTCGGACTGCTGATTGCGTTGTTCTTCCTGAGATAAGCGCCGGCCGAGATGTCAATTGATGGTTTTATTATTGAGAACACAGGAGCCCACAGCCGGACGATCGCTTCTGTGTTCGGGAAAGCTGAGACGGCCGCCAGCTGAACGATCTTTTAGCCCACAGCCATCTAATGTGAATTAGTCTAACAATATTCATAATATTACTTTAATGCAATATGGATAATTCTATAAGTGACTAATAAGTTGCATAGAGAAGTGTATAAACCCTACTCAGCTTCTGTCTAACAACAAGAATTATGGCGTTCATCACAAACAGGTTGTGAACATGGAGTTTGAAGGCGGACAGACCGCTGCATTCACCATGATCGCTTTCTCCAATGACCTTGGCTCAAGGAAGACCGAAATCTATGGCACTAAGGTAAATGCTTTCTTGTAATTGTGTCACCATTACTTCATTATTCAACTTAAGGGAGCACACCTAGAAATGAATGTTCAACTAAATCAAGAAATGTCATCTCCCTCCCTGATTGTTTGTCTGCAGCATTTTCTGCATGAACCTGAAACAGTCAGTCTTGTAGAAATCCTGAGAGGTTAATCTCCTACTAATCACTTCCATCTTGGGTCAGCGTCTGATTAAACTCTGCTTTTTGTACAAGTGGAAGGAGCACTACATTTCCCCATTATCAGGATTGATGGAAGGGGGAGAGGGTACCAATGATGGGATTTCCAGCACGTTCTCACCAATCCTGTGGATAAGGGATAACTCAGTTCATCTCCTCTGCCATATTAGTGATTTGCAGGAGGCTTCTGCTGCAGCCAGTTGTCCCACAGCTAAACACAAGACGGTGAGGAGGAGGAGGGATGACATATTTCTCAGTTTTATTTGTAATATAAGCAGGGCATAGACTGATCTGAGGTGTCGCAGCCCATGAGAACATGGACCGATTGTTCTCCCCGGACTTGTCATCCTGGTCACAGCAATGTTCTCTGCCATGAAATACTTGTATTTGCTGCATAGAAAACCGACTTCCCCACTATTCATTGACTGTAATGGGCATAGGTGCAATTCTTCTGCACCCTGTCATCTCTGACTTCGGCAAATTAGGGGTCAGATGGTCCTATGTCTTAAGATAACTAAGCTATAATGTACATACCGTAACTAGTACTCCTGAGACCCCCATAAACCTGCATGGGATCTCAATGGGAAGAGGATCATAGGATGTTGCTTTGGTGGCCGCTTTTCTCTTTTGAGAGCAAAAACGCAAATCCAACGCTCCAAAACGTCTTTCCCCTAGAGGCGAGACACCCATATATACATTAATCTAAGATGTATTGCCATAGGCATTAGATGTCTAATCTCTCTCTTGACCCTCAGGAATGGAAATGTTGCTTCCATTACCCATCAGCAGGCACGTGTAATATTACAACAGCCATCATTTGCAGCCTGTATTCTGCTGACAGGTGTGCAGAGGATTTGATGCAGTCCCTTGCACCGTGCTCATAGGGAGTGGCACTTGATAGTTGGTACATAATTCCTGCATTGGTCTTCCAGGGATAGATTGGACCTGTGTTTCCCCAGTAAAGTTCTCTTACCTTCAGTGATAATCCGCTTTATCCCCGGAGACCTTGTAGCTTTCCTGACGCATTTAATCTTGTTTATATTTTGTAAATCGGTTCCAGCCATGACATCCCTGACCTCTCCTTATCTCATTATTGTGCCAGCCTGGCCCATTTGTGTAACAAAGCCCCCATTCTCCAGGCGGCTGGTGGGCTCTGTGATGTGGCCCTGCCAGGGTTCTAGTTGTCAGATCGCTTCACCAGATAGACTTGATGTAAAACACACCCTGGAGCGCCGCCATGTCCCAGAGCTGGGCCGTGCCCCCTTCTTCTCTCGTCTGTAATCTTATAATTTACAAGATGAAATTACAAGAAGAAGCTCCTTCTGCGCCGCGGATCTGCCCGTGCCGACACTGAGGGGATGAATGTTTAACTCTGCCGTATATTTCTAGGACTGCGCCTGTCATCTGTTCTGTGTATTTCTCTTTTTTTATGTCCACAGTATCGGACATCGTACGATATGATTTAAAGCGCTGATTATATGGCGGTGAGATACAGGGAAAGCAGAGATGGATAAATGAATGTCTCATTGGATCATTTCCGTAGGGAGTGTACATCAGAGACAAAAGTCCTGTGAACACTTCAGCTACTCACCGGATCTGAGAATGGGTCATACACTGAATTATTACTACGTACACAGCGCCATTATACTTTATATAATGAAACACTTATAAAAAAAAAACATAAGGACTATGCAGGGTATAACTCGGAAAATAAGAACAATATAGACTAGAAATATTAAAGGGAATCTGTCGGTAGGTTTTTGCTATGTAACCTGTCAGCAGCATGATGTAGGGGCGGAGATCCTGATTCCAGCGATGTATCACTTAGTTTACTGGGTGCAGCAGTTGTGATACAATCAGAGTTTTCTCTGCTGCTGATCTCAGAATGCTGAGCTCTGTATAACTCCGCCCACATCACTGATTGGCTGCTTTCTGTGTATATTGACAGAAATCAGCCAATCCGTTGGGGGTGGCGGGCTAAGAGGCACGAGACACCTAGTCCTGTAGTGATAATCTCCCTCTGATAAAACACTGATTTTATTGAAACTACAACACACAGCCCGTTAAGTGACACATCACTGGAATCAGGGTCTCTGCCCTTACATCATGCTGCTCTCACATTATATAGCAAAAGCCTGCTGACAGATGACACCTGCTCATATGGCCTAAATGAGTAGTTACAAGATATGAAGGGATAAGTATGTAATTCTACATACATCTAGTTTGGCAGTATTAGGTTATTCTCAACAATAGATGAAATTG
Organism: Phyllobates terribilis; assembly: GCF_046119375.1. Classification (NCBI taxonomy): domain Eukaryota; kingdom Metazoa; phylum Chordata; class Amphibia; order Anura; family Dendrobatidae; genus Phyllobates; species Phyllobates terribilis. Next base: position 241,363,220 of record NW_027362772.1, read on the forward strand.
CAAGGTGGCTGTAAAATTTCAGCTTTACAATTTACATGTTAATACTCCTCTCTGTTCTCAAGAAAAGAGGGATTTGTATTCTATAGTTTACTACTCGTTGGCTACGCTACCAGCCACTTCTGCAATCCATCAGTGGTGACCAGTCTCCTAGGCAAAGAGTGGAGCGCTTACAAGTTCTTTGCTATAGAGCTGGTGGCGCTGCTTTGAAGCTGGGATTGGGCTGACTTCAATGCCCCTGTGTCCTGAAGTGTCTTCCTCCTGAAAAACTTGCACCCGTTGTAAAAGCCGTAGTGTGCACATCCCCATAACAGTGGCTGCTCCTGGTATTGCAGCTCACTGAAGCTTATTCCCATTGAAATGAATAGAACTGGGCTGTATTACCGGGCACAACCACTGCTAAAGTGCAGAACTGTGCTAGTAAACAGTGAAAGGGATGCGGCTCTTCCTACAACACTGCAGACCATTAAAGTGACTCTGTCACCTGGACGAGTCAGTGTGTATGTATTTATATGTGTGTGTGTGTGTGTGTGTGTGTGTGTGTGTGTGTGTGTGTGTGTGTGTATATATATATATATATATATACATATATATATATATATATATATATATAACTATATATAATTTTATATTTTTTATTCTGAGTTATCTCTACTCTAATACAGTGGTAATGTTCTAGTGACGTCTGTAAGTAAAGCATTGTAGGGGCTTCCTGCCTATACAGAGATGAGCAGCCTTATATACTTATCTTTTCCTGCACACGCCGACTGTCAGGAGGAAGTTCCCTCCTCTGTGTCGACCACTGAATATGTCAGAGCTCACTGTCTCACTGACAGAAGGGGTTATTTAGGAGATACAGTATGCTATACAGTTTTGTGACCTAGCTGCTGCAGAACCTCATACTACAAACCTCAGTTGTTGCAGAACATCGTAATATGCACGCCAACTGCTGCACAACCTCCATAATACACACCTCAGCTGCTGCAGAACATCATAATACACACCTCAGCTGCTGCAGAACATCATAATACACACCTTAGATGCTGCAGAACATCATACTACACACCTCAGCTGCTGCAGAACATCATACTATACACCTCAGCTGCTGCAGAACATCGTAATACACACCTTAGATGCTGCAGAACATCATACTACACACCTCAGCTGCTGCAGAACATCATACTACACCTCAGCTGTTGCAGAACCTCATAATACACCTCAGCTGCTGCAGAACATCATAATACACCTCAGCTGCTGCAGAACCTCATAATACACCTCAGCTGTTGCAGAACCTCATAATACACCTCAGCTGCTGCAGAACATCATAATACACCTCAGCTGCTGCAGAACCTCATAATACACACCTCAGCTGCTGCAGAACCTCATAATACACCTCAGCTGCTGCAGAACATCATAATACACTCATAATACACATCTCAGCTGCTGCAGAACATCATAATACACCTCAGCTGCTGCAGAACATCATAATACACATCTCAGCTGCTGCAGAACATCATAATACACCTCAGCTGCTGCAGAACATCATAATACACATCTCAGCTGCTGCAGAACATCATAATACACCTCAGCTGCTGCAGAACATCATAATACACCTCAGCTGCTGCAGAACCTCATAATACACATCTCAGCTGCTGCAGAACATCATAATACACCTCAGCTGCTGCAGAACATCATAATGCACCTCAGCTGCTGCAGAACATCATAATACACACCTCAGCTGCTGCAGAACCTCATAATACACAGCTGCTGCAGAACCTCATAATACACCTCAGCTGCTGCAGAACATCATAATACACCTCAGCTGCTGCAGAGCATCATAATACACCTCAGCTGCTACAGAACATCATAATACACCTCAGCTGCTGCAGAACATCATAATACACCTCAGCTGCTGCAGAACCTCATAATACACCTCAGCTGTTGCAGAACCTCATAATACACCTCAGATGCTGCAGAACATCATAATACATCTCAGCTGCTGCAGAACCTCATAATACACACCTCAGCTGCTGCAGAACCTCATAATACACCTCAGCTGCTGCAGAACATCATAATACACACCTCAGCTGCTGCAGAACATCATAATACACCTCAGCTGCTGCAGAGCATCATAATACACATCTCAGCTGCTGCAGAACATCATAATACACCTCAGCTGCTGCAGAACATCATAATACACACCTCAGCTGCTGCAGAACATCATAATACACCTCAGCTGTTGCAGAACCTCATGATACACACCTCAGCTGCTGCAGAACATCATAATACACATCTCAGCTGCTGCAGAACATCATAATACACCTCAGCTGCTGCAGAACATCATAATACACATATCAGCTGCTGCAGAACATCATAATACACCTCAGCTGCTGCAGAACATCATAATACACATCTCAGCTGTTGCAGAACATCATAATACACCTCAGCTGCTGCAGAACATCATAATACACCTCAGCTGCTGCAGAACCTCATAATACACATCTCAGCTGCTGCAGAACCTCATAATACACAGCTGCTGCAGAACCTCATAATACACCTCAGCTGCTGCAGAACATCATAATACACACCTCAGCTGCTGTAAAACCTCATACTACACACCTCAGCTGCTGCAGAACATCATAATACACCTCAGCTGCTACAGAACATCATAATACACCTCAGCTGCTACAGAACATCATAGTACACACCTCAGCTGCTGCAGAACATCATAATACACCTCAGCTGCTACAGAACATCATAATACACCTCAGCTGCTACAGAACATCATAGTACACACCTCAGCTGCTGCTGAACCTCATACTGCACGCCTAAGCAGCTGCAGAACATCATACTACACCTGAGCTGTTGCAGAACCTCATAATACACCTCAGCTGCTGCAGAACATCATACTACACCTCAGCTGTTGCAGAACCTCATAATACACCTCAGCTGCTGCAGAACATCATAATACACCTCAGCTGCTGCAGAACCTCATAATACACCTCAGCTGTTGCAGAACCTCATAATACACCTCAGATGCTGCAGAACATCATAATACACCTCAGCTGCTGCAGAACCTTATAATACACACCTCAGCTGCTGCAGAACCTCATAATACACCTCAGCTGCTGCAGAACATCATAATACACATCTCAGCTGCTGCAGAACATCATAATACACCTCAGCTGCTGCAGAACATCATAATACACATCTCAGCTGCTGCAGAACATCATAATACACCTCAGCTGCTGCAGAACATCATAATACACATCTCAGCTGCTGCAGAACATCATAATACACCTCAGCTGCTGCAGAACATCATAATACACCTCAGCTGCTGCAGAACCTCATAATACACATCTCAGCTGCTGCAGAACATCATAATACACCTCAGCTGCTGCAGAACATCATAATGCACCTCAGCTGCTGCAGAACATCATAATACACACCTCAGCTGCTGCAGAACCTCATAATACACCTCAGCTGCTGCAGAACCTCATAATACACCTCAGCTGCTGCAGAACCTCATAATACACCTCAGCTGCTGCAGAGCCTCATAATACACCTCATCTGCTGCAGAACCTTGTAATACACCTCAGCTGCTGCAGAACATTATGCTACACACTGCAATTTACAGAGGACCAGTAACTAATACTCAAAGAAGTTGTCGACTAAAAATGTATTTTTTTTTTAGTATAAGAAAATCTTTTTGAATGTTTGGGGCCGGCTCATCATTTGTGATTCTTTCTTTTTAAGTCTCTTCTCTTTTTTTCTACCTTGTGGTATTTGCTGTCTTTTTTTTTTTGCACCAAATTCATCAACATGTCGCCCAACGGTTCATGAGTTCAGCAGAAAGTAAAAAAGGGCCTTATTTTTCTATCTTTAACCCTTTTGACAACTTTTTGGCACCAAAAGTTGCAAAAATTGCTGACTTACAAAGACTCACTACAGGGGGGAAACTTTAATACATTTGGGACAAATTTTGCATCTTTTTGAAAAGTGACAAATGATGAATCAGCTGAAAACATCTGGAAACCCTAAACCGCGCCCATAGTGGTGAACTAAAAATCACAAAACAGGTGAAACATAAAATACACTCCAATAAAATGGGAAGATGAATATGGGCAAAGATAAAAAAATCATAAAAAATAGGGAAAAAAACAGGCGCAGAGTCAATAATGAATCGGACCCTTTGTTTTCAGTATTTACCATTGATTCCATTAAATGAGGTGCACACGCAATGTATATATACACCCGATATAATGTACTGTACCGTAATATAACCACAGGCCAGTTACTGCAGTGTCGCAGTGCCCTCTGCTGGAGGCTCAGGGAACAGCTCTGCCGACATGAAATGTTGGGAGTTTCTAGAGTTGCGCAGCTCCTGGGGTTGTCTCTGTTTTTTGTGTGTTTTCCTTCCCTCCTAGAATTTCTAGACTTACATGGATGACAAACAAATCATAGAAACCTATGGAGTTGTCGGAGAGTTTATTATCTGCAGCCCCAAGAACCAACCATCATGTCCCAATGATGAAGAGCAGCATTCGACAGATCCTTTTTACTATTCCTGAAGCTAAAGAAGAAAACTGAATTTGTAGCAGAGAGGTGAACAGAGTCTTGTATATATGTGTGCATATATATATATATATATATATATATGTGTATATATATATATATATATATATATATATATATATATATATATATTTGATCAGAGGTGGTCATAATATTGGTGCAATCTTTGCAAACCCCCCCCCCCCCCAAAAAAAAACACAATTCCTGGTGCAGCTGTGAACAGAGCCTTATATAGACATTTGATATCCCCGTGGCGTATGTAACGGACCCATAATTGCTATATAGCCTGTATATACATGGTGATAATAATAAGCCTGGCCGATCTGCTTCTTGTTATACGGCCCTGTACACACATGTGAGGGCGGCTCCTTCCAGGAATCCCCTTCTGGTGCTATCGGCCACAGATGCCATGGAGTAACCTGATACCGAGCCCTGTGCTCTGTTTCCTCCTCGGCTATTATTCCACAGGTCTTTATTGTAAAACATTTGTTAATCATTGTTCACACTGCTCTTCTCGTCACAATGGGCGCAAGCTAGCCGATTGATGCACTGCACTGAAAGGTAACGTGGTGGCAGGGGCCACTTCTAAGACATGGGATCAGAAAGTGACAACCACTACTCCAGGCCATTCTCATTTCCCTTCCCCCACTTCTCTTGGGGTCATGTTCCTGTATGAGTTATGAGATTGTATCTTCTGATCAGACAAAACATGACCGCTGCAGCCAATCATCTGATAGTTACAGCTAAAGAAGGATGCTAGGAGACCAGTGGTGGAGACAGGTAGCAGTACGGAGGAGTGGCAGGAATCCTGTAGATGAGTAGGCATCTTGTTAAAGGGGTTATCTCACGAGAGTCATTTTATGGCAAAAATATCTGATAGGTGTTGGACCGATATCTATCTTCAACACTGGGGTCTACCGATCACCAATTTGGGCTGATGTCCAACCACCAGTGAGTGCTGCGGAAGCGGCATATCTACCGGTTGTCCCCATTCATTTTTATAGGAATTGCCCCCTTTGTACTCACTGGTGGTCAGACTTCAGGCCAAACTGGTGATTGGGGACCCTGTTGTTGAGATAGATGGGGGTCCTGGAGCTTTAAGATTACCATGGGCTCATTTTTAAATGAAAAAAATAGTGGACAACCCCTTTCATGCAGATCTGTAAGGGGGTGTCTCTGGGTGGTCAGTCTGCTGTGTACACAGGCGCCTATCAGTCGCCAGCCTGACAGCCGGTCATGGGAAGGGAGGCTGCCCTCAACAGCACATTCAGATGATCTGCATAGACAAATGATCAAATTTAGATATATTGTTGTTAAATCCAACCTCATATTGATTTACAGGATTTCTAATTTGCCATTTTCTTTATACTTAATGCCAGACATCTATGGTGGGCTCTAGTCACGAGGGTGCATGCACCTCCATAGCGTAAAGACCTGAAATTCTGGTTTATGTGGAGAAGAGAGCAGGTGTGTTGTGCAACGTGTCATAAAGTGTCTCACATGAATGGCCCTGATAAGTGACACGAAACAATGTCCTCCATTGTCTATGGTATTGTGTGACGTCTCTTGTACCTTTAGTCAGAGTTGTGCGTTTTGAGAGGAGGCGGCTCCGCAGGCTTTTCAATTAGTCTTTGGTGCATGTAAATATAGGATGTATATACAATCCTCAACATACAGTGCAAAAACAAGAAGGAAAAGTCATGGAATTACAGAAATCACAGTATGGAGAGACATGTTACTGATCTGCAAATGATGAAAAAAAAATTAAAATTTTAATAAAATCTCAATATAATCAGTATGAACCATAAATCCTGGAATGTACAGCCTCTGCTGCCATCAATGAGGTTGTTCATAGTCATCTGAGGAATGTTCTGCTGCTTCAAGTTCCGCTGCTGGCAGCTCCCTTTGTAGTTACCAACCAATAATGTCTCAGAAGTGCTCGATGGGAGACAAGTCTGGAGACCCTGCAGCCATGATAGCACGTTTAGGCCACACAGGCTGCTCACAGTAGCACCAGCAATAGGCGGCCTGACCATGTTGTTGCCAAAAATGACCGCTGATTGGCTACGTAGAAGCTAACACCTCTGGAGGTGACTTATCCTGTCTGCGCACAAAAGTAGTCAGGTGACTTCCGTCCACCTAATTTATGACTGTGTGTGTGTGTGTGCTGTTTTGGTGCCGTTTCAGCCTCTCTAATCTCACTTTATCATAGCTAACTTTATAAGGGCATTTAAAGTTTTTTTTAAGCCAAATTCTGTTAATGACCTGTACCCTGGATAGGCGATCAGTATTGAATTGGTCGGGGCCTGATACCCAGTCCTCACCGATCTACTATTAGAAGCAGTGGCGGGGGATGTAAATATTGAACAGAGCAGCACAGCGATATGTAGCAGCTGCTCACAAGAACTACAGATCTATTCTCTTGAATCGGAGCTGATCTACAGGACTCTGCAGCGACTGCTACACACTGAACAGAGTTGAATGTGCAGCTCTGTTCAGTGTCTGCATCCAGCTTCTGATCGTGGGGGTCGACGGGTTGTCAGACCCCCTCCAATTTGATATTGATGACCTGTTCCTAGGATGGGTCATCAAAATTATATGCCTGGAGAACCCCTTTGATTAATTTGTCCCCCTGGAGGTAAGTGGGTGCAATACTGGGAGCAGACATTCTTCTCTGGTCTGTAGAGTCCACACTTGTGTTTTGCCGCCTTTTCTTCTTTGTGTCTTTTTTTTTTTCCTTTTCCTCCATCGCTCCATTTGTTTCCTGATTGATTCCTTTAAAAGTAAACATCTGATGGGCTGGTGGGCGGCAATCACCTGGTAAGCTGATACCTGCTGCTAATCAGATGAGTGAGACCAGGACAGAATGCGAGGAGGCGTCTCTCCGCCTGGAGGCAACAGAAGCCTTGGCAGCAAGATGGCAGACGGCCACAGTACTACAGCACGTCTTAGAGAAGCTTCTTCGGTTCTGCCATTCATAAAAATCATTACATTATTGTCACAAAGCTTTACCTGCAGATTAATAGTGTTTTTTCAGGTGACAGGTTCCCTTTAATATCTACAGTGAGGGATCATTTTTTAAAAAAATGTTTTTCCTAAATGCATGTAGTTGGGGCTAAAATCATTTTTCAGATAAGAGAGTTACAAACTCTCTCATTGGACCATCAGAACAAGTTCACCTATTGAATGTCGGTTAACTCTTTCTGCAACCAGCAATAGACAGGGCAACACAGAGGCTACAGAAAGGAAACTATACTAAACTTTTAACTTTTAATGAAATCCAATTAAAAAAATGATTTTTAGTTAAAAATACATGCATTTAAAGAAAAAAAGTGCCCCAAACTCAAAGACAGCTATACTACTACCAGCAGCCACCACTAGAGGGAGCACAAGAGATTATTACTTACTGTTTATACAGTGAACTCAACAATAGAGCAGTATGCACTAAGCTGTTAAGCTCCCTCTAGTGGTGACTGCAGGCAGTAAGAATATACTTATGTATTATTTATTATCTGTTTTCAGTTTTTGGAAAGGCTGAGCTTTGACCCTTATACAGGTGTGTAAAGAATGTAGAATTTTGAACTGAATATGTTGTTATATGGTCATAGTGTAAAAAGTTCACGTGGATCCCTATCTGTTATTAGCTTTTTTTTGGTTTATTTACTTCTGCACCACTTTACAGAAATTATCATCACTGTCCCCATTGGGGCTCACAATCTACATTCCCTATCAGTATGTCTTTGGAGTGTGGGAGGAAACCAGAGAACCCGGAGGAAACCCACACAAACACGGGGAGAACATACAGATTCCTCGCAGATGTTGTCAGTGGTGGGTTTGTACCCAGAATCCCAGCGCTGCAAGGCTACAGTGCTAACCACTGAGCCATCGTGCTGTCCAACAGCTACAAATGCTTCTGAGTGTCTGGAATGTCACCTGAGACGTCTTAGCATTACTTAAGCTTGGCCCCAGGATCAGTATCCTCTTGGTTGACACCAGGATAAGAATCATAGAATTGTCACTTGACCTCTGGGTCAGAAAATTGTAATTCACACACAACGCTATGGTCTAGATTGTGATATTTGACATGTCTCTAATGAGTATCAATGCAATGTGACGTGCATCACGCTGCAGCTTTATTTGGTATCGCACTGATCTGCGCCAATTCAGGGTGCGGGGTATATGCTTTCAATTAAAAAAAAATGGGTGCAGTTTCCCTTTAAGAAGCAGATTTACTAGCAATGTGTGACAAGGGTTGGGATGCCGTGTTCCTCTGTGATTAATATTTTGGCTGCAGGGGAGATTTTCCTCTGTATAGGTGTAGCTGCTGTGACATTTGTGAGTGAGGAGTTGATGCTGGCTCTTTTAGTGTCGGGTTGCTGGATCAGCTCGGTTTGTAGCCCAAGGCTTTGTCTGCCTTTGACTCTTTCCCTTGTGCCTTTAGGGCCAAAAATACAGTTTTACTCTTTGCAGTTAAAATCTTCCCGATTGCAAGGCTATAACCAGAAGTGACCGTTTACATTAATGAATAGGATAGGAATTTATATAGGTGGTTATGGACTTAAAGAAGTTGTCCACTATTCCCCCCCCCACCAATGTATCCCCCCCGGGGCCCCTAAGACTTCTTGTAAATACCTTCTGTTGCTGATAATGCCTGTGAGCGGCGCTATCGGTGGCCGCTCACAGGCATCACATGACCCCGCGCTGACGTCACGACAAGTGAGGCATGACTCAGCGCTGGGGTCCCCGCGGTGGCTGCTGGGTTGTGGGCAGGGTTACCCCCCGCGTCACACCCAGCATCCACCGCGCGCTTTCCCAATGAATGGGGAGAGGCAAAGCGCGCGGTGGATGCCGGGTGTGACGCGGGGGGTAACCCCCGCCCACAGCCTGGCATCCACCGTGGAACCAGGAAGATCGTGACCCCCGGCTGCTGCCAGCACTTGTTGTGACATCAGCGGATGTCAGAGCCGGCTGCAGCCGGGGGTCACGTGATGCCTGTGAGCGGCCAGTGATAGCGCCGCTCACAGGCATTATCAGCAGCAGAAGGTATTTACAAAAAGTCTTAGGGGCCCGGGGGGATACATGGGGGTGGGGGATATAAAGTAGTGGACAACCCCTTTATATTATTTTATCACTATGGGCCTAAGAACTAACAGGCAGATAGTTGCTAACTACCTGCCTGTTCTGCCTGCACAGAGCGGTCACTGACCGCTTCTTCCGACAATTAAGCAGCTTCCGCTCATGTCACGTAGACAGAGCAGCTGCCGTTCATGTCACGTAGACAGAGCTGCTGCTTCTCTTCCTTTCTGCTCTGTTGACAGGGCGTGACTGCTGACGTCATTCTGATTGACTGCCAGCTCCATGCTTCCTAGCTGCGGGGAGCCAGCTGTCAATCAGCATGACATCAGCAGTCATGCCCCTTCAACAGAGCAGCCCAGAAGAAGATGAGCTGCTCTGCTGACTAGGATCTGCTGAATCGCCAGCAGGAGCGGCGTCGAAAGGAACAGGCAGGTAGTTGCTAACTAGTTAACTTTGCTAACTTTTCGATGTCCATATAAAGAATTGTCAGATTGTTCTACTGCTTGCTATACTCCACCCCAAGAAATAAAACTTGACGTAGGAATTATCAAAGAACACTGTGATTATGGTCATTGCCTCCTGACATCTTAAAGAAGTTGTCCACTACTTTTACATTGATGACCTATCCGTAGCTGTTATCGGCGGCGGTGGCCGCCGGCCGGAAGTGCTCACCTGCCGGGCTCCGCCGTCAAGTGGTAGTGGCCGCCGCGGTGTACTGCACATCTGCCTCCCATTGAATTGAATAGGAGGCGGATGTGCAGTACACCACGGCGGCCACTACCACTTGACGGCAGAGCCCCGTAGTGAACAACCACTAAAAGTAGTGGACAACCCCTTTAAATAGAAGAACACCTCATGTATCCTCACCAGTCGTCAATATAGAGGCGAGAACGGGGCGTCAGCAGCTCCGCGCTGGGTTTCCCCCCCAATGTCGGATCCTGTTTTAGTGCCAGATCCGCTTGCCTCCCTCTCTTTCCAAATCTGCAGAGACAAAATTTTCCCTGAAGGCCCTTCATCGATGCAGCTACTCCAATATTTTGGTAAAATTGCACTGAAATAAAAGTGTTTACACCCATCACAATGTATCCTGAACTCACCTGTACATATTTTTTCTCACAACTGTAACATTTTTCGTTATTGTCAAGAACTGCACTCTGTGCAACAAATTTACCAAAATTTTCTACCAAATTTAGAAGAAAACAATGTTTTGGGGTAGGAGACACGAAAGGACACTTTGGCACCAATTCATCATTTGTGGGGGGGGGGGGGGGGGTTAAGCAAATTCTATTTTATTTTGTCTTTTTGTGTTTGTTTATTGTCATTTTTTCACCAAATTTTTCAAAATGACGCACGCACTTCTTGAAATTTTTTTATGCAAAGTCAAAAATGGTCTTTTTTTTACTATTTTGAGTCTCTTTAGCTTCAAAAGTCACATTTTTTTGAAAATTTTGCAAAAACTGCACCAAAATAACTGCCATTCACAAACACTTTAGGTCGGGGAACTGGAGAACATTTGCTCCAAATTTTGTGACTTTTCGAAAAGTTGCTATTGATGAAAACATCTGGAAATTGTAGACTGCAAAATGAGGCAAACGCATATAACATTGACTTTAAAAAGGCGCAAACCGCAAGAAGAGCTAGGTGCAAATGAAAAAGAGGCAAAAAAGAGACAAAAAACAGGAGCAAATGCAATAATGAATCGGGGCCTTTGTTCTCACTTTGTCCTGTGTCCAGTGGGATAAGGCGCGGTTGTCTTCTTCTGGAGTGAACCTTGTTTTGCACTGATCGTCCCAGCAGATTACATCCAGACGACTATTTTTAGAGTGTCTGGGTGTTTAATCCTATGTTGTCAAACTTGCCCATGTCTGTACCGCCGAGAATGTGCAGCAGGTAGAGAGCCTTCCCGCTACAGGTCCATACAAGCCGCTGAAGTCCTGCAGCACATTCTTACTGTAATGGTGTCAGGGAACCAGTTTTGTGCCCCCAGGTTACAACATCCCCCATTCATAAGTCTTGTTGCAGTACCTTCCCGCTCTTCTTTACTGCAGTATCTGCTCTTGCTGCTTAGACGGTGGTTGATAACCAGATTATTGGTTTTCTTGTGTCACTTTGTAAGATACTGTAACTGCTGAACAATGGCCAGATATTAGGCAATATGGGTGAACTGATTTGCTGGCTCGGGCTGTATTCACATGCAGTCCAATTAATATTTTTGCATATTTTTGGGTGGGAATGTTGCTGCAAAAAATACAATTGGACCTCACAGTGTGAATAAGACTTTTTGTCTACTGCAGCATTAATGTCCTCCAGGTTTGGCAATGACGTTTATTAATGATGGTGAATTGTGTGCTGCCCCGTGGTGATAAATATGAGATTAATGAATGCAGATAGATCTCTTGTTGCAGCTGGTGGGCTCACACGAATTGGCCGATTTGCCCACTATAAACCTTAAGTTTATAAGTTTGGTTTATATGTGTGCGGCTATACACAGTGTGCTACATTCTCTCAGATTTATCTATCTGTCTCTCTGATCCACAGATACAATGTATGAGAGCTAGATGGACAAAAATACAGATTTTCTTTCTTTCTTCTTTCTTTTTTTTCTCCTTTTTTTTTTCTTTTTTCCTTTCTCTTTTTCCCTCTCTGTCTCTCTCTCTGCTTCTTTCTCTCTCTCTCTCCCTTTTCTCTTTTTCCCTCTGTCTGTCTCTGCTTCTTTCTCTCTCTCTCTACCTTTCTCTCTTTTTCCCTCTCTGTCTCTCTGCTTCTTTCTTTCTCTCCCTTTCTCTCGTTCTCCCTTTCTGTCTCTCTCTGCTTATTTCTCTCTCTCTTTTTCCCTCTCTGTCTCTCTCTGCTTCTTTCTCTCTCTCCCTTTTCTCTTTTTCCCTCTGTCTGTCTCTGCTTCTTTCTCTCTCTCTCTAACTTTCTCTCTTTTTCCCTCTCTGTCTCTCTGCTTCTTTCTCTCTCTCCCTTTCTCTCTTTCTCCCTTTCTGTCTCTCGCTGCTTCTTTCTCTCTCTCTTTTTCCCTCTCTGTCTCTCTCTGCTTCTTTCTCTCTCTATCCCTCTCTCTACCTTTCTCTCTTTTTCCCTCTCTGTCTCTCTGCTTCTTTCTCTCTCTCTCTGCTTCTTTCTCTTTTTCCCTCTCTGTCTCTCTCTGCTTCTTTCTCTCTCTCTGCTTCTTTCTCTCTTTTTCCCTCTCTGTCTCTCTCTGCTTCTTTCTCTCTCTATCCCTCTCTCTACCTTTCTCTCTTTTTCCCTCTCTGTCTCTCTGCTTCTTTCTCTCTCTCTGCTTCTTTCTCTCTTTTTCCCTCTCTGTCTCTCTGCTTCTTTCTCTCTCTCCCTTTCTCCCTTTCTGTCTCTCTCTGCTTCTTTCTCTCTCTCTTTTTCCCTCTCTGTCTCTCTCTACTTCTTTTTCTCTCTCCCTCTCTCTACCTTTCTCTCTTTTTCCCTCTCTGTCTCTCTGCTTCTTTCTCTCTCTCTCTGCTTCTTTCTCTCTTTTTCCCTCTCTGTCTCTTTCTGCTTCTTTCTCTCTCTCTCCCTCTCTCTCCCTTTTTCTCTTTTTCCCTCTCTGTCTCTCTGCTTCTTTCTCTCTCTCTCTCTGCTTCTTTCTCTCTTTTTCCCTCCCTGTCTCTCTGCTGCTTTCTCTCTTTTTCCCTCCCTGTCTCTTTGCTTCTTTCTCTCTTTTTCCCTCTCTGTCTCTCTGCTTCTTTGTCTCTCTCTCTGCTTCTTTCTCTCTTTTTCCCTCTCTGTCTCTCTCTGCTTCTTTCTCTCTCTCTCTCTGCTTCTTTCCCTCTTTTTCCCTCTCTGTCTCTTTCTGCTTCTTTCTCTCTCTCTCCCTCTCTCTACCTTTCTCTCTTTTTCCCTCCCTGTCTCTCTCTGCTTCTTTCTCTCTTTTTCCCTCTCTGTCTCTTTCTGCTTCTTTCTCTCTCCCTCTCTCTACCTTTCTCTCTTTTTCCCTCCCTGTCTCTCTCTGCTTCTTTCTCTCTTTTTCCCTCTCTGTCTCTCTGCTTCTTTCTCTCTCTCTCTCTCTCCCTCTCTCTACCTTTCTCTCTTTTTCCCTCTCTGTCTCTTTCTGCTTCTTTCTCTCTCTCTCCCTCTCTCTACCTTTCTCTCTTTTTCCCTCCCTGTCTCTTTGCTTCTTTCTCTCTTTTTCCCTCTCTGTCTCTCTCTGCTTCTTTCTCTCTCTCTCTCTGCTTCTTTCTCTCTTTTTCCCTCTCTGTCTTTTTCTGCTTCTTTCTCTCTCTCTCCCTCTCTCTACCTTTCTCTCTTTTTCCCTCCCTGTCTCTCTCTGCTTCTTTCTCTCTTTTTCCCTCTCTGTCTCTTTCTGCTTCTTTCTCTCTCTCTCCCTCTCTCTTTTTCCCTCTCTGTCTCTCTGCTTCTTTCGCTCTCTCTCTGCTTCTTTCTCTCTTTTTCCCTCCCTGTCTCTCTCTGCTTCTTTCTCTCTCTCTCCCTCTCTCTACCTTTATCTCTTTTTCCCTCTCTGTCTCTCTGCTTCTTTCTCTCTCTCTGCTTCTTTCTCTCTTTTTCCCTCTCTGTCTCTCTCTGCTTCTTTCTCTCTCTCTCCCTCTCTCTACCTTTCTCTCTTTTTCCCTCTCTGTCTCTCTGCTTCTTTCGCTCTCTCTCTGCTTCTTTCTCTCTTTTTCCCTCCCTGTCTCTCTCTGCTTCTTTCTCTTTCTTCCTTCCTCTTTCTCTATTTCGGATATACCGAAATAACGATAAAATACAATAGATGTAAAATAATGGTACTTAGCTCACAAATTGGCCAATTCATGTGTGCCTAACAGCCACAACAAGGATGGAAACTATCCGTCCGTCTGTCCATCTATTTATGCATCTACCAATCACCCATCCATCATAGATAGGTAGGTATTGGGTATGTATATATGTAAACCCCAGTGCCATCCTCCTTCAGTATGTTCCATATTATTTGGTCTAATAAGGCAAAAAAAACTGTTACAGCCAAAATTCCGTTTTTTGTTTTCTCAGTGAGTAACAGCAGGTTTCCGGCTTTTTACCGCAGTCAATAACGGATGGAGCAATAGTCAAACACAACAGCACAGGGTCGCTCTGCGCAGCAGACACGGGTTGGGAGCTGATGACATAACATCATTTCCTCATATTCTTTACAATGTGGCGTCTGCTGGGGACCGATAAGAAGGACTGGTGTGTTTCCTTTATACAGGATCAGGGGCTGAACGGCTTTCTCTTCCAGACGTTTCATAAATGAAGACAGCATGGAAATTAAACCCTTCTCCATTTTCTGCATGCCTCATTATTAATTCATGAATATCGCTTCCTGTCAGTGATCTGCAATTCCCGCTGCAGAATGGAGATGTTGTTGGAATATTGTCAGCTCATGATATCTTGCTCAGCTGGTCTATCCCGAGGCTCCATGAAACATTTACAGGCAGTACCGCTTTCATGCCAAATGTTATTTTATATATGTAATAAAATGACAACAAAACGTGATAAATGTATAACAAATATAAAATCAGCACAGATAGAATTTCAGCAGAATTATGCGCTACATGTTACTGCCATCATCAGAGTTTTCTCCATTTTCATTGATCACAATTCTATTTTTTTATTCATTTTTTTTTATTATTTAACTAAATATGTACAATTCTGTGCCGATTAAGTATTTAATTGTCATGCCTCCTAGTCCACCACGCCCCCAGCACTGATTGGCAGCTTTCTGCCTATACACAGTGTACACAGAAAGCAGCTAATCAGTGGTATGGGCGGGGTTATACGGGGCTCAGCATTCAGAGAACTGCTAGATCTGCAACAGAGAAAACTGTGATTGTATCACAACTGCTGCACCCAGTAAACAAAGTGATACATCACTGGAATCAGGATCTCTGCCTCTACATCATACTGCCCTCAGATTACATAGCAAAAACTCGCCAACAGATTCCCTTTAAATCACTGAATAACTGATTTGCCGCTTTACAAAAACTCTAAAATTGTAATTTTGATCTTATGTGTTTTTAGCCTCCTTTCCAAGAAATAGAGACAATGGTATTATTTCTGGGGTAGATGGGTGCCAGTGAATATGCCCACCCGCTATCATTGTAAGACTCCAGAATGCAAATCTGCCAAGTGTTATACGTCTTGTCTTGTAATTTATAGATGCACTCAGGGAAGCTTTTTGCAGCTGCTGTCTGCCATGAGTTATAGATGAGGGTCCTAAACATGGGACATACCCCTTCATCTCCCACCAGCAATTTATAGCCTTTTTTGGAGATCAGTCACTCAGCTGTAGAAAGTATAAAGCAGTACTTGGCGGTATACATGGCTGTATATATGGTGATATACATGGCGGTATATATGGTGATATACATGGCGGTATATATGGCGGTATATATGGTGGTGTACATGGTGGTATATATGGCGGTATACATGGTGGTATATATGGTGGTATACATGGCGGTATATATGGTGGTATAAGTACATGGCGGTATATATGGTGGTATATATAGAGGCATACATGGAGGTGTCTATGGTGGTATACATGGCAGTATATACAGTGCCTACAAGTAGTATTCAACCCCCTGCAGATTTAGCTGGTTTGATAAGATGCAAATAAGTTAGAGCCTTCAAACTGCAAACGAGAGTAGGTTTTATGAACAGAAGCATAAATCTTACAAACCAAAAAGTTATGTTGCTCAGTTGAATTTTATTAAATTTTAAACATAAAAGTGTGGGTCAATTATTATACAACCCCTATGTTTAATATTTTGTGGAATAACCCTTGTTTGCAATTACAGCTAATAATCGTCTTTTATAAGACCTGATCAGGCCGGCACAGGTCTGTGGAGTTATCTTGGCCCACTCCTCCATGCAGATCTTCTCCAAGTTATCTAGGTTCTTTGGGTGTCTCATGTGGACTTTATTCTTGAGCTCCTTCCACAAGTTTTCAATTGGGTTAAGGTCAGGAGACTGACTAGGCCACTCCAACACCTTGACTTTTTCCCTCTTGAACCAGGCCTTGGTTTTCTTGGCTGTGTGCTTTGGGTCGTTGTCTTGTTGGAAGATGAAATTACGACCCATCTTAAGATCCTTGATGGAGGAGCGGAGGTTCTTGGCCAAAATCTCCAGGTAGGCCGTGCTATCCATCTTCCCATGGATGTGGACCAGATGGCCAGGCCCCTTGGCAGAGAAACAGCCCCACAGCATGATGCTGCCACCACCATGCTTGACTGTAGGGATGGTATTCTTGGGGTCGTATGCAGTGCCATCCAGTCTCCAAACGTCACGTGTGTGGTTGGCACCAAAGATCTCGATCTTGGTCTCATCAGACCATAGAACCTTGAACCAGTCTGTCTCAGAGTCCTCCAAGTGATCGTGAGCAAACTGTAGACGAGCCTTGACATGACGCTTTGAAAGTAAAGGTAGCTTACGGGCTCGTCTGGAACGGAGACCATTGCGGTGGAGTACGTTACTTATGGTATTGACTGAAACCAATGTCCCCACTGCCATGAGATCTTCCCGGAGCTCCTTCCTTATTGTCCTTGGGTTAGCCTTGACTCTTTGGACAAGCCTGGCCTCGGCACGGGAGGACACTTTCAAAGGCTGTCCTGGCCGTGGAAGGCTAACAGTAGTTCCATAAGCCTTCCACTTACGGATGATGCTCCCAACAGTGGAGACAGGTAGGCCCAACTCCTTGGAAAGGGTTTTGTACCCCTTGCCAGCCTTGTGACCCTCCACGATCTTGTCTCTGATGGCCTTGGAATGCTCCTTTGTCTTTCCCATGTTGACCATGTCTGAGTGCTGTTCACAAGTTTGGGGAGGGTCTTAAATAGTCAGAAAAGGCTGGCAAAAGAAATCTTTAATCCACACATGTGAAGCTCATTATTCTTGGTGCCTGAACTACTTCTTAATACTTTAGGGGGACCAAACAGAATTCTTGTGGTTTGAGGGGTTGAATAATAAATGACACTCTGAATTAACTTTTAACGTTTAAAAAAAAAAAAAAAAAAAAAATTTGCTGCAGTGCATTTCCCACTTCCAGGCTGATCTACAGTACAAATGTCACAATGCCAAGTTAATTCCGCATGTGTCAACCAGCTAACTCTGCAGGGGGTTGAATACTACTTGTAGGCACTGTATGGTGGTATACATAGAGGTATACATGGAGGTGTATATGGCGGTATACATGGCGCTATACATAGCGGTATTTATGGTGCTATACATGGTGATATACATGGTTGTGTATATGGTGCTATACATGGTGATATACATGGAGGTATACAATGGGTACAGAAAGTATTCAGACCCCTTTAAATTTTTCACTCTTTGTTTCATTGCAGCCATTTGGTAAATTCTAAAAAGTTAATTTTTTTCTCATTAAAGTACACTCTGCACCCCATCTTGACTGAAAAAAAACAAATGTAGAAATTTTTTCACATTTATTAAAAAAGAAAAACTGAAATATCACATGGTCATAAGTATTCAGACCCTTTGCTCAGTATTGAGTAGAAGCTCCCTTTTGAGCTAGTACAGCCATGAGTCTTCTTGGGAATGATACAACAAGTTTTTCACACCTGGATTTGGGGATCCTCTGCCATTCTTCCTTGCAGATCCTCTCTAGTTCCGTCAGGTTGGATGGTGAACGTTGGTGGACAGCCATTTTCAGGTCTCACCAGAGATGCTCAATTGGGTTTAGGTCAGGGCTCTGTCTGGGCCAGTCAAGAATGGTCACAGAGTTGTTCTGAAGTCACTCCTTTGTTATTTTAGCTGTGTGCTTAGGGTCATTGTCTTGTTGGAAGGTGAACCTTCGGCCAAGTCTGAGGTCCAGAGCACTCTGGAAGAGGTTTTCATCCAGGATATTTCTGTACTTGTCCGCATTCATGTTTCTTTCAATTGCAACCAGTCGTCCTGAACCTACAGCTGAAAAACACCGCCATAGCATGATGCTGCCACCACCATGTTTCACTGTTGGGATTGTATTGGGCAGGTGATGAGCAGTGCCTGGTTTTCTCCACACATACCGCTTAGAATTATCACCAAAAAGTTCTATCTTCATCTCATCAGACCAGAGAATCTTATTTCTCATAGTCTGAGAGTCCTTCATGTGTTTTTGAGCAATCTCTATGTGGGCTTTCATATGTGTTGCACTGAGGAGATGCTTCCGTCTGGCTACTCAGCCATAAAGGCCCGACTGGTGGAGGGCTGCAGTGATAGTTGACTTTGTGGAACTTTCTCCTATCTCCCTTCTGCATCTCTGGAGCTCAGCCACAGTGATCTTGGGGTTCTTCTTTATCTCTTTTACCAAGGCTCTTCTCCCACGATTGCTCAGTTTGGCTGGACGGCCAGGTCTAAGAAGACTTCTGGTGGTCCCAAACTTCTTCCATTTAAGGATTATGGAGGCCACTGTGCTCTTAGGAACCTTGAGTAATGCAGAAATTCTTTTGTAGCCTTGGCCAGATCTGTGCCTTGCCACAATTCTGTCTCTGAGCTCCTTGGGCAGTTCCTTTGAGCTCATGATTCTCATTTGGTCTGACATGCACTGTGAGCTGTGAGGTCTTATATAGACAGGTGTGTGACTTTCCAAATCAAGTCCTATCAGTTTAATTAAACACATCTGGACTCCAATGAAGGAGTAGAACCATCTCAAGGAGGATCGGAAGGAAAAGGACAGCATGTGACTTAAATATGAGTGTCTGAGCAAAGGGTCTGAATACTTATGAACATGTGATATTTCAGTTTTTCTTTTTTTAATAAATTTGCAAAAATCTCTAATTTCTGTTTTTTTCAGTCAAGATGGGGTGCAGAGTGTACTTTAATGAGAAAAACAAATGAACTTTTTAGAATTTACCAAATGGCTGCAATGAAACAAAGAGTGAAAAATGTAAAGGGGTCTGAATACTTTCCGTACCCACTGTACATGGCGATATACATGGAGGTGTATATGGCGGTATACATGGCTGTCGGCATCATCGGTGTCAATATTTGACTTTTTTATTTATTTATTTTTATTATTTTGGCACCGGTTGTTTTTAGGGAGGGATATTCTGCAATCTCTGCACTGTATAGAAGACACATCATATAATAACTTGTAGACCACAGTTGGGGGGTCCAGTTTAATAGAAATGATAAATAATCGCATTATAATTACTTTTCTGATATTTTTTTCATTCAAACTACAACTAATTTCCTCTGCTTGCTGTCCCTGAATGGAAACCTTCTAAATTCAGGAGCTAAAAACCTGTCCGGCTCATGAAAAGCGGAGCTGAATAACTTGCCAAGTTTTCTAAAGTTCTCTGTTTCTGCTAATGCCTCGAGCGGTTGTACAATATCTCCTTTTGATGAGATTTCTATTCAATGATAGTGATCAGAAGTCTTGAAAATGGCAAGAAAGTTGAGGAGTCTTTTGTTATAGAAGGAACTAATGTACCTGCCTTCTGATCTGGATGCTGAACTAAAGCAGTTGCCAGACTATCGGAATTTCCGGACGATCAGATGTCAGGCTCAGCTTTATGGGATGGAGAGATGGGGATAATTAATGGGGGGCAGAGTAATCGTGGGAAGGTAACATCTGGCATGTAAGGCGGCAGACAGTCCTGAAATAGACGATGATGTAATTCGGGGAGCTGTGTGCAGCCGGCCATGTTTCATTTCTGTCCAGCTGCCAAAATGAAATGAATACAGTTGTCGCGTTTCACAGTCTGCCCTTTCATAAATCATCGCTTCATGTGTGATTAGCATAGAAATCAGTGTGTCTGCCAGGCAGATCATCCTCTGGTTACACATGGGCCGTCCATGCTGCATGCTGTCTGAGCGCAAAAATAGCAGAACTACAACTCTCAGCATCCTCTGTAAGTAACGGGTAATTTACTTACTGGCCAGCATTTCACAGTTTTAAAGCATTAAAAAAAAAATATATATTTATTTTATTTTTTCTACCAGAAATAGCGCCACCCTTATTCATAGACTGAGTCTAGTATTACAGCCCCATTCACTAACTCCACTTGAAATTAAAAAGCCAAGACTAATGTAACAAGTAAAAAATACCCACGGACTGTTGGGTGTCCCGCCACTAAGACCCCACCAATCAGAACGGTGGCGTTCCCCATTTGATTGGAGCCTGCGGTCATACACTTCATTCATTGTCATTGGGACTGATGGAGATTGCAGAGTGCAGCGTTGAGCTATCGCCCCCCTGTGGATAGATGATAAATGTTATTACTGCTCCAACTTCTTTAAGAGCTAGTCAATAAAGTCCCTGTAAATTAGCCATAATGCTGCCATATTTAAGCATCTATATTACACTTGCAAAACCAAATTGTTGGAAAGTTGGGTAAAGGCCCGTACACATTATATTAGAGTTGGCCAAATCAGCTCATATCAGCGGAGTCTGACAACTATCTAATGTGTGTGGGGTCCTCCAGAAAGTGTGAATTCAAAAGCCAAAAACTTTGTTCTTAAAGAGAAAGCCCCCCTCCAGAGATTAGCCAAGCATTCAGCCAGAAGTCGCGTGAGATAGCTGTTGCATGACATGCCCAAATTTTTTTTACCTTTTTTGGGGGGCGCCTACACAGAAATAGTGCCCATAATGAAGCCCCTTAGTGGCCTCTACAATGTCCCTCCAATGATGCCCCTGCACACATTGATGTGCCCACAGTGTCCCCTTAAACACACAGCATGATGCCCCCAAAGTGTCCCCTTACACACACGATGATGCCCCCACAGCGTCTCCTTACACACACAGTAAGATCCCTCACAGTCTCTCCTTACACACACCGTATGATCCCTCACAGTCTCTCCTTACATCCACAGTATGATGCCCCCACAGTGTCCCCTTACACACACAGTATGATCCCTCACAGTCTCTCCTTACATCCACAGTATGATGCCCCCACAGTGTCCCCTTACACACACAGTATGATCCCTCACAGTCTCTCCTTACACACACAGTATGATCCCTCACAGTCTCTCCTTACACACACAGTATGATCCCTCACAGTCTCTCCTTACACACACAGTATGATCCCTCACAGTCTCTCCTTACACACACAGTATGATCCCTCACAGTCTCTCCTTACACACACAGTATGATCCCTCACAGTCTCTCCTTACACACACAGTATGATCCCCCACAGTCTCTCCTTACACACACAGTATGATCCCTCACAGTCTCTCCTTACACACACAGTAAGATCCCTCACAGTCTCTCCTTACATCCACAGTATGATGCCCCCACAGTGTCCCCTTACACACACAGTATGATCCCTCACAGTCTCTCCTTACATCCACAGTATGATGCCCCCACAGTGTCCCCTTACACACACAGTATGATCCCTCACAGTCTCTCCTTACACACACCGTATGATCCCTCACAGTCTCTCCTTACATCCACAGTATGATCCCTCACAGTGTCTCCTTACACACACAGTATGATCCCTCACAGTGTCTCCTTACACACACAGTATGATCCCTCACAGTCTCTCCTTACACACACAGTATGATCCCTCACAGTGTCTCCTTACACACACAGTATGATCCCTCACAGTCTCTCCTTACACACACAGTATGATCCCTCACAGTGTCTCCTTACACACACAGTATGATCCCTCACAGTCTCTCCTTACACACACAGTATGATCCCTCACAGTGTCTCCTTACACACACAGTATGATCCCTCACAGTCTCTCCTTACACACACAGTATGATCCATCACAGTCTCTCCTTACACACACAGTATGATCCCTCACAGTGTCTCCTTACACACACAGTATGATCCCTCACAGTCTCTCCTTACACACACAGTATGATCCCTCACAGTGTCTCCTTACACACACAGTATGATCCCTCACAGTCTCTCCTTACACACACAGTATGATCCCTCACAGTGTCTCCTTACACACACAGTATGATCCCTCACAGTCTCTCCTTACACACACAGTATGATCCCTCACAGTCTCTCCTTACACACACAGTATAATCCCTCACAGTGTCTCCTTACACACACAGAATGACCCCTCACAGTGTCTCCTTACACACACAGTATGATCCCCCACAGTGTCCCCTTACACACACAGTATGATCCCTCACAGTCTCTCCTTACATCCACAGTATGATGCCCCCACAGCGTCTCCTTACACACACAGTATGATCCCTCACAGTCTCTTCTTACACACACAGTATGATCCCTCACAGTCTCTCCTTACACACACAGTATGATCCCTCACAGTCTCTCATTACACACACAGTATGATCCCTCACAGTCTCTCCTTACACACACAGTATGATCCCTCACAGTGTCTCCTTACACACACAGTATGATCCCTCACAGTCTCTCCTTACACACACAGTATGATCCCTCACAGTCTCTCCTTACACACACAGTATGATCCCTCACAGTGTCTCCTTACACACACAGTATGATCCCTCACAGTCTCTCCTTACACACACAGTATGATCCCTCACAGTCTCTCCTTACACACACAGTATGATCCCTCACAGTCTCTCCTTACACACACAGTATGATCCCTCACAGTGTCTCCTTACACACACAGTATGATCCCTCACAGTCTCTCCTTACACACACAGTATGATCCCTCACAGTCTCTCCTTACACACACAGTATAATCCCTCACAGTGTCTCCTTACACACACAGTATGATCCCTCACAGTCTCTCCTTACATCCACAGTATGATGCCCCCACAGCGTCTCCTTACACACACAGTATGATCCCTCACAGTCTCTTCTTACACACACAGTATGATCCCTCACAGTCTCTCCTTACACACACAGTATGATCCCTCACAGTCTCTCCTTACACACACAGTATGATCCCTCACAGTCTCTCCTTACACACACAGTATGATCCCTCACAGTGTCTCCTTACACACACAGTATGATCCCTCACAGTCTCTCCTTACACACACAGTATGATCCCTCACAGTGTCTCCTTACACACACAGTATGATCCCTCACAGTCTCTCATTACACACACAGTATGATCCCTCACAGTGTCTCCTTACACACACAGTATGATCCCTCACAGTCTCTCCTTACACACACAGTATGATCCCTCACAGTCTCTCCTTACACACACAGTATGATCCCTCACAGTGTCTCCTTACACACACAGTATGATCCCTCACAGTCTCTCCTTACACACACAGTATGATCCCTCACAGTGTCTCCTTACACACACAGTATGATCCCTCACAGTCTCTCCTTACACACACAGTATGATCCCTCACAGTGTCTCCTTACACACACAGTATGATCCCTCACAGTCTCTCCTTACACACACAGTATGATCCCTCACAGTCTCTCCTTACACACACAGTATAATCCCTCACAGTGTCTCCTTACACACACAGTATGATCCCTCACAGTCTCTCCTTACATCCACAGTATGATGCCCCCACAGCGTCTCCTTACACACACAGTATGATCCCTCACAGTCTCTTCTTACACACACAGTATGATCCCTCACAGTCTCTCCTTACACACACAGTATGATCCCTCACAGTCTCTCCTTACACACACAGTATGATCCCTCACAGTCTCTCCTTACACACACAGTATGATCCCTCACAGTCTCTCCTTACACACACAGTATGATCCCTCACAGTCTCTCCTTACACACACAGTATGATCCCTCACAGTGTCTCCTTACACACACAGTATGATCCCTCACAGTCTCTCCTTACACACACAGTATGATCCCTCACAGTGTCTCCTTACACACACAGTATGATCCCTCACAGTCTCTCCTTACACACACAGTATGATCCCTCACAGTGTCTCCTTACACACACAGTATGATCCCTCACAGTCTCTCCTTACACACACAGTATGATCCCTCACAGTCTCTCCTTACACACACAGTATGATCGCTCACAGTGTCTCCTTACACACACAGTATGATCCCTCACAGTGTCTCCTTACACACACAGTATGATCCCTCACAGTCTCTCCTTACACACACAGTATGATCCCTCACAGTGTCTCCTTACACACACAGTATGATCCCTCACAGTCTCTCCTTACACACACAGTATGATCCCTCACAGTCTCTCCTTACACACACAGTATGATCCCTCACAGTGTCTCCTTACACACACTGTATGATCCCTCACAGTGTCTCCTTACACACACAGTATGATCCCCCACAGTGTCCCCTTACACACACAGTATGATCCCTCACAGTCTCTCCTTACATCCACAGTATGATGCCCCCACAGCGTCTCCTTACACACACAGTATGATCCCTCACAGTCTCTTCTTACACACACAGTATGATCCCTCACAGTCTCTCCTTACACACACAGTATGATCCCTCACAGTCTCTCCTTACACACACAGTATGATCCCTCACAGTGTCTCCTTACACACACAGTATGATCCCTCACAGTCTCTCCTTACACACACAGTATGATCCCTCACAGTCTCTCCTTACACACACAGTATGATCCCTCACAGTCTCTCCTTACACACACAGTATGATCCCTCACAGTGTCTCCTTACACACACAGTATGATCCCTCACAGTGTCTCCTTACACACACAGTATGATCCCTCACAGTCTCTCCTTACACACACAGTATGATCCCTCACAGTCTCTCCTTACACACACAGTATGATCCCTCACAGTCTCTCCTTACACACACAGTATGATCCCTCACAGTCTCTCCTTACACACACAGTATGATCCCTCACAGTCTCTCCTTACACACACAGTATGATCCCCCACAGTCTCTCCTTACACACACAGTATGATCCCTCACAGTCTCTCCTTACACACACAGTAAGATCCCTCACAGTCTCTCCTTCCATCCACAGTATGATGCCCCCACAGTGTCCCCTTACACACACAGTATGATCCCTCACAGTCTCTCCTTACATCCACAGTATGATGCCCCCACAGTGTCCCCTTACACACACAGTATGATCCCTCACAGTCTCTCCTTACACACACCGTATGATCCCTCACAGTCTCTCCTTACATCCACAGTATGATCCCTCACAGTGTCTCCTTACACACACAGTATGATCCCTCACAGTGTCTCCTTACACACACAGTATGATCCCTCACAGTCTCTCCTTACACACACAGTATGATCCCTCACAGTGTCTCCTTACACACACAGTATGATCCCTCACAGTCTCTCCTTACACACACAGTATGATCCCTCACAGTGTCTCCTTACACACACAGTATGATCCCTCACAGTCTCTCCTTACACACACAGTATGATCCCTCACAGTGTCTCCTTACACACACAGTATGATCCCTCACAGTCTCTCCTTACACACACAGTATGATCCATCACAGTCTCTCCTTACACACACAGTATGATCCCTCACAGTGTCTCCTTACACACACAGTATGATCCCTCACAGTCTCTCCTTACACACACAGTATGATCCCTCACAGTGTCTCCTTACACACACAGTATGATCCCTCACAGTCTCTCCTTACACACACAGTATGATCCCTCACAGTGTCTCCTTACACACACAGTATGATCCCTCACAGTCTCTCCTTACACACACAGTATGATCCCTCACAGTCTCTCCTTACACACACAGTATAATCCCTCACAGTGTCTCCTTACACACACAGAATGACCCCTCACAGTGTCTCCTTACACACACAGTATGATCCCCCACAGTGTCCCCTTACACACACAGTATGATCCCTCACAGTCTCTCCTTACATCCACAGTATGATGCCCCCACAGCGTCTCCTTACACACACAGTATGATCCCTCACAGTCTCTTCTTACACACACAGTATGATCCCTCACAGTCTCTCCTTACACACACAGTATGATCCCTCACAGTCTCTCATTACACACACAGTATGATCCCTCACAGTGTCTCCTTACACACACAGTATGATCCCTCACAGTCTCTCCTTACACACACAGTATGATCCCTCACAGTCTCTCCTTACACACACAGTATGATCCCTCACAGTGTCTCCTTACACACACAGTATGATCCCTCACAGTCTCTCCTTACACACACAGTATGATCCCTCACAGTGTCTCCTTACACACACAGTATGATCCCTCACAGTCTCTCCTTACACACACAGTATGATCCCTCACAGTGTCTCCTTACACACACAGTATGATCCCTCACAGTCTCTCCTTACACACACAGTATGATCCCTCACAGTCTCTCCTTACACACACAGTATAATCCCTCACAGTGTCTCCTTACACACACAGTATGATCCCTCACAGTCTCTCCTTACATCCACAGTATGATGCCCCCACAGCGTCTCCTTACACACACAGTATGATCCCTCACAGTCTCTTCTTACACACACAGTATGATCCCTCACAGTCTCTCCTTACACACACAGTATGATCCCTCACAGTCTCTCCTTACACACACAGTATGATCCCTCACAGTCTCTCCTTACACACACAGTATGATCCCTCACAGTGTCTCCTTACACACACAGTATGATCCCTCACAGTCTCTCCTTACACACACAGTATGATCCCTCACAGTGTCTCCTTACACACACAGTATGATCCCTCACAGTCTCTCCTTACACACACAGTATGATCCCTCACAGTCTCTCCTTACACACACAGTATAATCCCTCACAGTGTCTCCTTACACACACAGTATGACCCCTCACAGTGTCTCCTTACACACACAGTATGATCCCCCACAGTGTCCCCTTACACACACAGTATGATCCCTCACAGTCTCTCCTTACATCCACAGTATGATGCCCCCACAGCGTCTCCTTACACACACAGTATGATCCCTCACAGTCTCTTCTTACACACACAGTATGATCCCTCACAGTCTCTCCTTACACACACAGTATGATCCCTCACAGTCTCTCATTACACACACAGTATGATCCCTCACAGTGTCTCCTTACACACACAGTATGATCCCTCACAGTCTCTCCTTACACACACAGTATGATCCCTCACAGTCTCTCCTTACACACACAGTATGATCCCTCACAGTGTCTCCTTACACACACAGTATGATCCCTCACAGTCTCTCCTTACACACACAGTATGATCCCTCACAGTCTCTCCTTACACACACAGTATGATCCCTCACAGTCTCTCCTTACACACACAGTATGATCCCTCACAGTGTCTCCTTACACACACAGTATGATCCCTCACAGTCTCTCCTTACACACACAGTATGATCCCTCACAGTCTCTCCTTACACACACAGTATAATCCCTCACAGTGTCTCCTTACACACACAGTATGATCCCTCACAGTCTCTCCTTACATCCACAGTATGATGCCCCCACAGCGTCTCCTTACACACACAGTATGATCCCTCACAGTCTCTTCTTACACACACAGTATGATCCCTCACAGTCTCTCCTTACACACACAGTATGATCCCTCACAGTCTCTCCTTACACACACAGTATGATCCCTCACAGTCTCTCCTTACACACACAGTATGATCCCTCACAGTCTCTCCTTACACACACAGTATGATCCCTCACAGTCTCTCCTTACACACACAGTATGATCCCTCACAGTGTCTCCTTACACACACAGTATGATCCCTCACAGTCTCTCCTTACACACACAGTATGATCCCTCACAGTGTCTCCTTACACACACAGTATGATCCCTCACAGTCTCTCCTTACACACACAGTATGATCCCTCACAGTGTCTCCTTACACACACAGTATGATCCCTCACAGTCTCTCCTTACACACACAGTATGATCCCTCACAGTCTCTCCTTACACACACAGTATGATCGCTCACAGTGTCTCCTTACACACACAGTATGATCCCTCACAGTGTCTCCTTACACACACAGTATGATCCCTCACAGTCTCTCCTTACACACACAGTATGATCCCTCACAGTGTCTCCTTACACACACAGTATGATCCCTCACAGTCTCTCCTTACACACACAGTATGATCCCTCACAGTCTCTCCTTACACACACAGTATGATCCCTCACAGTGTCTCCTTACACACACTGTATGATCCCTCACAGTGTCTCCTTACACACACAGTATGATCCCCCACAGTGTCCCCTTACACACACAGTATGATCCCTCACAGTCTCTCCTTACATCCACAGTATGATGCCCCCACAGCGTCTCCTTACACACACAGTATGATCCCTCACAGTCTCTTCTTACACACACAGTATGATCCCTCACAGTCTCTCCTTACACACACAGTATGATCCTTCACAGTCTCTCCTTACACACACAGTATGATCCCTCACAGTGTCTCCTTACACACACAGTATGATCCCTCACAGTCTCTCCTTACACACACAGTATGATCCCTCACAGTCTCTCCTTACACACACAGTATGATCCCTCACAGTCTCTCCTTACACACACAGTATGATCCCTCACAGTGTCTCCTTACACACACAGTATGATCCCTCACAGTGTCTCCTTACACACACAGTATGATCCCTCACAGTCTCTCCTTACACACACAGTATGATCCCTCACAGTCTCTCCTTACACACACAGTATGATCCCTCACAGTCTCTCCTTACACACACAGTATGATCCCTCACAGTCTCTCCTTACACACACAGTATGATCCCTCACAGTCTCTCCTTACACACACAGTATGATCCCTCACAGTCTCTCCTTACACACACAGTATGATCCCTCACAGTCTCTCCTTACACACACAGTATGATCCCTCACAGTGTCTCCTTACACACACAGTATGATCTCTCACAGTGTCTCCTTACACACACTGTATGATCCCTCACAGTATCTCCTTACACACTCAGTATGATCCCCCACAGTGTCCCCTTACACACACAGTATGATCCCTCACAGTCTCTCCTTACATCCACAGTATGATGCCCCCACAGTGTCCCCTTACACACACAGTATGATCCCTCACAGTGTCTCCTTACACACACAGTATGATCCCTCACAGTGTCTCCTTACACACACAGTATGATCCCCCACAGTGTCCCCTTACACACACAGTATGATCCCTCACAGTCTCTCCTTACATCCACAGTATGATGCCCCCACAGCGTCTCCTTACACACACAGTATGATCCCTCACAGTCTCTTCTTACACCCAGTATGATCCCTCACAGTCTCTCCTTACACACACAGTATGATCCCTCACAGTCTCTCCTTACACACACAGTATGATCCCTCACAGTCTCTCCTTACACACACAGTATGATCCCTCACAGTCTCTCCTTACACACACAGTATGATCCCTCACAGTGTCTCCTTACACACACAGTATGATCCCTCACAGTCTCTCCTTACACACACAGTATGATCCCTCACAGTCTCTCCTTACACACACAGTATGATCCCTCACAGTGTCTCCTTACACACACAGTATGATCCCTCACAGTCTCTCCTTACACACACAGTATGATCCCTCACAGTCTCTCCTTACACACACTGTATGATCCCTCACAGTGTCTCCTTACACACACAGTATGATCCCCCACAGTGTCCCCTTACACACACAGTATGATCCCTCACAGTGTCTCCTTACACACACAGTATGATCCCCCACAGTGTCCCCTTACACACACAGTATGATCCCTCACAGTCTCTCCTTACATCCACAGTATGATGCCCCCACAGCGTCTCCTTACCCACACAGTATGATCCCTCACAGTCTCTTCTTACACACACAGTATGATCCCTCACAGTCTCTCCTTACACACACAGTATGATCCCTCACAGTCTCTCCTTACACACACAGTATGATCCCTCACAGTGTCTCCTTACACACACAGTATGATCCCTCACAGTGTCTCCTTACACACACAGTATGATCCCTCACAGTCTCTCCTTACACACACAGTATGATCCCTCACAGTGTCTCCTTACACACACAGTATGATCCCTCACAGTCTCTCCTTACACACACAGTATGATCCCTCACAGTGTCTCCTTACACACACAGTATGATCCCTCACAGTCTCTCCTTACACACACAGTATGATCCCTCACAGTGTCTCCTTACACACACAGTATGATCCCTCACAGTCTCTCCTTACACACACAGTATGATCCCTCACAGTCTCTCCTTACACACACAGTATGATCCCTCACAGTGTCTGCTTACACACACAGTATGATCCCTCACAGTCTCTCCTTACACACACAGTATGATCCCTCACAGTCTCTCCTTACACACACAGTATGACCCCTCACAGTGTCTCCTTACACACACAGTATGATCCCTCACAGTGTCTCCTTACACACACTGTATGATCCCTCACAGTGTCTCCTTACACACACAGTATGATCCCCCACAGTGTCCCCTTACACACACAGTATGATCCCTCACAGTCTCTCCTTACATCCACAGTATGATGCCCCCACAGCGTCTCCTTACACACACAGTATGATCCCTCACAGTCTCTTCTTACACACACAGTATGATCCCTCACAGTCTCTCCTTACACACACAGTATGATCCCTCACAGTCTCTCCTTACACACACAGTATGATCCCTCACAGTCTCTCCTTACACACACAGTATGATCCCTCACAGTCTCTCCTTACACACACAGTATGATCCCTCACAGTCTCTCCTTACACACACAGTATGATCCCTCACAGTCTCTCCTTACACACACAGTATGACCCCTCACAATGTCTCCTTACACACACAGTATGATCCCTCACAGTGTCTCCTTACACACACACTGTATGATCCCTCACAGTGTCTCCTTACACACACAGTATGATCCCCCACAGTGTCCCCTTACACACACAGTATGATCCCTCACAGTCTCTCCTTACATCCACAGTATGATGCCCCCACAGCGTCTCCTTACACACACAGTATGTTCCCTCACAGTCTCTTCTTACACACACAGTATGATCCCTCACAGTCTCTCCTTACACACACAGTATGATCCCTCACAGTCTCTCCTTACACACACAGTATGATCCCTCACAGTCTCTCCTTACACACACAGTATGATCCCTCACAGTCTCTCCTTACACACACAGTATGATCCCTCACAGTCTCTCCTTACACACACAGTATGATCCGTCACAGTGTCTCCTTACACACACAGTATGATCCCTCACAGTCTCTCCTTACACACACAGTATGATCCCTCACAGTGTCTCCTTACACACACAGTATGATCCCTCACAGTCTCTCCTTACACACACAGTATGATCCCTCACAGTCTCTCCTTACACACACAGTATGATCCCTCACAGTCTCTCCTTACACACACAGTATGATCCCTCACAGTCTCTCCTTACACACACAGTATGATCCCTCACAGTCTCTCCTTACACACACAGTATGATCCCTCACAGTGTCTCCTTACACACACAGTATGATCCCTCACAGTGTCTCCTTACACACACTGTATGATCCCTCACAGTGTCTCCTTACACACACAGTATGATCCCCCACAGTGTCCCCTTACACACACAGTATGATCCCTCACAGTCTCTCCTTACATCCACAGTATGATGCCCCCACAGCGTCTCCTTACACACACAGTATGATCCCTCACAGTCTCTTCTTACACACACAGTATGATCCCTCACAGTCTCTCCTTACACACACAGTATGATCCCTCACAGTCTCTCCTTACACACACAGTATGATCCCTCACAGTCTCTCCTTACACACACAGTATGATCCCTCACAGTGTCTCCTTACACACACAGTATGATCCCTCACAGTCTCTCCTTACACACACAGTATGATCCCTCACAGTCTCTCCTTACACACACAGTATGATCCCTCACAGTCTCTCCTTACACACACAGTATGATCCCTCACAGTCTCTCCTTACACACACAGTATGATCCCTCACAGTCTCTCCTTACACACACAGTATGATCCCTCACAGTCTCTCCTTACACACACAGTATGATCCCTCACAGTCTCTCCTTACACACACAGTATGATCCCTCACAGTCTCTCCTTACACACACAGTATGATCCCTCACAGTCTCTCCTTACACACACAGTATGATCCCTCACAGTCTCTCCTTACACACACAGTATGATCCCTCACAGTGTCTCCTTACACACACAGTATGATCCCTCACAGTGTCTCCTTACACACACTGTATGATCCCTCACAGTGTCTCCTTACACACACAGTATGATCCCCCACAGTGTCCCCTTACACACACAGTATGATCCCTCACAGTCTCTCCTTACACACACAGTATGATCCCTCACAGTCTCTCCTTACACACACAGTATGATCCCCCACAGTCTCTCCTTACACACACAGTATGATCCCCCACAGTCTCTCCTTACACACACAGTATGATCCCTCACAGTGTCTCCTTACACACACAGTATGATCCCTCACAGTCTCTCCTTACACACACAGTATGATCCCTCACAGTGTCTCCTTACACACACAGTATGATCCCTCACAGTCTCTCCTTACACACACAGTATGATCCCTCACAGTGTCTCCTTACACACACAGTATGATCCCTCACAGTGTCTCCTTACACACACAGTATGATCCCTCACAGTGTCTCCTTACACACACTGTATGATCCCTCACAGTGTCTCCTTACACACACTGTATGATCCCTCACAGTGTCTCCTTACACACACAGTATGATCCCTCACAGTCTCTCCTTACACACACAGTATGATCCCTCACAGTCTCTCCTTACACACACAGTATGATCCCTCACAGTCTCTCCTTACACACACAGTATGATCCCTCACAGTCTCTCCTTACACACACAGTATGATCCCTCACAGTCTCTCCTTACACACACAGTATGATCCCTCACAGTCTCTCCTTACACACACAGTATGACCCCTCACAGTGTCTCCTTACACACAGAGTATGATCCCTCACAGTGTCTCCTTACACACACTGTATGATCCCTCACAGTGTCTCCTTACACACACAGTATGATCCCCCACAGTGTCCCCTTACACACACAGTATGATCCCTCACAGTCTCTCCTTACATCCACAGTATGATGCCCCCACAGCGTCTCCTTACACACACAGTATGTTCCCTCACAGTCTCTTCTTACACACACAGTATGATCCCTCACAGTCTCTCCTTACACACACAGTATGATCCCTCACAGTCTCTCCTTACACACACAGTATGATCCCTCACAGTCTCTCCTTGCACACACAGTATGATCCCTCACAGTCTCTCCTTACACACACAGTATGATCCCTCACAGTCTCTCCTTACACACACAGTATGATCCGTCACAGTGTCTCCTTACACACACAGTATGATCCCTCACAGTCTCTCCTTACACACACAGTATGATCCCTCACAGTGTCTCCTTACACACACAGTATGATCCCTCACAGTCTCTCCTTACACACACAGTATGATCCCTCACAGTCTCTCCTTACACACACAGTATGATCCCTCACAGTCTCTCCTTACACACACAGTATGATCCCTCACAGTCTCTCCTTACACACACAGTATGATCCCTCACAGTCTCTCCTTACACACACAGTATGATCCCTCACAGTGTCTCCTTACACACACAGTATGATCCCTCACAGTGTCTCCTTACACACACTGTATGATCCCTCACAGTGTCTCCTTACACACACAGTATGATGCCCCCACAGTGTCCCCTTACATACACAGTATGATGCCCCCACAGTGTCTCCTTACATCCACAGTATGATGCCCCCACAGTGTCCCCTTACACACAGTATGAAGCCCCCACAGTGTCTCCTTACATCCACAGTATGATGCCTACACAGTGTCCCCTTACACACAATATGATGCCCCCACAGTGTCCCCTTACATACAGTATGATGCCCACACAGTGTCCCCTTACATCCACAGTATGATGCCCCCACAGTGTCCCCTTACATACAGTATGATGCCCCCACAGTGTCCCCTTACATCCACAGAATGATGCCCCCACAGTGTCCCCTTACACTCAGTATGATGCCCCCACAGTGTCTCCTTACATACACAGTATGATGTCTCCATAGTGTTCCCTTACACGCACAGTATGATTCTACACATGTCCCCTTCCACACAGCACCCACAGTGTATTCACCACATATTATTATGCTCGCACAGTGCCCCCACACACATTAGTACTCCTTCAGTGCCCGCAATGCATATTATGAATCCCTCAGTGCTTCCTCCTCAGTATGATGCCCGGACAGTGCCACTCACACACATTGAGATTCCTTCAACCCCCCATGGAGCATGATGTCTCCATAATGCCCATTCCCCCACACACACAATTTGATGCCCCACAGTGCCCCTTCTTCCTCAGTATGTTGCTTATCCACTCCACCTGACTAGCAAATCAATAAAAAATACCCAGCAAGCCCCGTCCACATGACAAGTGTAGCCAGTGTCTGCTCTGTGCTGAGTGTGACCCAGCGCAGCAAATGCAATACATTAACATCTCCTGTTATGACTAGCTTCAGACAGCACAGGTGAATAGTGGAGGAGAGAGCTGACGGCTCCATGCATCGCCATGATATTCAATGGTACAGATACAGTTGAAAGCTGGACATCCCACCGATCTCCCAGGAGAAGTTCGTAACCATCCCACTGGATCAGGAATGGCTGGGGTCATGCAGTTGGCATGGCCATGAGTTATATGGCCAGCTCTGCTCATTAGATGTGTGGTGGGTCCAGGGTTTGGGGCTGTAATATGGGTATAAAAATGCTCCTCTACTATACTAGTTAGAAGCAGGTTATAATTGAATGACTGCATTGGAAACTTTGCTTCCTGAGCTGCCGGGACACCGCTCTTTTTAATGATGTAGAGTGCAGGGGTTGTAACCTTTAGTGACATAAATGAGAAACATATGTTCAGTAGAAACAAAAATGAGCGTCCTTGTCCAGGTTTCCTAGGTTTTCAGATTGTGCCTAGTAATGAGGAATATTATGGTCTTCTCGATCCTCCTAAAGATCCAAAAATTATCCCCTGTGTCTGGCGCTCTGACAAAACTATACTGATTAATTACAATGTCAAAACAAGGATCCACATACTGAGGAGGAAGCTCCATAGCCGAGGCGAGACTAGCTCTCTGAGTTCCCAAGTCTTGGGTTTCAGAATTTACTCCTCCCCCACTCTTGGTCCCCGTCATTCAGACTATTAACCTTAAAGCAAAAAAATAATTCATAAGTTATATCCCTCATACATACAATGAGCTAAAGGTTAAATGTATTACCCTCACCCTCTAAATACCCCAGGCGTTGCAAAGTGGCTTCTTGATGCCACCTCTGACATCAGCATTTGGGGCAAATTGCACAGTTGCAAACCCTAAGAGCAGCGTGATGTAGAGGTAGAGACCCTGATTCCAGTTATGTGTCACTTTCCGGGCTGCTTGCTGTCATTTTAATACAATCCCAGTTTTCTCTGCTGCAGTTCTCTGAATTCTGAGCTCTGTATAACCTCGCCCACAACACTGATTAGCAGTTTTCTGAGCACACTGTACATTGGCAGAAAGCTGCCAATAAGTTTGTGGGGTCGGGGTTACACAGAGCAGATGACTAGGAGGCACGAGACACCTAGTCCTGTAGTGATAATCTCCTGCAGATAAAACACTGATTTTATTCAAAAAGCAACACACAACCTAGTAAGTGACACATTGCTAGAATCAGCGTCTCTGTCTCTAAATTATGCTGTTTTCAGATTACACAGCAAAAACGATGTGACAGATTCCCTTTAAGTAAATCTCAGTATTGTGAAATGGGTTAAAAATGAACTGATGTCTAGAGAAAAAGAAATGGGGGGGACTTTGATCAGTCCTTTTGGGTCTTCAAGGTGAAACCCATTAATCTATTCTTTATACAAGACTGGTACATGCAGTAGGATATTTCAGGTGTAGGCTGGTAAATCTGGTAGTAGATCTGTAAATTCTGTGGATTTGGCTCCTCTCCGCACTGTGTCAGACAGCGATTTCTACATACAGGTGCATCTCACTAAATTAGAATATCATCAAAAAGTTAATTTATTTCAGTTCTTCAATACAAAAAGTAAAACTCATATATTATATAGAGTCATTACACACAGAGTGATCTATTTCAAGTCTTTATTTCTGTTAATGTTGATGATTATGGCTTACAGCCAATGAAAACACAAAAGTCATTATCTCAGTAAATTAGAATACTTTGTAACAGCAGCTTTAAAAATGTTTTTAAAATCCGAAGTGTTGGCCTACTGAAATGTATGTTCAGTAAATGCACTCAATACTTGGTCGGGGCTCCTTTTGCATCAATTACTGCATCAATGTGGCGTGGCATGGAGGCGATCAGCCTGTGGCCCTGCTGAAGTGTTATGGAAGCCCAGGTTGATTTGATAGCAGCCTTCAGCTCATCTGCATTGTTGGGTCTGGTGTCTCTCATCTTCCTCTTGACAATACCCCATAGATTCTCTATGGAGTTAAGGTCAGGCGAGTTTGCTGGCCAATCAAGCACAGTGATACTGTTGTTTTTACACCAGGTATTGGTACTTTTGGCAGTGTGGACAGGTGCCAAGTCCTGCTGGAGAATGAAATTTCCATCTCCAAAAAGCTTGAAGGGAGGGAAGCATGAAGTGCTCTAAAATGTCCTGGTAAATGGTTGTGCTGATTTTGGTTTTGATAGAACACAGTGGACCTCCACTAGCTGATGACATGGCTCCCCAAACCATCACTGATTGTGGAAACCTCACACTAGACCTCAAGCAGCTTGGATTGTGGCCTCTCCACTCTTCCTCCAGACTCTGGGACCTTGTGGAGTGTGTCAATGACTGCCTTCTGGACATCTGTCAAGTCAGCAGTCTTCCCCATGATTGTGAAGCCTACTGAAACAGACTAAGGGACCTTTTTTAAAGGCTTAGGAAGCATTTGCAGGTGTGTTTTGTTAATTATTGCAATGTACTGAGATAATGACTTTTGTGTTTTCATTGGCTGTAAGCCATAATCATCAACATTAACGGAAATAAACACTTGAAATAGATCACTCTGTTTGTAATGACTCTATATAATATACGAGTTTCACTTTTTGTATTGAAGATCTGAAATAAATTAACTTTTTGATGATATTCTAATTTAGTGAGATGCTCCTGTACATCTCTACAGCTTCACGCTCTGAACTTCCTCTGACCCAGTCCGTCCATTCATGCGATTGTTAATAAAGCCATTGGCCTTCAAAGACCCTTTGTGGCCTCACATGAAGCTGAAAGAAGGCTTGGTGCCAATTGTCTCTGCACAAACTTTACTTTTTTTATTGTCTTGTTTTGTTTGAATGTTAGTCTGCAAAATGGGTTCTAAAATCTTCACCTATCAGAATTATTGGCTGCGACATCATATAAAGGTGGCCGTCGATTTCAGTATACTGTTATAACTTTGTTTTCAGGGGAGTTAAGCCCCCAAAAATAGTGTCTTACATCGGATCATTCCCTTCTGCCAATTGAGGACACATCCAAGATTTTGGCAAATGGCTACTGAAAGGGCTATAGCTTTCTGAACTCTATTGGCCAGCCCAGGGTTAAAATAATAAAATCAGATGTTTACTCTCATGCTCTCATTCCAGCACTGCCTCTCCGCCGCTGCTCCAGTCTTTCTTTACTGGCTGCAACAGTGATGTCATGACTACAATGCCAGTGACCTTTGCAGTCAATCACTGGGCTCAACAGTGATGCTGATGTAGACAGTATGAGCTGCTGAACTTACTGCTTCAACGGTCACGCATGCTGTAGTTATAACGTCACTGTTGCAGCCACTAAAGAAAGACTGGAGCAACGGCTTAGAGGCAGCACTGGAATGAGGAGAGCGGGTAACATCTACTTTAGGTGTTTAGTGTATGACCATTTTAAAGGGGTTGTCCAGTGAAAACAAGTTATCTTATCACCTATCCACAGGATGGGTGAAAGCTTGTTAATTGGCAGGGGTCCGACCACTGGGACCCGCACTAGTTGGCAGAAAAAAGAACTATCCCAGTTAGAGAGAAGCAGCCTGACCGTCACTCCATTAATTGCTGATGGAGCTGTTGCTACTTTTCCAAACTGCGTCATAGAGAATGAATGAAACGGCGGTACAGCATGTCCC
The DNA here is from genome assembly GCF_046119375.1 of Phyllobates terribilis. NCBI lineage: Eukaryota > Metazoa > Chordata > Amphibia > Anura > Dendrobatidae > Phyllobates > Phyllobates terribilis. The sequence continues at coordinate 241,401,874 of NW_027362772.1, forward strand.
ATTCTAACAGGGATAAAAGTGCACCATCAGGGATACAAATTCTCCTGATTTATTCAGTCTGGAGGATGAGCGTCTCATGCACAGAAATCCCTGCTCTTACACCCTCGGCTGCTCTCAGTGAGGAAGGTTCTGCCGCGCTGAATTCACTTATGCAGAAAAAGAAATGGTACGGTCATTCTCCAAAGTGTCCCAGGAGCCGAATAGCATTAGGACATCGCAGGCCGTCTATTGCTGGTGCTACTGTGAGTATCCTGCGTGGCTTAAACATGCTACCATGGCTGCAGCGTCTCCAGACTTGTCTTCCATCAAGCACATCTGGGACATCAATGGCCGGCAATTGCACAGGAGCTGCCAGCAGCGGATGCTGAAGATTTGTCCAAGTGCATTCAGCGTGGCAGAATCTTCCTCAGGCGACCATTAATAACCTCATTGATGGCAGCCGAGGCTGGAAGTGTTGGGATTTCTGCGCCTGGCGCTCCAACTCCATACTGAATTAATCAATATTTTTTCTGAAAAATTTGTTCCCATTTTTTCAACACTTCCGTATCAGTAACACGTCTATCCATCCTGTGATTTCCATAATTCCATGACATTTTCTTCTTGGTGCTGCAATTTCTATGCTGAGAAGTGCAATGTCTTCATCCGTCCATCCCTCCATAGGTCCATTTTTTCTTTCTGTCTCTCATTCGTTATCCTTCACTCTCTTTCTCTCGCTTCCCCATTGATTCTGACAACAAGGGGCTCTAAAGAGGAGCAGTGCACTTGAATGGAGCAGCAAAGTGCGTGATAGACCTCCACTACATTCACACCGACTCATCAAAGGCCCAGTAAGTGACACATCACTGGAATCAGGGTCTCTGCCCCTACAGCATGATCCTCTGGGAATGAATCACAGCGCATTGGTTTTATTATGTCACTTTTGCGCAATGAACCACAAGGGTGGGCCTTTTCTCTCCAACCTAATGATCCATGCTTAAGGTCGGTAGAAGAATTTTTTTCTGCTATGGGTCTATTATATGACGATCCTGATCGAATCTCATCTGCTGAGGCAGAACTCGGGCGTTTGAATCAGGTGTCAGGTGATGTTGAAAATTATTGTACACACTTTAGAAGGTGGGCTTCAGAAGTCAAATGGAATGATCCTGCTCTGAAATGTCTATTTCTTGCTGGTCTGAGTGAAAGGGTTAAGGATTTGCTAATTGCATTCCCTGCAACTGAGACTCTGCAGGATGCCATGCAATTAGCTGTTCGTGTTGATTGGAGGCTGAGATCTAGGTAGAATGAGGTAAAGACTCCTGTAATGCCAGATCCTAGTCCCCAGAAAATCTGCTCAGACGGCGAAGAACCGATGGAGGTTGGGGCGATGTCGCTCCGCTCTCAGGAAAGAGACTGGATGTTCGCCAAGGGATTGTGTCTTTATTGTGGTAAAGCTGACCATTTGATTAAGTATTGTGAGCTTCGTTTAAGTAAAGAAAAAAAAAAGGTCAGGTACGCCCGTATAGCTTGTTTACACTCTGCAGGAGTATTTCTTTCAGGGAGTACTACTTTGCAGGAAAATTTGATTGAATTTCAGGTATTTGTGGATTGTGGTTCAACACTTAATGTGATTGATAAAGGTTTTTTGGAAAAACTTAAATTGAAATCCAAACCTTTGTCATCACTTATTTCTGTGATTGCAATTGATAACACTCCCTTGAAATGTATTACTCACAAGGTTGCTGCATTTGCCCTCACTATCAATGGAGTTCACCAAGAAATTTTGGACTTGATTGTATTAAATAATTTACCCTTTCCGGTCGTTCTAGGATTGCCTTGGTTAAAACTGCACAATCCTTTGCTGGACTGGTCTACTAATATGATAAAGTCTTGGAGTCCGAAGTGCTATGATAAATGTTGTAATGGTCGCATTGCGGCTGTGGAAAAAGGGGAATTTCCTGTACCTATTCAAGATTTTTGGAGGGTTTTTTCGGAAGAGTCGCAAGTTTTACCTCCTCATAGGGATTATGATTGCGCTATTGAGTTTGTTCCGGGAGCTACTCTTCCCAAGAGTCGCTTGTTTAATCTGACTATCCCTGAAAGAAAGGCCTTGGAGGAATACATACAGACTAGCCTGGCTGCTGGTCACATTAGACCTTGTAAGTCGCCTGTGGCAGTTGGATTTTTCTTTGTTAAAAAAAAGAACGGGGATTTACGTCCATGTCTGGATTTTCGTGAAATTAATAAGATTACCGTACGCAATTCCTACCCATTGCCGTTAATTCCTGACTTGTTTAACCAGTTAGTGGGGGCCAAGTGGTTCTCTAAGATTGATCTCCGGGGGGCATGCAATTTGTTACGAGTGAAGGAGGGTGATGAATGGAAAACTGCTTGTAACACTCCGGTAGGTCATTTTGAGAATCTGGTGATGCCTTTTGGTCTTACCAATGCACCTGCATTTTTTCAGAACCTTATTAATGACACCTGACACCCTGAGACCTTTGATTGGTAAGAATGTGGCTGTGTATTTGGATAACATTTTGATTTATTCACCAGATTTAGAGTCCCATTGGCAGAGGGTACGTGAAGTTTTGCAGTTATTGAGTGATACTTCACTCTTTGCTAAGCTGGAGAAATGTGAGTTCGCTGTGCAGAAAATTAGTTTTTTGGGCTACATTGTCTCCAGCGAGGGCTTTGAGATGGACCCGGTGAAGGTTCAGGCTATGCAGGAATGGCCTAGGCCTATTGGTTTGAAATCTATACAGAGATTTTTGGGTTTTGCCAATTATTACAGGAAATTCATTAAGAATTTTTCTGTAATTGTTAAGCCTCTAACTGATCTCACCAAGAAAGGTACGAATACGGTCCAGTGGACTACTGAGGCCATTGAAGCGTTTGAGTATCTCAAAGAGAGGTTCAGTTCTGCCCCTATCCTTATGCAGCCTGATGAGACCAAGCCTTTTTTGGTCGAGGTCGATGCTTCATCGGTGGGGGTCGGAGCAGTTTTGTCTCAGGAGAACAAGGATGGCGTACATCCTTGTGCCTTCTTTTCGAAAAAAATTTCAGAAACCGAACTGAATTATGATGTTGGAAATCGGGAGTTGCTGGCTATTAAACTCGCGTTTGAACATTGGTGTCATTTTTTGGAAGGCGCTAGATTTCCTATTCAGGTTTTCACAGATCATAAGAATTTGATCTATCTGGATGCTGCCAAGCGCTTGAATGCCCGTCAAGCTATGGGCACTTTTTTTTTTTCTCCGTTTCATTTCTCTGTTACCTATATCCCTGGTACTAAGAATGTTAAAGCCGATGCTTTATCTCGCAGCTTCTCTCCTACGGTCGGTGCCGAGGAGGAGGAGAGCATTTTACAGAAAGGAGTTGTGGTGGCGGCATTGGACTCCGTTTTGGAGAATGGGATTCTGAAAGTTCAAGGTGATGCTCCATCTAACACTACCCATGGGAGGTTGTTCGTGCCTAGAACCTTTAGGAGAGATTTGTTTGTGGAGTGTCATGAGTCTTGGTTTGCAGGTCATACAGGAATTTCTGAGACTAAGAGACTTATCAGTCGCAGTTTTTGGTGGCCTGGATGGCAGAAGGAAGTCATCAAGTGGGTGCGTCAGTGTACTGTGTGTGCTAGGTCAAAGGCTTCACATACTCCTGCTGCGGGGTTGCTTTGCCCTCTGGAGGTTCCTAGTGCGCCTTGGACGCATCTCACAATGCATTTTATTACTGATCTGCCTGTGTCCGAGGGTTTTACTGTCATCTGGGTGGTCGTGGACCGTTTTAGTAAGATGTGTCATTTGGTTCCATTCATTAAGTTGCCCTGCGCCAAGACACTCGATAAGGCATTCGTTAAGGAGATTGTCAAGCTTCATGGCGTTCCCACGGATATTGTTTCTGATAGAGGACCTCAGTTTGTGGCTCGCTTTTGGCATGCTTTTTGTGACAGGTTGGGAGTCCATTTGTCATTTTCGTCTGGGTATCATCCTGAATCTAATGGACAGACTGGAAGAAAGAACCAGGATATAGAACAGTTTTTGCGTTGTTTTGTGGCGGACAATCAAGAGGTGTGGTCGGAGTTTCTGCCTCTCGCAGAATTTGCCCTTAACAATCATACATCCTCCTCAGCTGGATGTTCTCCTTTTTTTTGTACTGGGAGACATCCGTCTTTTGGTTCGTTCTCCAAATTGGGGTCGGCAGTGCCGGAGGAGGAGAATTTTTCCGGTGATTTGGAGAGAGTTTGGACTAATGTACGTTGCAACCTTCAAGAGGCTAACAAGAAGTCCAAGAAGTATTTTGACAGGAAACGTAAGGAGGTTTTGTTTACTGTGGGTGACATGGTTTGGTTGTCCTTAAGGAACTTGCGGTTGAGGATTCCCTCTAAAAAACTGGGTCCTAAGTTTGTGGCTCCATTTAAAGTGCTTCAGGTTGTTAACCCTTCTGCGGTTAGGTTGTTATGATCTGCTACAAGCACTAAGGAAAGACAGGAGATCTGTCCCTACAATAGAACTAAGCTTGATCCCTACGATGTAACGGGGAACCTGATCCTGCGATCAGACCCGCTAAAGTCCTCAGCTAGTCTGTACGAAGACCTATAGATGTGAGGAAGGGATCCCTACAAGAACTAGGGACTGGGAGTAAGATGGACACCTCCTGGCAGAAATTGTAGCAGAAAAGGACAAACAAACAACATAGAACATAGAGGTCAAGAGACCTAGCTAAACTGACGGAGTAAGGTAACAAAGCACCTGGCTAGCTTAAGAGTAGAAATTACAATGAAGTCCAGCAAGGCCAGAAGGGCGGAGCAGGATTAAATAGGCAAAAAAGGTCATGTGACCAGCAAACTAGAAAAAAACCTAACAGGAGAGTTCTAACAGTACCCCCTCTTCAATGAGGATCCTCCGGATCCCCTAGGCCCAGGCTTATCAGGAAACCTCCTGTGAAACGCTCTGACAAGTCTGGAAGCAGAAACATCATCCGCCCTCACCCATGAGTTATCCTCGGGACCGAAATCCTTCCAAGCGACGAGATACTGCAAACTCCCTCTATGCCGTCTAGAATTAAGGATGCGGGAAATTTCATATTCCCCGTCCTCCACCACCGGAGGAACAGTGGCAGTGGCGTCTCTATCAGATACATCAGCTTTTTTCAATAGAGAAACATGGAACACCGGATTAATCTTCCAGGAGGTGGGAATCTCCAACCTAACAGCAGATTGGTTAACTACCTGAAGCACCTTAAAGGGCCCTACAAACTTGGGACCCAATTTTTTAGAAGGAATCCTCAACTGCAGATTCTTAGAGGACAACCAAACCATGTCACCAGCCGTAAACAAAACCTCTTGACGTTTCCTGTCAAAGTACCTCTTAGATTTTTTGTTAGCCTCCTGCAGATTACCACGCACATCCGTCCAAACTCTTTCCAAATCACAGGAAAAACTCTCCTCCTCAGGCACAGCCGATACCAATTTGGAGAATGACCCAAAAGACGGATGTCTCCCAGAACAACAAAAAAAAGGCGAACACCCAGCAGAAGAGGATGTATGGTTGTTAAGAGCAAATTCAGCAAGCGGCAGAAACTCAGACCACCCTTCTTGATTGTCTGCCACAAAACAACGCAAGAACTGCTCAACATCCTGATTCTTCCTTTCTGTCTGGCCATTAGACTCAGGATGATATCCAGATGAAAATGACAAATGAACACCTAACCTGTCACAAAAGGCACGCCAAAAACGAGCCACGAGCTGAGGTCCCCTATCAGAAACAATGTCAGTAGGAAGACCATGGAGTCTAACAATCTCCTTGACAAAGGCCTTAGCGAGTGTCTTAGCGCAGGGCAGTTTGATGAAGGGAACCAAGTGACACATCTTGCTAAAACGGTCCACGACCACCTAGATGACCGTGAAACCCTCAGAGGGGGGAAGGTCAGTAATAAAGTCCATAGCCAGATGTGTCCAAGGTGCACTAGGAACCTCCAGAGGACAAAGCTACCCCGCAGCAGGAGTATGTGAAGACTTAGATCTAGCACACACAGTACATTGACGCACCCACTTAATGACTTCCTTCTGCCATCCAGGCCACCAAAAACTGCGACCCACAAGTCTCTTGGTCTCAGAAATTCCTGGATGCCCTGCCAACCGAGACTCATGACACTCAACAAACAAATCTCTCCTAAAGGTCCTAGGCACAAACAACCTCCCATAGGGAGTGTTAGATGGGGCATTCTCCTGTGCTTTAAGAATCTCATCTTCCAAAACGGAGTCCAATGCAGCAATCACAACACCTTCTTGTAAAATGCTCTCCTCCTCCTCAGCACCGACCATGGGAGAAAAGCTGCGAGACAAAGCATCAGCTTTAACATTCTTGGTACCCGGAATGTAAGTAACGGAAAAATTAAACCGCGAAAAAAAAAGTGCCCACCTAGCCTGACGGGCATTCAAGCACTTGGCAGCATCAAGATAGATCAGATTTTTATGATCAGTGAAAACCTGAATGGGAAAATCAGCACCTTCCAAGAGATGACGCCAGTGTTCAAATGCGAGTTTAATAGCCAGCAATTCCCGATTACCAATATCGTAATTAAGTTCAGTCTCAGAAAATTTTTTTGAAAATAAGGCACAGGGATGTACTCCATCCTTGTTTTCCTGAGACAACACCGCACCGACCCCCACAGAAGAAGCATCAACCTCAACCAAAAACGGCTTAGTCACATCAGGCTGCATAAGGATGGGGGCAGAGCTGAACCTTTCCTTTAGAAACACAAAAGCTTCAATGGCCTCAGTAGTGCACTGAACCGTATTAGCACCTTTCCTGGTGAGATCGGTCAGTGGTTTAACAATAATATAAAAATTTTTAATGAATTTTCTGTAGTAATTGGCGAAACCCAAAAACCTCTGTATCGATTTCAAACCAATAGGCCTAGGCCATTCCTGCACAGCTTGAACTTTCACCGGGTCCATCTCAAAGCCCTCGCTGGAGATAATGTAGCCCAAAAAACTAATTCTCTGTACAGCGAACTCACATTTCTCCAGCTTAGCAAAAAGCGAATTGTCAATTAATAACTGCAATACCTCATGTACGCTCCGCCAATGAGACTCCAGATCAGGCGAATAAATCAAAATGTCATCCAAATACACAACCACATTTTTGCCGATCAAAGGTCTAAGGATATCATTAATAAGATTCTGAAAAAATGCTGGTGCATTGGTAAGACCAAAAGGCATAACCAGATTCTCAACATGACCCACAGGAGTGTTAAAAGCAGTCTTCCATTCATCACCCTCCTTCATACGCAACAAATTGTATGCCCCCTGGAGATCAATTTTAGAGAACCATTTGGCCCCCACTAACTGGTTAAACAAATCAGGAATCAATGGCAGTGGGTAGGGATTGCGTACAGTAATTTTATTAATCTCGTGAAAGTCCAGACAAGGACGTAAACCGCCGTCCTTTTTTTTAACAAAAAAAAATTCAACAGCCACAGGTGACTTAGAGGGTCTGATATGACCGGCGGCCAAGCTCGTCTGTATGTATTCCTCCAAAGCCTTTCTCTCAGGAATAGTAAGATTAAATAAACGACTTTTAGGGAGAGTCGCTCCAGGGACAAATTCAATGGCGCAATCATAGTCTCTATGAGGAGGCAAAACTTGCGACTCCTCCTCAGAAAAAACTTTCCAAAAATCCTGAATAGGTACAGGTAATTCCACTTTAGCCACAGCAGCAATGCGCCCGTTACAACACTTGTCATAACACTTAGGGCTCCAGGACTTAATTTCATTGGTAGACCAATCCAGTACAGGATTGTGCAATTTTAACCAGGGCAACCCCAAAACTACTGGAGAAGGCAAATTATTTAATACCACCAAATCCAAATTTTCTTGGTGAATACCATTAATAGTGAGGGGAAATTCATAAATCTTGTGAGTAACACATTTCAAGGGAGAGCCATTGACAGAAACCACGGCAATAGGGGATGACAAAGGTTTGGGTTTTAATTTAAGTTTTTCCAAGAATCCCCCATCAATCACATTCAGAGTAGAACCACAATCCACAAATACCCGAAATTCAATTAATTCTTCCTGAGCAGCGGTGGTAGCTATACGGGTGTAACTGACCTTTTTTTTTTTTTTTTTTCATACGAAGCACACAGTTCTTAATGAAATGGTCAGATTTTCCGCAATAAAAGCACAAACCTTCAAAAAACCTGCTGTCTTTTTCCTGAGAGCGGGGTGACATCGCCCCAATCTCCATCGGCTCTCCAATGTCCGTACAGACCCTCTCAGAACTCGGAGCTGACATGGCAGAGGATTTACTCTCATTAACCCTTGCACGCAGTCTCCTGTCCACCCGAATAGCTAATTGCATTGCCTCCTGCAAGTTTCCAGGTGTGGGATAAGCAATCAGCAAATCCTTAACCCTTTCACCTAGCCCTGCAAGAAACAAACTTTTCAGAGCAGAATCGTTTCACCCCACCTGAGGAGACCACCGACGGAAGTGAGTACAATAATTTTCCACATTACCTGATCCCTGCCTCAAATGTCTCAATTCCGTCTCAGCTGATGAGACACGATCAGGATCATCATACAATAACCCCAAAGCAGAAAAAAAACTATCCACTGATCTAAAGCACGGATCACTAGGTTGGAGAGAAAAGGCCCATCCCTGAGGTTCCTTGCGCAAAAGTGACATTATGAACCCTATGCACTGTGATTCATCACCAGAGGATCTGGGTCTTAAACGAAAATACAATAAACAAGCATTTTTAAAGGAAAAAAAATCTTGTTGTTCAACAAAAAATAAATCAGGCAAACGTACCTTTGGCTCTACAAAATGCGCTCCAGAACAGCTACTCACGTGTTGTTGGAGCTCGGCCACCTCCAGAGAGAGTCCCTACAGGCGTTGAGCCAAATCCTGAACCGACACCATGATGGAAACTGGAGGTCTTTCCTTAGAGAAATTTTTGGGCTGGACTTACTGTTATGATCTGCTACAAGCACTAAGGAAAGACAGGAGATCTGTCCCTACAATAGAGCTAAGCTTGATCCCTACGATGTAACGGGGAACCTGATCCTGCGATCAGACCCGCTAAAGTCCTCAGCTAGTCTGTACGAAGACCTATAGATGTGAAGAAGGGATCCCTACAAGAACTAGGGACTGGGAGTAAGATGGACACCTCCTAGCAGAAATTGTAGCAGAAAAGAACAAACAACATAGAACATAGAGGTCAAGAGACCTAGCTATACTGACGGAGTAAGGTAACAAAGCACCTGGCTAGCTTAAGAGTAGAAATTACAATGAAGTCCAGCAAGGCCAGAAGGGCGGAGCAGGATTAAATAGGCAAAAAAGGTCATGTGACCAGCAAACTAGAAAAAGCCTAACAGGAGAGTTCTAACATAGGTTGGATGTCCCTACTTCCTGGAAGATTAATCCTGTGTTTCATGTTTGCTTGTTGAAAAAAGCTGATGTATCAGATAGGGATGCCACTGTCACAGTTTATCATGTGGTGGAAGACGGCGAATATGAAATTTCTCGTATCTTGAATTCTAGATGGCAGAGAGGGCGATTACAGTATCTCGTCTCCTGGAAGGGTTTCAGTCCCGAAGATAACTCCTGGGTAAGGGCGGATGATGTCTCTGCTCCTAGGCTTGTTAGAGATTTCCACAAGAGGTTCCGGATAGGCCTGGGCCTGGAGGATCCGGAGGATCCTCATAAAAGAGGGGGTACTGTTAGAACCCTCCTGTTTGTTTTTTCCATCTTGTGTTTTGCGGTCACATGACCATCTGCCTTTATATTCCAGCTCCGCCCTTTTGGCTGTGCTGGACTTCAGTGTTGTTTGACTGTTTTGCTAGCCAGGTGCTTCTGTGCCTATCTGTCAGTTCTCTTGGTCCTTCTGGGACCTCTAGTACCTTTTTGTCAGTTTATCTTTTCGTGTTCTGCAACAACTTTGTCTGTTCAGGAGGTGTCCCATTTTTGTTCCAGTCCTTAGTTCTTTTAGGGACCCCTTCCCTTTCTGCATTAGGTCTTCGTTCAGACTAGCCGAGGACTAAGGCAGGTCTGTTCGCTAGGAACAGGCAGCCCTCTACATCTTAGGGATTCAGCTTAGTTTTACTGTAGGGATAGCTTTCCCCTTCTTTCCTTAGTTCTTGTTGCTGATCATAACAGAAAGTCAGTCATTGCTTTTCAACTCTGCTTCCACAGAATTAAAAAAACTTAAACTCATGAAATAGGCCTGGACAGAAATGATAGTACCCCTGAAAATAATATGACAAAAGGGACATGTTAAATCAAGTTGTGTCCACTAATTAGCATCACAGGTGTCTACAATCTTGTAAGCTGTCAGTGGGCCTGTATATAGGGCTACAAATACTCACTGTGCTGTTTGATGACATGGTGTGTACCACACTCAATATGCACCAAAGGAAGCAAAGGAAAGAGTTGTCTCAGGAGATTAGAAAGAAAATTATAGACATGCATGTTAAAGGTAAAGGTTATAGGACCATCTCCAAGCAGCTTGATGTTCCTGTGACTACAGTTGCACATATTATTCAGAAATTTAAGATCCATGGGACTGTAGCTAACCTCCCTGGATGTGGCCGTAGGAGGAAAATTTATGACAAATCAAAACGAATGGTAACAAAAGAGCCCAGGATAACTTCTAAAGAGATTAAAGGTGAATTTCAAGCTCAAGGAACATCAGTGTCAGATCGCACCATCCGTCGTTGTTTGATCCAAAGTGGACTTCATGGGAGACGACCAAGGAGAACACCATTGTTGAAAAAAAATCATAAAAAAGCCAGACTGGAATTTGCCAAACAACATGTTGACAAGCCACAAAGCTTCTGGGAAAATGTCCTATAGACAGATGAGACAAAAATGGAAGTTTTTGGCAAGGCACATCAGCGCTATGTTCACAGATGGAAAAATGAAGCATATCAAGAAAAGAACACTGTCCCTACTGTGAAACATGGAGGAGGCTCTGTTATGTTCTGGGGCTGCTCTGCTGCATCTGGCACAGGGTGTCTTGAATCTGTGCATGGTACAATGAAATCTCAAGACTATCAAGGGATTCTAGAGAGAAATGTGCTGCCCAGTGTCAGAAAGCTTGGTCTCAGTCGCAGGTCATGGGTCTTGCAACAGGATAATGACCCAAAACACACAGCTAAAAACACCCAAGAATGGTTAAGAGGAAAACATTGGACTATTCTGAAGTGGCCTTCTATGAGCCCTGACCTAAATCCTATTGAGGATCTTTGGAAAGAGCTGAAACATGCCGTCTGGAAAAGGCAACCTTCAAACACGAGACAACTGGAGCAGTTTGCTCATGAGGAGTCGGCCAAAATACCTGTCGAGAGGTGCAGAAGTCTCATTGACAGTTACAGGAATCGTTTGATTGCAGTGATTGCCTCAAAAGGTTGTTCAACAAAATATTAAGTTAAGAAGAACCATCATTTCTGTCCAGGCCTATTTCATGAGTTTCATTTTTTTTTTAATTCTGTGGAAGCAGGGTTGAAAAGCAATGACTGACTCTCATTTGTTCATTTTCATAGATTTATAATTTATTATTACTTTTGTCAGATTCAAGTTATTTCTGTGACCATTGTGGGATTTTCTTTCATTAACCCCTTTAGAGCCCATGACGTCTTAGTACGCACATTTGCGTACTGCCCGTTCAGTGAGGGCTGCTGCGCTGAGCCCTCACTGAACCGAGCACATGTCAGCTGATTCTTACAGCTGACATGTGCCCGCAACAGCCGTGGGTGGAATCGCGATCCACCCGCGGCTGTTAACCTGTTAAATGCCGCTGTCAATCTCCGACAGCGGCATTTAACGCGCGCTTCCTGGAAGCGCGTCCTAAGCCCCACCCACCAGCGACCCAGTCACATGATCGCTGGTCGCCGATGGGCGTGCATGACAACCCAGGGTCTGCAGCAGACGCCCGTGGTTGTCATGATCTGGTCGCTATGAGCGCCACCTAGTGGTCGGCGCTCATAGCACAGGACCATTTCTGCTGCATACAGGGGACCTGCTGGTCCCCTGTATGTAGCAGAGCCGATCAGACAACTGCTGCTTCTAGTCTCCTATGGAGACTATTGAAGCATGCAGTAAGTGGAAAAAAAAAAAGTTTTTTAAAAAAAAAAAAAAAAATGAAAAAAATATAAAAGTTTAAATCACCCCCCTTTTGCCCCATTCAAAATAAAATAATAAAAAATAAACCCCACATACACATATTTGGTATCGCCGCGTTCAGAATCGCCCGATCTATCAATATAAAAAAAGAATTAATCCGATCGGTAAACGGCGTAACGAGAAAAAAATTCTAAACGCCAGAATTACGTCTTTTGGTCGCCGCAAAATTGCAATAAAATGCAATAACGGGCGATCAAAACATCGGATCTACCCCAAAATGTTATCAATAAAAACGTCAGCCCGGCGCGCAAAAAATAAGTCCTCACCCAGCCCAAGATCACGAAAAATGGAGACGCTACAGGTCTCGGAAAATGGCGCTATTTTTTTATTTTTATTTTTTACAAAATTTTGGAATTTTTTTTCACCACTTAAATATAAAAGAACCTATACATGTTTGGTGTCTATGAACTCGTAATGACCTGTAGAATAAGAATGGCAGGTCAGTTTTAGCATTCAGTGAACGTGGTAAAAAATAAAAATAAAAAACAACTGTGGTATTGCACTTTTTTTTGCAATTTTACCGCACTTGGAATTTTTTTCCCGTTTTCCCGTACATGATATGGTAAAACTAGTAATGGCGTTGAAAAGTACAACTCGTCCCGCAAAAAATAAGCCCTCACATGGCCATATTGACCAAACAATAAAAACGCTATGGCTCTGGGAACAAGGGGAGCAAAAAACGAAAAAGCAAAAACGACAAAACCCAAGGTTGCGAAAGGGTTAAATGAGGGGTACCAACAATTTTGACCACGTGTGTATAAGCAGATTACACACGACGTGCGACTATAAACCGAGCTGAGATCACTATGGTGAGGACACATGGCCGCTTCCTGCACAGGTTGCCATGGCACTTTAGTGAGGTAAAAAAAATCCTTTGTAAATTCAAATTCTGGGGTCGTCAAGGAAACGGGGAGAACAGAGTGCGGCCTGCACACAGTCTGCTGGAGCTGCCTCACTACAAGGCCGGGTCTCAGATTTCACCTCCACAACTCAATCTGTTCAGTGTCAGGAGCACAACAACCTGTAATAAATGTGTGTGCTGAGAAATGTCCGCGGCCGCACCCTGGAACCAGCACATGTAGTGTAATGGAGAGTCTGCATATTCCCTGCTGTGTTCTATCTATCTATCTATCTATCTATCTATTATCTATCTATCTATCTATTATCTATCTATCTATCTATCTATCTATCCCTCTATCTATCTATCTATCTATTATCTATCTATCTATCTATCTATCTATCTATCTATTATCTATCTATCTATCTATCTATCTATCATCTATCTATTATCTATCTATCTATTATCTATCTCATATCTATCTATCAGGGGCCCAAGAGGTAAGGGGACCACATCTAGCTGCAAAGCCAGTGGGATTGTGCATTATAATGAGCTATTGGAATGTAAAGGACCCATAAATTGTTCTTGCACAGGGCACTCTTTATGTCCACTCCTGTATCCATCTTATCTATCTATACACAAATATCTCATAACTCCGCATTGCACAAAAAAATTTGGTACTGAAAACACGTTTTACCCCAGAAACTGACGTTCATACATTTATTTTCTTCCTTTTTTCCCTCCTTCTTATCTCTAATATATATATTTATAGCTTCATAGTTTAAAGGCTGAAAGAAACACAAGTCCATCATGTTCATCGCCTATAACCCATGTTAACTTTATCTACTATCATCTATTGTCCTATTGACCATTTTATTCAATCTGTAAGGTCTCTCTTACGATCAGTCTCTCTCTTGCTCTATTCATCCATCTTTCTATCCACCCATCTAAACGCACCCACCCACCCGTCCAAACACAAACACCCACTCACCCGTCCAAACACAACCACCCACCCAACCTGTCCAAAAAACACAACCAACCACCCATCCAAACACATCCACCCACCACGTCCAAACACACCCACCCGTCCACATGACGCGTAAAAGCACACCCACCCAACCAAACACAACCAACCCACCGACCAAACACAACCACCCACCCGTCCAAACCCATCCATCCAAATCCAAACCACCCACCCGTCCAAACCCATCCATTTTTCTGTATGTCTGTCTCACATTATCTACACTGACGAGACGACACCTTGGATCTTTCTCTCTCCTATGAGATTGCGCTCTGTGAGGTGTGATTTCGTCTCTAGAACAGTATGTTCTAGAGACAAAATAGTCTGTTCATGGTGTTTGTGAATTTACCAGAGTGGCCTCTGTACCCTAAGGCTCAGTGACCCGGTTGCTTCATCTGCAGCCTTCACAGCTACTCTACTGATTGACATGTAGCAGAGCTGAATAATTTACGGAGATATCTCTACAGTACAGGAGAATGACAGGCGAAAACTTCTAAAATGGACATTTAAATAATAAAAAAATGCTGTGTGTGGATTGTTTGTCAGCAGGGTACATGTGAGGCGTTGCCTCTGGTTAGCATGCCGCAGGCTTGTGCACACATTATTATTACTGTGCTCTACAAGTAATCCCCCCCCGGAGCCGCGGTCCATGTGTATTTTATACATGTTGTTCATCTGCTTGAGGTTTAGATGTTTTTTTTAATACAGACTTGCCTCATTGGGACCTCTGCTGCTGCAAATAGCATCTGTGCACCTGTTACAGTACAGGCTGGCGGCAACGCACATCCGAGACCATTGCTAATTACTGAACTGAATACAAAGAAGTACAGTGGGTACGAAAAGTATTCACACCCCTTTAAATTTTTCACTCTTTGTTTCATTGCAGCCATTTGGTAAATTCTAAAAAGTTCATTTTTTTCTCATTAAAGTACACTCTGCACCCCATCTTGACTTAAAAAAACTGAAATGTAGAAAATTTTACAAATTTATTAAAAAAGAAAAACTGAAATATCACACGGTCATAAGTATTCAGACCCTTTGCTCAGACACTCATATTTAAGTCACATGCTGCCCATTTCCTTGTGATCCTCCTTGAGATGATTCTACTCCTTCATTGGAGTCCAGATGTGTTTAAAGGAGTATTCCCATCTCCAAGATCCTATCCCAATATGTAGTAGGTGTAATAATAATAATATTAGCAAATACCTCCAATTAGAAATGTAGTTTAGTATTTTTGATTTGTTATGCCACTTACCTCATGTGCAGGCATTGCAGGACCTTAGGTATCCACGGTTACAAGCACTAGCAGCTAGCTAACTAACTGTCACTTTATCAGTGGACGTAACCATGGCTACCTAAGGTCCTGCAATGTCTGCACATGAAGAAATAGACATAGCGAATCAAAAATACTATACTCTTGGAGATGGGAATACCCCTTTAATTAAACTGATAGGACTTTATTTGGAAAGGCACACACCTGTCTATATAAGACCTCACAGCTCACAGTGCATGTCAGACCAAATGAGAATCATGAGCTCAAAGGAACTGCCCAAGGAGCTCAGAGACAGAATTGTGGCAAGGCACATATCTGGCCAAGGTTACAAAAGAGTTTCTGCCTTACTCAAGGTTCCTAAAAGCACAGTGGCCTCCATAATCCTTAAATGGAAGAAGTTTGAGACCACCAGAAGTCTTCATAGACCTGGCCGTCCAGCCAAACTGAGCAATCGTGGGAGAAGAGCCTTGGTGAGAGAGGTAAAGAAGAACCCCAAGATCACTGTGGCTGAGCTCCAGAGATGCAGTAGGGAGATGGGAGAAAGTTCCACAAAGTAAGCTATCACTGCAGCCCTCCACCAGTCGGGCCTTTATGGCAGAGTGGCCCGATGGAAGCATCTCCTTAGTGCAAGACATATGAAAGCCCGCATAGAGTTTGCTCAAAAACACATGAAGGACTCAGACTATGAGAAATAAGATTCTCTGGTCTGATGAGACGAAGATAGAACTTTTTGGTGATAATTCTAAGCGGTATGTGTGGAGAAAAATAGGCACTGCTCATCACCTGCCCAATACAATCCCAACAGTGAAACATGGTGGCAGCATCATGCTATGGGGGTGTTTTTTAGCTGCAGGGACAGAATGACTGGTTGCAACTGAAGGAAACATGAATGCGGCCAAGTACAGAGATATCCTGGATGAAAACCTCTTCCAGAGTGCTCTGGACCTCAGACTTGGCCGAAGGTTCACCTTCCAATAAGACAATGACCCTAAGCACACAGCTAAAATAACAAAGGAGTGGCTTCAGAACAACTCTGTGACCATTCTTGACTGGCCCAGCCAGAGCCCTGACCTAAACCCAATTGAGCATCTCTGGAGAGACCTGAAAATGGCTGTCCACCAACGTTCACCATCCAACCTGACGGAACTGGAGAGGATCTGCAAGGAAGAATGGCAGAGGATCCCCAAATCCAGGTGTGAAAAACTTGTTGCATCATTCCCAAGAATACTCATGGCTGTACTAGCTCAAAAGGGTGCTTCTACTCAATACTGAGCAAAGGGTCTGAATACTTATGACCTTGCGATATTTCAGTTTTTCTTTTTTAATAAATTTCTACTTATCTGTTTTTTTTCAGTCAAGATGGGGTGCAGAGTGTACTTTAATGAGAAAAAAAATGAACTTTTTAGAATTTACCAAATGGCTGTGACGCGCCCCCTGGGACATATTCCTTTTTGAGGGGAATACCCGGCACCGGATCAGATGGGGGGTTGTAGTCTCCGAGCGGCTGTGACCCGGTCCCGTGCCCAGGGCGTCAAGCTCAGTGTTATGTGGCAGTCCTTACTGATGTTATTAAAGTTCGTTGTGTCGACTACGCCACCCGTTGTGATGCGGTCACTGTGGCCGCCGCTGCAGCAGGGTCCGCTGAGGCTGATGGTGAATGCGCAGCTTGGTGGGATAACCCCCAACGGGAGGGGTATAGCCTCAGAGGGGACAGGCGCAGAGGATGGGGGTTGTGGTGGTGCGGTGCAGCCGGTAATGATGACAGACTCGGGTAGTGCAGTTAAGGGTCTTTACTTACTGCAGATGTTCCTGGTCACTCTAGCTCCAAGTGACCTCCCGAGCCGTGCTGCGTCCACCAGGTCCTGGATCCGGCCAACCCCCAAACAAGTCCGGAGCGTGGCCCTGAGCTCTCCCTCTGTCCTTCCTTCAGCCGTCCCCACCAGTGATTCACCTAAATCCAGCTCCCTCGGGCCTTCTGTTGGGCAACCTTTGGCCTCAGGTTCCCTGACCCTCCATGTGGTGTGCCTTCAGGGTGAATGTAGTGGGTGACCGTGACAGACTCTGCCCACGGTCTCCGGTCTCTGGCTGGGGAATGTCTTTACCCCCACCAGCTTGGGTTCCGGTACCCTTCTGCTGACTCCTCACCCGGCGTTCTTATTTGGGTTCTTGGGTCCCTTCTTTGTCCCCCTCTGGGTCTCCTTCTTTACTCCACTCTCTCTCCAGGGCTGTTGTTTCTTTCTGCAGGCTTGTCCTCTGCATCTGACTTACTCTCTGCGTCTGACCCTGATCCTAGTTGGTGCCCTCCTTATATATCCCTCTATGTGTGAGCTCAGGTGACCAGCACCCAATGAGCTCCTACCACTACCCAGACTGCTCCCCCTTTCTGCCCCTACACTACATGGGATGTTCCTCCCCCCTCCCACTCCAGCCAGGAACAGGCTCGGTCGCACCTGCACATTTCTAAGTGGGAGTGCCGTCGGCCTGCTCCTCTGGAATGGGATGTATGTAGTGCATGCAGTCTATCTGAGCTCAGTTCCACACTCCATCCTTACCCGGGAGTGGAATATCACACCTCTGGGTTGAGGTGCAATACCCCTGTAGCAGCCGAATCCTCAGGGTGCTACATTCCCCCCTGGTAAATCACAGCACGTCCTCGGGCTGCAAAGACAAAAACACCAAACATACAAATTTTTATAAACCTATAAAACATATAAAATATTATATATATATAAACTTTTTCATATAAACATCATCATAACATTCTCGTCGTCTCTTTCTTTCTTCCTCCTCTGGTCACCGTGCAACTCGTGACCAGGTAAAGTGCGACAGTCTTTTGAAAAGTAGTTTCTCATAAAACCAGTAGGGGGCGCCTTAGGAAGCGCAACTATGTACAGGGAAGTTTTGGCCGTTCTCAGTCCCCGGCCAGGTAAGGGAAAGGGATGGCTGCTCACAGTCCTCAGCCTGGTTTGGGTAAGGGACACACGGGTTAAACTGTTCACTGGTCCCAACGGGGACTAAACTTTAAAGCAGCAACGACAGTTCCAGTTCCTTTATACCCTGATTGGGTAACTATTTACAACACCTGCTCTGCCGCACTCAACGGCGTCTTCCTCCTGCTCTTTGAACTTCAGACCCGTCCGGGTCCTCTTGCTCCTCCTCCCAGATGTGGCACCCTTGGTATTGCGGGCGCGGGCGCGGTGGTGGTGGCGCCCGGGTTGCCCAGGCCTTGCGGCCAGGCCTGGGGCACCTGGAAGGTGAAGGGCACCGTTAGGACGGCGGCGCCCTGGGCTACCTGGCCTTGCGACCAGGCCGGAGGCTCCGCGGAGGTAGATGGCTCTGCTTTGGATGCGGCGCCCGGAAACGCTAGGCCCTGTGACCAGGCCGGAGGCTCTTCTTCCTGCGCCACGCTCCGGGTCACGACGCGTGACGTCACTGGGGTCGCGACGGCGGCTTCCGGTCGGGGCCTAGTCGGTGGCGGTGTCATGGCGGTCTCGGGTACGGCAGGGGGACTTTCGGGCTCTGCGACGGGGAGCTGGGGCAGGTGGGTGGTCTTCCGGTATGGGGTATAGGCATCCCCCTTACCTGCTGCCATACGTCTCGCTCCCTCTTCTGCGCCGTCTCCGGCCTTGGGTCCTCCCGCGTCATCCGCAGAGGTAGTCGGTGTCTTCTTCCAAGGGAGCGGGTTCCGTGGGCGGATTCCAGCTTGCTGGGCCATCTCCCGGCCCCACTCCGCCAGGATCTCCCTCTGCACTCGGGCCATCCTTCCCGCGAGGCCCTCCAGGGCACTCCGCGCGCACTCCCGATCTCGGGGAAGCTGCGCCAGGATCTCCGCTAAGCCTAGCGGGGTTGTTGACTCTAGCAGGCTCCTGACCATCGGGTCGGTGCTGCTCTGCTCTTCTTCCGGCAGGCTCCTGGCCAGCGGGCCGGTGCTGCTCTGCTCTCCTCCTTCTTCCTTCTGCAGGCTCCTGGCCAGCGGGCCGGTGCTGCTCTGCTGCCGCTCCATTCCCGGGTCTACTCTTTCTCTCCTCGACTCCGGGCGCTCTTGCTCTGGACACCTTGCCTCCGGGTGCGCTCGTTCTAGACTGCTCCAAGCGACACCCATCTTTGCTCTTTTCTTTCGTCTCCTCCTACTTCGAGGGCGGTCCCGGGGCAACTCGGTGACTGTCAGCTCCAGGGGGAGTTCTTTCACGCTGACAGACACCTCCAGCATAACAGTCTCTGTTGGTGGGGGCGGTTTCCACTTTTGGCGCCATTTTCTGTCCCGGCCCACGATGGGAGGTGGCCTCTTGCTCTCCTTTGGCACGCCCATAATGGCGTCCGCTGCTCTTCCAAGGCGGGAAATCTGCGGTTTTGGCGGGAATCGCTTCCCAGTGGCGGGAAACTCTGCAGATGGCGGGAACAAGCTGGAAATGGCGGACAATCGGCGGGAAACGACTGGTGATGGAGTCCGATGGCGTGGACCCTCCGGAACCGGCGGGAGACTTCTTTCTGAGGTAAACTTGCACTTTTCTTCAGGCACGCAGTACCCGGGTGTTGCGGGCACGTAATCCTGCCGACTACGCCAAAGTTGACGCGCCCCCTGGGACATATTCCTTTTTGAGGGGAATACCCGGCACCGGATCAGATGGGGGGTTGTAGTCTCCGAGCGGCTGTGACCCGGTCCCGTGCCCAGGGCGTCAAGCTCAGTGTTATGTGGCAGTCCTTACTGATGTTATTAAAGTTCGTTGTGTCGACTACGCCACCCGTTGTGATGCGGTCACTGTGGCCGCCGCTGCAGCAGGGTCCGCTGAGGCTGATGGTGAATGCGCAGCTTGGTGGGATAACCCCCAACGGGAGGGGTATAGCCTCAGAGGGGACAGGCGCAGAGGATGGGGGTTGTGGTGGTGCGGTGCAGCCGGTAATGATGACAGACTCGGGTAGTGCAGTTAAGGGTCTTTACTTACTGCAGATGTTCCTGGTCACTCTAGCTCCAAGTGACCTCCCGAGCCGTGCTGCGTCCACCAGGTCCTGGATCCGGCCAACCCCCAAACAAGTCCGGAGCGTGGCCCTGAGCTCTCCCTCTGTCCTTCCTTCAGCCGTCCCCACCAGTGATTCACCTAAATCCAGCTCCCTCGGGCCTTCTGTTGGGCAACCTTTGGCCTCAGGTTCCCTGACCCTCCATGTGGTGTGCCTTCAGGGTGAATGTAGTGGGTGACCGTGACAGACTCTGCCCACGGTCTCCGGTCTCTGGCTGGGGAATGTCTTTACCCCCACCAGCTTGGGTTCCGGTACCCTTCTGCTGACTCCTCACCCGGCGTTCTTATTTGGGTTCTTGGGTCCCTTCTTTGTCCCCCTCTGGGTCTCCTTCTTTACTCCACTCTCTCTCCAGGGCTGTTGTTTCTTTCTGCAGGCTTGTCCTCTGCATCTGACTTACTCTCTGCGTCTGACCCTGATCCTAGTTGGTGCCCTCCTTATATATCCCTCTATGTGTGAGCTCAGGTGACCAGCACCCAATGAGCTCCTACCACTACCCAGACTGCTCCCCCTTTCTGCCCCTACACTACATGGGATGTTCCTCCCCCCTCCCACTCCAGCCAGGAACAGGCTCGGTCGCACCTGCACATTTCTAAGTGGGAGTGCCGTCGGCCTGCTCCTCTGGAATGGGATGTATGTAGTGCATGCAGTCTATCTGAGCTCAGTTCCACACTCCATCCTTACCCGGGAGTGGAATATCACACCTCTGGGTTGAGGTGCAATACCCCTGTAGCAGCCGAATCCTCAGGGTGCTACAGCTGCAATGAAACAAAGAGTGAAAAATTAATTTAAAGGGGTCTGAATACTTTCCTTACCCACTGTAAGTTACAGTACAACACCATTACCCAGCATTAACCTGGCCTGATGGATCCTGGGCTTTCAGACATTATGCCTGGATTATAGGACATGTAATGGAAAGTGTGCACAAGTGTATTTGCACATACCCCATGTATATCTGATAAATATAAGACCTAGCTGGCCATACATGCTACATTAAAGGAGTATTCTGGTTGGAACAATTTATCACCTATCCATTTTAGATTGGTGAGGCTCTGACCGCTGGCTGTCGAGCATGCGCACTGCTGCTCCATTCATTCCATATGGGTTTGCCGTAGAAAGCCGAATACAACTCTTTGGCGGTCCCATCGAGCATGAATGGAGCAGTGGTTGGGCATGTGCACTATCAATCCTTCCAAACAGGGGTAAAAGTCCCCCTTCTGGCTATTGGAGGGGGTCCCAGCAGTTGGACTCTCAATGATACAAAAGTTATCATCTATCATGTGGTTAGTGATAGCAGCATGGTGGCTCAGTGGTTAGCAATGTACTATGTATAGGGCAGCTCAGTGGTTAGCACTGTACTTTGTATAGGGCAGCACGCTGGCTCAGTGGTTAGCACTGTTGCTTTGCAGAGCTGGAGTCCTGTGTTCAAGTCCCGCCAAGGACAACATCTACAACGAGTTTGTATTTTCTCCCTGTGTTGCGTGGGTTTCCCCCAGGTTCTCTGGTTTTCTCCCACACTACAAAGGGATAGGGAATTTAGCCCCAATGGGGACAGTGATGATTGATGTCTGTAAAGCGCGGAGGAATAGAATGGTGCTGTATAAGCAAAGTATAATAATAACTTGTTTCAACCAGGCAGCACCTTTAGTCTCAGCAGAACCTGCTGATTTTGGTGGGACCGGTCATTCTAAAGTACGACTTTCTCCCAACAACAGCTATCAAGTGAGAAAAAGATCAGGCATGTTGGATTTCAACATGCCCGATTTTTTTGTTTTCACGTGATATAGGTGCCTGATAGTGGTTTACTCCTCTGTCTCCATACAGAACACATTTATGCTCAGCTGAGTAGATGTGCATAGAGGAGTCAGGAGAGAGAGTTGTCAGCTGAATGCTCAGCCAATAGATATGGCCCGCTGTATTCTGCAGAATTGTACCCCGATTGCTCGTGTTAGTGAATCAATGTTTTTTTCTTACATTCATATGGAATGCCTTCACTAATATACGGCACCACCTATGGCCATAATATGGAACTACAGGGACAACGTACCACCATTTATGCTTTGGTTTCTATCTACAGTGTGTAAACCCAACCTGATACAGGACAAGGATATAGCTCAAACATTGGGACAATTACCGCATACCAGAAAGGCTCTGCTGTATGGACGAACCATCATGAGGGTTATGGATGATCAGTGGTGTCCTACCATTAAGCTCCTATGGCTCCAGTTAGAAGTATGGAGCATAAATGACAATCCCTCATTATTGTGAATCTCCACCTTCATGAGAGCTATATAGCTGATCCAGTAATGAGGGGTTGGTCAGAAGATTTATTCCTTCATGCTAATCCTGCCGACCACCAAGCTATGACTTGCCTACGTTGGACACATCATACATTGGACACCTACGTTGGATCACTGGAGAAGGACATCATGGTCGGAAGAATATAAGAAACAAGGCGAAGAGGAAGACCAGCAACCCGATGGCTTCTCAGCGGAGAAGACCCTGGTGGACCTATCTAGGCTTGCACAAGATTGATTTTCCAACAGATCGTTCATCCATCAAGTCTCCATGGCTCGAGATCGAGCAGAAGGCAGCTAAAAAAAAAATAATGAATGCTGCAAAAATTCTGTCTGCTATCTGTGCAACCCCAATATAATTCCTCCCAGTGCTGCATGAATAAAAGTAGTAATTTCTTTAATATCATTATATTATGGAATTGCTATGCATGCGATTCCTTAAAATATTGTATAATGGTCTCTAACAATAGAAGCACACTTTCTGTTCTGCCCCCTGATCAGATTGAAGTTTTATGATGTTAATACATTGACAGGGTGTATTCTCCTGTAAATTTACACCACAAAGTGCCTGTTCTCACAATGTGTGTGTGACAGGTATATTTTAGAACCATTGACTGAGTGACTCATGCTGTTTTGAGCAGCGAGATGAGACTCGTTCCCTGTCATACAGACCTAATAGCATCTGGTGGAGAAATGCTGCAGCTTAGAGCCAGGTATTTATTGTATCAGGGAATTGCAGAACTACCAATTCCCCTATATACAGTAGCATCGCGGAGAGATTGCACATTATGGCTGCCTGAAGGCTATTATAATTATTTTTTCTTCTGCAGCCAAGAAATAAGCAATTACCATACCTACATTAAGTTAGGTGGTTCCTCCTTGAGGCTGTGTGCCCACAATGCGTTTTTTAAGCGTTTCCGCAGCAGCAAAAACGCTGCAGAAACGCTTAAAAAACGCCTGGTAGAAGGCCTGCCATGTTCCCCAATGATAATCCGCATGTGCTGTGCACAAGCTGCGGAAATTTCCGCTGCGGATTATCATTGCGGAAAAAAACGCAGTACTACCAATTATTTTGCGGAAGCGCGGGGTTTTCGCCGCCATTGACTTTTATTGAAACACTTGGATTCCGCATCACTGCATCAGTACTTGCGGAATCCAAGCGTTTCAATGTGCGGATGGTACCCGGGTCTGGAGAAGAGGAGACTCTCCTCCAGACTCGGGTACTATAGTACCTGTAGAAAAAAGAATAAAATAAAAAATAAATATGATATTTACCTTCTGATGGCCCCCGGTCTCCTTGTCTTCGCTTGCCGGCAGATCGCGGTGGACTGAAGGACCTGTGCTGACGTCATAGTCATGTGACGGCAGGTCCTTCAGTGCAGTGTACCACGAGCTGCCGGCAAGCCAGGACGGAGTGAATAAAGTCTGCGGGGGCCATCGGAAGGTAAGTATAGATTTATTTTTTTATTTTTTACCATTCTTTAAGGTCACAGTATATAAATCCATGCCAGTTGCATGGATTTATATAATGTGACCAAGTTGTCAAGTACTTTCCAAGTGATGCTAAAATCGCTTGGAAAGCGCTTGTCAACCCGCATGCGGAAATGCATGTGAAGAACGCTTCACATCCACATGTCCCTGGCAGGAAAAACGCATGTACAATCCGCATGTACAATCCGCATGCGTTTTTTCTGCCAGGGAGATGCAGAAACGCTCAGGAAAAAAATCCTGAGCATTTCTGCATCGTGGGCACATAGCCTTACAAGCTCTAAAAGAGAATGTGTTGGCAGAAAATTACATGTAGTTTTTAATTCTTCTTCTCCTCATTTTTCTTCTTCTCCTTCTTTTTCTTCTCCTTCTACGTCTTTTTCTTCTTCTCCTCCTCCTCTCCTTTTTCTTCTTCTTCTCCTTCTCCTCTTCCTTCTTCTTCTTCTTCTCCTCTCCTTTTTCTTCTTCTCCTTGTCCTTGTACTTCTCATTCTCCTCCTCCTTCTTATTCTCCTTGTCCTTCTTCTTCTTCTCCTCCTCCTCTCCTTCTTTTTCTTCTCCTCCTCCTTGTCCTTGTACTTCTTCTCCTACTCCTCATCCTTCTTATTCTTCTCCTCCTCATCCTTTTTCTCCTCCTTCCTCTTCTTCTCCTCCTTGTCCTTCTCCTTGTCCTTCTCTTTCTTCTTCTTCCTCCAAAATTAGTAATCTTGCAGTTTTCACACTCACCAGTAGACCTATCTTTGATTCATACTTCCTGTCCCTTCAGTTTACTTTACAGCTGTTTCCATATCATCAGAGGCAGGGTTACAATGACTCTATACACAGCTGATTACGCAGGATCCACCAATCACAATAGTCAATGTCACATCTCACCTCCTTCTTCTTCCTTCACAAAGACATTTGCACACGCTCATTAAATGCCTCAAGAGATTGAGTCAGAATCAGTAAATTGCTGCTAATGTACAAGTGCATTTCCTGAAACACCAGGAAATATGAGTCTAGAATAGCCCCAATGGCTGGTGTTGAAATTGCAAGATTTCTAATTTTTAATAAAGACTGTGATGTGGAAAAAAAAATCATTGACAAAAATAAAAAAAGACTCATTTTAAACAATAGGTCATTTTCTGATGACAAATTCCCTGTAATATAATAATTAATCTGACTGTGTATACAGCCCCTATGCACACCTATGTGTCTCCATGGTAACAGACTACAAGAAAACTGTATGTAATGTGATAGTGCAGGTCATGTAATATAAGAAAGTTTGAGGATACAGCTCAACCCGTCAAATATATGTATCTTGTTCAATCTGGTCACGGATAAGACGTGTGACGTATCAAGCAGCTTTGTTCTATGTGATGAAAAAGGTTTTTCAATCCAGCAAAGCGAATTAAAAGCAAAACAAAATCTTTATTGAGACTTCATTAAAATAGGATGGGCATAGAAAAATATCTGACGCGTTTCAAATCTGGCTGACTCTTAATCGTATAGTTAAGAGTCGGCCAGACTCGAAACGCATCAGTCTTCTTCTATGCCCATGCTATTTTAATGAAGTCGCAATAAAGAATTTTTTTTGCTTTTAACTCTCTTTGAAGGATCGAAAAACCTTTTACATCACTGCTTCTCAGTGTTACTCCGCTCTCGTTTCTTCCTAGATGGAAGGAAGGGACATATGACTGCAGGTCAGACGACATATAACAACGTAGTCCGACCTGTAGTCACACTACAACCATGGAGACACATAAGTCTCCTTAGGAGCTGTATACACACAACGGTAGATGTTTCTTTAGGAATATTTTCAAATCTTCTTTTTTATTGTACATGTATTGGAGCACAAAAAATGTTTTAATTGGATGGAACCAAGAAATTAACACTAGAAGATCTGCGGACGAAAACAGTTGCACATTGGCTACCTGTTTACCAATCGGCGGTTGTTTACTAGACTAGGCCGACCGCACTTATGATACATAGAGAACGATCAGTGATAGATTGTTCTGTGGTTACAGCCTGTTATTGTTCTCGGCAGCAGATGTGCTGCCGAGAACAAAGTTGTTTTTTTTTAATCCAGCCAAAATATCATTTCACCCAACAAACGAACGTTTTGCTTTGGGTGATCGGCAGCCTGTTTGCACTGCCTTATTATCGGCTCTTTCCCGATAATCGCGCTGTATAAATATAAATACATCCTAAATGTTCGTTTACATGAGCCAACATTTTAATAGCGTGTTTACATAGGCAGCCTGCGCTAAATGATGCACACTGTACAATCTGTAATAGATTGCTCAGACTGCCATGATTGTTGGAAGTGCGAATCCTGTTTACACGGGAAGATGTGCTGCTCAGAATTTTGATCTTTTGTGCAACACAAAAGATCATTTCACCTGACGAACAAGCGTTTTGCTCGTTTGTCGGGTGATCGGCAGCCATGATTATCCGGAAATGAAGGTTCCTAAGTA